>NC_035108.1:213666408-214294220 GCF_002204515.2 Aedes aegypti | reverse complement strand
GAGAAACCTTGGTCTATATAAACAAATTGTGTTTCAAAGCCGGGTTGATGAGCCGTTGTAGGGAGATTGTTTGTATCGAATTGAAAGCTTGAATGAAAAGTGCAGATAATAGTTGTGTTCGACGTTAATAATATGTAGATTAAAAAAAAAATCACTAGTGAATTTGTTATATATAGGGTGGCTGGGGGCAAGAAGGACACCTTAAGATATACAGGTTCAAATCATAGTTGATTGGCACAATTTTTGAAGATTTTTCCAGTGTAGGGGCAAGCTCAGCTCTTGTTCTAAATAATGTTATCGATAGATTTCAAAAAAATAAGAAACACATTACGATTTGAGATTTTCGAAAATGTCCCTTCATATGAGGTTTTTAAACGAGGCACGGGGCAAGAGTGCCACTCGTATGGGGCAAGAAGACCACCAGAGCAAAATGCCACAAATTTTTTATATTATTATTTCCCCGCCTAAAGGAGAAATTGTAGAGTAAGTAAAGATAAAAACTGAGGGATAAAAGTTGACTTATAGTTAAAAAGTAATTTTACGAAATTATAATAATAGTAAAAATTTTCAAAACCCATTTTGAATGTCCAAGATGGTTTATTTTGATTTCATTTAGTAGGAAACGTTGATTTAATGCAATATTAAAAAAAAATAAATGTTCGTTTGATTTAATATGAGAAAATTGCGGTGTCCCTCTTGCCCCATAAGACACACTGTTATTATATGTATGAAATTCAATGTCAAAAGGACTTTTTCGAAAAAAAAATCCTCACAGCTATATTAAACAATTGAAAATCATCAAAACTGTGCGGAAAAATCAATATGTTTTGTATTTATTGGGAGTCAAACCTTGTTTTCCAGTCTCACATTCTTATAATATTTCGCATATTTTGCGTTGGTGAGTTAAAGACATTTTTCTAATTTTTTGTACTAATCATTTTTAACTGTAATGTTTACACAACCCTCAATTAGTTCTTAATTTATACTTATCCTGCGTTAAACATAAAAAAAATGATTTGAACTACGTGAAATTAGAGGTGGCACTCTTGCCCCGGGTGTCCTTCTTGCCCCATGTCCCCCTATACCGTTTTGCCTCGAAATCCGGACACCTAAGAAGAAGTGTAGCTTCAAACTTGAATTTTATCAGCAATTTTATGTATATATTTTAAAACTATAATGTTTTTGTTCAACTATCATAGCTTCTGTTTGCTACAATGCAAAGAAAATTACAATATATGACGCAAATTTCACTAAAATATTTAAAATTTCATAATATGTCTTCGAAATCCGGACATCGTTAGAAAGCTGAATCAAATTCCGGACACTTTCATTTAACTGAAATGCTCATAAATTTAATCAATATTTTAGTCAAATGGCATTTTGCGCTCCTTATCTAAGACGCTTTCACTAGTTTTCGGTTTCATTTTCAGTTAAATTCACTATTATACAGCCAAAAATGATGTGAAAGATGAGGGTAAATGACACAACTCCCATCCTTGGCCGCACTTGGTTTCACGACATGCAACATCTATTACTTAACAGGTCACATTTTTTTCGAATAAATATACCAAAACGGAAGGCACCGCTTGAGTTTTTCGCTTGGAGGTTCTAGGGAACACTTATGTGACCATTAAGGCTAAGTAGCCCGTCATTCGTTTTGGCAACAATGATGACTTTTCAGCTTGCATTTCAAAGTGATAAAACTCAGTCTCGATAGTTTATATTGACTTGAAAAAATATCACTGTACGCGCTTACATGCATAAAATATGCTGATACTTTTTCAGCTGTGTCAGTGCAAAACCAACGGATTTTCTTTGATTGGAAATCGTGAGATGAATAAGCAACAATCATCAACGTCGCGTACAAATTTCAATGACGGCCTACTTCGCCTTAAATAGCTGTTTTTGATCATTCTGGTGTAAATCAAGGCACATTTTATTCCACAATCACGGCTGTCCGGGTTTCGAAGCAGCTGATATTTATGCTTCGTAATCCGGACACTGGCATTTAACTATATATAGAGACATTTTATCACCTAAACCACAGTAAATTTCACTTCACTTACGAAAATACACTTATCTCGTTATGTTTACCACTTGTTATGAAAACGAATTATTATCAAATTATCGGGCACATATCCGACCACCATTTTTAGGAAACTGTTTACCAGGCTAGAAAACCAGCAGACGATTTGACACGCAATTCATTTTTATTTGTATTTTAACGTTTTTGAAGCCTACTACGATAAATTGATGTTTACAATACATTTTAAAAACCATAGAATCGACCTGTGAAATAATATTACAGTTACACTTACTACAACATTACAAAAAATAAGACAATGTGCAAGGTGTCCGGCTTTCGAAACGTCCGACATTTCGATGCATAACGGTAAATACATAATCGTAAATTTATAAACTTCATTTCATGTAGGTTATGAAGTACCGTAAATTTATGTAGATAATGAAGTAGGAAAATTGATTACTGGGGTGTATTTTATTTTTTCTTCTATACATGCTGAATGTTGCATTGGCTTCACAGACATTCCACGTTTTCTAGTTCAACGATGTCTAATAATGATTTTAAACATTTACATTTTTATAAAAGTCTGTTTTGCATAGAAATATTTACAGTTTTGAAGCTGAGTAGGGTAAGTGATCCATTAGTTGTAAGTGTTACTATAGTTGCGGTAGTGCCATTTTCACTGATTTTATTGTATTAGCCACAGAACCGACACTGCCAATCGTTAATACACGAAATAGTTGAAAACAGCGGTCAAATTACTTTAAAACTCATGATATATCACTAAAATTGCTTAAACTTTTCTTACTTGTACCAATAGTTGCGGTAAAGTGTTCCTATAGTGAAGGATCCCATAAGAAAACAACGGATACCACAACTAAAGGTACAGTGTACTAATAGTGGGGGTATTATTTTTCACTGACATGCCGTTGGTTACTGCGATGAAATAATTTTTCTCATTAAGTGAATGGTCGTTACTTCTAGTTACAACATTAATATGTACATTAATTGCGCTTCTTGAATTTAATCGGTTAAATGAAATTAAATTGTGCTTAGTGTTTCCACTATTGGTACATCTATACTATTGTTTGGTCAATCGATTGTGTCGCTTGCCCTTGAGGGGGAGAACGATGCAATAATGTCCTGTTCGCGCAGTGCGAAGAAAAAGCGGCGTGATCGAGTCAGTAGACTGAATATAGTGTATGGTCATTCAGTGTCTCTTACTCCTGCGGGAGCGAGCGTTTGGACCGGAAGCACACTCTTTTGGAATGCAATGCGTGTTCGAGAAATATCGTGAATCCGGTTAGGCGTTATTCCATGACAATTGTGGAGATGCAGAAGATTCTTCGGTCTCTAGTAACAACGGTTGTCTAGCTAACATTCCTTCCCTTCCCCGATGACCGTAAGGACGTGGCCGGCGCCGTTATTGGCTTTTGAAATTTGAGTTCTCGATTTGTGCACATTGAAGAATGGTAAGCTAATCCCAAGCCCCATTCATTGATTCCCTGTGCAACTTCGATTGCTCTAGTCAATCACGGAGTAGCAACTACGAATTGTACGGTCATATATGCTCATGCTCATGGATCCCACTAACCCAATATCCTATCCATGACAACTGTGGAGGTGCAGAGGTATATTCGGTCCCTAGTAACAATTATTATCTAACGAATATTCCTTCCCTTCCCCGGTGACTGCAATGGGTGTGGCCGGCCCCGTTATTGACTTTAAAACATTGAATTCTCGATTTGTGCACATTAAGTAATGGTAAGCTAATCCCAAGCCCCATTTTTTAAATCTTTGTCTAACATCGATTGTTCTGGTCAATCACAGAGTGCAACTACTAAGCGGTCATCCATGCTCATGCTCATGCTCATGCTAAATATTCACAGTTTTAAAGCCTAAGCTGTTCAAAATGTTGTGCATGCTTAAGTGTGAATTTCTTCTTCATCTTTTTCTTTATGGCATTAACGTCCTCACTGGGACAGAGCCTGCTTCTCAGCTTTGTGTTCTTACAGCACTTCCACAGTTATTAACTGAGAATTTTCTTTGCCAAAGTTGCCATTTTGCATTCGTATATCCTGTGGCAAGTACGATTATATTCTATGCCCAGGGAAGTCAAGGAAATTTCCATTACGAAAAGATCCTGGACCGACCGGGAATCGAACCCAAACACCAGCATGGCTTTGCTTTGTAGCCGCGGATTCTAACCACTCGGCTAAGGAAGGCCCCAGTGTGAACTACTGAGCACACACTAAATTTTCATGTAAAAGTCGACCAAAACAGGGCTCATTGAAATAAACCCAAAAATAGCAGTTTTCTCGTAAAATTAAGTGTAAATGTGATATTTTTATGATATTATTGTTTTGCACGATCTGGAATATTTTGCTTAAACTAAAGGTAGGTAGGTAATTTGCTATTTTTCCGCGAACTAGCTGGAGGCTTTGCCCTGCTGATTCGAACTTTTGCCTCACTATGGTATTATATGTGAAAATAGTTTCAAAGCAATTATGCAAAAAATAATGCTCTTCAAAGCATCCTTACGATAGACCTAAATACGCCCTTATATAGAAAATTTAATATAATTTCATTCTAATTTTTTTCATGCTATAGAAGTTTGGCCGAAAATTACAATTTTCATGTCTAAAAATAAAAAAAATCTCAATCGATTTCTATAATATATGGATTGAAAGTCCCTTTCTTGAATAGCATTCGAACCACCATTACATTTATAATATTAGCTTTGAATTGACCCAGAAATCTTAAAAAGAAACACTTGCCCCACTCGAACTTTTGCCCCACTTTAGTCTGTACTCCCGATGTGCATAATGCAATAGCTTGGGTTCAGCCCCTTTAAATCATATAAATTCTCAGGGACAACAAGTCTAATTGAAACTCTCTATGGTTCATTCAAATTTTTTGTATGACGATTTGGTTGAAACGTATCGCTGAAATATGTTTTCATGTTGCCGGGAAATGGCATTAATTGGGGCTTGTTGTCTTTAGTTTATTTTATACTTTGGAAATTGTAATGATTCTCTAGTTCGAGGTCAGAGAAACAAGCTCAAATTAAATTATTGACGAAAATGTTGAATTGAATACTATTCATTCGTGCTGTTTGGAATTTATATCAAAGTGTTTGTAATATGAGACAGAATTGTTGGACAATTAAATAAAAATGTTGATGAATACTTTCACGTTAAATCAATAGTAAAATATATTAAATCAACAAATAATTATGTTGACACACCCAACATAGTTAAGTTTTGTGAAGAATTTAAAATGTATTTCTGACAAACTTGTTTCAACTTGTATATGAACAATTTTACTTATACAATAATTCAATATTGTACCCAAACTAAACCCATCAACACAAATGATTACAAGTTAAAGTTGTACCGGTGTAATTGCCGATTCTTTAGAATAACCACAAGTTTTAGCATTATCTTATTCGGAGAAAATTATCCCAATTAAAAAGAACTTCACCCGAAAAGCAATTGTGTAATCCTCACCGCATAAGATATATATTACTACCTCATGCTGACGCAGCACCTCTCTTCGACTCATTTCATCGCCAGACTGCCGGAGTGCATTTCATCTAATCACACATGGAGAGGTTAATCACCCAACAGCAGCATTCGCCGGGACATTGCAAGTAGGAAGTTCGTGTCAATAGTTTCCACACATACTCCGCGTAGTTATATCCGAGAAACAAGTCACCCTTTCGTTGACCTACAACTGTTCGACTTCAACTTCAGCCAGGGTGGGGGTTGAACGTTGAAATTATTGCAAAAACCGGTTTGGAAAAGCGTTAGACCCGGTTCAAGTGGCGTCATAACAGTGTGTAATTAATTCTAGTTATATTTAATTCAAACCTTGAACTTCGATATCTAGGAATGCATTACGGCTGTTGTAACTTCCGTACACATGCATGCAGTTGTTGCACAGTTTATCTAGAAAAGCAAGAGAAGCTGTTGGGTATAGCGTGATATACATCGGAATTGCAAACTAGACTGCCATGGGAGAGTAATTAGATTGATGTAACAGGCACTTAAGTTTGTTTATATGATACGTTAGAATGGGTTCCGAATTTATATTAGGAGTTTCGAGAAATAGGTATCAGTCTCAATTTGAACTTCTAACTCTCATAGCTACAACAAATAAATAATATCATAATTGCGTTCGATTTGGCAACACGTTAAAAAAATCATGTTGCCAAAATCGAACCACATCAAAATTGAACGATCCTGTAACGCAACCAGGACTTGGCTCTAGGGGGGTTTTGGAAGGTAAAACGGCGGTGAAAGTGAAAAAATCTAAACATATTCCTAGACTAACATTCACAGAGAGTGAAAATCATCTGCAAACTTAAGCTTCCTCGTCCACTCCAGGCATTCCTTTTTATGTAAACTTACAACACTAGTTGAAGGGAGTCGGCTTAACATTTTCCGAAATATGCCTGTGGTGGACGAATAAAAGATAAGAATAAATTTTACATTTCTAATATATGGTTAAAAAGTCCATACAAAATTTAAACATTCCGATAACGATTCAAATCTTCATCCTTCGTGAAATAAAAAGTTCATCATTTTCTTCACTAATTATTTAATTTAGATGCACATACGTTAACCACTTAATTCAATCACTCTGCCAATTTCGTCCCACAATATTTTTTCAAGTTTTTAACGATGAAAATAACCTTTCAGCGCATTAAGTTCCAGTAAGAAACGTTGCAATTATTATAAACAGTTGGTCGAAAAGATATCAAAATTGCAGATTTTGAAACATTTCCAGTTTGTACACAAATATTTGTTTTTTTTTCAGATTAGGGACAGATTCGCCATCCCCTCTGAGTATTTTGAGGATTTTATTTGTAATCAGAGAAAACTAAAAAATTACTTCTCTGAGAATTTACGTGCCCTGAACTGCCGTGAATCGCAAGTCAGTCCCATCTGCAAAAAATAGGCATTGAGAAAATGGGCTGTGAAGTTTTCAAACTTGTTTTCCATACAAATAGTAAAAAAAATTCCATTATGGGGGAACTTGACTTGCTGTTTTTTCCTATTTTTTTTCGAACAAATCATATTATTTCATTATATTTTTATATTTATATTTATATTTATATTTTTGAGAAACTGCAGAATTGTAGCTCTAAGTTTGACCGAGCAGTCTTGCAATAATAATTACGCTATTCACCAAGACCAAGCTGGGGTAATGGGTTGAAATTCTACAAGAATATTTTCGGTATTGACATTTTCTTGATCTCCCAGGCAGGCTTGATAGAAACTCCTCTGCGATGCAAAGAGGAGGTGATTTCGCCGATTTTCCGAACTCAAAATTTTCAACACAGATCCTCAAGCGATTCGAGTGAGAGTGCAAAAAATTGCGAGGATTTTTTTCAGGTACTCTCTCTCTCTCGTTGCGAGGCTCACCATTACTCACACTTCAAAAGAACTCTTGAGTCTGCCACCCGAACAAACAGTCCTCGGGGAGTTGTGAGAGCACCCTTTTTTGATAGAATTTTACTCTGTTGTGTTTTGTGCTGCATCTTCCTCGCTCATTTTTCGTTGCCTCTCTACTTAGCAATTTTTCGCTCCGTAGCAAAGAGGCAAAGGCAGCACGCTGCTCTAGAGTATGTCATCGAACTCTGTTGATGTTGAGGAGAATTATCAAGCCTGCTCCCAGGACATAGAAAATCTTAAGGACTGTTCATTTGGTAAAGTGGACACTTTGTTTTTGCTCTATCTCTTTTTTTTTTATTGATAAAATCGTAATCGATTTTCTGTGCATCGTTCAACTATTATTGTACAATTTTATGAAAAAATAATATCTTACAAAATGCTTTTGGTTGAAGAACTAAATAGTTTTTCCAAAGACTCCATAGAAAAACAGTTCGTCAAAGTTAAGCATTATTTTTCGCATAACAAAAATCCTCATTTTTATGAACAAATGGTATGTTGGTATCCTTTATTATTCTACAAAAGGGGGCGCTGTAAAAATATCAATAATATTCCACCGTTCTCTGGCACTAGGTCATTCTAGTGATTAACCCTTTATGGCCAAATTTGCTGAAACACTATCCTTTTATTCCCAGCAATAAAGTAAAGTAAAAATCGTGTTGAAAATAGGTTTAGATAACGCAAAGAAACTATATTTCTATAAAAGAGAGCTAATTCGTCAATCCCAACTGCATTTTTAAAAATATATTTTTTTTCTATTTATGGTCGTTTTATTGAAAAATCTCATACTTTTTTAAATCTTGTACGCATATTTATCGATCTACTGCAAATTGTTATCTAATTCCTTTAAACATTTTAAAAGGTAATCTCAGAATAACACGTTATGAAAACAATACACGGAAAATAAATCCGATTTCATTACAGCAGTGTTCCCAACTTTGATGATTGTCATTGTGCTTTGAAAGGTCTTCTGGAAGTAAAGCATTTGTTTTTCTATTTTGCTTTTAATGTGACGTGGGGATTAAATTAGCAACTCTAGGACGGCGTAGGTTATTTTCCACATCAATACTTTATTAGTACTTCCGTCATGACGTAATTGAAATCTAAAAATACTACTCATATCAGTTCCATTTAAATTTAAAATATTTGTTTTTTTTTTTCTAAAAATATCAGTGGAAAATGAATTTATGATATCTGGGAAACTGTTGCTCCAAAAATAACTTGATATTTTACAGCAGGCTTGTGATTGATAATGCTTTGGAAGAACAAGCGCTTTTTGAAAATAAAAATATAGATTGTCGAATTTTCCTGCCAATTTCTAATAATTATTGATTTTGATATCCTCCAAAAATCAACCGTTCTAAACGTTGTGCCTTATAAGTGCGAAATTTATTATCACAACATAGTACAATATTGATTGAACGATGTACAGAGAACTGATTGCGATTTCATTAATAAATTAAAAAGATGTAGCATGTACAAAGTGTCCACGTTACAAAATGAACAGTCCTTCACGATTTACAGATATCCAAATCCGATTTACACATATACAAATGCAAAAAATGTCAACTGGGAAAGAAAACTCTGAGTAAAAAACTGTGGATGTGCTCATTATAACACTAAGTTGAGAAGCAGAGTCTGTCCCAGTTGGGATGTTACGTCAGAAAGTACACAGTACACCAAAACATGTACTTCATTTGCGTTAATTTATGAAAGGTTAGAGATAGAAAAACAAAATATAATAAAGTTGTAATGGATTTTTTAGTACAGTCAACTATCACACACCATTTTTTTTTAACACGGTCCAAGAAATTTAGCAAAAGTTTTGTAGCGTGACAAACCTTACACATTTTTTAGAGGACTCATACAAAAAGCGTGACAAGGGGGGGGGGTTTGGTTCTAAAAAGTCAAAATTTAGCGTGACATAATTTGTGTAACATCCCTGTATTGTCAAACATAAATATTATTAGTTTTTTGCATTTATCTTGTAATGCTTTTGGTTTACTGCAATTCTAAATAAGTGTTAAACATACTTGTCATATTTTGATTACTTTACGCTGCTTGCTGCACTTGATTTATTGCTCCATAATTTTCAATACGAATCGTCATACTTTTCACCATCTTTCTGCTATGCAAGATTTTACTTTTGCAAACTGCCGTGAATCGCAAGTCAGTTCCATCTGTAAAACCTAAAAAGTATGCATTGAGAAAATGGGCTGTGAAGTGTTCAAACTCGTTTCCATACGAATGTTTAAAAAATTCCAGAGGATTGGAACATGTTTAAATCTTAATGAAACTTTCACAATTTGCTTTTCACTACGATATCTTTCCGAGAAAAATATCAAGCGTGTGCTAGAATAAGGGCTTAAGTCGCATGATTGATTTCTCTTCATCGATCCTCTCTTCTGTGAATAGAGATGACAAGATACGGGTTTGTCAGCATCTTTTCACCTCAGGACGCAAGATTGCATCACTGCCTAGCGTCTCAAACTGAAAAAAATCCACATCTTGTCACCTTTATTCACAGAAGCGAAGATCGATGAAGAGAAATCGATTATGAGACTTACGCCCTTATTCTAGCACACGCTTGATATAAAGATCAAGATGAATAAAACACTGTTCATTTTTGTGTTACAATGTGCGGAAATCTGTAGTGGGACTGATATGCGGTTAGTTCTCACTATGGGACAATTCTCGCGTTTAGTATCATAAGGGCGTATCTACAATGATCGACTTCTCTTCTTTCTTTTACATAGAACATTTTTCTCTAAAATCAACAGTTTCGAAGTTATAATTTTTCAAATAGCTGCATGCAAAAATGTATAGGCCATTTTCAAAAGTTACTCTTGAGTCAAAATGGTCAATTTTTCTATGGAATGCACTTACTCTACCACTTATTCTAGCACTTATTATTTTGATAAAATCAAAATCAAAATTTTAAAAATCAACCAAAAGTTGTTCTTAGAAAAAAATTTTATTCAAAATTTCTTCATCATGAAACTTACTGTCAAGATTCTATGGTGAAAATTGAAAAAATATTGAAAATGGGGTTTTTGTGTAATTTAAAATTCAAGTTTTATTTTTGATGTTTCTATGAAAATAAATAAAATATTTTTTCAGTGTATATTTTTTTATTATAGTCCAAACGGTTCACTACAACTTCTTATAACATTTTTCTCTAAAATAAACAGTTTCGGAGTTAGAATTTTTCAAATAAATTGCATGTTTGGCTATTTTCAAAAGTTACACTTGAGTCAAAATGATCATTTTTTCTATGGAAAACACTTATTCTACCATACCAAAAACAAGCGCAAAATTTAATCTAAATCGAAGATGGCCGAGTTCTGTGACTGACCGATTTGACAAGGAATCCGTCAATAGTCCATTTTACGAGACGCTTTTGAACAGCTGATTGCTTATTTTATGAATGAAATTTTGAAAGTAGGCGGTGTCGTTACGTGTGAAAGTTACAGCAATATCATCAGTGTTGTCGTTTCGTAAAATGGACTATAGCTTGACATTATTAGGGTAAACAGGTATAATACGCCCCCTTCTTAGGAAAAACTGCTTGATCGCAGTAGCAAATGCATTACTTCTAAAGTTTTTGGTGTCAAAGCGTTATTCACTTAGTTGGTCATGCTCTGCATGCAACTCTCTCTTGCCAGGTAGCTTCTAAAAAGAGTATAATACATTTTCTGTAAACGGTCGAAATCTTGACATTTCAAAACAGACTGGGCAATATGCCCCTCCCGCAGAAAAAAGTTCCGCAGCGTTTTAGAAATGTTTCCAAAGAGAATTCCACCACTTGCTGAGCTTAAAAGGGTCAATTAGCAGTCGTCTTCCGGTAAAAGTTTTTGTAATGAGTACAATAGTAGAGGATGGGCTTCATTTACAACGAGGCTTGCCTATCGGACCCAAAATTTCACGCCAAAAAGCTATTTTTCGATATTTTTGGTATTTCTATTGACTGTTTGTACAGTTAACTCTCCCTAACTCGATATTCCGTATCTCGATATCGAGTTAGAGAACCATAGTTTAAGTTGGTTTTCATGGGTGGATGAGTCCGATGGACTCTTGGAACGCAGTTGCACTGCTTTTGTGTTCTGTAACTCGATACCTCCCTAACTCGATAGTCCCATCAATATCGATTAAAGGAGAGTTGACTGTACTTCTCAATGATCTAATATGCGCAACATAATTTTTTCGTGGATATTTAAGATATGTAATCATATATACGTGTTAAAAAAGCCTCAACCCCTTGAAAATGGAGTGGGGCGTATTGCCCGGTTCAGCGCATTATACTGATTTACCCTAGATATCAAATAGCTAGATCGTTCTCATTGCCGGTAAATGTCAAAAAATTGAAATAATAAATCATAGAAGAAGAATGTCGCTGACGTCGCTGTCGGAACTAAAGAAACTATAAGCAACTATAATTTAGACTCTTTAGTCGGAACATCTTTTGCTCGCGGAGGTAGGCTATAAATGTCAACGCGAAAATGTATGCAGTTTAACAGTTATGTACCCAACATGTTTCTGAGCGAGAACAATGGGAACAGCAGCGACATTCGTCCTCTATAGTTTTCTGTCTCTATTAAATCTCGCGTAACAATTCTAAAGGGCCAATGATCAAATTGTAAACAAATCGGGCTTTGATACCATTCGATAGCATCTCCCAACACCCACAAACTATGCAAACGTTGTCAACATAATCATAAAACTTACCGTTATAAACTCGATTCTCAAAACGGCCAATAACCGCTTTTTTCCAAATCATTCATTGGCCCACTGCTTGAAACAGCCAATGATCGGTTCTCGCTCTATCAAGAGGGCCTACAATCGGAAAATTTCGCAAACTGTCATTGGCCTTAGCATGGTGAGAGGCCAATGACTCTCTCTTGCTCATTCATTGAAAACCGAAAAGGCCTAGCCCTGGGCCAAGCACGCTAATAAAATTCTATTTTGGCCAATAAAAAAGGCTCATGCCTTGTTGAAAATCGAAAATGGGCCGAGCATTGAAACTCATCATTTTTTCCACATTTTTGTCAGTTCTTAGAATAAAATCGATTATTAGCGTATAGTTATAGTAAATCGTCACTCAAACAGCAAGAAATCACACTGATTGATTTGAATACTGAGAAATAGGAATTGAAAATGTGGTGAATAATGTTCAAATCGAATTTTCTCAGAGTCAACGAACTGAGGATTGGCCCTTTTGAATTGTTACGCGAGAAATAGATAATTTTGTCAAAAACATGCTCCAAAACCAAATTCCGTTTTAAGTTTCATACAAGCGTTCGAGATTGCTTCCTTGTTGTATGCGAAACGCCTTGAAACGGTTCCCGTAAATTTTGTTTCGTACAACTTATGGCAAGTTCGGTTTGCATGCAAGACACAGGCTTGGGTGTCTTCCCGGGTAAAGAAATTATTGATAATAAAGCTAATTGCAAATTTTATTAGCATATATTATTTTGTTTTGTTGAATAATCTAAACACATTTTGTAATTTTTGGCAAGTAAAATCAGCTGGTTCGGTTTGGTTTAGATGATTAATTGTAATTCGGTCAATTAATTGTGTAAGGGGTTATGTGCGGAGGAGAGGGCCTGAGATTACGTTCAATTTATTTTTATTTTCATACAAATAATATTACCAGCGGGGAGTGGGGGTTGAAAAACTCCGAAAATTGTCTGCCCTTATTATTGGACGGCCCTTAATTTGCTAAGAAAACTTAGATATTTAGAGAACAATGAATACACAATGAATTATTCAGTATTGGACAACACATTCGCAACTTTTCCGATTTTCCATACAACATTTTCAAATTTAATTATCTCAAATTTTAATTATCAAATTTATAATCTCAGCTACTAATTTGGGCAATTGATTGAAATTTTCACAGCAATTTCAATAGGGATGGTACACAATTTATGTCACGCTAAATTTCGACTTTTTCGACCACCTCCCCCCTACCCCCTTTGTCACGTTTTTTGTATGAGTCCTTCGATAATTTTGTAAGGCTTGTCATGCTTAGCTTGACCCCCTCTCCCCCCTTGGAGCGTGACGTAATTTGTGCATGACCCCATATATATTCGTTCATTTGATTCTAGATCAAATTCTGAGTATCTTCTCAAAATTTGAGCTCATTTGGATGAAAACTGAGACTGCACAGTTTATATAGGTTACAATGGGAAAAGCAAGCATTCCATTCAATCAGTCATAGTGTTTGCCCATGTGCTCTTGGGAATTAGAGCTACGATGATACTGTGAGATACATTCATCAGCTACAACTTTGCCGAAGACCTGTTGTATCTCACAGTATCAACGTTGTTCTAATTCCCATGAGCACATGGCAAACACTTTTACCGACTGAATGATTTGTTTGCTTTTCCCATAGTTTTCATCCGAATGAGCTCAAATTTTGGGAGGACACTCAAAATTTGATCTAGAATCAAATGAGCGGTGTGGAGCAAAAACTATTTTTTGAACCACTCTAGGGTTACATGCTTGGCGCTGAATCGATACTCACCTCATAATAACGCACTTGCGCTAGTGTCTATGCTATGCACGAAAAATCGCTAAAAGGTAACGCGAAAAATATTTGTATGGCGAAATAGATGCGAATTATTTCTCAAAATCGGGAACATTGGGAGCATGAAACATTTGTTTTGTTAATATACTCGACCACTTTGAAAGATGGTGTTGTAGGCAGGTTTGTTCAGCAGCTAATTTTAAATTGAAAAAGCTCTAATTTATTGAAATTGCCTAAAATGTATAAAGTACAATAGCGCGACAGCCCGAAGGTTAATTTGAAAGTTTTTTAATTGGTTGATATTTTTCAATAACTTCGTTTCATTCATACGTTTGATTATATTTTCCAATGTTTTTTTTCAGCTGCGAAAACATTATTTTCCAAAATCGTCGTGGAAGGATCATCAATACCATGTGATATAGGCAGCGGTATCGATTTGGAGCAGAAGCTTCCCCAGTGGTTTGATGAAGCAAAATTCAAAAGGTGAGGTTCATATCATACAAATGCGTGTAATCAACGAATATTATTTTGCATTTCGATCATTTTAGAGGACAGAAATACTTCTTCGACAACCGATTCGGAATGATGCAGTCCAACTACTGTGGGCTTGTGTCATTGCTGTGCGATCCAAAGGGCTTGACTATTTTGCACAACACCGGACGTTCCAGTACTTCAGAAACCGCCCGTAAACGATATATATCAACCACTCTGCATATGCTGTCATGGTACGAAATTGATCTTTCACCAGGTTCAAAGTAATTATGTTATATTTATATCAAAGAAACAGCTAGTAACGAGATACATTTCAATTTCAGATCATGGGCCTCCCTACAACGAGTGCGCAAGATGCACTTGAATGCATCAAAGCGATCGCAAGAAAAAGACATCGGTTTCATCACACAAACGGAAGTGTCCCTAACGGTTTTTGGATTTCTTGGGTATGCCCTGATTCGTCCGCATCTTCTTGGCATCCGATATGACAACGACGATGATCGAGAAGGATTCGTGCACTTCTGGGCTGTGGTTGCCGCGATGCTAGGTGTTCACGATCGTTTTAACTTTTGTCTTCCAAAATTGGCGGTGGTTGAGATGGTTTGTAAAATATGTCAGAGGTACATATTTATGCCACTGTTGCAAATCGAAACCACTTTGTTCAAATCTATGGTTCAGGCTATAGTGGACGGGTTAAGCGAATTCACACCGTTCAACTCTTATGAGAGCCTCATGTATTTCGTTCGACGTGTTGCCGGAATTCCAGGTTATCAACACAACGTGGACATGAAGAAGGAAACCATATGCAGGAAACTTTTTACCAAGGAGGAGATGCTCAATATGAGAAAAGTGTTCGAAGGAAAACCGGGATATGAATACATGGAACAATCGGTCATCGATGATAGAATACTTTTGTTCAACGTCAAACAGATCGATGGAACCGAGCTAAACCAAAATTCTTTAGATAACAACTTAGTGAGTGGTGTTTACAACAAGCTTAATGATCAAGAAAATGGCAAAAATATTCTGATAGAACTTTTGGGACTTAATCACAACGAAGAGCTGATCATTGAAGCTGTAGAAAATGAGGATGATTGGACAAGAAATTTGAATGACTCTAAACTAAAATTGTTGTCGGACAGAGATTTGAGATATTTCAAATTCAAATGCAGACTTATGGACAATAACTACACACGGATAGGAAATTTCCTTAACGAATCTATGCTTAGCTGGATGCTCTATCGTATGAGGAAAGCTCATAATAGTGAATAATTCTGGCAATAAAATTATGTAATATACGTAAGGGAAAAATATACACATGGGCTTTATTAAAGTTACACATGTGCGTGGGTTTTGGAGCATAGATTTATGCCAACAATATTGTGATATTTCTTACAAGCAATAATAAAAGAAAAAATTACTTTAACTATTTGTCATTTCATTTTTCCGAAATGCTTACCAGTTCGTCTCGGTAATATCATTGATAACTATGTTTTTTACCTTACGTGCTGACTCTCCGGAAATTTTCCCAACTTGAATAAAGAAAATTAAATTCGTACCTACTGGGACAAACCCTACATTAATATGCATCAGAACTCAATTAACTTAATTAGAGCATTAAATTGTAATAGTTTGATAAGGTTAAGGAAATTTTTAAACTGATAAATTCATAAGCTTTAGACAAGTATTTAAATCTTTATCAAATTTCTTTGCTTAAAAATGTCTTCTGTATTAAACTAAATGTGTGAAAAAAAAAAACGATAGTGCAATTTTTTATTGATCTTGACAAGAATTTATTTTCAAATTCCTAATTTTATCAGGACTGGTAAAATGGACCATTCTATATTGGCCCCTCTACATTCAAACAAAAAACCAACGGGCAATTAACTTTTCATGTCATACTAACGATTATACTTGAGAGATCACCAGTTATATTGCGATATTTATTTGTTATTTTTCGTAATTAAATAATTATTAATAGGAAGCATATCATTTCTGCCTTTTTTTTTTCTATGAAAAATGATATGCAATATAGAATAAAGAATTTTTTAATAGAACTAAAGACTGGACTCGGAAAAATGAGACACACAAAAATGATCACCAAAAATTCATTTTAAATCGGATACTTCTCAAAATTTCAGGGATTAAAAAACTATATATTAGCTATATTTTGGCATAATTCATTGAATTTTCTACCCCCAAGCTGGATGCTCGTACATTTCTCTTGATACTGCTCATGAGATCTGGGGCGTGGCTTTGCCCATCTTTTTTAAACAATTTCTCCATGTTTTTCTTCAATGCTTCATCGGTTTTGAATGTTTTTCCGCTTTTCTTCAACCTTTTCCTTATTATCGCTCAAAAATTTTTCCATTGGACGTACATAGTTCTGGTGTCCTTCGGAACCACATTAACGCCCTTCGCTTCGTACCAATCCATTACAGGCTTGGCGTAATGGCACGAAGCGAGATCCGGTACGAAGCGAGAATAGCGTGGGACCACGGTTAAAGCGGAGGAAGGGCAGCAAGCGCTTCTGCAAGCATTTCTCTCGATAAATCTGCCCATTTATGTTGCTGGTTGTAACGAATGGCTTGCCGTACCGTCCACACTTGCACATCGCTTGCCACAACAGGTGGCTTCCTCGCGAATTTGTCCATCTTTTTCTTCCGGAACCTCCATGCGGGACGTACCGACAAAAAACTCGTGTATGGGGATTTGTTCGATGTCCGCCTTGAAGTACCAATGTCTCGTCGTTCATGACGAGACAGCCTGGCTTGACCAGCCAATCATGGCACAGCTTCCGTGCACGCAATTTGGCCACCGTGTTTTGCTTGTCAGTCCGGTTTGGCGCCTTCCTGACCTTAAAAACACGTAGCCCAGCCCGCTTCATTGTCTGCTGGATGAACCGCTTCAACGAATGGACCGATGCACGAGTTCACTAATTTGATGTTTGAGCGGTGCCGAATTCACTAGTTTCCATGGTCACGTAAATAACACGGCACCGCTCAAACGTCAACTAGTGAACCCGTGCATAGGTCCATTGACCTTTTTGCAAACATAAACATAACACTCTAAACTAGTATTATCCAAAATTTCATTAATTTTTACCTACGCGATAAAAAGTTACACCCAAAACAAAGTGCTGCATTATTCTGAGCCCAACCTTTATTTCATGAACTTAGTTAGGTTTCATGGATCCTGTTCAATGTAACACTTGCTCTCGTTGGTTGTCATAGTAGTTCTTGAAATGATTGATTCAATGTTGACAAATGTGATTTAAACTTTACACGCTCGTTCAGATCTACTCAAAAGTGAGTAGATTTCGACTCACTTCGGAACAAAGTGGAACTGCTTAAAAGTGAGTAACATCATCGTTACTCACTTTAGAGTAACATTGTCAAATGTCAATGTGGGAGTAACACTTACTCACTTCTTTTAATCTGATATTTGCGAAAGTGAGTAGATGTCACTCACTTCAGGAAATAATATTTTTGGAAATAAATGTATTATGTTATTTATAAAATCAGAAGAAATATACAAAGAGCATAACATTTATTCATTATCTCTTACATAGCTTTATGAATAATACATGATAACAAGTAAAAAAAAAAATAATATTTGTGTTGAACTTTTCGCTGCTCTGGAGTAGATCCCCGGATGTTATAAATCTTTGGGGGATTGATGAAAATCATGAAAGATGTAGTTTGACCGAGCCACTAGCCTTCCCAGTTAGACTGTAAAGAATTGATAATTAGTCCAATAAAAAGTACGACGGTAAAACTTACTGTTAATATTTTTTTCTTGCGGTTGTTCGATCAAAACCTGGACTTGGTCATTTTCACTCCGAACTCGCAGCACTAATCTGGAATTCGCCGGTTGGACTTCCGAAGCGAAGTTTCAAGCAAACTAACTGTCTTTGCTCTGCCGGCTAAGCTTTTGTCTCGACTGTTTTTGAAAACAGTCCGACATCACGTCGACGGAAGAAATTTCACCATAACAGAGGATTTGTCAGTTCGAGCGCGCGAAATTTTCACAAGTCTTTGACGTTTACAAAGTGAGTCAAATATGTTTGTGTTTACTCAAAAGTGAGTAAGGTCGTTTTCTTTCATGGTTGAGTAAAAAGTTACTCACTTTGATAAAATAAAGTTACTCACTTTTGACAGCTAACTTGAAACTTCAAAAGTGAGTCAAAGTTACTCTCTTTTGAGTAGATTTGAACGAGCGTGTATAAAATTTGTCAGGTATGAGTTTTACTCTTATTTTTCATTACATAGGGTGCAGAGCTACTTGGGCACTTCCAAGATTCACTTTGGCATAGAGGTTTTTCCTCAACTAAATTGTCTGAAACTTTGTGTTAAGAAGCACTTGACGCATATTGTGTTCCAGTATGAGTTCAGTATTTAAAAAAAAAACACTGCTGGAGTGTATCAAAAATGCCAAGAATAGGATCCGGCTCCCTAATCTTTTACCTAATATCATAAATCTGTTTGTTTTTTTAAATCCTACACGGAGAAACATGAAAATACTAGTTAGAGTGATATTTATTACTTCAACCACATTTGTGATTTTTAATCCTTGCAAATCATATTACTTTATACCTTTTTTGGCATTTTCGTAAATTATTTCTGACGGTGCATTTACGTTGACTGATGCTGCTTTTGTAGATCATCTGCCACCAGCATTGTATCATTCTATCAGCGAGTGTATTGTATATCCAGCTCTTGTCTGAAAGAACTTTATTGGAAGAATTTATGATATTTAAGCAATCTAGTGTAACATTTTTTAAGCGTGTAGCTCTCAAAACGAAACTTATGATTTTTTTTTAGGAACAAATAAAATACTTACAGAAAGGAGTAATTTATTCGTAATCCGCTAATTTATACAACGTTTATATTGAAAAGGGTTCACACTGTATTTAGCTTATGGAACGGAGTGAAGTGGATTGGAATGCTTTGTAAAACGAAACGCAGAATCAAAACAAAACAGCGAAAGAGGTAATCATAAAAACGATTTTATGATTACCTCGTAGGGTAACCAGAAGTTTAAATTAAAAATGAGCCCCGGTGTTTTGCATGAGTTACTGTTCAACGTATTGAGAATTTCTAAAATAAAAACATAAAATTGGTTTATTTTCAGTTTTTACAAAATTTTCAAGCACTGATTTAATTAAACTTTATACATATTAAAATTATAATCATACTGTATACATTGAAATAACTACACATCGGTAGACATTCGCTTAAGATCTCACCAGGCACCCAAAAACATCTAGCAGAGATTCTGTTTACACGATTAGAAAAACCTGCCAAAGATCTCAGAATGAATAAACAGGTATGCTTGGCTAGTGTACACTTGTTGGTAGAACTGTCCTTTGAACCGCAAAGACTGCAAACGAGAATCGCCAGCCACCGCTCCTGTTCCAACAAGCTACAAAGCATGTGGGAAGAAGGAAAGACGACGGAGGACCTGGAGGTGGCACAGCTTCGAGAACGAACAGCGCTGCTAGATCACTCCGCTGCCAGCCACCACACTTTTGCATTCGATCGCACACAAATAGTAGATTCTAGCCTTAAGCAGTGAATAAATTGTCACCCAACACCCAACAACAAAGACATTATCATCTTCTATTCTTGTTGCAACAATTTTATTCCGCAACATGAGTTTATCATCACTTGAACAGAATATGACAAAGATCGATCACCACGTGCACAGCGATTTTCTTGGCTTCGCATTGCAATTTTCGAGAACTTTCTTTGTGTTGGTAAACATTGGCACATTATTGAACAGCATGCATAAAACAAATTTGGTTTTGTGTTGAAAATAACTGATTAATCTCGAGTCGAAAAGGTTGCAACAATGTTGTGCCCTGTGATTGTCATGACAATTTTGCTTCTGATTGTATCCCTATCTGTAACAGTATGGATAAACGGGTTGTGAGCGACTTTCTTTGTTGCTTGTTTTTCGTCTCCTTTGGTGACAATTTGATTCACTGGTCTTAAGAAACAGAATTTACACATACTGGAAACATGCTACATTATAAACCAGAGCGTTAATGATTAACGGGTCGCAATGATTGATTAAGTGATTAATGATTAAATTCAAGTTTATCATGATTAATGATTATGATTAATGATTAAATTTTTTGAAGTCATGAATAATGATTGTGATTGATGATTAAGCCAAAGTATGATTAATGATTATGAATAATGATTCAATTTCAATTTTAGATGATTAATGATTAAACTCAGTATGATTAGTAATTAAGGACTGTTCATTTTATAAAGTGGACACTTTGTTTTTGCTATATCTTTTTTATTTATTGATAAAATCGTAATCGGTTTTCTGTGCATCGTTCAACTATTATTCTACAATACCGTAATATCGGGTGAAATTGATCATTTTTCACGGTTTTTCTATTCTATTTTCTATAATGTTAACAATGCCAAACAACTAAATGCAGGAAAACAAGTACGAAGGTGAGCTTCATCGACTTATGTACCGAAATTTTCTAACAAATGTCATTTTAGTGTTAACAAATATCTCTAAAATAAAAAATCAGAGGATCTCATTTCGGGGTGAAATTGACCACTTGTCAATGCCATTACTGTTAGTTTTCATAACAACTGTACATGATAAATTTGAGCTCCCTGAGTCCGAATATGCTTGTCAAATTCATAACAATGCAATATTTATATAAATAAAAAATAGTTAAATTTCAAGAATTACGCTGAAAACGCCTAAATGGATGCAATTTCCTAAGGAATTCAATGATATCTAACATAAATTCAATTATTTCAGCCATATGAGCTGATTGGTACGAGTTTTGGTGATGAAATCTGGTTTGGGGATATATCTCAAGTATCCTCACAAACTTTCAGGTTTATACCATGTTCGAATCCTTACTTATAAATAGAAGTTCATAGGTGTTTGTCAATACTGCACCGTGCATGATTTTGAAATTTTACATTATTTTCGTGGTAATAAACATTTTTTAACGCAAAAAACTTCACAACACACAATTTGACAATTGTTACGACAAACAAAGTTCATTTACTGCAGCTTACATTGATATTTGTGCTCCATTACGATTAAATAAAATCGTGTGATACGATGATCAATTTCACCCTTCTGATCAATTACACCCGATTATACGGTACTATTAAAATATAAGATCTTAGAAAATGCTTTTGGTTGAAGAGCCAAATAATTTCTCCAAAAACTCCTAAGAAAAGCTGTTCGTCAAAGTTTAACATTATTTTTCGCAAAACAAAAATCCTAATTTTTATGAACATATTGTATGTTTGTATCCTTTACTATTCTACAAAAGGTATAGCAAAAGGTACAAGAGCAAATCACAAAATATAGCTTTAAAAAAAATCAACTATATTCCACCATTCTCTGACATTAGGTAACTTTAGTGATGCACCCATTTATGGCCAAATTAGCTGATACACCATCCTTTCACTCCCAGCAAAAGAGGAAAGTAAAAAGCGTGTTCAAAACTGGTCTGGTTTACTAAATAAACTATATTTGTGCAAACGAGAGCCAAATCGTGCGTTTAAACCACAGTCCTAAGCACAAATTTTACTGTTTATGGTAGTTTTACTAAAAAGTCTCATACTTTTAAAATCGTGTACGCATATTTATCGATCTGCAGCAAATTGTAAATGGTTTTCTCCGAAAATTTCAATTGGTAAATTCAGAATAACATATTACAAAAATAATAGGTGCAAAATGAAGTCGATTTTATTACAGCAGTGTAGCCAATTTTGATGATTGTCAATGTACTTTGAAAGGTTTTCTAAGAATAAAGCAATTGTGTATCTATTGTGCTTTAAATGTCACCTGGGGACTTAATAAGTAACTCTATGAAGGCGTAAGTCATTTTTCATATTAGTACTATATTAGGACTTCCGTCAGGACGTACTTTTAACCGAAAAAATTCTACTCATACCGATCCCCTTCAATTTTAAAATGGTTTTCTCTAAAAATATAGGGGTAAAATGATGTTATTATATCTGTAAAATTGTTGTTCTAAAAATAACTTGATTTTTTCCATCAGGCTTCTAGTTGATGATACTTTCGAAGAACAAGCCCTTTTTGAAAATAAAAAATATAAATTGTCGAATTTTCCAGCCAATTTCTAACAATCATTGATTTTGATAACCTCCAAAAACCGACCGTTCTAATCGTTGTTCCATATTCGTGTGAAATTTAATTAATTTTGGAGAATTTTTATTATCACAACATTGTACAATACTAGTCAAATGATTTGCAGAAAACCGATTGAAATTTCATTGATAAATTAAAAAGATACAGCATGCACAAGGTGTCCTCTTTATAAAATGAACAGTCTTAATGATTAATGATTATGATTAACCCTTACGTGAATGATGTCAAACATGATCAAAATTTTCAATTTCAAAATAATACTTTTTTAAATTATCATTTATCGTATTTATATTGAGAACGTCGCGACCCATTGTGAGCCTGCACTATAAAAATCTCATCCAGCGTTGGCGAGTAGTATGTGGTCTTTCTATACCTAATAACTAATGCACTCTCGGCTTAGGCATTCAACAGTAGAAACCGTTGTGTCCATGAGTCCTCTCATGGTGTAGGGGTAACGCGCCCTATCTAGTGAACAGGGAGACGTGAGTTCGATTCGCACCGAGAAGACGTCCAACTTTGTCGCAAATTTCGTATCAATTTTTCCCATTTAATCCAATTGAGGAAGTATATGCAATGTTTAGTTTTACGATAGTTAATCAAAATTATGTATTTCTAACAAAATTCCGTATATACCGTGACATGCTTTATTACCGTGAGGTTAAAAAACCTCAAGTTTCAATCGATCAGATAAAAATAACGTATGATTATTTTCAAGTCTTTCATGTTTTATATAGTAGACCGTTTTATATAATTTGCATAAAAAATATGATTTGAACCATTTTGAAAATTTTAATCATAGTTACAGTTGATGTTGTTAAACATACCAGTGTTCCAAATACCGTGCATCTGACCCCGACTGCCGGGTCACATTTTGAAACAGCTCTCAATTGAACGCACGAAACGCATCAAAAATAAAACCTTTGTATCAAACAACGTATTAAAGTTTGCATAATTGATTCGGGAAATAAAATATATATTTAACTTTGCCATTTTGGAATTATAACTGAAACACGGTATTTGGAACACATAAGCAACCGTGCCCTAATACCGTGTATTGGCACCAGGCGATTACATTCTAACATTATTTTTGTTTGTTTGTGTGTGCAACTTTAGTTCAAGTTTGTCATGGCTTTCTAAATACTACTTAATGTGCTAACGTTTGTGACAATCATTTAGAAAAATAAACAATATAATATGCAAGAAATCCACATAATTCCCAAATACACGGTATTAGACAACACACGGAATTAGAGCAGGTCACGGTATCAGGATTGCTGTTTGTCTTCAGAACTGTGGGTATCGATTCGAAAATTACGATAATTCCATATTCAATTGCGTGGAGTACTGGAGTAGCCCCCCCCCTTAGATTCAGTAGCCACTTTCATATCGAGTCCCAAAAGTTATTAATGATTTATCAAGCCTCATTGTTTTGCAGACCGATGGTTCAATAGCAGAACGTTAAGAGTATCGTGATTGGAAAGTTGATGATTGACTACACTTCTTTTTACCTAGAATACATCACAAAAAACTACTGGCTTGAGTTTGTTCGTCTGTAAATAAAAACTCAAGGCTATGACATGTAGTTTTTTCGGCACAAATTAACTTGAAGTAGTCAAGTGCATATATTTGAGCAAAAATATACATTATTGATTACACACAAAATTTATTTTACTTAAAGTACTGAGAAAATCCAGAATCGATTCTGTAACTCAGAATTCGAAGCGATGACATTTGATTTTATCGTCGAAAAATCGATTGTGAAAGTAAAATGAATATATTTTAGTAAAAAATAAATGTCCAATTACATTTGAAATTTATTTTGTATGTATGTATGTATGTAGGTAGCCACCATCCTTGCTTGAGTCTTGCTCTGCTTGCGGTTCCACTCAACAGTGAGGTCAAATTTCATTACCAACCTGATTTCAACAGGTTGGTAATGAAATTTGACCTCACATTTGAAATTTATTTTACACTAAAAATCACACAGAAAACTTATTTCTTGAGCTTTTTTTGTTGGAAAATCAAAATTGAAGGCTGTAACAAGTAGTTTGTTCGGCATAAATTTATTTGTTAAAGTCAAGGGAACACGTTTGAGCAGAAAAATAAATTTTTGATAATACTCAAAATTTATTTTTTCTAAAATACTACGATTTGGACTCGTTGCAACGACATACAGTATTTTTGACGTGAAATTGATTGTGAAAGTCGAGTGAACATGATTGAGCAAAAACTTAATTTCCGATTACACTCAAAAAAATTTTTACCCAACAACACAAAAAATAAGGCGATAACATGTAGTTTTTCTGCAATGAATTTGCTTGTCGAAGTCAATTGAATATATTTGAATAGAACAGGAATTGAACAGCTTCAGCCACTGGAGCATGCTTGTTCGTTGTCTAGTGTTAAGTTATAGTCTGTGCAACTAAATGGCTGAAGACGGTGTCCGTGTTTTGAATGTTTTGATTACACTTAAAATTTATTTTACCCAGAAAGGTTCGAATTTGGTGTACAGACATACAGTGCCTTAGCATGCTATTGGCCGGGTTGGTACCTGCCAAGGGCGCGAGCCTTTAGGGGGGCGCCAAAACGCGTGACGCACTTAGTAAATTTTGAAAGCAATTTATTAAATAGGGCGCCTCTTAAGTCACAAATTCAAAAAACGAATTCCTTAACTTATTAAGTTAAAAAAAATAAATAAAAAAATCCTGTATTGCCTATAACAAAGAATGGTGTTCAATTTGTGGTTCATATTGGGAATAAAGAAGGATTTTTATCATTACTCAAATTATATAATCTTTTTTTTTTCTATCTTTATTACGAGATTTTTAGCCCTGGGCTAGTTCATCTCGGGACCAACGGCTGTACTTCCCTTCCGAAGGAAGTCGTCACTGAAATTTTTAGTGACTATCTTGGGGATGGGATTCGATCCCAGGTCCTCGGCGTGAGAGGCGTGGGTTCTAACCACTACACCAGGTCCGTCCCCATTATTATATAATCGTTTTAAGGGTAATTTACGGTTTCGGCACCAATCAACTATTATCGGCAACCAAATTTCAAACGCCAAATACAAATTATTTTTTTATCTTAAAACATCAATGATAACAAATTCAGATGATTCTTTGTTCGGTTAGCTTCCCGCTGACGACATTTCCGAGACTGAATATTCAATTTCATCAGAGATGTCATCAATTCAAATGCACACGCTTCAAAATACGACTGATTTGGAGCTGCCGAACAGATTTGCCTACAGTTCTACTGGGAAAGCTGCCGAAGAGAGTGTGACAATAATCACACTGACAAGAGATGCTCGAAGCGTTGTTAAAACATGTCCAAAAAGCTCATAACATTACAAAAATAAAAATTACAAAGAAGTACGACATCGGCTTAGATTGCCGAAAATACGTAAATTCCCCTAAAAGCTGTCTCCACTTTTTTAAATGCGTGGCGCAAAAAATCTCGCGCCGGCGATCTTAAAACACTTGTAGATCATCGCAACTACTTCAACTCGCTTTGCTGTGTTCTGCGCGAACATTCCTTGGACAATGTGGAATAATCGCACAGAAGACACCATAACAATTTGACATATCTGCGACAATCTACAAAAATTTGGAGGTTGCGCAATCCACAGTAAGCTTAAATTAAGTTACTGCGTAACAGCTGAATTTGTCGAACTCAATCTCAAAGACAGGATGTACATAAACTTATACAGTTCTGGACAGGAATTCAATAGAAAATTGGACAAAATTTTGAGCCAAACTTTTGCATAACTTTTAGTAGGACTAACATAGAGTACTCACAGAAATCTTAACAAGATTTTCACAGAGTACTAGGTGGAATTCTCACAGCACTTCCTGGCCTTTAACATAATTCAAGGTTGGTTCTTTCGGTAACTCTTTCAATGCTTTATCATAGACTCGTGCGCAAAGTTCTCAAATAAATCAGGCCTGGAAAAAAGTGCCACAGAATCCCGTAAGAGATTTTATCAGAACTTGAGCAACATTCTCAAAAAATCTCATGGAAGGGAAAAGCAAACATAAGGTAAAAAGAATAAAATTAGACTTTGTTCCTAGAATCATGAATTTGTTCCCAATATGTTACCCTGACTAGCAATCGTTTGATTACACGAAAATGTTTGATTTTAAAGATGTGAAAGGACACCAAAATATTTTAGACTACCTCACAATATCGTTTCTGAATTTTAACCCACATTTTAAAAGGTAAGGCAAGCTACTATTTCATTCTTTGCAAGTTTGGAAATCTTGGGATACTAGAACAGTTTTAATGTGATTTTGAGATCAAATATATAGTCCACCTCGTTGCTTTGTCAATGTATTTTACCCAAATATAAATTGGAAATTATTCTTGATTGATCATTTCCTTATTTCCTGCCATGACACCGTTTTGCTTAATAAAAGCATTCTGGAACAACATCTTTTAGTACTCATAATGATAATAAATTTTCGAGCTGTTTAGTGGAATACCTATAAATAAATGAAATTTATTTACTACTGGACCGTTTAATTCCAATATAAAACCAATATAAAAATCTTAATCCAATTGTTGATAGCCCATTCTATTCAAGGTATTATAAAGAGATTCAGTACGATCAATTTCTTTAAGGTTGTGCTTTTCACTAAACTTTTCAGCAATGAGCAATATTTTTTATGGATTTTTTCAAATTATCTTTTGCATAAACTTCGCACAGTTTCTTTATAGGTAGAAGAAGTTCAAACTGTTTTGTATACCTTTTATTGATAGTGTTCCAAATAATTGAACTTAATAAGTGCTTAAGCCTGATAATGATATATTTTTTGGGCTTCAATGATAATTTCATCTAGTAGTCGTCCTGGAGTTTAAAAAGAATTTCATTTAAAAAAAAATCTAGTATTTTCTTAGTAAACTTTTATCACATACAAACTTACATAATGAAAAAACAAAATTATTCTTTGACTAAGGGGCGCTCAAATCGAGGTTTGCCAAGGAAATACGTTTTTTTAAACTTTTTACTCAATATATTTTTTTTCTTCTCTAACATGCCCACTTCATTTCTACAGGTAAATCAATGTCGAAAATACAACATTTCCTAGATTTGAATAGAAAACAGATCTAAAAATAGGGTTTTCGTAGTATTTTAATTATCTAACTTACGTTTTCA
Source organism: Aedes aegypti (assembly GCF_002204515.2). NCBI lineage: Eukaryota > Metazoa > Arthropoda > Insecta > Diptera > Culicidae > Aedes > Aedes aegypti. Next base: position 214,266,396 of record NC_035108.1, on the reverse strand, counting down.
TAATCAATTTTGTGTCAAAAAAACTACAGTTGTGTTCAGAATAATAGTAGTGAAAGCCGATTTTCATACAAAATGCTCAACTTTGACATGCTTTAACTTTGTTTAACTATGAGCAATCGGTATGAAATTTTCGCAGAGAACTACAAATATACTCATTTTCAGAGTATACAGAGAACTACAAATATACATATTATCACGAATTTTTAAATTTTTCACATTACCGGTTAAAAAGTTAAGCACCAGGTGAAATATTTTGTGATAATAAAATTAAGTATATTTGTAGTTCTCTGCAAAAATTTCATACCGATTGCTCATAGGGAAACAAAGTTACAGCATGTCAAAATTGAGCATTTTGTATGAAAATCGGCTTTCACTACTATTATTCTGAACACAACTGTATATGTCTTTGCTTTAAATTTTGAATTACAGGCAAACGAGTCCAACAATTAGGGTTTTTCGTAAAATTTCAAGTATAAGAATTTTTGTAATCAAAAATTTTTATTTCTGATCAAACATTTTCACTACACTCAAACAAGCAAATTAATTTCAAAAAAACTATTTACCACCGCTTTTAATCTTGTTCTATTGTTGAATTCGTGAAAAATATGAGTTTTTCAAAAAAATGGGAAGTGTCTTTTGCTTAATAACTTTGGGTTCTTCTTATTCTTCTTGGCATTACGTCATCACTGGGACAGAGCCTGCTTCTCAGCTAAGTATTCTTATGAGAACTTCAACAGTTGTTAAATAAGAGCTTTCTTTGCCAAAGTTGCCATTTGTACATTCGTATATCGTGTGGCAGGTACAGTGATACTCTATGCCCAGGGAAGTCAAGGAAAATTCCATTACGAAAAGATCCTGCACCGATCGGGAATCGAACCCAGATACTTTCAGCATGGCTTTGCTTTGCTTTGTGGCCGCGGACTCTAATCACTCGGCTAAGGAAGGCCACATAATAATAACTTTGAATAGACGACTATTTCAGAAAACCTAAAATTGAACATTAATTTTGAATAGTGTCCGGTCCTATTGCTGAAATTTTTTTGAAAAAACTCTTCGAAAACGGCATAGATATGCATTGTCAAAGTTGCACTTCCAACTTTTTATGCACCCTTGGTAGTTGGCGTAAGTTTTCACCCCCTTGGTAGAAGAAGAGTTAGGCATAATACATTTGACATTATGGCCGTTTAACATGAAGTGAAATAGATGACTGTTCAACAGTCAGTTCTTGTACGAAGCTAAATAACTACAAACTGTTCATCAAATTATAAACCCAGCCTTACTCAACAACAAGTATATGGGAAAATGCAATGCACCATAGGATTTTCTCTGGTTCATAATCAATTATTTATGTTGGAAATCCCATCACATTTGTACGATATTCTGCAAAAAAAAACACCTAGAAAGTCACATTTCTGGCCAAATCTTAGATAATTTTGAAACACGTAAAATTAGAGGTATGAAGTGTTCGTCAAAGTTTTTCCTTACAAAATTTCTTATTTTTCTGTTCATAAAGAATTATATAATCGTCAAGTTTGACACCCATTTTTTTACGATATAAAATAAAAATGTGTTAGAAAAATCAAGGTTTTCGAACATATAAATAACCAGTGTGCAAAATTTTACTCAAGAAAATAGATGTTTTTTCTTAAAAAATCTCGATGGGGTAACCTCTGAACGTCATTTCTCTACAAAAGTTCTATTGTAATATCCTTAGCTTCCATTTGGAGGTTGAGCCTCCAAGTTTTCTAACAAAGTAAAATTTTGGGACACCCTTCCCTGCATTTAGTGGTCATCAAAAAACTGCAATATAAGTGAAAGCTAATAGTGACAACTTATTCATCAAGCCATAATCGAGTGATCTGCTGGGGAAAATACATTCTTTTCAAGCTAATTTTGTGTGAGATTTTTACTAATGTTTGCATAGCTACATTTCCATACACCGGGGATTTTCTTAGCGGCTTTCAGTCTCAACGGCAATCAGAACTAAAATATTTCTTCTTCTGGATTGTATTTCCATTTTTTTTTTCAGGGGTCGGTGCAACTTATAACAGTCGAAAGCATCCAACTAAGTACATTTCCATATGGAGCTAAATAATAGCAAACAGATTCATGAATATCTCTGCTCCCATCAGTCGGATTGTATTATACTCTTCAGTCACTTCCTTTATTATGGTTTGAAGTACAAGTTTAACTACGAGCTAATACATTTGTTCTTACTCTTTAGTACTAACGTGTTTGAAACATATTTCTCCATACTAATTTCCATATACTCGCTCTAAATCACCGCCGAAAATATTGAAAATTTCACAGACCAATAGTTTTTTTATATAAGCGATTGGCTTTTCAAACTTATTTAAATTTTTTGAATCGCTTTACCCAGCGTGCGACGCTCAGTTGTACAATCTGAATGTCCTCACGAAAAGTTTTCCGCCCTGGAGCGGGAATTCAACCTACACTCGATGTGACACTAGCTGCACGGCTACGAAGCAATCAGCTCAAAATTTTAAGTGGTTCAGTCCTAGACCGTTATATAACGGTTTCCCTTTGTCACCAAAGCCAGAGATTTGGGACTATTCTTTCCATTCTCCTGCTTTGACCAGCTTTGCCGTGGACTGTTGCAGGATCCGTCAAGTTTGTCCAAATTCAGAAGTTAGTCGCAAATTTCTGGTTTTGGTAATGAAGGCCAAGAGGCAACCCTCACACAACGGTCTAGGACGTAGAACTTACGAATTTGAGCTAATTTTTGCATCGAAGCTGCAACATAAATTTTCAAGTGCACAAATACCGTGATGCATCAAAACCCGGACGGTACCAATATCCGGACACTCCGATAATAATCAATGATTATTATTATTATTACACATGAATTTTAATAAGAATGTGGTGTTAATTGTTCACATCTGTTATTTGTATAATAATTGTTACTTTACTACAAGTTTGCATCTAGTAAGCAATGACCTTAAATTGATATAAATAAAAATAAAAATGTAACCCAGTCGTACACTGTTGTTCCGTCGTACAAGTTTTGTGGCTCCAGCGTACTTATACCGAAAATTGAAGTGCGATTTTTAGTAAGCGGAACTTAATTCTAACTACATTTTCGGTGATTAGTTATGAACATTAGTTTGAGTGTAATATAAATTTGATGTTTGAACCGGTTAATGTGGCGAAAAATTGTACAAAACTATATTTTTGCATGAGGATAGCGAGTGTCCGGATTAGTGAAACAAGGATTTGAAATCTGGAAGTTGTGTATCAAACTTAAGTTTAACTCGACTAAACAACTATTCGTGAATCATACTCGGAAATTTTTTTCGCGTTTCAGATAATAATTTTCCGAGGCTTCGATTTTCGATTTTGACGAGTTGGTTTGTGGATTTTCCCGGTGTGGTTGCTTGAAGAGTTGCTGTTCAAGTTATTTGAATTCAAGTTTCCACCTTTTTTACGTCCCTGGAGTTTGGCTCACTGGAAAACCTTGAGTATAATTTTATTTTATTAATATATTTCTTTTTTGTTTTGTTTTCTTTTGTTCATCTCACATTTGATCTTGTTGTTTTATTGATCTTTTTGTTTCCGTTATGGAACTTGTGGGGATGAGGGGGGATCAAAAGATAACTCTGATAATTCTAGTACCACATTATTGACCAAACCTTTTCGAGTGAAGGTTTACCCTTCTAGTTTCTCTGGACCCTTTGTTGTATATTCTAGAAAAAAAGAGAAACCAATAAATGTTTTGTTGATTTCCTCAGAGATTTATAAAAAGTATAAATCTGTGAAGGAAATCAAAAAAATTTCTTTGGATAAACTGAGAGTAGTTTTTGGATCTCGAGATGATGCTTATGCTCTCTTAGAATCCAAATTATTTTACAATTCCTATCGTGTGTACGCACCTTGTGATGCATGCGAAATTAATGGAATTATTTATGATGAGTCTTTGGACTGTGATGATATGAAAAATCATGGTTCAGGCTTTTTAGGAACAAATTCATTTCTCCGGTCAAGATTTTGGATTGTGTTCGTTTGTCTAAATTATTCATTGATGGAAATAATTCAAAATATGTACGTTCCAATTGCATCAAGATTACGTTTTCTGGATCTGTACTTCCAGATTACGTAATGGTTGATAATGTTATTTTTCACGTGAGACTTTACTATTCAAAGCTCATGCATTGTGATCGATGCCTTTTGTTTGGTCACATTTCTAATTTTTGTTCAAACAAGAAAAAATGTTTTAAATGTGGAGAATTTCATGATTCTTCTACATGTAAAGAGCAATCTGAAGTATGTATTTATTGTAAACACAAACACAATTCTTTAAACGAATGTGTTGTTTATATTGAGAATTAATCGAAATTTAACCAAAAAATTAAAAACAAAAAATTGTTGTCTTATGCTGATGTTATGGAATCTTCAGACAACACTGCTTCACCAAACACTTTTGAAATTTTATCAAATCATGATGATGATGAATGTCATGAAAATGTTGATAATTATATCTACAAACCTCCTAGCAAAAGAAAAAGAACCATCAATAAGAAGTCGCATCAAAACCAAATGTTTGAACCTCAACCATCTACCTCGTTTGATATTAATTTTCCCCCTTTGAATAACTCTGCTTCAACTAAAAACATTCCTGGATTTCGTAAAGTAGAAGTTGACACATCCAATAATAATAGTCAGAATTCAAACAATTCACCGGATGAAAGACATAAGGAAAATTCTGATAATTCAATTCTGGGCATTTTAGAGGAAATAATAGATTTTTTGGGATTAAGTGAATTTTGGAAAAAAATAATCAAAATGTTTTTACTTATTTTGGCTTCCTTTTTAAATAAATTGAATTCATTTGGACCCCTCATTTCTTCACTATTTTCGTCGTAATGGCTTCTATAAGTATCAATAACATGAACATTTTACAATGGAATTGCCGCAGTATCATTCCCAAAATTGATAGATTAAAAGCACTTATTAACAGCCATAATATAGATTTGTTTTGCCTAAATGAAACATGGCTAACTACATCAAAATTCTTTCGCATTCCAAAATTTAAAATAATTCGAAAAGATAGGGATTTTTCATATGGAGGAGTACTTATTGGAATTCATGACGATATTGAATTTAAGTATTTACATTTAACATTGCATTTGCAAATTGAATATGTTGCTGTTTCTATTAAAAGAGAAAATAGTGAATTTTCTATTATTTGTTTTTATATCCCACCTAATGTCAGTTTTTTGTTGTCGCAAATTAAAAGTATTTTAAATGAAATCCCTCCACTATTTTACATATTAGGTGATTTTAATGCACATAATTTTGCTTGGGGTAGCGACAAAACAGATGGTAGAGATTCATTAATTATGGATTTAATTGATGAATTAAACTTACATATTCTCAATGATGGATGTGACGCCCCTCGGACGATACGCACCTACCATATCAACACCATGCTTCGGTCGACCTAGTCATAGTCGACGAATGGTTTGACATTGAAGCGACAGACGTTGTGTTTTATTGGCACAATAGATTGCAAATTGCTGATTCATCAAAAGCGAGCCTATTTGCAAATGAATTATTGTAGAATTATCGTGATACAAGTGAACTATTAAATATCCATTTTCAACTTAAATAATAACACTAGTAATCAACCAGCAGTGAAATTATAAACATACCTATCTCTATTGTTATGAGTGAGTGCAGCTCTGAAAGTTATAATACTCAAATTGATTATCCTAAGGGTCTCTGTGCAAGCAAATCTTTACCGAAACCAGAAAATATCAGGAAAGTGGTAAACGAAGTCGAAGGAGGCACTAAGAGAGTAAGAGAGTTGTTGTATAGTTTGGTTCTTGTTACTAATTGTGTTCTCATTAAAGGAAATTTTAACCAACCAAAAAATCCTTGCGGTGGTTCATCATTTCGGAAACCTTTACCTCCAGTTGGCGTGCCAAACAAGCTTTCTTATGAAATATATTTTATTTCAATTTTCGTATCAATTGTGTCCATCAGTATGACAGACGATGGACATAATTGATAAAAATGTAGGGGTTGTTGTTGTTTTTGTCAATATGTGAAATTTAGTCCCGCTTTGGAGCAAAATATATCTGGTCACTTTATTATATGGTGCAGTGCGATACTTGTGACGAGTGGTACCATTACTCGTGCGCGGGTGTATCCGAGGACATCAAGGACTATAGTTGGACCTGCTTGAAATGCGTGAATGCGAAGGCGACCAAAGGTGCAACTGTACGAAAGATGATGACTCGAGCTGCAGCGGCAAAAGGTGCAAAGAGGGCGACTTCCAGGACAACGAAGAAAAAGAACGTTGAAGATTCCATCAAGAAGGATGTCGTGTAGGCTGAAGGGCGTTTAAAAGATGCAAAGTCAACGGTGGACGCAAAGTTTAGCAAGGCCGCTTCCGTAACATCGGGAGCGACGCGAAAGTCGGCGAAGGCACGATTGGACGTTGAGCTACAGCAGATCGAGGCTGAAGAGGCATTAATGCGCGAAGAAATGCAACGAAAGAGAGAACTAGCGAAGAAGAAGTTTGAGGTTCTTAAAGAGATGGCTGACTTGGAAGGTAGTGGAGAATCCGCCGTCGATCAGCCGAATGCTGTTCATAAAGTGGAACATTGGTTGAAGCACCTGTTGTGTTCTGAATTAGTTAGGTATTTTATACAGTGTATAGTTGCTATAAAATGTATACTATTATCAAACACCAATACACATACGATACAACTGATGAAGTGTTACATAACGTTTGTAACAATATGCTAAGGGTATAAAAGAATAAACAGGCCTTCAGAGAGTTCTCTTTTGGCATTCGACTAACAAAGTATTAACCAGAGGCGTCGCGTGGACTAATTGTCAACCTGTGCACTTCTGAATTATTTTCGCCTTTATTAGGTATACCTTGGATTCAAACTATTTTTTAAGTTAATAAAAATATGTAACTAGTGGTTACTAATCTTCGTGTTCAAATATCATTTCCTTCTAGTCTTTTAGTTGAGTGAAAACATTTAAGATTACAGATGCAATTTTGGTTGTTTAGTTTGATTTATCAACTCAATCAACGGATTTTCAATTTTAATAATTTGTCATCATTATGGGCAAAAAAATTAAAATAGCTCCAATTACGCGGGTCATCATTGACGATTCAAGCAACACTAGCGAATAGAAACACAGTTCAGTAAACATCAGTTTTTTATACAATAATAAAAATGTTTTGATCTCGAAAAAATAAAACTGTGTTTACATGACGAAAAAAATGATTCAAATTATTTTAAAAATGTATAATTAAAAATAATTATGTTAGAAATCGGAAAAGACTGATATTTGAAGCTATCAAAATTTTCTATTTGAGAAAAGTCTATAGATACTCTTTTTCTATTGAACTAATGAAACAAAAATATTCTGTGACGGGGTTGGTGGTCTGATGGCTACCGCTTCTGCTTCATATGCAGAAGGTCATGGGTTCAATCCCAGGCCCGTCCCTTTCCTCGTACTTTGTAGTTGTATATCTCTCACTTGCTTCTATCTTCCATTCTAAATATATCACACTCAAAACTATTCGTTCATAGCAAACGCTATAACCAGAGACGGACAAGAAACCGTTTCCCTAACGCTTCCTACTTCCACGCGCACGCCTTTCTTACGCCTGATACATAGGCAGTCTGCTAACCACAAAAGCAAACCTCTCTGCCATGCCTTTCCCCCAATCCATACACTCCCGCATGAACTGGCGTAGATGCAGTGGAATATACGGTCTACGTGGGAGCCAGTTCAATGCATCATCAATTCCTCCCCCTTCCCCTCATTGGTCTGCATTCTGACGTGGCAGGTGCCATTGTTGCCTAAAAATAGAAGATCACCAGCACTTATACACTGAGGATGCCTGTTAGTCCCAAGCAGTCATTCGGTTGGTTCCTTGTGTAAGTGCAGCTGATTTGGCGATACTGGAGTGCATCCACGGGCGGCCAATCAAGCTCAAGCTGAACTAATGAAACAAAAATATTCAGTGGGTTTTTAAAGATTATCATTACATAATACTTAGTAGCATTCCTTATTGTAGGTTGCTTTGTTTCTATTCTCCTTACTTTTTTTTGTTCAGTCCGTTATACGATATCTTCACATAAAATTAATACAAAATCGGTTTCATTATGTAGTATTTAATGTACGCATCATGAAAAATTCTCACTTTTAAAACATACCAAGCGTGAAGATGCTGGCGCTGACGGAGGACGCGACCGCTCTTGAGTTAATTTTCTGGTTGTCATCTGATTGACCATCGTAAGTAAAACCGCGCTAATGCTGTATGTTATAAGCGAGGTTTTTAACCAGTAAACAACAAAAAGCAACAGCGTGAGTACTGAGTGCCAACTTGCAAACACTTCTTACCATCCGTCAGCCAACTGAAAAACCAGGCCTGCACTTCACATCACAAGCGTGGTGGTGCTGAAAGCGCGAAGGCCAAAAGAGCAAGCAAAATTGATCTCTCTCGTAGACTGATTTCTCTCCTCTCTCCTCATACGCACGCTCGCACTGATCAAATTGGTGTGGCAAAACTGTGCACCACCCAGAGTTGGCGCTTTGGTTACTTACACACTGGCATTTGTAGTTCAAAAAGCTTTCTACCACATATACAGGATTGCGTGTACGATACAGGGCAGCGCGTTTCCCGATGAGAGTGCACGCGTTGGTTTCCATCGTCACAGCTGCAATGTGTAGCGTGGAACTTAGAGTTGCGCAACATGTATCGCGCTGAGCGCTTAGAGAAAATTAATCTCAGATCGCGCGTCGCATAAAGTAGCTTTTACATTTACTTTCCAATATCAAAAATTTAACAATTGAAAGTTGAGATTAGACAATAGAGATAGAGATGAATGAAATGAACTAAATTTAATTGCAAGAATAATTAACATGAACTTCAAAAGCATTACATACTGTAGGTGGTTAATATGAACGATTTTCCACCTGTGCAGTGCACACGTTGCACATGCGGACGCGACGCCTCTGGTATTAACAAGTGTTTAAATTCATTATTTAACTTAAAGGAAATCTTGCTAAGGTGCGATTATTGTACTTCGCTGCTTCCGCCCTTTACTTTGGTTTTTCCCCCGGCTGGACATAAAAGTTGGCGACGAGGCAACCGGACATCAACGCACCATAGGCGTAAGTAAAAGCTGTCAGTTAGCTGGCAGTTCAGTTGGAGTACGGACGGCTTATCGGACGGTGCGGTTTTGGCGTGCGATCGACAAAAAAAAAACAACGGGTTCGGGAGTTCGCGGAGGTAATCTTCGTTCCTTTTGGTAGTTCCGGAGTAAGTAAGACCGGCTAATTCCCGGTGTAGAAATAAGCAACTTGTGGTGGAAATTAGGTTTCAGCTGATATTTAAGTGGCTAAATTGCAGTGGTAGCAGCCGAATCGATCAATTTCTATGATAGCGTCAGTGTATTGTTTTCGACGCATTATATTGCCTTAATAAAAGGCCATTGTTCTAGTACGACGTGCAGTTGAAGAAAAATCAAAGGCTTTGTTTTAAGAGTGTTTTTTTTTGTATAATTATCTAGTTTTTTCTGGTGGTGTTGATCCTGTGATTTTTCGTCGTCATTCGTTCCATCCAAGGTTTCGTGCCCCACGCAGAAACCGTAGAGCAAGTTTGTGCAGGAAAAGCGACCCCACGACTCGACCCCGCGATCCTTGAACACCAGGCGAATTCCTACGTCATTCAACGGATAAATGGAGTTCCACCAAGACAGCCTAACCTCGAGAAACGGGGTCGTTGCACTCGGGTTAGTTCATCGACCGATAGACGAGTGAGTAAGCAGAAAGCGGTGAGTCATTTTGTTTATTTTTGCATAAGGCGACAGCATTCTTATTGGAATTTTCCTTTTTGCTATTTTGCTGCTGTACGTAATCGATAAAACTGATCTATGAAATCGAAACAAAACTTACTTTTCACGATTGCCATTTAATTTTGCCTTTTGTGTGATAAATTGGATTTGTGGATTGTGTGCTGGTCCTTTGGTGACTGTTTTTTTTCTCTCAACGATTCAGATTGTGTATTTTTTTTTTACCATGGCACTAAACGGAATGGCTACAATGATAGAGCCCTACAGAAAGGGTTCCTCATTTTGTGACTGGGTAGAGCGGCTTGCTTATTGTTTCCAGGCCAATGCCATTACCGATGATATGAAAAAAGCCCATTTGATAACATTAGGAGGGTCAGTTATGTACTCGGAACTCAAACTGTTGTACCCAAATGGCGCATTAGATAACGCTGAATATGCGGATATTGTTTCGAAATTGAAAGCTAGACTTGACAAGGTGGAGCCCGATGTAATACAACGAGCCCAATTTAACTCCCGGATCAGGCAATCTGGGGAAACCTTAGAGGACTTTGTTTTAGCATTGAAGCTTCAAGCCGAATTTTGCGGCTTCGGCGATTTTAAAAACATGGCTATACGGGATCATATTGTAGCTGGGGTTAATGACAAAGCCCTCCAACAAAGGCTATTAAATGAAGAAAAGCTGACGTTGGAGTCGGCTGAAAAGATAATTACGACGTGGCAAATTGCCGAAACAAACGCAAAAGCTTTGGGAAATAGGGAAAGTAGCTGGAATCAAATTGCATCTTTGAAAATGGCGGATTCCAACACGGTTGGGACAGCCATGAGAAAATTAGCCACAACTTTTGAATTGGCCAACCAGGGTGAAAATTCTAGAGGCTCCGTTAAGAGCCGTTTAGGGTACAGACAATGGCCAACGCGCCAAGGATTCTATCAGCGGCAGCACAGCGATTGGGATAAATCAAGGTCGTTACAGCCTGGAGGATGGCGTAATCAGGACAACAGAAGGTCATCGCGTTTTTCCAATTTAATTTGTGATTACTGTGGAATAAAAGGTCACATAAAAAAGCGCTGTTTCAAGTTGAAGAATTTAAAGAGAGACGCGGTCAACATGGTTGAAAGCTTGAAGCCAATTCCAACGGTAGACGAGGATCTGCATGACTTGATCAACAGGATGACTACAAAGGATTCGGACACGGAAGATGAGGAGATGGACGAAGGTGAGAGCGAAAAGGAAGATTTAGAATGCATGAATATTACCTCTAATAACAAAAGCAATAATCCTTGTCTATTGGAGCTGGCTGTGGAAGGCAAAATGCTTAGTATGGAGATAGATTGTGGGTCTGCGGTGACTGTGATAAATAAGCGACAATATTTTTCCATATTTGATAAATCTTTACAAAAATGCAGCAAAAACTTGGCGGTGGTCAACGGCGCAAAACTTGACGTACTTGGAGAAGCAATGGTTTCGGTCAAGTTTAAGGGAAAAGAGACAAATTTAAAACTTTTAGTGCTAAATTGCAATAATAATTTTATTCCTCTGTTGGGCCGAACTTGGTTGGATGTCCTTTTTCCAAATTGGAGAAATTTTTTTTCTAATTTTTCTGTTATCAATAGTTTGGCTACTGATAGCAATGAGGCAGTGGTTAATGATTTAATGCAACAATTTTCTAAAGTTTTTGTCAAAGATTTTTCAACTCCTATTGCAGGATATAAAGCTGAACTAGTCCTGAAAACGGAAGTGCCAATATTTAAAAAAGCTTACGATGTGCCATACAGGTTAAGGGACAAAGTTGACGAATTTTTGGACAAATTAGAAAACGAAAAGGTAATAACTCCGATTAAGACTAGCGAATGGGCTTCTCCCGTAATAATTGTTATGAAAAAGAATAACCAAATTAGGCTTGTGATAGATTGCAAGGTATCAATAAATAAAATTATTATTCCTAATACTTATCCACTTCCAGTTGCACAGGATTTATTTGCAAGATTAGCGGGTTGTAAAATGTTTTGTGCTCTTGATCTTGAAGGCGCATATACCCAGCTAGAGTTAACAGATCGCTCAAAAAAGTTTATGGTAATTAATACAACTAAAGGTTTATACACGTACAACAGATTACCTCAAGGGGCTTCTTCAAGTGCCGCCATATTTCAGCAGATAATGGATCAAGTTTTGCGTAATATTGAAGGTGTCTATTGTTATTTGGATGATGTGCTTATTGCCGGGAAAGATTTTGAAGATTGTGTTTCTAAGCTGCATGAGGTTCTGTCCCGGTTATCAAAAGCAAATATCAAGGTTAATTTAGATAAATGCAAGTTTTTTGTTGAGGAGTTAGGTTATCTGGGACATATTATTAGTGAAGAGGGCTTAAGCCCATGTCCCGATAAAATTTCCACTATTAAAAATGCAAATGTGCCCCAAAACGTAACAGAACTGAAGTCTTATTTGGGCTTGATTAATTACTATCAAAAGTTTATACCTCACCTCTCTGCAAAATTATACCACTTGTACAACTTGTTAAAAAAAGATGTCAAGTTTGTTTGGGACAGTAAATGCAATAAAGCGTTTGAGGACTCAAAGAATGCGCTTCTAAAAACTGATTTACTTGAGTTTTATGACCCAAACAAGCCAATAGTGGTTGTTTCGGACGCCTCAGGATATGGACTGGGGGGTGTCATTGCCCACATTATCGACGGAGTTGAAAAACCGATTAGTTTTACTTCATTTTCTTTAGATAAATGTCAAAAATCGTACCCCATTTTGCATTTGGAAGCTCTTGCTTTAGTATGTACCATCAAGAAATTTCATAAATACCTCTACGGCAAACGATTTTTAGTTTTCACAGACCATAAACCTCTGGTGGGAATTTTTGGCAAGGAAGGGAAAAATTCCATTTTTGTTACAAGAATACAAAGATTTGTTTTAGACTTGTCCATTTATGAATTCGAGATTCATTACAGACCTTCTGCCAAGATGGGAAATGCGGATTTCTGCTCCCGTTTTCCTTTGCCCCAATCTGTTCCGAATGCCTTATGTACGGATTTCATAAGAAGCATAAATTTTAGCAAAGATGGACCATGAAAAAGTAGCAATTGCAACCAGAGGGGATGATTTTTTACTAAAAGTCATGTCCTTCATGAAAAATGGATGGCCGGAAAGAATTGAGAAACATTTTGCTAATGTTTTTGCAAATCAGCATGACTTGGAGATAGTTGATGATTGCTTGTTATATCAAGACCGTGTGGTGATTCCCAAAGACTTACAAAGGCCAGTTTTAAATCTATTGCATGGAAACCATGCGGGAATTGTTAAGATGAAGAGGTTGGCGAGGCAGTCCGTGTATTGGTTTGGCATAAACTCACAGATAGAGGATTTTGTAAAAAAGTGTGACGTATGCAACAGCATGCAAGTGGTTCCAAATTGCAAAGTTGAGTCCGAATGGATTCCCACAACTAGACCTTTTAGCAGAATTCATGTTGATTTTTTCCATTATTCCACCCACACATTTTTATTGATAGTGGATAGCTACTCAAAGTGGGTGGAAGTAGAATGGATGAAAAAAGGTACAGATTGTGGAAAAGTCCTTAAAAAGTTAGTGTCATTTTTCGCCAGGTTCGGTCTCCCTGATGTGTTAGTTTCAGACGGTGGTCCCCCATTCAATTCATTTGATTTTGTAGTTTTTCTGGAGAAACAAGGTATTAAAGTGTTCAAAAGCCCTCCATACCATCCAGCTAGCAATGGTCAAGCGGAGAGATTTGTAAGAACGGTAAAAGACGTATTGAAAAAAATTGGGGTGGGTAATGTCTATTACATTACCGCGGGGTTGACGTAGAACTACGATGATTAATAATTTGATTTGTCATGTGTATGAATTTGTAAGTGTACTAGTTTTGTGTTGTTATTGATCGGATGAAGTTTTCAGAAGTTAACTCTTTTTGGACTCATTTTGGTAGTCCTGAAAAGAACCATTTGTCGTTCTGTGGTTTCGAGAACCAGTGTATGGTGTTCCAGGAATAATGCCAGATGATTGAATTTGTTTGTTTGGTCGTGGCTTCCTTGTGTTGCTTGGTTGGGTGATCGGTTTCTGGCTCCAGCTGTAGTTCGCCAAACTCCTCCAGTAGATTAGATGTTTGATGGCTCGGGTGCTTCGATCGTGATAATCGATTGAAACGGTCCAGTGCTTTGGTCTGTAGCAATATCCATTGCATCAGCATTTAGGCTCTGTACATTGATACTCATCAATATGCAGGTTGGGCCACTATGATCCAGTATTTCACGTCTCAAAGCGTCACTAATCGATGATTGCCTAAGCGCTGCAGCTCATTCCTCAAGTCAACCCTTGGAATTGCTGCGTGATGGAACTGGGAAGAATTGGTAGAGTTTGTCAAAAATAGTCCTTGCAGTGAAGTAACCCGCGACAAACCAACATATACCAATTGCTGATCCAGACTTTTGTCATAGTCATCCAGACTTTTGTTGCTTTCAATTCTCCGCTTCGATCGCATCTCAGCAGGCAACAGATCGTCTTGCTCTGACCGGGCGTGCTTCTCAGGCACAGACATCGATAGCGAGGGACCTCCCCGTTTGTCTTGCTTCGCTCAAATCAAACTGTCGAGCGAGCTAGAGAAGATGCCGTCCGAAGCCAAAGTCATCACCGCTGCCGCCGCCAAGAAGAAGAAGAGGAAGCAGTCCACAGGAGAATTTGCGGTCGAACTGTGAACATGGTCGGGCAAGTCATTCTCGCTTTGTGGTTCACCGCTTGTTTGCGTTCACCCAGCCATCGTCATCGCCGCCATCATCAGATTTTGACTTAAGCCCGGTGATCCACTACCTGTTACTGTTGTGCGCCATCCACGTCACGAAACTTTCGGTTCGTCGTTTAAGCAAATAACTTGCTCAAATTTATACATTTGAGTTGAGGATTCCCCGTTTGACCATGGCAATCAACTGATAACATCCCGCAGTGTTATTTATCTGTAAGAGCATCAAAGCTAACAAAGCCATCGGCCCTTTTCAAGGCCATCAAATTAGTGGAAAAGAGTTAAAAGAGAAATATATCCGACTTTATACATGACTTCTTATATTCCTAAATCAATTTCACAGCTTCATACAAAATTTCATTTGTCATAAATAATTTATGACTCAACAATTTGTGACTGTATTCGCGGGCGCTGCTGCAGTGCCGTCGGGGTGAGTGCTCAACATTTCACAACAATTG
Source organism: Aedes aegypti (assembly GCF_002204515.2). NCBI lineage: Eukaryota > Metazoa > Arthropoda > Insecta > Diptera > Culicidae > Aedes > Aedes aegypti. The sequence continues at coordinate 214,251,335 of NC_035108.1, read as the reverse complement.
TAAAATAGAGTGGCATTTCCAACAGCGTCTTTGATGTTCCATATTTTGTGGGAACACTTTGATTAGCAAAATTATCACATGTAACAAAATTGCGACATATTAAGAATGCTTTTGAAAAGACATTCTCATTGAACAATTATAATAATTCTGGCACCCATGGATCAGAAATTTACCGTCATAATAAAGAAAACTATTGATTATCATTATCTCGTATTGAATATTTAGTTAATGTCAACCCTTCCAGCAATTCATGTTCGACCAATTTCTCACGCATTAGCATTCTCCGCAATTTTCAAGTAATTCTAAGCCCAACACATTATTGGCACATACCCATTTCCCAGATTGGTTGATCAGCGAAGAGCACAAAAGGGAGGAGCATCATCTGCTATTCTGAGGTTATAAAACATGCTTCCTTCGTCGGATTCAGTTTCATTCTAATTCCGCTTTCGAGCTGGTAAGAGCTCCTCTGAACTTGCTCAGCGAGAAGTACCTCGCTGCTAGTTTATTGGATGATATTCACTGATTTATCTATAATGATCTAAATATCGCGGTATACTACAATTTGGTTCACATAATTTACCCCACATAATTACATGAATTTGAGAATTTACCACTGCAGCGCCGTCGGACCGTAATAACATCATGCTACTCAGCATTGTATGGTATTTCTAACAGCATCGTTGATTTATCATATAATGGGGGAACACTTCCTAAATTCTCGAGTATTAAATTGGAAAATGTATTAAAATTGCGACAGATTTTAAATACTGTTCAATAAACTGTTTCCTGACAAATTGTAATAAGCAACTATTGATCTGAAATTTTTCTACATGTTAGTCTATTGCGTTAATCTGAAAAATAGGCTATATGAAATTGATGTCTTGGCAAGGGATGTACAAGATGAGCATTATGTATTAATTTTCCAATTTCCGTACTCGAGAATTTTGGAAGCGGGGGCCGTGATGCTCGGGATGGATTGTCCTCCATGACTGGTCCTGGCTGGAAATATACGTGGGGAGAAACTCGACCCTTTGCTGCAGGAATTTCATTAATAACTCTTTGGTAAAGCAGAAATTTCTGATAAAAGTGAACTTTTTCAAAACAACTCTTATTGATTGGAATATTTACCAACAACTCTTTGTTAAGTAAAATCATCCTTAATAACTCTTTGCTCCATCGCCAAACCAAACCATTTCATTGAATTCATCAAGTACAAGAATATGAATGGTAAGGAGAGGCAGATGGTGTATATTTTGCTAACGTTACTTTCCAACAGGTCGCCGGTTGGCGCTGACTACTAATCCGTCCACTGAATGATTTTCAGTTGTTGCTTTCGCTCTCTGGTTCCGTTCGCTACTCGCACACTGCTGTGGCTTTCACGCACTCTTCTTTGCTGCTCCGCTGCTTGATCCGTTCGTTATGCCGTTCGATTTGTGAATGAGCTGGGAGCAGAACAACCAGTGGTTTTATTTGCTCGAGCTCCGTTCACCGATGGCGAGTGGTGGGGTTCTCGCTTGGTTGTTTCGTCACTCCGTTCGCTACTCGCACGCGATTGGTTATTGCTTTCGCGCTATTTTCGTTGATGGTGTGATTCTTCGCTGAGAAATAAAAACTGAAACTCTTTTGATTTTTCATGCAAAATGACCAACTTTGATAAACTATATCTCAGTTATTTATGGACAGATTTGAATGAAATTAGACAGAATATCAGACATAACTTAAATTTTAACATATGTTTTTGAGTGATTTTTCCAATCACACGTTGAAAAGCAGTAACGGTTTGACTTAAGTGATTTTTTGACGATTTTTTATGATTGACATAACTAAACAGCTTCATGGTATCTTCAGAAAAGTTGTAGATTTTGACGAGATGAATAAGTTTGCTGAAGACAGTTTTTGTGTAAGGCTATCAGATTTTAAGATAAAAAGTTTTGAATTTTTCGTCGAAAATTACAGTTTAGTCAAACCGTTATTACTTATAAACTTGTGATTGGAAAAATTTTCAAAAATATATGTTAAAATTCGAGTTACATCTGATGTTCTGTGAATGTTTCATTCGAAAATATTTCCATAAATAACTGAGATCTAACTTACCAAAGTTGGTCATTTTGTATGGAAAATCGAAAAAGTTGCAAATGCATGCGAATAAGTTGGGGCCTTCCTTAGCCGAGTGGTTAGAGTCCGCGGCTACAAAGCAAAGCCATGCTGAAGGTGTCTGGGTTCGATTCCCGGTCGGTCCAGGATCTTTTCGTAATGGAAATTTTCTTGACTTCCCTGGGCATAGAGTATAATCGTACCTGCCACACGATATACGAATGCAAAAATGGAAACTTTGGCAACAAAAGCTCTCAGTTAATAACTGTGGAAGTGTCATAAGAACACTAAGCTGAGAAGCAGGCTCTGTCCCAGTGAGGACGTTAATGCCAAGAAGAAGAAGAATAAGAAGATGTGAATAAGTTCTCTGTTTATTCGACAAACAAGCTTAATATTGGGTACACAACAGCAACAGAGTAGCGTACACAGGGATTTAGTTGAAATCTGGAAACGTAGCTCAATCTTGAAATCTTGAGCGATTTCACAAACCAGATTCTGGATTAACAGCTCAGCAGGCTCCTAGCAGCGAGGTACTTCTCGCTAAGCAAGTTCGGAGGAGCTCTTACCAGCTCGAAAGCGGAAATGGAATGAAACTGAATCCAACGAAGGCAGCATGTTTTATAACATTGGAATAGCAGATGATGCTCCTCCCTTTTGTGCTCTTCGCTTTCTGATCGACCAATGGGAAATGGGTATGTGCCAATAATGTGTTTTGCTTGGAATTACTTGAAAATTGCGGAGAATACTAATACGTGAGAAATTGTTCGAACATGAATTGTTGGAATTATTGGCATTCCCTAAATATTCAATACGAGCTATTGATAATTAATAGTTTTCTTTATTATGAAAATTCCTGATCCATGGGTGCCAAAATTATTACAATTGTTCAATGAGAATGTCTTTTCAAAAGCATTCTAAATATGTCGCAATTTTGTCACATGGGATAATTTTCCTAATCAAAGTGTTCCCATAAAATATGGAACATAAAAAGCGCTGTTGGAAAAGCCACTCTATTTTGCAATCGTTTTGAAATGTTGAGCACTCACCCGACGGCACTGCAGCAGCGTCCGCGAGTACAATCCCAAATGGTTGATTTATGATTCACGACAAATGAAATTTTGTATGAGGCCGTGAAATTGATTTAGGAATACTAGAAGTTATAAATAAAGTCGGAAATATTTCTCTTTTAACTCTTTTCCACAAATTTGATGGCTCTGAAAAGAACCGATGGCTTTGTTAGCTTCGATGTTGTTACGGATAAATAACACTGCTCGGACCAGCAAAACTCAGGGGGCTTCTGGTATTTGCTCCTAACGGGATTGCTTCTTGACCACCAATGATGATTTCATCACGAGTCGAAATTTTGAAGCGCGGGTCAACAGCTCCTCGGCCGATGAAATTTGCGGCGGCGATGACGATGGCTGGGTGAACGCAAACAAGCGGTGAACCACAAAGCGAGAAAGACTCGCCCGACCGTGTTCACAGTTCGACCGCAATTTCTCCTGTGGACTGCTTCTCTTCTTCTTCTAGGCGGCGGCAGCGGTGATGGCTTTAGCTTCGGACGGCATCTTCTCTCGCTCGCTCGACAGTTTGATTTGAGCGAAGCAAGACAAACGGGGGCGTCCTTCACTATCGATGTCTGTGCCTGAGAAGCACGCCCGGTCAGAACAAGCCGATCTGTCGCCTGCTGAGATGCGAGCCAATCGGAGAGTGAAAAGCAAATGACGTCAAATTTTCTCTAGTCACCCCTATTTATAGATTTGCTTGAAATCAACGTTCTCTTTTAAAACAGTTATTAAACTATTTGGACAGGTATGTGGGATTCAGTAAGTAAACGACATGAAGCTTTGATGTCTTGGCTTTCGATTGAGATGCTAATAAAGAAATTTCGTTAAGCCAGCGAAAAGTTATAAACGTTTAAAATATTTCATGCCAACGTAACGCTCTTGGTTTTGAAATTCCAATTTCACTCCTGTATAGAGAAGAGAGACGTACTTCTACGTCAAAAGCGCTGTTGGAAAAGCCACTCTATTTTGCAATCGTTTTGAAATGTTGAGCACTCACCCGACGGCACTGCAGCAGCGTCCGCGAGTACAATCCCAAATGGTTGATTTATGATTCACGACAAATGAAATTTTGTATGAGGCCGTGAAATTGATTTAGGAATACTAGAAGTTATAAATAAAGTCAGAAATATTTCTCTTTTAACTCTTTTCCACAAATATGATGGCTCTGAAAAGAACCGATGGCTTTGTTAGCTTCGATGTTGTTACGGATAAATAACACTGCTCAGACCAGCAAAACTCAGGGGGCTTCTGGTATTTGCTCCTAACGGGATTGCTTCTTGACCACCAATGATGATTTCATCACGAGTCGAAATTTTGAAGCGCGGGTCAACAGCTCCTCGGCCGATGAAATTTGCGGCGGCGATGACGATGGCTGGGTGAACGCAAACAAGCGGTGAACCACAAAGCGAGAAAGACTCGCCCGACCGTGTTCACAGTTCGACCGCAATTTCTCCTGTGGACTGCTTCTCTTCTTCTTCTAGGCGGCGGCAGCGGTGATGGCTTTAGCTTCGGACGGCATCTTCTCTCGCTCGCTCGACAGTTTGATTTGAGCGAAGCAAGACAAACGGGGGCGTCCTTCACTATCGATGTCTGTGCCTGAGAAGCACGCCCGGTCAGAACAAGCCGATCTGTCGCCTGCTGAGATGCGAGCCAATCGGAGAGTGAAAAGCAAATGACGTCAAATTTTCTCTAGTCACCCCTATTTATAGATTTGCTTGAAATCAACGTTCTCTTTTAAAACAGTTATTAAACTATTTGGACAGGTATGTGGGATTCAGTAAGTAAACGACATGAAGCTTTGATGTCTTGGCTTTCGATTGAGATGCTAATAAAGAAATTTCGTTAAGCCAGCGAAAAGTTATAAACGTTTAAAATATTTCATGCCAACGTAACGCTCTTGGTTTTGAAATTCCAATTTCACTCCTGTATAGAGAAGAGAGACGTACTTCTACGTCAAAAATTCTATTGGAACCTGAGCATAGTGAATTGGATTTGGAGGATCAGATTAATTTGTTTTCAATCAATTATAGAAACAATTCATTGACGGTTGATGGACATTTTCCATCGGAAAAAGTGTTTTCTTACCTACCCAAAACGCTAATTGATCTCTTAAATCCAAAAAAACATTATAAAAAACTTTTACTAAAACCGGCTAATACCTCCAATGAGGATAACCAGCAAGGGATCGTTTCTAGCATGAAACGAAAAGATCCTTTAGCTGATCTGATGGAAGGTGATGAAATCTGGTATCAGAATCATAAACCTACCCATCCAGCCAAATGGATAAAAGCAACTTACTTAAAACAAATATCTAAAAACTTATTCCAGGTTATGATTGGAAGCTTCGTGGCCACGGCCCACAGGGCACAGATTAGGACAACAGGAGTTGCCGATCGTCAGGGGTCACAGATTCGTCCGAACGTCATAGTATCCAAGCAAAAACCGGCTGGTGTAACGAACGATCCTGTTTCTGATTCCATAGGCTATGCAGTGAATGAAGGCTATAGTGATAGATATCACCAAGAAGAAAAGTCTTCTGGTAAAAGAAAAAAGCCTGTCGATTGGGTGGAACCGCCACCTAGGCGTTCGAAGAGAGTAAGGAAAGAAAAGAGAGACGATGCATTTATATATCATAAGTAAAGAAATACTTTCAAATGAAATTGCATGTAAGGAAAATTTTCCTATCGAATTTTAATAGACTATTATATTGCGTTTCTTTTGAAAATTTTCCGTTCTGCGGTAGCCGCCAAGTTCTACCGCAGCTGTCAAAGTTCTACCGCAGACTTAAGAATCATTGTATCATCGAACGATACCATCTAATCAAAGTATGCTAGTAGAGTCCACAGCTTTGAAAAAACAGCCGAAAACAACAATCATCAGCACGGTTTCCAAGGTATCATAGCAGCCGAGCGATGATGCTTTGCGAAAATCAGTAATGTGACAGCTGCGGTAGCTTTCTGTTCAACCGCAGAACGGAAAGTTATCTCTGAAATTGCAATATAAACTCAGATTACTTTTAGTCCTTTCGAGTTCGGATATGAAACAACTAAAAGTTGGAGGAGTTGTTGTGTTCTGAATTAGTTAGGTATTTTATACAGTGTATAGTTGCTATAAAATGTATACTATTATCAAACACCAATACAAATACGATACAACTGATGAAGTGTTACATAACGTTTGTAACAATATGCTAAGGGTATAAAAGAATAAACAGGCCTTCAGAGAGTTCACTTTTGGCATTCGGCTAACAAAGTATTAACAAGTGTTTAAATTCATTATTTAACTTAAAGGAAATCTTGCTAAGGTTCGATTATTGTACTTCGCTGCTTTCGCCCTTTACTTTGGTTTTTCCCCCGGCTGGACATAAAAGCACCATGGCGAAGATCACACAAAAAGCAAGCGATTGCCAAATAAGGAAGCAAGTTCGTCTGACTCCGACGACGAAGTAGACACGGAAACGTCGAGCGAAGGAATCGAAAGCGAATTGGATAGCGAAGAAGAAACATCATCCGAAAGCGAAGTTCACCGCGACAGAGTGGAAGAGCGATCCGTCGGAGAGCTTGAAGCGCGCAGACACTATGGGATGAAGATGACCACGACCAGCAAAAATGCGAAGTGTGGAAGCAGCAAACCGTCCGGTACAGAGCGGCAACAGTCTTTTCGGAGCGATAAGAGACTTTCTAAGGATGAGTTAGCAGCACGTCAGGTCGTCCCCCGCGAGCTGTCGAAATTCAGTGGTAATCCAGAGGAATGGCCCATGTTCCTGTCGACGTATGAAGACACCTCGGCTATGTGTGGATACACCGACGCCGAAAACATGATTCGGCTGAGAAATTGTTTGAAGGGAGATGCGTTTAATGCTGTTCGGAGTTTCTTAATGCGGCCTGAAACCGTAGGAAAGGCAATTCGTGCTTTGAAACTGAGGTTTGGCAGACCGGAGACCATCATCGAGTATTTGAAGGAGAAAATCATAGCGATGCCAGTCATTAGACCAGACGCAATGGACAAGCTGGTGGACTTTGCCCTGGAAGTGCAAAACCTTTGTGCCACTATAGAAGCCTGTGGTGAAAAGCAGTATATGTGCGATACGACACTACTGAAGGAGTTTGAGAAGAAGTTGCCGCCACAAATCAGGCTTGACTGGGCGCGATACAAAAGGAAGTTGTCTAAAGTGAAGTTGTCTACCTTTAGTCGGTGGATATACAATCTAGCAGAGGATGTGAACGTGGTTTTCGAGCCGCAGAACCGTGGAAGTAAGGCTCCGGAATTTCGAGGACTTCGGAAGGAGAAATATGTGAATACTCACGCAGAAGTTGCCGTCAAGGATAGGAGTCAGCAAGTTTTCCCAGCTCAGAATAGTCTGTCGGTGACTGTAACGAGTGGAGAGAGCAAGGCATGCCCGGCCTGTAAAGGTGATTGCAAATTTCTGGGAAAATGCAAGCGATTTCTAGATTTGTCGTATGAAGCGAGATGGGCGACAGTTCGTGGATTCAATTTCTGCCGTAAGTGCCTTCGGCAACACAGAGGTGGCTGTAATTCAGGAGAATGCGGAAAGAACGGGTGCACATTCAAGCATCATGTGCTGCTCCACAAAGATATGGCTGCACCAACTGCTTCGAGCAGTGGCGTGTCCAACAAAGGAGGATTTCCGAAGCAGAATGAGGAACGCAACGTTAATACTCACCAATCTGCAACTGGTCCCGGTTCGTTTCGCTATCTGCCTGTGACGTTGTTCGGCGATGGAATACAAGTGAATTGTCACGCCTTTTTAGACGACGGATCAGAGCTAACACTCATCGATCAGCAGCTTGCGGAAGACCTGAAGCTTTCTGGAACGGTTCTCCCGCTCTGTTTGAAGTGGACGGGAGGGACCCATCGCTACGAATCTGATTCACAGAGCATCAATGTTGAAATATCCGGACAGGATGGGAAACGAACTTTGCTTCAGGATGTAAGAACAGTTGAAGAGCTACAATTACCCTTCCAGTCACTGGATATGGACCATCTAGTAGAAAAGCATAAATACCTGCATGGACTGCCCGTGGAATCATACCATAACGTTCGCCCACGAATACTGATTGGTTTGAAGCATGCGAACCTCATGCTGGTGCGCAAAAGTCGCGAAGGAAAGATGGGCGAGCCGATCGCCGTTAAAACCAATCTCGGCTGGACTGTATACGGTGGCTGGACATCACAAACTTTTTCGAGTACAGCCAGTCACACGTATTACATTTGTTCATGCAATGAAAAGGATTCTGTTCATCTGAACCAGATGGTAAAAGACTACTTTTCCATCGATAGTTTAGTGGTTCAGTCAAACCAGATCGAAAAGCTTTCTAAGGATGATGAGCGAGCAATGTCTCTACTTCAATCTCGAACATACTTCGACGGCGAGCGGTATGCAACAGGACTATTGTGGCGGTCTGATAAAATCCGTCTACCGGACAACAAAGCAGTTGCAGTTCGTCGTTGGAGATGCTTGGAGAAGCGCATGGGGAAAGATCCTGAGTTGTCAAGGACTTTGAACGACAAGATCGCGGAATACAGGTCAAAGAACTACATCCGTAAACTGACGTCAGATGAGTTGTCACAAAGACACGAACGAATATGGTATCTGCCTATTTTCCCGGTGTACAACCCGAATAAACCAGGGAAGATCAGAATTGTGTGGGATGCTGCTGCCGAAGCGTATGGTGTATCCTTGAACTCCGCATTACTGACCGGTCCTGATCAGTTGGCATCACTAGTAGGTATACTGTACCAGTTTCGTGAGCATCGAATAGGCCTGTGTGCCGACATCCGAGAGATGTTTCACCAGGTCAGGATTCTTCCTGAAGACCAGCATTGTCAGCGATTTCTATGGCGCGATCGCGATGAGCATGGTGAGCCGAACACTTATATAATGCAGGTAATGACGTTCGGAGCAAGCTGTTCTCCTGCAACTGCTCAATTTGTGAAGAACAGGAACGCCGATAGATTCGAAGAAGAATCTCCAGCTGCGGTGGCGATCATCAAGAAGCGACACTATGTCGATGACATGGTATTTAGCGTTGAAACGGAAGCAGAAGCAGTCGAACTGGCTGAGTCAGTGCGCTTTATCTACATGCAGGGAGGATTTGAAATCCGCAATTGGGTGTCTAACTCTCCAATGGTGCTTTCGAAAATGAGCGGAGAAGTTACGTCAGAAAAGGACCTGAACATTACAGCCGAGCTAGCGAATCAAAAAATCCTCGGAATGTGGTGGGATACACATGGCGATGTTTTCAAATTCAAGATCGGATGGACAAGATTCGATTCAGATCTGCTCCAGGGAAGTCGTTGCCCTACCAAACGGGAGATTCTTCGGACGCTTATGACCATTTATGATCCTCTAGGCCTCATCGATCACTTCTTGATTCTGCTGAAAATTCTACTGCAAGAGGTGTGGCGCGCAAACGTTGGTTGGGACGAACAAATTCCCGAAAACCTGTTCGACAAGTGGCGTGACTGGTTGCGAATGCTGACAGCGTTGGAGAAGCTGCGTATACCTAGGTGTTATCGGCAAGTTGTTTCGTCGTTAAACACTGCTGCCGTTGAAATGCACATTTTTGTGGATGCAAGCGAAAGTGCCATGGCAGCGGTTGTATTCCTGCGATTCGTAGAAGATAACCAGGTGGAATGTTCTCTAGTTGCAGCTAAGACGCGCGTAGCACCGCTCATATACACCTCCATTCCACGTCTGGAGCTGCAAGCTGCAGTTCTTGGCACTAGACTGGCGAAAAGCGTCTACGGCAACCTTACAATGACAATCACAAAGCGGACATTTTGGACAGACTCACGTAATGTTCTCTGTTGGTTACGAGCTGATCACAAACGATATAGTGCCTTCGTTGGATCCAGAATAAGTGAAATCCTAGATTCTACGGAGGCCCGCGAGTGGAGATGGGTCCCAACACGTTCAAACGTAGCGGATGACGGGACTAGATGGCAGAATCAACCAAACTTATCAGCGGAAAGTAGGTGGTTTAAGGGACCAGGATTCCTGATGCAAGCAGAAGAGAATTGGCCATCGCTTCAACAGACCCCGTTCATCACAGAGGAAGAGATGAGACCTAGTGTTCTACTTCACTTCAAAGTTCCTGAATCACCAATAGACGTGGGAAGATTTTCCTCTTGGCGACGATTATTAGCGGTAACCGGCTACGTCCTGCGTTTTTGTTCAAACCTTCAGCGCCGTCTCAGGAAGCATCCAGTGATGATTGGACCGTTGACAAGTGAAGAACTTCGAAAAGCAGAACATCATCATTATCGGCAAGCGCAACTAGATGTTTATCAGGACGAAGTATCAACATTGGAGGCGAAAGACGACGCTGCCAAGCAAATTCGAAAGTCTAGTTCTCTCTACAAGTTGAGCCCATTCGTCGACGACTCCGGTGTATTGAGAATGAAGGGCAGAACTACAGTATGTGCATATTTGCACAGTGACGCAAAGAATCCTGTGATTCTACCGCCAAAGCATCCAGTAACATCGCTCATCTTAACCCATTATCACCAGAAGTATTTACACCGTAATTACGAAATCGTAGTTAACGAAGTCCGTCAGAAATATAGCATCTTCCGCCTGAGGCAAGCTCTCGCCTTGACCAGAAGAAACTGCCAATGGTGTAAAAATCGAGACGCTGCTGCTCAACCGCCAGAAATGGCAGATCTACCGGCTGCCAGATTAGCCGCGTACACTAGACCGTTCGCACATGTAGGGGTGGATTTCTTTGGTCCAATTGAGGTATCTGTGGGTCGAAGGGTCGAAAAAAGATGGGGGGTTCTACTAACTTGTCTGACGGTAAGGGCCGTACATATTGAGGTAGCTCACTCTTTGACAACAAGTTCCTGCATAATGGCTTTGAGGAACTTCACTGCACGAAGAGGTACACCGGTCAGCTTCTACAGTGACAGAGGTACTAATTTTGTTGGTGCCAACCGAGAGATAATGGAAACCGTTGGAAAGTTGGACCAGAATCAGATAATGCGTGAGTTTGTCACTTCCTCTACTGCTTGGCAATTTAACCCACCTGCATCGCCCCACATGGGCGGAAGTTGGGAACGGCTCATCCAGTCGGTTAAACAAAACCTGTCAGAAGTTCTCCATTCACGGCGACCAACTGATGAAGAGCTAAGAAATGCGTTGACGGAATTAGAAGGTGTACTGAATGCACGCCCGTTGACTCACGTACCTATTGATGATGAAGCAGCACTGGCGTTAACTCCCAACCACTTCCTTTTGGGTTCATCCGATGGGTCAAAGCCGTTGTCCGTGATTAATGAAGATACTGCGGCTCTACGACGAGGACATCCGACTTCACAGTGGTTGGCGAATCTATTCTGGAAACGCTGGGTTAGAGATTACCTCCCTGACATAACTCGGCGTACGAAATGGCACGAGAAGGTGAAACCTCTCCAGGTGGGTGATATTGTAGTCATTGTGGATCATGAGCATCCCAGAAACTGTTGGCCTAAGGGACGAGTTATCGGAGTTACCATCAGTGGAGGACAAACTCGCAAGGCTACTACTGTTCAAACAGCAAGCGGCATCTACGAGAGACCAGCAGTGAAACTCGCAGTGTTGGATGTTCGGCGCGAGATAGAGTAAGCTGGACCGGAGAATCTGGTCCGCATACCGGGGGGGAGTGTGACGCCCCTCGGACGATACGCACCTACCATATCAACACCATGCTTCGGTCGACCTAGTCATAGTCGACGAATGGTTTGACATTGAAGCGACAGACGTTGTGTTTTATTGGCACAATAGATTGCAAATTGCTGATTCATCAAAAGCGAGCCTATTTGCAAATGAATTATTGTAGAATTATCGTGATACAAGTGAACTATTAAATATCCATTTTCAACTTAAATAATAACACTAGTAATCAACCAGCAGTGAAATTATAAACATACCTATCTCTATTGTTATGAGTGAGTGCAGCTCTGAAAGTTATAATACTCAAATTGATTATCCTAAGGGTCTCTGTGCAAGCAAATCTTTACCGAAACCAGAAAATATCAGGATAGTGGTAAACGAAGTCGAAGGAGGCACTAAACGTAAAAGAGTTGTTGTATAATTTGGTTCTTATTACTAATTGTGTTCTCATTAAAGGAAATTTTAACCAACCAAAAAATCCTTGCGATGGTTCATCATTTCGGAAACCTTTACCTCCAGTTGGCGTGGCCAACAATGGATCTTTTACTAGGATTGTTGTACCACCCAATAAACCTTCTTGTATTGATTTATCTCTTTGTTCTAATAGTTTATCAATGAAATCTTCTTGGAAAACTATTGATGATCCTAATGGTAGTGATCATTTACCAATTTTAATTGAAATTCAGAATCCAGCTCGCGGTAATTTTTTACACGATTCTCATGTTCCTGACCTTTGTCAAAATGTTAATTGGACAAAATTTTCTGATCTTATATCCTTTTCCTTAATTAATATTAACAATCTGGATTCTCCAATTGAAAATTATAATAATTTTTCAAAATTACTAATTGATTGCTTGCGTAAATCTCAAACCAAAAAAATGGTGGGTCATAATAAAAAAAAGCGTCCATGTTTCTGGTGGGATAATGAAAGTTCCATTGCTCTTAAAACAAAATCAGATGCTTTCATTAGACTTACTAAATCCAAGAAAAGAAATTATTGGAAAAATTTTGTCCAAAATCTTGATCAGGAAACATCATTATCTACTTTGTGGTCAGTTGCAAGAAATTTAAGGAACTATGATTCGACTGCTCCTACTGTTTTGGAATATTCTGAAAAATGGATAGAGGAGTTTGCATCTAAAATTTGCCCTGATTTTGTTCCTAAATCCATCAAGTTTAAAAATAGAAGTCAACATCATTTTCCTGAACTTTGTAATCCACTTTCATTAGCTGAATTTAATTTGGCATTGTCAATTACTAAAAATACAGCTCCAGGAATTGATAGCATTAAATTTATTGTTTTGAAAAATTTACCTGATGAAGAAAAACTTCATTTACTTTCAATATATAATGATTTCTTATCTCGAAATATAATTCCCTATGAATGGTGTTTCATCAAAGTCATCAGTATTCTTAAACCTGGTAGAGATCCTTCATTAGCTGATAGTAGGAGACCGATAAGTTTGTTATCATGTTTACGAAAACTTTTAGAAAGATTGATATTAAATCGTCTCGAATTAAAAGCAGAGAACAATAACATATTTTCATCTTCTCAATTTGGATTTAGAAGAGGTCGTGGCACTCGTGACTGTGTTTCACTTTTGGCTTCACAAATTCAACTATCGTTTAATAAAAAACAGGATGTAGTTTCCACTTCTCTTGATGTTTCTGGAGCCTATGATTCTGTACTAATTGAATTACTTTTCGAAAAGATGAATCATTTAAAAATTCAAAATTTAATCACCAATTTCATTTACAATTTATTTTCTTTTAAAATTATGATTTTTTTTCACTGAAGTTCTTACCGGCATTGTTCCTCTCAAAATTCGTTTTCAAGAACTAAATTGCAAATTTTTGATTAATTGTTTCTCAAGTAATCATCCAGTTATCAACATTTTGAAGTCCCTATTTGAAATTAACCCGACGAGTAAAATATTGGAATCTTATATTCATTGCTCAACTGAAAATATTGTACCAATTCCATTGAATAATTTTTACAATTGTAAAATTGATTTTCATACATATCAACCTTTGATTGACTTGTCGTTACTTCATGAATTAAAACAATTTCCAAAACATTTACATCCTCATTTTGCCAATATTTTATTTGAGCGTAAATTTGATGGAATTGCCCCTACACAATTTTATTTTACAGATGGTTCATTAGTTCAAGATATCGCGAGTTTTGGAGTATATAATGAGTTTTCGGCTCACTTTTTCAAATTGCAAGCTCCTTGTTCTATTTTCTTAGCAGAATTAGTCGCTTTATACTTTGCTTGCAACTTGATTAAGGAGTCTCCACCAAATATTTATATTGTTTGTTCTGACAGTTTGAGTTGTCTACATGCTTTGAACACCATTTCTTTTAATTTCAAAACTCATTATATATTATTTATGTTGAAACAACTTTTATTTGACTTACACTCTCAGGGATTTATCATAAAAATAATATGGATCCCTTCCCATTGCAAAATTTATGGTAATGAACAGGCTGATTTATTGGCTAAATTTGGTGTTGCTCGGGGACTTATTTATAACCGTGACATTTCTTCTTCTGAATATTATCCCAAATTAAAAGAATATTCCATTAGTAAATGGAAAATTTGTTGGAATTCTAGCGACAAAGGAAGATGGTGTTATTCAATTTGTCCTAAGGTCAGTCACTTTCCTTGGTTTAAGAATATACCAGGTAGTAGAAATTTTATTTGCTCTTTTTCACGACTGATATCAAATCATTATTTGTGTAGCAGTCATTTATATCGTATCAATATTAAAGATTCCAATTTGTGTGAGTGTGGAATCTCGTATGAAGACATTGATCATATTGTACTTCAATGTTCAAGATATATTTTACCGAGAGAAAAATTATTCAATAATATAATCAATTTTGGTCATCCAATTCCTGTTTCTATTCGGGATATATTGGGTACAAAGTACTACCCTATACTTAAACTCTTATATCAATTTTTAATTGAGATCTCATGTATTGTTTGTTACTCGTTTTTTTTGTATTTTTTTTTATTTTCAGATATCAAGATGATGTTTGGATACCAAGATGATGTTTAGTAAACCCCCTCCCTCATCCCATTTTTCAAGATATCAATACACTCTCAAGTCTACATTATATTGCAGTATATGGCTCTGTTACGGTTTTCGTTTTACCGTATGAGCCTTTAGTTTTAGTTTTGTTTTTGTAACGTTATAAGAAAAGATAAAGAGGTTTTGTGCCTCTTTGAGAAAGATTTCGAAAGGAAATCACTCAATGGGGTTTTTCCCTCTTTCAAAATTATTGGTTAAAATAAATAAATAAATAAATAAATAAATAAATAACTATTCGTGAAGCATAATATTATTGGAAAGACTATAATTTAAATCAGAAAAAATGTGTGCTTTCATTTGGATATGGATTTTTTAAGAAAGATACTGTGTGGACAATGATTGTTGCAGATATTCTCACCCGCAATCGAAGAATGTAAGTAGTCAAATCGCGAGATCTTCCTTTCTTTTTCTTCATTGTCTTTCAATTAAAACAGCTAACGCATGAGTGTCTTGATATTGATCCAAAAGTGTCCGGCTTTTTGATACAGTTGTCCGGATTTAAGAACAAGACATGCCTAGTTGATTTCATCATTTTCAGGTTATTTTCCTTATTTTAACCAGAATACAACTCGTTTTTATTAAGATCAAAGTCGAAACGATTCGTTACAAGATGGCACATTGATTAAATCGGAGAGAAATATATCCAAAATAGTTGTCGCCGCTTAAGTGTCCGGGTATTGATGCATCACGGTATCGTTCATCAAATATAACTCTTTGCTGAAAACTTCATCGATTGGTCACCTCCAGCGAGATACTAATCGATCAAATCTCCAGCGCAGAGAGATGTTTGGTTGTCCAGATTTTTGCTCTTGAACATTTAAGCTGTGACCACATCTTCACCTTAACGGTAATCAGTATTTTTCAAAGAAAGCGAAAACATTAATATGCATTAGTTTATTTTTATATCCTAGCTCAAATGATCTGAAAAGGAAACGTACCCAAACTCATGCTAATCACTACAAAAAACAGCGCCAGTCCACTCAAAAAACTGAGAGATCCCTTCCCGAAGTTTAAAACTCGACCAGCGTAGTCGCAGTGATTAGTATGCACAGGAGGAACGCGATCCAAGGTTAATGGCGAATTCGAAGCAAATTAGGTTTCAAAACAATCGGTCAGATTAGTGATGTGCGAACTACGCACGGATAATTGCGTGTAGTTTTGTATTGTTGTTGCAACGAGCTACATATTCAATCGCCCGAATAAATTAAGCTCGCGTGGGGCCCAGATAGCCGTAGCGGTAAATGCGCTGCATTCAGGAAGTTCAAGCTGAGGGTCGTGGGTTCAAATCCCAGCGGTTGAGGATCTCGACATCCTAGGGCATAGCGTATCTTCGTAAGTGTCACACAATATACATATGCAAAAATGGTCAATATGCAAAGAATGCTCTCATTTAATATGCTGAGAAGCAGGCTCGGTCCCAGTTGAAAGATTAAGACAGAGAGAAGAAGAAATCAAGCCTTATACCATGTAACGTGCAGGTAATTCTCACATTCCATGAAACAGAAAGTCTCAAATCACCGATCTTGATATGGATATGTTAACTCCATTCTATCGCAAGTTGATAACGAAATGCTATTTCCAGCTGCCGTCTATCAGAGTGCGGTTTACTTGCTGCAATCGTTCTGCTTTACTTTACGGTTGGCTCATTCCAGTGGACGCCGAAACAAGTTCTCAGTTTGATTTGGTATTCGATCGGCGGCGCGCACGAGATTTCGATCGCGCACTCTGCGGTAGAAGCTAGAAGTTGATTATAATGATCCCGTACGCGATTTGTTTGATCAGGCTGCTAATTGCAATAATCAGAAAAGAAGTGGAAGATTTGGTGGTGCGGTTTTGGCCTGGCATAGTGAGACCGGTAGTGCAAGTGAGACAAGGACAGATTCAAGGTATTACGTCGAAATTACCGAACGGGGAATCGTACAGCTATTTTAAAGGAATTCCGTATGCCAAACCACCGGTCAAAGAGTTGCGCTTCAGACCTCCAGTTCCGCTGGACAGTTTCGGAACCCCACTTTTGAAGTGCTTAGTTGATAAAAATGACTTCATTCAGCCACACGTCTTGTTTAAGTCATTTGTCACCGGTACCGAGGATGCTCTGTATTTGAATGTGTATACTCCTGCAACGGCGAATTCGAATGAGAAAAAAATTCCTGTCATGGTTTATATCCACGGTGGCGGCCTTGAGCATGGTACGGCTAGCAGTTTCGTGTACGATCCTCAGTACTTGGTGATGCAAGGTGTAATTGTCGTTACCATGTTTTACCGTCTGGGACCGTTTGGGTTTCTGTCATTACCAGACGCCGGCGTTCATGGTAACTTTGGGTTAAAAGATCAAGTAAGTTCATTGTGACATTAACCTTTACGTCCCCGACCATCGACAAGGCATTTTCAAGTAGCTGCCAGTTCATCAATTTTCGATTGATTTTTTTTAAACCACCATCAGTTGGCTTCAGAAGAGTACAATTCATTTGCCGTAAATGGACAATGTAGAATTCGAAACAATTCCGAATTGTTCTGGGTTCATGGCAGTGTTAAATATGAGATATGTGATTGAAGGAATTTATCAAAAAGTAGTAGCAAAAGTTCAAAATGGTATGTGTCAGATTGTAGTTGATCTTTTTCATACTTTTTTTTTTTTTTCAAGCAAATAATTAAATATTGATGAAAACATTTTAATACAATATGAGACATTTATTCTATCACCAAAACTGTTTACTTCATACACCACTTAAAACAAAAAAGTAATTATTATTGCTCCAAATAACATCTAATGATACACCATTTTCTGCTTACGTTACTTCATAATTAGTAGCGTAGCTAGGGGGGTGCGGTGGGTGCGGTCCGCACCGGGCTCCGAAATCAGGGTGAGAATTTCTCATTGCAATAGGAATTCAGTTTTTAACAAAATGTATAAGGTAGGGAAAATCAGGTTTGGAGGGGACCTGAAACGGTACTGTGTATGGGCCTCTGTAGCATCCAGAAGATATATTGGTGAAGGTAATGTTCATTTCAACGATAAACGTACTGTTCAACAGAATATCGTGTTTTTTATAAATAAAATCTATTAATCATTGAGTATCTGAGGGCTAATCTATAACTTGACTCTGAGGATGCCAGAAAGTTTTTTTGAAACATTTTTTATATGAGCCATTTCCTGAACCAATGCTTTTAAAAATGAATATTTGTACTCTAGATCTAACTACGCGACTATTCCATATGTTTCCGAATTCCTCTTGGAAAAGCTTGAGGATTTCTTCTAGTGATACGTTTACAGCTTACGTCAGGAACATGTACAAAGACTCATACTGAGACTACATAAATTATTTTGAAGATTACTCTAGTGATTCTCCCAGGAATTCTGTGTGAAAATTTTAAAATGATTTCTCAATAATATGATAAGAGAAATTCCTTCAGAATTGGTTCAAGGAAATCGTTAAACTATCCAACAATGTGATTACTTCGCAAATTCTACTAGAAATTCTTATAGGATTTCCTAGAAAGATTTTGTCTGACATTTTTCTATCAATTTCTTCAGTTGTTACTATACAAGAGTAATAAATGGAGATTTAATCTTACAGTAATGCTTCCGATACATTTTACAAAGTTTGTTTCGAAGGTTGAAGAGATTCGTGTATAAAATTTTCTGACAGATTTTCAAAATTTTTTCGTAAAGCTCCGATGTAATTTTTACAGTTATATTGTGTGTCATTTTTAGAACCACTCTTTCAAGAATTACCCTACATAATATCACAGGAATTGCTCCATTAATTTTCCTGGGATTATTTCACGAATTGTTTTAGGAACTCTTTCAAGGATTTCACAATAAATTCAATCGGGATTCCTCATAAATTTCCACAAACATTTTTTTCAAAGATTTCTTCAATATTTTTTCAAGTTAACTCTTAATTGATTCATCAATTTAATAGTTCATTTGGAGTAAAGGACTACAAAATACATAAGCGATTACTCACGTTATTCTTACAAAATTTCCACTCGAGATTTTCCAGGGTTTTCCACTAGGAAAGCATGAAGGTTTTCCAATAATTCTTTTATCATTTTTTCAGGAAACTTATCCAAGACTTTTTCAAGGGTCCAGAAACCCGGGTATAATTATTTGACGATTGTCAAATAGTAGTTTACGCCACAAGTTGCAGAATGATGATTGAATAATAACGACGAGCGCTGTAAAAATCGAGTTTTGCAACGAGTTGCTTACAGCATTTTTTGCAATTTCGCCGAAGATTACTTGAGGGTATCCAAAATTATATCGGAATGCATTCACCATTATTTTACAATTTCTGAAAAAATGTTCCATAATAATTCATTACGCTACTCAAAATAGTTGCGTAATGAGAAAGCGTTGCGTAATGAATCATTACAGCACTGGTTTCAGTTACGTAATGACTATTACAATACTACATAATTCAGTGCAGGTCAGTAGGCCGTTTCATTTCAGATTGGCGTGATGGAAAACAGCCTACTACGATGAAAAATTGGAATAAATACATATTTTAGCAATTTATCATCGTGTTAGGCTGTTTTTCATCACGACAATCTTTCATGAAACGGCCTACTTTCCTGCACTGAATAATGCAGAGTAGTAATAGTCATTAGCTTACTGAAATCGGTTGCGTTATGACTATTACGGAACGCTTTTTCATTATGCAACTGTTTAGAGTTGTGTAATGAATCATTATCCAACTATTTTCAGAAATTCCTTAATGATGGTGTATGCATCCAAATGTGATTTCTGATATTTTTTTTTCTATCTTTATTAACGAGATTTTTAGCCCTGGGCTAGTTCATCTCGGTTCCAGTTATGGGAAGGATGAAAAAGAGTCTTCAGTACCTTCAAATATTCATCCAAAATTTATGAAACTTATATCAACAATATCTGAAATAGCAGGCCGTTTAGAATGAAACATTAACAAGATTTACAAAATTTGAAAAGCAGGAAGTCGACCAAAAGTGTATCGATGGACACAGTTGAGTAAAAACTGATTCAGAAGTCAGCGATGAACGTAGGATAATTGAATAAAGAATGGAACGCGCAAAAATTGGTCAACTTCAAATTGATGTGTTTCTGTGTGCACCTAAAAATCTGAAATGCTGCTTTTTAAAATTGAGTGTATATACAATGGTTGCTATGATGAGTTTTCAAAATAACGTGCAAGAAAGAGAAGCAGCGTGTCCAAATTTTGCTCGTGCAGCAAGATAATTCAACGTTCTCGAATGAAACTTCCTACATTTTACACCATTTTTGGTATGAATAAACAACTTTTCGAACATGTAGTATCTGCTACTTTCCAACATGAGCAGTGACTGAAACTGCACGTTAAGAAATTTCCATTCAGAGTGCAAAGTGATTCTGCACTTAAAGGAAAATATATTCAAAGTGACGCTTAATATTGATAAATCATGCATATGAAGGAAATGCATGGAATCTAATCGATTACGCGACGCAAAATCATGAAGGTGCTGTAATTTGACAAGATTTGTAGTGTTATTTTGCGATTAGTATGGTATTCTCTTTATGTGTATGATTTTATGATGATGGTACATCAAAGAATTTTCTGGGTGGTTTTCGGTATTCACCAATGCCATTAATTGATGATTTTTTTTTTAAATTTTAGCACAGACAAACAACGTAACACTTAGAACAAATCGTGATCAAAATCATAGTCACAAGAACATGTACGCCCAATGCTAAAATCAGCGTATTTGGCCGATCGGCCAACAGATGGCGTTAGTGAGCAAACGTCAAACGCGAACAAAAACGATGTGAGCGCTGCGAGTGATGAATTGACCACCTACCATATATTTGAATTGGCCGTTAAAAAGGTGGTCGATTGATAGCGATGAGAGTGTGACGTCTGTTTGTCTGTGATTTTAGCTTAACATCTATGAAGAGATCTTAAGATTACAGCTATCAAATAAGGAATTACATATTTCCTAGCACCAGTACCAGATTCTGGTGAAATTGCGGTAGAATTTTGATGCTCACCGTGTGTTTTCTTAACAGCATGTTGAATTCCGGAAGTTCTAAGTGTTTCTGTGATATTCCCGTTATTTCGGTGGGGTTTATGATAGTATCCTTGGAATTTTTATAATTAAGAATGTAGAGATTTCTATGGGAATTGTAGTGACTTAGTTGGTAGTCGTTAGGGGGGTTCCCCTTGAAATTATTAAATTTTTTTATCAATTTCACAAATCTTAAAGGTTTTTACAATAATTACAAATATTTATTTTCAGAATTGCAAATATTCACACAATAAATCGCAGGAATCCCACCGAAATATCATAGATTCTTACAGAAATACCGTCTCAAAGATACCCACAGAATTCCAAGAGATTATTAACCGGAATCCCATTCCCACCCCAATTATAAAGTTTTTACCAGATTTCCACAATATTCCTAGAATGGCTTTTAAAATCCCAAAATTATCATTAAAAATCTGACATCCCTATCGGAATCCCAAAGTTCCTACAGGAAATATGGAATTTCAAAGGAAATCTGAAAATCTGAGATGTCAGAATACACACGTAAAATTCAGAATTACATTATAAATATCTGAATTCTTACCGACATCCAAAAATTCATAAAATAACATAATTATCGTAATGCCAGAATTCACACGGAAATTACAAATTGCTACAGCCGGTAACCTTACCGACGGGCGAATGTTTTCATAACCTCAGAATTCGTAAGCAAAACTCAAAATACATTCCAAAATATCAAAACTCATATAGTTTTCCCATGGTTTTTACTCAAAAGTAAATTATTCCATTCAATTCCGCAATCTCAAAGCATGTGTAGCAACCTCTGAAGATAACTACCAGTAGCTTTGTAGTAAATATTACCTATATTCATAGCAACGCATTGTTTGTACCTTGTATGTTCGATAGGTGAAGAAAGGTAAATGACACAAACATGTTCCACTCGTGTTCCACATATAGTGTTTACTTCTGAGAATGTAGTAAACTCAACTTTGCTACCTTTTATTCATACCGCCCAATACCTCGTCCGGCATGCCATATACAGGTATGGTATAAAAAGTTACATTTTCATAACTACTGGAACCATCAATCAAGAGAACTTCGTCTGGGAGTGCCTCGAAAAGTGTTTGCCATTCCTGAAGAAATATAATGAACCTGTCATGTTCTGGCCAGATTTGGCGAGCTACCGCTATGGGAAAAGACAATCGTGGTTTTTATACCCAAAGGCCTCAACCCTTCCAACAGCCCAGAACTCCGGCTTATCGAACGGTATTGGGTCTTGGTCAGATGAAATTAAAAAAAAACTTATAAATCAATGGAAAACGCCGCAGTAGCTCAAATCAAACTGGCGTTTGACGACGGTTAAGGTCGATGAGACCACTGTGCAACATTTTGTCGAAGGCGTTAATCTTAAGTCTGAACTGTTTGGATTTGGTATATCAAATTAATAAACGAACAATTTTCCTTCAAATATATGAAATGAGTAAAAAAAGGGGTTTGTATAATGAATTTTGAATGACATATACGATTTTTTGTCAACCAATTTTTGCGCGTTCCAGTCTTAATTTGAAGTTATAAGTAACTACTCAATTCTCGAAGACTTATTCAAACAGACTCAAGTCAGAAAGGATAACAAACTTACTTTATCAATACTACGTGTTTCGCAGATGAAATTCTACACGTTCCGTTCTAAACCAACTCGATTTTTCACTTTTAGAACCGTTAATGTTCGGATTTACAAAACGACGAAAGTAAGATTCTCCACTTTCGCAACCTTAACGCTACTTTCGCCGCTCCGTTGTATATGGCAGACAAAGTGTCTTAACCACGAATCAAAACAAAATACTACTACTTTTACACTGGTACAAAAACGTCGTAAGTAACTGATTGAAACGGCTTATCATTTTGTCATACATTTTTTGTGGGAAATGATAGGAACTATCTAGTGTTTTAACGTGAGCTGATTGCATGCAAAATTTAAGCGATATACACGGTAAAAAATGTTAAAAAGGGGATTCATTTTTAAACAGTTTTTGAATGTTGTGATTCTTCCTAATTGACTTTCTCAAAACCGTATGAAAGTTGCTTAAGTCGATTTGAAAAAGTAATCGAGAATTGATCACTTTAAGAATTATCAATAACCGCAATTTAAAGATATATGTTGAAGAGCTTCTTTGATGATAGATTTGTTGGCACTGAAAAGATAATTTACAAATGACGTAGCATTTTTGGTAATGAACAGTAGACTGATGCAAATTTTAAAATTTTTGCGCCCCTATGCTCAAACGGTGTCAATTATGATAAAAATCATCCTCCCAAAATTTGAAGTGATTTGGAAGAAATTTGGTTGTGCACACGCCATTTGAATTTTATATGGAAATTACTATGGAAAGGCAAAGCTTTTGAGTTCAGTCCTCTAACTGCTCGAAATAATAATCTTTGGAAAAGTGAACAATCCTCAATTGAGGATGGTTTCAAAAAAATCGAATGAAAATTGATGAAATGACAGCTATTTGAAAATACCTTGTCGATGGTCGGGGACGTAAAGGTTAATTTAATTTGTAAATGCAAGTCTTCAAGATGAACAATTCATTTTTTTAGCGCCAAGCCCTGATGTGGGTGCAGGAGAACATTGACCGGTTTGGAGGAGATCCCCAGAATGTGACGCTGTTTGGTGAAAGTGCCGGAAGCTGGTCGACTTACGTCCATTATCTGTCACCCAGCTCTAGGTGAGTAGGAATTAAACATGCATCGGAGAGGAAGTAAAGACAAATTGATTATTTTTAGAAAATACTTCCATCGCGCCATATGTCAGAGCGGTGATACATGCACCGAGTCCGGTCTGCAGATAGACGCTGAAAGCAAAGCGCGCAAGCTAGCATACTTGCTGGGCTATCGGGGAAGTTCAGATCAGGAAGTGATCGGTGAGTTTCGGTTATCAGACTTAATTATGCAGATGTCGTATTTTTTTTTGTTTTCTTGATATTTTGGTTTATGAGTTGCAGTCGACATCAACTGGATTTGGTGCATTCTTTTACTCAGTCGTATCTGGTTAATTGCTCGATTTTTTGGCTCGAAAATGTTTGGAATGCCACTGTGTTTTATTTTGTCGATTTCATGCGCTTTTTGAATAGCACCTAAACCGTTTATTTTAGCAATATAGTTTGTTCTGAGAAGTTTCTTGGCATTTTAAAGCGTATATTTTGATGTAAAAAGAAGTTTTGTGACCTAGAAGTGAGATAGAAAAACTATTTTTTTATAACATTTAGATAGACATATGGTGTCTTCGGTAAAGTTGAAGAATTGGCAATTTGAAACAACTTTGTCGAAGGCACGGTTTTTCTATCTTTCATACTTTTTGAGATATATGCCGTTTTAAGTGAATGGCCCCTTAAAATCATATTTTTATCAAAACTTTTTCGCAAATTTTAATATTTTTTGTGTTTCCTACAAAGTTGTTTAGCTTGAGAAAAGCCATGTTTTTGCTAAATATATCATCACGCGACCTTTTGAAGTAGCAAAGTTATTTAAGAACTGATAGAGAGGAGATTTTGATTGCGAGCACCCAAAAGTCAAGGGAACCTGTCACTAACTGTCACTGGAAAACCGCACATTCTAAGGGCAGAACGTGAAAAACTTTCGAAATTCAAGTAGGGGTAGTTTAGGCCAACTATAACTATCTTCGGTGCAAAATGGCACAGAAAAAACTTACAAATCATGAAAGTACCATAACTTCCTTTTAAACAGTTTATAAAAGCTTTTTCATATAAGCGTCTTTTCGTGGGTTTTAACAAATTCGACAGATAATTCCTTTACTTTATGCGATAGAAGGGTGCGGTGTTCAGTAAAAACATGCGTTTTAAGATATCTAACAAAGAAGACATGAAAAGTGTAAAAAATCTTCGTAAAAAGTTATGAAAAAAAAAAAATTTCATCAAGTTTTTTCATACAATTTTGTGTACATTCTGTTAAAAAATGCGTAACTCTTTTACACGATTTTTTTACACATTTTTTTTGGATTGTTAATTTGTTCGACTTATATAGCGTATTCTTACCTTGAACATAGGTACCGTAATCCGGGTTAACATCAATCGGAATGACTCATGTCGTAAAAGGTTCGAATTATTGTTTATTGATAGAACACTTTCAAAGTATGAATGATGCTTCAATTTCTTATATTCATTAGTTCTCTCATAACTTGTGATCTCACCCTAGATGCCATTGGTTACCGAGTGTATAGCTTGATGTTATCGAGCAAACGATTGGATTTACACGTTATTAAACAATGCTACGATGAAGAGAATACCATCCTCTATCTCCCAGAGGTGATAATTTTCATCCTGGTCCATTAATTTGCTTAGAAACAAGGTGCTACACACTCAGTTACTAATGGCTCGGTTACTAATGGCTTACTTCAAGTTATGCGAGAGTTAAAAACAATTAGGTTCTTGCGAAAATTGAGTTTAGTTCGTACGTAAATTTGTTAAGTTTTCAAAACAATGATTTCTATCATTATGGATGGACGCTACTAAAAAACCATATCTCACATGAGTTCTGCAAACGATATCAGCAAGGGAAATACGCCTAATATTAAAAATGGTATCGTCGATTTCTTTGCCAAAACTTTTGTTAGTATGTTCATTTACTAAACATTAACGAATTGCTATGTTCCCTTAGGATATTGCCTACTTTTAAACCTATTTTGCGGTTCAAGGTTTTTTTTTTTATTTTAAAATTACTCAAAAAATATATGACTTGAAAGAGTTTGGCCTTCATATTAGGATTCAGAAGTCATGATTTAAGTAGGTAACGACTTTTTCAATATTGGCGAAAGCTGTTTAGATGAGTGATCAGGCATTGCAGAATTCACTCTCATTTGATTTTGAAGCACGATCAAAACAAGCGAAGAAAAACATCCCATCTGTTGCGGTCCGTGATCAGCAATGTATCGATTTTTCTGGTCACCTTATTTCGGAAATGGTCACCCCAATCAAAAAATCCAAAAACACGTGTATCCTAATTTCGGATAAGGAACAAAATAGCAAATTTTCACGGAATTCGGTGACCCACTAGATCGGTTTTTCATGGAATGGCTGCAAAGTTGTAACAGTATATGATAAACAGTCTCTCATAATGTGCTGCATATTATGATAGTTACAGAGAGCGATACGTGAGAGATTCTCTCAATTTTCTCAAGATTCAATCCCTGTGTGTGATCATTGTTACCCCATATCAGCTAAATCAAAATATCGCCTTAAACATTTTCTTGAACATGCTTAAATCTTTCAAGAAACAAAATACAGTATATAGTAACGAGCGATGGATGCCAGTACTTGTTTTAAAAATATAAAAAATATTTTCAAATAAAATTTCAAGGAACTATTAAAAAAACCTGATCCATGTGTCTCTAAATAACGATATATACAACAACATCAAAAAATGATTTCAAAAAGGTTGAGCCTTGCATTAATGTTCGCAGTAATCCAATCCACATGGTTTTTAATTTAATTAATTCATTACGCGTGGTAAACATTAATAAATTATGAAAAAATCTACGTGCTAGGCTGGGATTTGAAACCAGGACTCTTGTATGCTAGAACCAACTAAGCTACCGAGCCAATGTCTCAAGGTTAAGTTTGCGAAAGCCAGAAACTCGATAAACTCATATTCCTAATAAATAAGGAACCCAAATGCAAAGTGGTGTAAGTGACATCTCCTGTTTTGGAGCTTTCCAACAGCATTTTTGGGTGATTTTTGTATGGAAAGTTACTGAAAAAACTTCAAAATTTATTTTCTCAAGACTAGTTTTTTTTACTTACAATTCATTGCGTCTAACCCCCTCAAATGGTATCAATTGATCTGATTGTTGAAATGCGTCAAATAAATAAATAAGAACAGTATCGTTTAAAATTCTTGAAGATATTCATAAGTGAAGAAAATTAATGATACCTAACTGAAAATTTGTCACGACCCACTAGAGATCAATTCACGACCTCCTCGGGAGGTCGCGACCCACAGTTTGGGAAATTATGACTTAGATAATGTTTCTCAATTTTATACTGTAAAGCTTACAAAAACTTAAAATTCAAGAAAATAAAATTCATTTTTGCGATGATCATACTGTGGAACACGTTTTTGTCTCAAACACCAAAATACCGCTATTTATTTTATTAAGGTTTGCTGAATCCTTTGCCGTTTTCAAAAATATCATAGCACGTCTAGTTTTTAAGATATTGGCTGTTGAAAATTTTGAAATTTGGCTATTTTAGCCAACTTGTATGCAAGTTTGTCACCTTGTATGGCAATTTATTTGTTTAATTTTCCACAGAATTCAAACTTCATGTGTATAACAATACTTATCAACATAGTTCATAATGCTTTCGATACGGAAAAGTTATTTCTAGATGGTTTAGAAAAGTATTGTATTCTGCCATACAAGAGAAACGAAGAATTTTGTATGGAGACTGCAAGCATGTTGAAAAAATTGATTTAATCTTAATTTTGTCGTGCAATTTCAACCGAATTATGTATGATATGAAAGCTCAAGCTCTTTTTTGCATTCTTAAATCATATTTAAAATTAAATGTAAACATCGACGAAACCCTTGTTTTACACAACTTTGGCGACCTGTAGCCAAAAGCTGTGACGTGTTGGAACATTTTTGAGAAGTGCATCAGATTCTGCAACCCCAAATCTACTAGATACACATAATTTGATCCTTGAGACACGCAGAAATGTAATTTTTGTTACGCTGTGTTATTTAACTCTTTGAAACAATGATCTGCCTGAATTTGGATAACCTTGCCAGAAACCCATACTTCATATGAGTAACGTAAATGATATAGGCTAGGGACTACTTTTTACTGAAATAGAATCGCTCAAAATGATACCGTTGTTAACAATTTTATTAATTTGTTCATTTCTGCAAAATGAACAAATTTACTTTTATTTATTTGTTTATTTTCTTCATGTATCCTTTTTCTAGATGTTAAAATAGACTTTATGTTTCTTATGAAAATCATAAAGTAAGATTTATTTTGGTAAACCTTTCGTTAACCCCTCTACCGGCAGCTTCATTTTTTACCACAAAATAAATATTCAAATCGTTATAACTTTTTTGTTTTTCAATATTTTTACACCATTCTCAAACATCTCTTCTAGTTTAGGAATCCGTATCAATATTAATTATTGGTGATCTGGTTTAAAAGATATTTCGATGTTCCTTGGGGGACCGACATTTTCCATATCAAATGTCTTTGGCGGCCATTTTGTTTTTGATCAATTTATCAAAAAAATAGAATGTAGGCTATATAATGCCAGGTAATAAGGAGCTACTTTGAAAAAATCACTCAAATCGGTTCATTCTTGGAGATATCTGAAAATCACGATATGATCTTTTTTGAAGTTTTTAAGAACTTTATTTGGCCAGCGTGGTTCCAGAAACCTAAATGCTCATTACTTAAAGACGGATGCACCAAATTACTTCATTTTTTCACAACATACTCTCATTCATGTATTGTTCCGAATGATAAACATCCGAATACGATTAAAATTCTGTAGCCTGAGATATTAATGGGGGGTTCTAGTTACGGGTCGGTCCCCCAAGGAATTATGGAATATCTTAAAAACCAGATGACCAATGATCAATATCAACACAGATCCTAAAATTAGAAAAGTTTTTGAGAACTTTTGAAAAAATGGTGCAAAAATATTGAAAAACAAAATAGTTATAACGATTTGAATTTGAATTTTGTGGTAAAAAATGAAGCTGCCGGTAGAGGGGTTAATTTCGATTTTATTGTAACATTGTAGCTTTAAAAGATTTGTTTTATTTTGATGAGCAACCTTTTTTATTTCAGGTTTATCCTTTGGCTTAAATTGTGACATTCAGGTATCTAAATGAAACTTTATTGTTTTTTTTTTTATTTTGTCAAATATTTCACAATTTGTAAATTTACAACGGCAGAATTGTGTTAGTAAGGACAATTTTTGACTCAACTCATTTTTTTTCAACGATGATAAGTACCCCGACAAAACTTTCACACCCTGAAAGTTTCCAAATATTTTTAGGTTAAGCTGTCTCATGTAATATGTATGAATTTTCTGACCTTTCAATTACGAAATTGGAATCCAAAATCATGAACATGTTTGTAAACATATCCGAGGCACATACAGTATTGGACAAAACATTTGCAGCTTTTTCGATTTTCTATGCAAAATGACCAATTTTGGTTAATTATATCTCAGTTATTTTTGGACGGATTCAAACGAAATTTTCGCAGAATATCAGATATAACTTGAATTTTAACATATATTTTTGAATAATTTTTCCAATCACGAGTTAATAGGTACTAACGGTTTAACTAAAGTGTAATTTTCGAAGAAAATATCAAAACTATTTATCTAAAAATCTGATAACCCTACACAAAAACTACCTTCAGCAAGCTTATTCATCTCATTCAAAATGTACAACTTTGCTGAAAATACCATGAAGCTATTCCTTCAATATGTTTAATTATGTTATTTATAAAAAATCTTCAAAAAATTCACGTTGGTCAAACCGTTACTACTTTTGAACTTGTGATTGGAAAAATCACTCAAAAATAAATGTTAAAATTCAAGTTATGTCCGATGTTTTGCCAAAATTTCATTCAAATCGGACCATAAATACCTGAGGTATAGCTGAACCAGAGTTGGTCATTTTGTATGGAAAATCTAAGAAATTGCAAATGTTTTGTCCAATACTGTACATGCTGGATAATGATCGAGATTTTGATACTGTGTGTATAAAACTCGTTAAAACTGTGTTTCGTCATCCACCATAACGACGGAACCATCATAATTCTTGCGACAAATTTTTGTCTGTCTAGTGGTAGTAGTGACCAACGCTACAACATCTAGCCAAAGACAAATTAAAGACCCCATGTCCCTTGTAGTTGCCCAAAATTTTATGGCTCACTAGTGGTCCCGGCAAACTTCGTCTTGCCATCAAGTAGGCTGTTGAAAAATGCTTTTGACCGTCCCATATAAAATTACAGTTTCGTTCGCGCTTGTTTTTTCAACTTTCCCGGTGAATATCCTGGGATTTTTATACACACAAACACGTCGGAACCCTTGACAAACAAAACTAAGAAAGAATCATTTAAGTCCGTTGACCCGTTCGTAAGCCATTTCGTGACATACAAACACCGTTCCATTTTTATTTATATAGATAAGGTAATCTAGAATGCCGTTCAAAGTGTACTGCGATCTGTCAAACTTGGGTACCTTTTGCACTACCGAGAGACCAAATGCAGTACTAGAAGTGGTACCCAATCTGAGCCCGAGTGGGACGGACCTGATCTAGCCGTTCAAAACTAGGACGTTAGGCAATAATTTGTCGTTTCGATTGTGTTGTTCACATATGGCCCTCTGTTATTTTTCAACTTCTATTAATTTCTCTCGTCGCTTGCTTGCGATTCTATCCATCATAATCTTTCATTACTTTCCTTGCTCCCTGTCACTTTGAGTAGTATCACATTTACCGAGAAAAACCAATAAATGCTGGAATGGAACCATCATAAGGTAAAGGTTATTTAAAACCTGAGAATTGAAAACAACTTTACATTTTCATGAGCACAAATCTAGAGAACAAAACATAATTCGAAGTATATTTCATTTAATCTAAATAGAGTTCCTTAAAAAAAAATATATGTAGACAATCACAGTCATCCGAGAACTTTTTGAAATAGAGTTGATATAAGAGCATAATTGGTTACATATTGAGGAATTTTGACTTAATACATGCTCAGATATATTTGAAGAATTCGACTGCGAATCTTAATGAATATAACGGAAGTTTTAGTCATTTTAGAGTTTTCGGAAAGACAGTCCATAATATATATTATAAGGTCTACATTCGCAACAAGTTGCATATTGAAAGATAGCTGATATTCAATGGACTTCTTGGAGGATCAAGATCATCAGTACAAATAAGCGCAATATTCCGTTTACTTCATGAATAGTGAGGGCACAAATAAAATTAAAACTTAGTAAAATTTAAGGTAATTCACCAGTTGTTTAAATCTCACCTATTGTTGAACAGCCCGTGTATTTCTGTACCCGTAACGTGGATAGATCACCTTTTTGTGGTGCGTTACGAGGTAAGATCTACCAATTTGAACCCATGTGTCATTTTGTTTGTCGGGCTAGGGTAATATGTTCTGGTAATTCAATGATTCACGGTACAATGTCCTTTGGCAACAGTTTCTGAAATTGAATCTATTTTATCTAACAGATGGTTAAAGACTCGGAAGAGGTCAGTCCCGAGACTACACTTGAAGCCAGGATAACAATCATGAGTATTAACTCAACAAAAACTGTTAAGTACTGGTAATTGAAGGACTCATGCGAATTCTAATTACTAAACAATTTTCTAGCTTGATTAAGTTTTACTGTCAGTACAAAGCCTCTTTTTCTGGGACTTAACCAAAAGTGGAACAAGGATGGGACTGGAGTTCCGTTGCATGGTCAAATATCAGTAGTACCGATTTGGTTCCTCAGAAATTAAATCGATCATGTTTGCTAAGGGCGCCGCCTTCGCTGAGTTGTAAGTCTCTATAAAGGGTGTAAATAGCGGGACCTTTTTATCACATTCTATTTTTATCGATCTCTGAGGAATCAAAACAAGAACTGTACATAAATCGATGCTTCATTAATTTTCAATGGAAATGGAGTAAGGCGACATGCACTATACATTAAGGATACGGGTAATGCCACAATAGATCTAAATAATGGTCGCAGCGGCGCATCCGAACAGATAATAAAAAAAATAATTCGTTATGGCGTGTTCGACAATTAGCGAGCAATTTAGTCGTTCAACAATTGACAAATTACTCTTTATGCCATAATTCAAAATGATCACCAAACAACTGTTTATATATGTAGAACTCAAGACCTGTACTCCATGGATTCCATGTTGGATCAAGAACATCGGTATGAAACAAAAAGGTACTACGTTTATTTGTGTGATGAATGATGAATGAAATCGTTTTTTTAGTTTCTTCCCGTATACTCGTACAAAGTAAGGTCAATTAATCCGTTGTAGCTGTCAAATCTGATTGAATTCTCAGCGCAGCGGACACGGTAGACACCAGACCGAATAACCATTGAGATTCGTGATACAGCGAAGAAAATTTATCAATGCGGGATGCGGGTTTTCATCAGGTTCATCAACAACGAAGTAGGGAAAGTGTACCAGTTATGGTTATAGTGGTTCCCTATTTGGCCATATGTGAAATTTTGATAACTTTCACATTTTAAATATTTTTGAATGTTTCAACATTAAGATATATCTTAAATCTAACTAATACAACAAACAAAAGTTTTCAAAATAAGAAGACATCAAAGTTATCACGTATGGCGAAATAGGGAACCACTATGTCCAAAACTGGTACACCCACCCTAGTACGAACTAACAGAATACAATCAACTTTCTACATCTATCAGCGATTATGCTTTGTTTTATATTATCAACACATACAAATACATGAACATCTATCATTATCGACCAAGGGGGTTATACTACTGACGTATTATTCGCTTGCAGAGGGCTGTCACTACTTTATTTCTACAAAATCAACATTTGTTATCACAAATTAAGTCGCATAAAATTACAGATTAGTTCGCAAAAAAATTTATACCCATTCTATGCAATTTTTCATCGGTCATTTGGCCGAATGTCATTTAGCCGAACGCCATTTGGCTGAAATGGTCATTTAGCCGAGCGACGTTAGGCCAAAATTGAAAACAATAGTGAACTACTGTTAGCATGCATTTGTATTGAATTTCAAAGCTGAAAGAACATCCTTAATGTTTAAGTTCTTAAAGGACCAATAACATCGATACATATCCATACAATACCCTGTTTACTCATATGAATGGTAAGAGGTTCAAGCTATATTAAAAATCATCAAAAGATTGCTTGTCACACCAGTAGGTTGAAGGTATTTATTCCAGAAAGTTTTTGGATGAACTAGAATATCTGCTGTAGTCAATAAGTTACCAAAACGGGGATCTTGATGATAAAAATGGTTCTTCGAAATATTAAATTATCTTCTACAGTCCATAACTGCGAGATATTATTCTACTTAGAAATGATAAATTGATCTCCATTCACTCATCTAGAATCATATGCTTCAGCTCCAAGAAATTCTAGGAAGAACTAAATTTGCACACATTTTAGCCTGATTAAGCACCAAAGAATATAGAATTCTGAGAAAGCATAAATTCTTGAAATAAAAAAAAATCTTATAAGTAGACTTACAAATGCAAAACCTTGTTTTTCGAACTAACTTCCCTCGATTTTCGAACTGATTCAATTAACGAACCCCCGATATAGTTTAAATTGAAGATACTGTGTATAAGAAAGCCTTTGTTTTTGTAACACTGAAAACTACTGTGATGGCCATCATAATGTCCCTATTCAGTAAACTGGAGAAATAGTAGGCAAACGTTTTCGATCTTCTTATTTTAAACCTTTTGCTAGTGCTCATAGTCAAAAAAAGAAAGGATTGTTGTTGGATACTTCCTTCGCGAGATTAGTGGCTTTGAAGTTTGATTCCAAACTGTTTCACCTTAATAACTTGCGAGAACAGAAAGAATTTGTGTACGCACAGTACGCGGGTACGATGTACACTTAAATCAAGATGAAATAATTTTCACCGGTAATCAAACACGTATTTTTTTAAATTAAAAGTATAACTTGAGCTTATAACCTGGGAGGAAGGCACAGATGTTGGCAAGCAGAGTTCTCACAGAGCACAAGCGGACACACACGTACTGGTCTCGGAAGGATTAAATAAAACGGAACAAACGCCGCGATACTTTTACGAGCAAGGACGAACTATATTTACATACAATGGCGGTATCGAATTCACTAGTGCTAAAAATAAACTTTGTTGTTGTCGTCTTCTTTAAAAACATAAACACTTACAGTGTTGCCAGAAGGGCCAAATATAAAAGGGGTAAGAATGTCAAAAACTCAAAAAACTGTAGTAAGGGGTGAGACATTGCCATATCCCATCACTCCTCCTCAATGGCTGGACACCTTACCTCGACTCGGTCGTCCATCAACCAAACCCAACTGCTCGGCAAACTGTTGATTTTTAACAAAACCCAATGGCTTCGTCAGGATGTCAGCTGGCATCTGGTCCGTTGGGCAGTACTGAAGCACCACCTCGCCTTTGTCGCACAGGTCTCGGACAAAATGGTGCTTGGTCTCGATATGCTTCGAGCGTTTGCTGGATCTTTCGGAACGGGCGAAGCTCAGGCATCCTTGGTTGTCCTCGTATACCAGTGTAGCTTCTAACTGTTCCTCACCGAAATCTTTAAGCAGTCGCCGCAGCCACACAACTTCCTGGCACGCTTCTGCCAGGGCGACGTACTCGGCCTCCATCGTCGATAGCGTAACACAATTTTGCCGACGACTGACCCAGCAAACTGCTCCTCCTCCATAGAACACTACGTAGCCGGTTGTTGACCTACGCGTATTCTGATCTCCAGCCCAATCCGAATCCGAAAATGCCACTAGCTCTTCCTTCTTCTTCCGTCCAAGCAGCAGTTTCCAATCTCTGGTACCCTTCAGGTACCGCACCACACGCTTCGCAGCTGTCCAGTCTACCTCTGTTGGGGCGCTGAACTTCCTTCCTAGTATCCCAACACTCGTCGAGATATCTGGTCGCGCACACACCGCCACATAGAGAAGCGCACCAACCACACTCCTGTACTTCGTACCATCTTCGAACGGTTTGTCCTCAACCTCTCGCTTCAGATAGCCCTGATCCATGGGCGTTCTTGCCGTCTTTGCATCACAAAGACCTACTTTGGCAACCAGTTTGTCGATGTAGTTAGCCAGGCTAACACTGTACCCGTCACTCTCCTTCTGAACTTCCAGACCTAGGAAGTGTTTAACGTCACCTAGATCAACTATATCGAAATGCTGACCCAGCTGTTTCCGAACGCGAGTCAACTCCTCTTCGCTCACAGATCCGACGAGGAAATCATCCACGTACACGATCAGGTACACTCTCTTGCCGTTTCTGGTTGGCACGAATAGACACGGATCCGCAGAACTTGTTTGGAATCCAAGATTTGTCAGAACACCGGTTAACTTCCGGTTCCAACAACGGGCTGACTGCTTCAATCCGTAAATACTTCTACGAAGTCGGCAAACGACCTCCTCCTTGCCGCAAACTTCGTATCCGGGTGGTTGGCGCATGTAAATCTCCTCATCTATGTCTCCGTAGAGATAAGCGGTGCGCACGTCAAAGTGCTTCAACATCATTCCCTTTTTCGCAGCCAGTGACAGCAGAACTCGTAGGGTGGTGTGTTTAGTCACAGGAGCGAACACCTCATCGTAATCGATGCCATAACATTGCGTGAACCCCTGGGCAACAATCCGCGCCTTGTAGCGGACTACTTCGTTGGACTCGTTCCGCTTTACTTTGTAAACCCAACGGCTGCCTACAACTCTCTTACCTTTCGGTAAAGGTACCAACTCCCACGTCCCTTTCTGCTTGTGCGACTGGATTTCACTATCCATCGCTGCCTTCCACAACACTCGGTCCGGACTGGACACTGCCTGCTTGAAAGTCACTGGTTCTTCAGCTTCCTGCTCCACGACGCCTACCACATAATCCGACAACCGGCTTGGTAGCACGCCTCAGGTGCGACGACCTTGTCGAGCCTCACTTCCCGCTTCTTCGCTATGTGCTTCGTCCACTTCACTATTTTCTTCTTCGTCTTCATCCTCCTCCTTCATTGCGAGGGGATCGTCTTCTGGATCGGGATCGTTCATGCTGTGGTAGTCTTCTTGCTCGCTTGTTTCACTCACTGTTTCTTCATTTTCTTCGCCGTCTTCGGCAACTTCTCCCATAGCTTCTTCTACAGCTGCCGGCTGCTTCGATAACACTACCGGAAGAGGCCACTCAAACTCACTATCCGGTGAATTCTCGACGGACGTTGACTCCAATTCCGTCTCACGAAACGATCCATCCTTTAGCTCCAAAAATCTTGCGTCACGGCTGATGGTGACCTTATCCGTCGACGTATCAACGAATCGGTACCCCTTGTGGACATCAGAGTACCCGATGAACCGTAACTTCCTCGCCTTTCTGTCAGACTTACCTCGCTTGACGTCGGGTATATGTACGTAGGCGGGACAACCGTATACTTTCAAGTGACTCAGTACAGGTTGCCGCCCGTACCATCTCTCATATGGAGTTTTCTCCACGGATCGCGACGGAAGTCGGTTCTGTAAATAAGCAGCCGTAACCACGGCCTCGCCCCAATATCGCTTGGGTAGGCCAGCATCGAGGAGCATCGTCGTCGCCATCTCCTGCAGCGAGCGATTTTTCCGTTCGGCTACACCGTTTTGTTGTGGTGTATACGCTGTTGTGAACTGCGCTTTGATGCCCTCCTTGGCAAAGAAGTCGCGCAACTCCTTGTTCGCGTACTCGCCTCCGCCATCCGAGCGGACAATACGCGGCTTCGGTTGAAAAGATTTTCCGCATACCGAACGTACTCCTTCACTTTCTCCGGCGCTTCTGACTTCTTTTCCAGCAGGTAAACGACGGTGAAGCGGCTGAAGTCATCAATCATCGTCATCAAGAACCGCTTCCCGCCTGGCGTCGTTGTTCGCATCGGCCCACACAAATCAGTGTGAATCAGATCCAGCACTTGCGTTGACTTCTTCTCAGCTGTCTTGGGAATCGGATTCCTCGCCAACTTCCCCTCCAGACACGGTTCGCAGCATTCACGGATGCCACAGTCGCTCACATTCATGCCGATGCCCAACTTCTCCTCGCGAATTCGCCTAATAACATCGGGGTGCCTATGCCCGAAACGTCGGTGCCACTGATGCTGACAATTAAGGGTGTGTGTCTTACCTTCAACTTTCTTCGACGATTCTGCTAGCTTCAGCCGGTATAGGCAGCCAGAACGCTCTCCTACTACCGTCAATGAGCCGGTAGCGTTACGGATCTCACATCCATCGTCCTTGAAAACGGCCGTGAAACCATTCGCTGTCAATTTGTCCACCGAAATCAGTCCACTTGTCAACGATGGAACGTACAGAACGTCGACAAGCTTCACATCAACTGCATCACCGTCGCTGTTCACACCGAGCACTGTACCTTCACCGTATCCGGCCGTTTTAGCCATTTTTCCATCGGCCAGGAACACATTTGGGCCATTCTTCTTTTTCAAAGTCGAGAAAAAGCTCTCATCACACGTCATGTGACAACTTGCCCCACTGTCTATGAACCACGACCCGCGTGGAACACTTCCGGCCATGAAACACACACCACTGCCAGTATTCTTCGCCTGCTTAGCACTTTGCTTCTCTTCGGGCCTCTTCCGTTCTTCGTCACCTTTCTTCTGCCGCGCAAGTATTCGGCAATCTCGCTGAAAGTGACCCGGCTTTCCACAGTGGAAACACTTCCGGATCTGTACCGTACCACTTTGCTTCCCGTTCTTCGTTGAACTCTTCATCGCGCTTGCATCACTTCGCGAACCACCATTCTTCTCCTTTCTTCGCTCGAATTCGTCGAGCAACTTCGACTTCACCAATTGCATGGTTAAGTCGGCATCTGGCCGACCCTCCAAGGCTGTCACTAGCCCGCCATAGGAGTCCGGCAAACTTCGGAGAATCATGGCAATCCGAAGTGGCTCTTCCAAGTCTATACCGGTCGTCGACAACCGATCGTACAGTTCTTCAATTTCTAGGAGGTGTTTCTCCATATCACCACCCTCGCACAAGTTCAACGAACACAGTTTCTTCAGCAGAAACACTCGGGAAGTCATCGTCGACTTTTCGTGGTACGCGCGCAATTTGTCCCAAAATTCTTTCGCGGTTGTGGCACTTTTTACCAGGCTAAACTGGCTATCTTCCACACACAAGCCGATAGTTGCACGGGCTTTTTGTTCGTATTTCGTCCACTGTGCAGTCACCGGCTTAACTTCGGTAATCACATACCACAGTTCTTCCCGCATCAACAACATTTCCATACGGAATTTCCAACTTTGCCAGTTGGTGTTGTTCAGCCGCGCAAACGAAAGTTTGCCCAAATCAGCCATCTTCACACACAAGAGGCACACTCACGACGGGGGAAAAAACAAACCGGTCCGCGGGATCACTTTTCTCACTATTTTCACCTTCCGGACTTCGCTCTGGGCCAATAACCTGTTGGCAAGCAGAGTTCTCACAGAGCACAAGCGGACACACACGTACTGGTCTCGGAAGGATTAAATAAAACGGAACAAACGCCGCGATACTTTTACGAGCAAGGACGAACTATATTTACATACAATGGCGGTATCGAATTCACTAGTGCTAAAAATAAACTTTGTTGTTGTCGTCTTCTTTAAAAACATAAACACTTACAGTGTTGCCAGAAGGGCCAAATATAAAAGGGGTAAGAATGTCAAAAACTCAAAAAACTGTAGTAAGGGGTGAGACATTGCCATATCCCATCAACAGATACTATATACGAAATATGATACAAAGTTTTTCAAACTGCAAGATAACTTGCCAACGACAATCTAGGCAGACTTGATGAATACCGATAGTTTTTTTGTGAACCTTTGATCTTTCCGGACAAACAAGGAAAAAGGGCCACAGTTTTCTATGCATTTAATTTTTATTTTTAATGGAAAAATTAAATAGATACTTTATATTCAATCAGAATAAAATGTGCTTTAGTGATATTACTATTGAATAAGCAGGAATTGATTCTCATTCGATTTTGCCACCTTTGATGGAATGCGAAAATATCAGGGTTATTATTGCAATTTTAGGGAAAACTTTCCGTTTTACGGTGCAACGAAAAGCTACCGCAGCTGTCACATCAGTGATTTGCACTGGTGAATCATCAGTAGGCTTCAATGATACCTTGGATACCGTCTTGATGATCGTTGTTTATTGCTATTTTTCATAGCGTTTTCTCTTTCAAGCATACTATGATTGAACTGTTTGCTTCAATGATGGAATGATTTCGAAGCCTGCGGTAGTACTTTGACAGCTGCGGTAGAACTCTGCGGCTACCGCAAACCGGAAAATTTTCTTAACAATCGTAATAACGTCAATCAACAATTTCGTTAATTCGTTGACGTTAATCTGTAACGTTTAACGAAGCATGCGTTGATTGCGTCGAAATACGATTTAACGATAACGTTAACGTACAGCGTTGATTTAACGTCAACGACTTCGTTATTTCTAACGTTGACAATTTGGAGATACGAATAATAAAAAAAACTCGTTGTCTTATTCGACAGAAGTTAAAAAGTAAATGTAGAAAA
This sequence comes from Aedes aegypti, assembly GCF_002204515.2. NCBI lineage: Eukaryota > Metazoa > Arthropoda > Insecta > Diptera > Culicidae > Aedes > Aedes aegypti. The sequence continues at coordinate 214,212,068 of NC_035108.1, read as the reverse complement.
CCAGAAAATGATTCAGTTTACATAATAATAACGAGTGAACTATTTATTACTAACATTAGAACAAGATAACTAGGAATTGTGTGGGCAGTTTCAACGGTTTCAACTTAGACACTGACACATGCCATGTTCAGAAACGATTTAAAGAAGAAAACAAATGCATGATCTCAGTGCAGTTTTTATGGAATGTTAACTGACCTTCTCTCAAACGGATTTGGTGGGAAAATGATGTTTACAGTAAAAGTGCACAGTCTCGGAAGTGGGAAAATCTGCTCTATTGCCATTGCCACTTCTGATTGCAATAAAATTGTTAAAGTAGTATGACAACTTGTATTTGAAAATGAAACATCGGGTCATTCTGGGGGCAGTCACTCAGAAACATCTTGGTTGTTGGAAGGGTAGAAAAAAGGACACCTTATGCTGACTGGAGGCAAAGGAAGCCACTCTCTGGTAACGATTTCAGCTCATTGTTGTGGGTTGCTGGAACGACGGTTACAATATTGCTATGGAATCTTTGCAATTTGTAATAGTTCTTCCAAGAAATCAAAACTGACGGTCAAAGAGGCTGACTGCTGGGTGCCAAATAATTGTTCTGCACTGTGAACTTAGATTTTTTAATCAATTTTCCATGGATACGGGGTATCAGCATAGAAACGAGTTGTTTATTGATGTTTCTTAACATTCTCGAGGAACCTGTACGAAACATAAGACAACGCTTTGGTTAGCGGCGATCGTTGACGTTGATTCAACGCAAACGCGTTAACGTTGACGCTAACAATCATGAAAAATAACGCAACTTGATCCAGAGTACAATCAACGTTAACGGCGTTTATCGTTGATTAACGTTAACAACCCTGGAAAATATGTTATGATCAATTACGCGCTTTGTTCATTTTTTAAGATCCCGGTTCACAGTGACAGTTCGTGACAGTAGAATCTCGGTTCACTTTGACTAAGGTGTGGCCCTGGGAGGGAACACACGAACACACGAAATTTGATACATTTTTTTCCAAACTGCAAGATAACTCCAGTTTGCCAACGACAATCAAGGCAGGCTTGGTTAAAATCGCTAGCTTTTATTTGTTGTGTACCTTCGATCTTTCTGGACGAACGATGAAAAAGGGCCACAGTTTTCTATGCGTTTAATTTTCAGGTTTTATTGAAAACAGTAAAAAGAGCCTTATTTATATACGTTATATTCAACTAGATTAAAGGGGGCTCTCGTGACGTTGCTTTTGAATGTGCATGAATTGATTCTAATTCGATTTTTGCTACTTTTGATGAAATGTAAAAATATGCTTTGGCTAATTACGCGCTTTTATCCTGTTTGTCCACTGTTTAAGATCCGGGCCCACAGTGCACTGCAGTGACAGTTTGTGACATCAAAATCTCGGCTCGCTGTGACGTAGATAAATTTTGCATTGGTTTCTCCCTCCCAGGTGTGGCCCATTTAGAATTGTAACATACACATAATTGGAATAATTTGGGAATAAAAAATAATTCTGCTTGAACTCAAATGTTGTAATGCATGTAAGCTTCATAGGAAAAATTAAAAAAAAAAATTATCCTCTTTTACAACAAATTGTCGGACTTTTCCCGGAATACTATTTATTAATTTGTGCACACTATTTCCATCCATATTTTTGACAAGTTCGTTCCATTTAGTTTACAGCTCGTCGATGTTTTGGCTATACTTTCATTCGCTCTTAGCTTCCGCTTCATAATAGCCCAAAATCTCTTAATTGGGCTGAGTTGGGGTCAACTATGTGGGTGTCACCTTTGATGAAGAAATTCTTCAAATCCGTCAACACTTGATCAAACAACTTCATGGTACGGAATTTGGCCACTTTTCTCTAATTTTGTTCCCTATTTGGTTGTCTGCAGACATGGTATGATCACAGGCTTCATTATCCGAAGTCGAATCCATTGCACGGTACTTATTCAGTACGAGTCTTACAGAATTAATTTAAAACCAAATTTGAAATTAACACTTTTACGATTTCTATTCCTGATCAAGACAGTTTTTTCTAATTTTTGTGCGCAATTATTTTTTTTTCTCTCTTGTTCCATGTGATGTTATTATTGTTATAGAGCTTATAAGTTATAGTTCAGCTTCTAAATTGGACCACTTAAGTCGTTGTAAGAAAGATTTGTTCCAATTCTAAGTGGGCCACACCTTAGAGTGTCCATCCCGGGATTGCACAGGTCTTTTATTGCGATTCTTCACAACATTATCCGTTTTCATAACTTCTAACCGATACAACAATTCTGAAAGTACATCTTGAGCTGAAGCGAGTGACCATTCGATCAAGTTTACAGCACAAACGGATATCCAGCTCTCCCGATTTGTGCTCTTGGAATTGATGTGTGGCTTTGATTTATCTTCACCTTATTTTTAATAATCAAATTGTAGTATGATCCACTTCATCCTTCAATGATTTTAAAACGTTTCTCTTGTACTTAGAAGATTTTCAAAATTCTTGGATCAAATTGTCTTAACAATATGACTTAAATGTTTACCATACTTTATAATGGATTTTAAGACATGTCTGTAGTAAGTCAAGATAGGCTTTGATTTTTGTTAATGAAATTAGAATAAATTTCTTGTTATTTGTTTGTTTTTCATCAATCTTAATTTTTAAACTTAAATGTGAAAACATTGTTGAGAGAAACGTTTGATCCGTTGAATCTGTTGCATGCTCCTTTGTGGGCGAGCGACGGAATCCGGATCGCATAGAAACCGCACTATCGCATCGGTATCAATCATCCGTGTATATGTTCACGTATTTATTTCAAATTATATCTTTATCGTTTACCAAAACGAATCCTTTCCATATCCAAACTCCCAGTGTTTTCTCGTGGAAGTGCAGAGGACTCCTCGGCTTCCATAAAGCAAGTATAATAATGAGAGCACCAGTACTTACACATTGAGGATGCTACTGATCCCGAGTAGTGTCTGTTGGTTCTCTGTGTAAGTACAGCTGTTCTGGCTATAACGCAGTAGCAACTGCGGGCGGTCAATCATGCTCATGCTCATGCTCAAATGTGAAAACATTGTAGAATTGAAATTATATTTCCATTTTAACAAAAATACAAGTTTTATTGAAAATCTTTAAAATCCCAGGATCCCACGATTTCCCGGGATAAGGATCAGTTTTTGTCCGAATCAATTTTTATCAAATCCCGGGACAAGTAAAATGGATGGGATATGGACACTCTTACTGTGTAGTACAGACATTTCGTATCGGTTTCTTACCCCCCAGGTTATGTCATGATTTGAGTTCCAAATAGTTTTTCGCTGCTCTAATCGACTTTGTTTCTTTTTTATATTTCAGATGTTCTTAGAAAAGCTCCTGCGAAAGTATTAGCCAGATATCAAGTGTTATGTAACAATGAGCAAGAAAAAACCTTCCCATTGAGGTTTCCCTTCAGGCCTGTCGTAGAACAACTATGCAGCGAGGATGCCATCTTGAACCAGACGCCAGAAAAACTGCTTAAATCAGTCGACACCATCAGAATTCCAATGATTAATGGATACACGAGTAACGAAGGAATTCTAGGATTTAAATCGAACAAACATAGATTGAAGAAGTTTGACGAAAACCCGAAGTGGCTTGTTCCAGAGCTGATGGGCCATCCAGCAGGCTTAAATAGAACAGTAGTAGGAGATCAAATCAAGCAATTTTACTTTGGGAACAAACGGATTGGTCTAGAAACGAGCAATGAAGTTACAGATCTGTTCTCTGACCACACGTTTATGACCACATCGAATTTGAGTGCTGAATGGTTAGCAAAATATCAACCCAATGCTGTACAGTACCATTATGTATTCTCGTATGTTGGACGATTCAACTTTACCAAAGCGCTGTACAAAGCAAGTAATCTGAAAGGAGCTTCTCACGGAGATGATTGTTTATATCTATTCAATGCGGCATTCTTGCCACGGTTACCAAGAGCTAGCGAAGAGCAAAAAGTTAGGGAACAATTTATACGGTTGTGGACCAACTTTGCGAAATACGGTGATCCAACACCAGATGGCGATGACCTGCGATTCAAATGGAAACCGGTGAAAAAAGTTGTACGTACTTCACCGGACTTTGACTTGGACTGTTTGGATATCACATCAGAATTGAGGATGATACAAAACCCCTTTCAGGAAAGGAAAGAGTTTTGGAGAAATATGATCAAAAAGTATACAAACTATTTGTAGGATGCATTTTTAGACACTGTTTTTTATTATATTTTAATTCAATAGTTAAATAAATATATAATGAAGTAGTATAACAAGGATGAGCAGAGTAACTTCTAAGTAAGCTTCAGAATGAAAATATAAAAGTGAAGAATGAAAACATGATAGCGAATGAATGAAAATATGATAGCGAATTCATTGGCTCTAGTCAATCTTTTACAGGGTATATTCTCTGAATCAATATGCATTCAATCTATTGAACCTGGTACAGTAAAATATGCATTGCATACGCAAATGAGGGACTGAACATTTCGGAGAATTGCCACGGTTATTTTCTTATGATTGTGTGCCCGACATAGAAAAGTTAAATGTGTTTCCAATTGAATTTCGTTCATTGTATCATGTCTAAGTGGACTACGTTTTAATTGGAGGGTTTGGGGCATGGTGTCAAGTTAACTCAAAAGACAAATGTAATTTTGTGGCCTAAAACACATTGAAAGTAAACTGTTGGTATATGAGTAAATAATTAGTGCAATAAATGTTTCCGGAATAGCGGATGAAAAAAATAACGTTTTTCTCAGGTATCAAAAGACCACCTCTCGAGGGGTACGTTCCTCGCCAATTGGGAAATTTGTCCCATCGTCATATAAAGTAAGGTGGGTAAATGTATAGCTCCCTTGATCATGCTCAATGGTTAAGATCTCTAGGGTTTGAATCGGGAAAATCGCTAAAAGGCACCTATTGCGTCCCCCACAATAGAATGCGTGACACAATTTGTTAACCACTGTACACTTTACCCGCAGTAGATCTCACCTTTAGTTGGCCGTGTAGTTCCGGCGTCCAGAATAGAACTACGGACAACCCGTTCCGGTGGTAAGAGTCCACCAAACGGGGTAACCCCCAATTCAAGGTGTGATGCGAAAAACCGTGCTGAGGAATAATGGTCGAAGGGGTGAAAAAGATGTTCGGCCATTAACGGAGCCTGTGGGGCACCTGGGCACCCCTCACAGTATTTTGTCCCTTACCGCGTTAATGCAGGGCTCTGGCGTGGTGGACCTCTTTTCCCGTGCTACTCGTGGGATTCAAAAATTAGTACAATATCTAATCAAAACAATAGTAGTAGTGCAGGTAGTAGCAGTGGTAGGGAAGCGAACCCCTTCGCAAGAAGTGGGCTAGCTAGATCTCCGTTGAGGAGAGTAGAAGCAGGAGGAGGCAGCAGTGCACGTAGTGCCAGTGCTGGAACCCATATTTCATCCCCGGCTAACGCATCGGGTGAAGTTATGGATGGAGCGTGGTTGATGAGGGCCATCAATAAAAGTAGAGATGGGCTCTCTGCGATGGAAGTGGCTGCATAGCAGCTCGACTCCATAATTGACTTTGCGTCCTCGAAGTCTAACATCAGCAAGGACCTCAAGCAGGCCTTGCTTAGACTTCGTAAGTCAATGTTGGCGGCCAAGCAGAACCATGCTGAACCCATGGTGACTGTGGCTGCGGCAGAACCCGTGGAACTGAAGGTGCCGAAGTCTACCCAGACGGAACCCTTCGTTTTCGCGGGCAGCCCCAAAAGCGTGGAAGCGAATGCTTACAGCAAGCAATCGCAGAAGCGCGCGAGGCAGCCGTCAGGGGAGGAGCTACCCGGCGGCGCTCGTAAGGCCAGGCGGATACTGACCCCGAAAACCGGCAGAAGTGCCGGAAAATCGGACCCCAGCCAGGCGTCCCGGAAAGCCGAGAAGGGTGGGCCCGAAAAGGCTGGCCCCTCACGGAGTGATGGGAACAGGGGGTTGCGACCTTTGAGAGGTCCTCCATCACCACAGGTCAGGGCGGAGCAGGGGGGGGACGCCCCCTGGACAACCGTAGTGAGGAAGAAGAAGAAGAAGAAACAGGAGAATCAGGAGCGCAGGGATACCAGACCTAAGAAAGGTAGGAGGGTAGGTGCCAAGCGCGAAAAGGGTGATGCGATCATCATCAAGACGGAAGAGTCCAAGTACTCGGAAGTCCTGAAGGCGATGCGCAGTGACGCGAAGCTTGCGGATCTAGGAGCCGACGTACGCAGTGTCAGACGCACTCGTACAGGTGAAATGATCCTCGAGCTTAAGCGCGACAAGGAGCGCAAGGGCGCCGCCTACAAAAGTTTGGTGGAAGAGGTCCTTGGCGCTGGTGTTGAAGTGAGGGCTCTGACGCAGTCAGTGACTCTGAAGGTGATGAACCTTGACGAGATCACTAACGCAGAAGAGCTCGTCACGGCACTGCGGCAACAGTGCGAAGTGCAGGTGCCCACCACCGCCGTTCAGCTACGGAAAGGTCCGGCAGGTACTCAGGTGGCCTTAGTACACCTACCTGTGGCAGACGCAAATAAGTCCGCTAAGGTAGGTAAGATCAAGGTTGGTTGGTCAGTATGTTCACTGAACATACATGAGCAACCAGTGATCTGCTTTAGGTGCAGGGAACCTGGACACAAGTCCTGGGGCTGTAAAGGCCCTGATAGGACCAAGTTGTGCAGGCGTTGTGGTGAGGAAGGTCATAAGGCACTAGGCTGCAAGAACCCTCCCAAGTGCTTGATTTGTTCCGGCAAGTCCGTGAACAACAATCACCCGACGGGAGGCTCAAGGTGCCCGACCTTCAAACGAGCCATCAACGAAAAGTCACAGTGCAGGTAACGCAGCTGAACCTGAACCACTGTGACGCAGCTCAGCAACTGCTGTACCAGTCAGTTGCTGAGTGGGGGACGGACATCGCCATCATATCGGACCCATACCGAGTACCCGCCGGCAACGGCAACTGGGTCGTGGATGGATCCGGAAAAATGGCGGCGATATGGACAACGGGTAAATACCCTGTCCAGCAGTTGGTGTCTACTACCTACGAGGGCTTCGTGATCGCCAAAGTAAACGGGGTCCTCTTCTGTAGCTGCTATGCGCCTCCGAGTTGGTCGACCGAGCGGTTCACGCAGATGCTGGACTGTATGACGACCGCGCTGACAGGGCGAAGGCCAGTTGTAATAGCGGGTGACTTCAATGCCTGGGCCGTGGAATGGGGAAGCCGTAACACGAACCAGCGAGGTCAAATCCTGCTAGAGGCACTGGCCGTGCTAGATGTCGATCTGGCTAATGTTGGTGCCAAAAGTACCTTCAGCCGTAACGGAGTGGAGTCGATCATCGACGTTACTTTTTGTAGTCCTGGCCTAACGAGTAGTTCGAACTGGAGGGTAGACGATGCCTACACTCACAGCGACCACCTGGCGGTTCGCTACAGTATCGACTACAACAACAGCAGGCAGCGGGTTGAGGAAGCGGCTAGGTCAAGGCCAAGCCCTCGTAGGTGGAAGACATCGTACTTCAATGATGAAGTACTTAGGGAGGCGCTCCGCCGTGAGCGTAACCTACTCGGCCTAAGCGGGGACGAACTGGTAGCGGTGCTTACGCGTGCATGCAATGCGACCATGCCTAGAAAAGTCCAACCTAGGAATGGGAGACCACCGACATACTGGTGGACTCAAGCTATTGCGAACCTGCGCCGTGCCTGCCTACGGGCCAGGAGACGGATGCAGCGAGCACGTACCGAGCAGGAGCGTGAAGAACGACGGGCGGTGTTCACCGCTGCCAAAGTCGCGCTGAAGTCTGAGATAAGGGCAAGCAAAAAGGTCTGCTTCGAGGGACTCTGTCAGAGTGCCAACGCGAACCCGTGGGGTGATGCCTACAGGATCGTAATGGCGAAGACAAGAGGTGCAATTGCTCCTACGGAGCAATCTCCACAGATGCTGGAGGGGATCATCGAGGGGCTCTTCCCGCGCCACAACCCTAGCCCATGGCCTCCTTTTGTAGGACAGCCGGGGATTGGGGCTGGCGATGAGGATAGAGTAACTGATGAGGAACTTGTAGGGATTGCAAAATCCCTGGCCCTGCAAACCTGGCCCTCAAAGTCGCAATCTTGGAGGCTCCCGGTATGTTCAGATCTGCTATGCAGATATGCCTGGACGAGGGAGTATTTCCAGATGCGTGGAAGAGGCAGAGCCTGGTACTATTGCCAAAGGCGGGGAAACCACCCGGTGACCCGTCGGCGTATAGACCAATTTGCTTGATTGACACGGTGGGGAAAGTGCTCGAGAAGATCATCCTCAACAGACTGTCGAGGTACACCGAGGGTGTAAATGGTCTCTCAGGCAACCAGTTCGGCTTCCGGAAAGGGAGGTCCACTGTAGACGCTATTCTGGCGGTTAAGAAAACCGCTGAGATAGCACTCCAGCGTAAGAGGAGGGGTATTCGCTACTGCGCAGTAGTGACTCTGGATGTAAGGAATGCATTTAATAGTGCCAGTTGGGCGGCTATTGCTGATGCGCTCCTGCGTCTGGGGATACCCGAGTACCTGTACAAGATTCTCGGAAGTTACTTCCAGAATCGGGTATTAGTCTATGACACAGAGGTGGGTCGGAAGTGCTTTCACATAACCTCAGGAGTCCCGCAAGGTTCCATCCTGGGTCCGGTGTTATGGAATGTCATGTACGACGAGGTGTTGAGATTAAAATTCCCGGCGGGTGTGGTCATCGTTGGCTTTGCCGACGATATTACGCTGGAGGTCTACGGTGAATCGATCGAAGAAGTGGAATTGACTGCAGCCCACTCGATCGCAATTGTGGAGGAGTGGATGAGCTCCAGGAAACTGGAATTGGCTCACCACAAAACGGAGGCTGTTGTTGTCAACAACCGAAAGTCGGTGCAGCAAGCGGTGATCAGTGTAGGCGACTGCACAATCACTTCGAAGCGCTCCGTCAAACACTTGGGGGTGATGATCGACGACAAGCTTACCTTCGGTAGCCATGTCGATTATGCCTGCAAGAGAGCCTCCACAGCTATTGTGGCACTGTCCCGGATGATGTCCAATAGCTCTGCGGTGTACGCCAGCAAGCGTAAGCTTCTGGCCAGTGTCGCCTCGTCCATACTGAGGTATGGTGGCCCGGCTTGGGGCACGGCTTTGAGTACCGATAGCTACCGTAGCAAGCTAGAGAGTACTTATAGGCTAATGTGCCTGAGGGTTGCGAGCGCGTACCGTACCGTGTCACACGATGCACTTTGTGTCATCACCGGTATGATGCCTATTGGTATCCTTATCATGGAAGACATAGAGTGTTTCGAAATGCGCGGCACAAGAGGCATACGCAGGACTGCCAGACTGGCCTCCATGGTCAAATGGCAGCGTGCGTGGGACAGTTCCACCAAGGGATAAGTGGACTCACAGGTTGATTCCGAGGTTAGATATCTGGGTCAATAGGCGCCATGGGGAACTAACATTCCACCTAACACAGGTCCTTTCAGGTCATGGATGCTTTAGACAATATCTACACCGTTTCGGTCATGCGGGTTCTCCCGAATGTCCAGTTTGTGCAGGTTTAGAGGAAACGGCGGAACACGTTTTGTTCGTGTGCCCGCGTTTCCGCACAATGCGTGACCGCATGTTTGCCACATGCGGTCGGGACACGACTCCGGACAATTTGGTCCAGAGGATGTGTGCAGACGAGTTTGGCTGGAATGCCGTTTCATCGGCTATCACCCACATCGTCTCGGAACTCCAAAGGAGGTGGCGTGTGGACTCGAGGAGTGACTAGTGCAGACGCTAATCAACAGGTGGTCCAAGGGTTCGCAGTCGGCTACGTAGGTCATACCGGTGCCCTACGGTCGAAATCGACCCTTACAGCGATTAAGTGGCCGCGGGGAGAACATCCTGGTAGCGCTGCTGTCGTGGCGCCGGCCTACTGGGTGGGTACGAGCCTCTGGTTGTTCGGGGCAGGTGGAGGCCCCTTCGTCAGCAATCCCAGCTCGTGCTAGCTGATAGGGCCTGAGCCTTCAGTAGGTCAAATTGCGAAGCCCGCAGTATCAGTTCTTGATACCTGCGGTGCAGCTGGGCGCGGGCTTAGTGGTCGACCCTGCCCGCCTTCAGCGGACAACGGGAGGTGAGGACCACCCGGGAAGCTGGCAATGCGCCAGCATGCTACCTTGGTGGACCCCCATAAGCGTGTCATCGATGTTCGTTGCTGCATGGCTACGCAGCTAACCTGGAGGATGCGATGTGCAATAGCCCCTCTCCGAAGCAATGCCTTCTTGGTGGTCCCGGAGAGACGAAGGGTTTGGCGGCAATGGAAATGGTTTAGTGGGTCGGGGGTGTAGTCCTGTTTACTGCTTGCACGTAGTAAATGGTCCCCAACCCCACTCTCCCGGACCTCGGTCCGGAGTCTGTTGAGCAGATTATCCCCCCATTGCTTAGAAAAAAAGAAAAAAAAAAAAAAAGATCTCACCTTTATAGGCTATCAATCTCTCTGATAAGAGCATATCCAACACCCATCGATCGTTCCTATAGCGTACCGATCGGTATATTGCCACTGATATGAATTAGTGATGAATTTACGATACTGGTGTCGAAGGGTCTTGATAATCTGTTTATCTTAGAGCTATGCAGTATTAAATGATTGTTATTTTCTTGTTAATTTTTCATTCAGAGTTAACCAACTTACTGAACGGTGGTTTTTAGTTCAGTCAGAGTGGACCAAGTACACATAGTCCATCAAAAAATCGTTCTATCAAACGTTTGGATTATGATTTTTCATGATTATTACTTCACATTATATTGTTTGAAAGTAACACAAAGATGTGTACAAATATTGAACCAAATTTTAAACGAGTTCAAAAATTACAGAGCATTAGACTTTAAACCCATTTTTCTCAGAATATTAAAAATGTCACTTGGTGCACTCTGATTTAACGCCGACTTTTTTGTATCAAGATATCAAAATTTCGATAATATCAACATTGTGGTTTGTTTTCGTTTAACATTGTGGATTTTTCGTTCTCGGTTGCGCGCGTGTTTTCATCGCCGGAGAAGTTATTTTCTGTTTTCTCGCGTCTTGCTGGGCAGTGTTTCGTGAAGCTCAAGCAAGCTTGCCTGTGTGCTTCAAACTTATTGGCGACGGAATTTAAGTAATTTGGAGTTCCCCTGTCAGCGATGGATCATCAATTGGTGGACTAGTTTCATGCTTATATTTCCAAAGTGAAATATATTTACACATATAGATATTCATCTTGAAAACGGTTTGAATGTTGCATTTTTTGTGTTTATTCAAAAAACATTGATTGGTTTGACACTCAGTGTCGGCGTACTATAATTCATAGTTTACGTAATACATATTGAAGGACGCATACCTTTACTTTTGCTTGTAATTACATAAAAACTTTGAAAAGGTCAACATAATAAGTGTTGACATATTTTTCATAGACTGACAGAAGTTTATTTCGGTGCATGTTCCACGAATCGAATCACTTATCATGCGCAACAAACTGTTTTTAAATTGAGGTTACATGAATCGCATCACTTACCAACTTCTGAATCCTTTCCACTAACAAAAACTCCTTCCCATGACAACCATGAAAAGATGGTAAATTCAACGTTTCTGATGTATAGGGAAGCTTTTAGGTTGCTACTGTTTTCTCAATGCTCACCAAACCCGACTTTTTGTAAGCCCGAACCCGACCCGTACCCGATAATTTTGTAGCCTCTAAACCCGACCCGAACTTGAACCCGAAAAATTTGAAATTTTCAAACCCGAACCCGACCCGTACCCGTCGGGTACCCGACCCGAGACCCGACCATCTCTAATAGGTATACTCGGTCTTTAGTGACAATGGATGTCACACTAATATTCCTTCCCTCCCCGATGACCGTAAGGACGTGGTCGGCGCCTTTATTGACTTTTTTTCATTTGGAATTCTCGAAGTTATACACTGAAGATGGTAAGCCACTCCCTAGCTCCATCTGTTGGTTCCTTGTGCAATTTAGATTATTCTGGTCAATCACGGAGTAGCAACTACAAATTGACGGTCATCAATGCTCATGCTCATGCTCAATTTCAAAATATTAACCCAAATACTGCACGTTTTCGTAAAAATCCAAGGTTCATAAAAATTTAATAATGATCGAGATTTCGACATCATGTGTATTAGACTCGAATTTGGAATTTTAGAATCAGTAGTTTTGTTATAGCAATAAACTTGTTTGTTGAAACTGGATAAAATTTACAACATTAAATTTCTCCTGTGCAAAGTATAACTCATGTACTTTAACCTCTATTGTTGTATTAGTAGAAGGTTGGAAGTTTTTTCAATACTTTTCACACGTATTTTCCGGAATCTAATCGATTTTTCCACAAAACAATATTTTTTTTCGGTACGTTGTCTAAAACATTAAAAATGGGGGTGAGATTGGGTCAAGCAAGAACGATAGTAAATGAAATTGCAAGACCACTTTTTTGACATTTTACGGTGCCGAGTGTTTTCATTCCTCATTAAGATGTGTTTATTATTTCTAACTACAGCATCTCTGAAACATCAAACAAGTCTACTACAATTCGATGGAAAAAACATGAAAATTTATATAAATTTGACGATAAAGTTTGGGTCTCATATTTTTTCTCATAGCTCTTCAAATTTTTGGTATAATTGTTCTTTTAAGTGGGCTTATCATACTTGTGAGATATTTTTTCGTCTTATCTGCATCGTATTTCATCAATATTTTTCAGCTGTGAATGGTTTTGCAATCATATTCTAAATACAAGTTATTTCAATAATAGTGACCCCCTCTATGGGGTGAGATTGATTCATTTTTCATTCACTTGTACTATCGCTGTGAACAAATATTTTTCTATAATTTTTCAACAATTGTTAATGTACCATCAAAGTACATACACACCAAATTTGAAGTTTATTGGAGCTAAATTGCGATAATTATTCAATAAACATATCGTACATATACCTTTTTGACCCATTCACACCCCTAATGACGGTACTAATCAGTTAAATTTGGGCTCATTTATAAATTATATGAAGCAAAAAATCTTTTTTTTTGACACCTATGCTCCCCCTCGTAATGCTTTTTGCATGAATATTCCGCAACTGAACGGATATATTTTGAGATTAGTCACCCACCCTATTGAGCGTTATTTAACTTGTAAACAAGCCCATTCCAGCGCGATCGTTTGTTTCATTCCTTAAATTTATACTCTTAAAAAAACTAGATGTGTATTGATTTAGTATTTAGTTCAAAGCATTGGAACAATTTTTTCAGAACTGTCGTGTACTGCCCATAACTGCATAACAGTCACATTCGACATTTTTGACAATTTGGAGTTAATACCGGGGAGAGTCATCAAATGACAAATACTTTCGATCAACTTACTGAAATCTGTGAGATTGTTCTATAAAATTCGAAAAAAACACCAAGTTGTTTTGTCACATTGGTAATTATAACCGCATAACAGTCACATTGAGATTATACATGCGCTTAGTAATGTAGTAACAATGAAATTTCCATCAGAATTATTTTTTGGCTATTCACCTAATATGCAATATTAGCTGTACACAATTTCAGCCTCAAATAAGCATTTTTGAGTTCTTAGGAATTTTTATAAATTTTAGTTTCTTCCCATACTGCCACAAAACGCAAACTTGTTGCTCCATTTACTCAATGCCTACTTTTGTCGAATGTTACAAATATGCAGTTATGGGCAGTGTAGCACCTGTCAAGGCTTTGCGGAGCACGAAGTGCTCCACGGACCACGATATGAAACCCGCTGGTCTAGTGAACAGCATTCGAACCATCATGATGTTTATAACATTCGTTTTGAATTAAGCGAAACATTTTAAAAATAATATTTTGGTCCACTCGAACTTTTTCTCCACTTTATTCTAACATAAATTCATTCAAACACTATTTCACAGTACCAGTCAGTAGTATCCCCTACTGCCTACTCTAAAGTATCGGCACAACTGCCAAGATATTTCACCATCATCGCCAATTATCTCAACCAGTTTGATGACTCACTCAGAATGGCACTGCAAAGGTTTTGATATGCTGGATGTTCAACAACAGTTGATTAGATAAATGATTGAAACGCTATCTGATAATTTTGGAATATTTTGTTTTCGGCTATTGGGTCAGTTACCTCCAGTCTCTTTCCCGGTGTGGTCATCATGGCAGAGCTTCCCCAGTTTGTGCACGATGCGGTAGCGAAAATAGCAGCGGAACAAGGTTTTACGAATGAAGCCAACATTACGTTTGAATCGGGGTCCAATAAAGGTGATGGATTCGCTAGTGATATGTTCCGGGCGATTGTCCAACAGGAAGGGCATGAGCGGTTGTTCGTTATCTGCAAATTGCCTCCACTGAATGAAGCTCGCCGACGACAATTCAACAGTATGCTTATTTTCGAAAGGGAAACCTTGGTTTACAATACGTTATTGCCGAAGATGATGAAATTCCAACGAGATAAGGGTATAATTGAAGATGAAGGATTTTTTAGCGTTGCCAAATGTTACATGGCGGTTTGTGACGCTCAAAAAGAAGAGGCCATAATTGCAATGGAAGATCTTCGTCGGCGCAACATGCACATGTGGAATAAACTCGATCCGGTTAATTACGAGCATGTTCGAATGATGATGATTCAGCTAGGCCGGTTCCATGCCGTATCTTTTGCGTTGAAGGAACAGCGGCCAGATTTGTTTGAAACATTCAAAGTTCCGGATCTAATGTCCAAAGCAATGGCAGAAAATGAAATGATAAAAACATTGCTAAGTGCAACCATGGATAGAGTAATTGGAGTGCTGAATGAACAAGATCATGTTGCACGACGGAAAATGCAGGTATTGAAGGATAACTACATGGAGACTGTAATGCACTGCTGTAACGGTGAAAAGGCAGAACCCTTTGCAGTGCTAGCTCATGGCGATTGTTGGATAAATAACATAATGTTTACGTATAAGGTAGATGACATTTTCGAACCTCTTTAGAAACGTTTTTAATTTTGATTTATTTTTAGAACAAGAAACCTATGGATTTAACTCTGTTGGATTGGCAAGGAGCTCGCTATGTAGCCCCAGCTATAGATTTATCCTACTTCTTCTTTTGTTGCACAGACGAGGAATTCCGCCGAAAGCACTACGATGAAATGCTTCGAGTTTATCACAATTCGCTGAGTGAACTCTTGGAGAAACTAGGCGGTGATCCTGCTAGCCAATTCCCATTCACTGCTCTACTTAGACAGTTGACTCGCTACGGGTGTTACGGTGTGTTAATGGCTGCTTTCGTACTGCCCGTGATTTGTACGCCCAACGAAGACGTTCCTGATTTAAATGCATCTGCCGAAAGATATCAAGAGTCCCAGGAATTCGAAGCAAATACCTTTGCCACTTATGGGGCTTCCGAACAAAATTTTCACCGGCGGATGGCTGGAGTGGTTCGTGATATGATTCGGTTCGGATACATCTAGATTGCAGCGACCAAATTTTTGTTCATGTAATCAAGAGAGAATAATCTTTAATAATATTATGTTGTAACAAATTGTGCGATATAAAAGCAGTAAAACGAGTTCAATATTGTTTATTGTCTTACAAAATTAAGCAGAAAAATGTCTAGGCACGATTTTTGCTTCAAGTATGCACAGTGCAATATGGTCCAGAGAACAGTTTTACGCGGAAAGATGCATTTTGAGCTTTAGAATGAAACATTAGACGAAAACGGTCTTCGACAAAATTGTTTGTATTAGTTACGCTCTTTGTTTGGAGTTATTGAAAATTAGGGTGGTCCACGTTTTCATAGAAATGGTGTAACTAACTTTCTCATTTGTAGAAATTAATATTATACATTTTTCTGGGGTCCCAGATAGCCGTAGCGGTAAACGCGCAGCTATTCAGCAAGACCAAACCGTGGGTCGTGGGTTTGAATCCCACCGGTCGAGGATCTTTTCGGGTTGGAAATTTTCTCGACTTCCCAGGGCATAAAGTATCTTCGTTCCCAGGGCATAGAGTATACTTCGTACGATATACGCATGCAAAAATGGTCATTGGCACAGTAAGCTCTCAGTTAATAACTGTGGAAGTGCTCATAAGAACACTAAGCTGAGAAGCAGGCTCTATCCCACAGGGTACGTAATGCCAGAAGGAATAAGATATTATACATGCTTCAGAAAATTTGTAGACCATTTAATTTCAAGAAACTTTGCCAAAAAATGTTTTTTTTTGTATCTCTTAAATTGACCGATTTAGAGCTTTTCTCCTATGGTGACATAGGGTGGTCCGAACAAAACTGGTTTTCTGGCTCTAGTGTTTTCAATTCAAATATCTCATCAAAGTAGTCTATGAAACACTTTTGGAACTTTAAAAAAGGCATAATTTGGTGAGTGAAGGAACTCGCTATCTCCTTCCATTTGGGAGTTATTAATGTTTTTCTCACAAAAACAAGCCTACTTTGATTACGAATATCTCAGATTGGGGCGAATATGAAAAATATCTTTTGACGGCATCCAAAAGACAAAACAAAATTGTATATTATATACAAAAAATACATAAACAATTACAGATGTGTTGATCGGGGGTGGACCAGCCCCGTGCTGAATTTCCTCATAATAAAGAGTCAATCAATCAACAGATGTGTTATTTTTGTAACTCTAATGAAATGCCTTGAAAACAAATAATTTTTATCACAAAAACTTCAATAACTTTTGAACTGAAAAAGATATCAACAATCTTTTTGCATAAAATTTGCGCTTTGATAAGTTCTAAAAGTCGTTCATAGACGACTTTGACGAGAAGTTAATGTTGAAAAAAAAAATAGAGATGAATAACTAATTTTTGTTGGACCACCCTACGATGATTGGGAAAAAATGCTCTAGATTGGTTAAATTTTGAGCTACAGAAAAACTTTTTTGGCAAAGTTGATCAAAATTTTACGTTCTACTACTTTGTCTAAAAGTATATACTATTATTTTTGCAAATAAGGCTGATACAAATATTAATTTTCTTTTATGTCACCCCCCCCCCCTTCAAAAATCCGAAAATTTTGAAGGGGGGGAAAAAAAAGATTCATCATTTTTTTTGACAAAAATTAGGTTTTTTCAATTTTTAAATTAAAAAACAGGTTAAATAATGATCCAGAGGTGGATTGCAAAAAGTTCAACAACTATCTTTAAAAATGAAAACTCAAAATAAAAACTTTTTTTTTATTTTTTTGTTCCTTATTTATTTTTATCCCCCCCCCTCGTACCTTCCAAGTCGTCTCGGACATAAAAGAAAATTAATATTTGTATCAGCCTAAAGAAGTAGATTATATTACTTATGTAATATTGTTGACCACCTTTGTTTTAAGCAACACAGTATAAAATCTTTATTTTTTATAAACAATTTTGTAGAAGATCATTTTTGTCTAAAACTTCATTTTCATGCTAAAAATGCAAAATAATAAAAAAAAATACATACGATGAAAATCTTCAAAATAGTTTTATTGCCCTACCCTAGTAACCACTAGCCCGCTATTTCGCCTTTTTGGGCTTTTAGGGCTGTTATACGGCTAATATTGGACATGTCAGCTCTATAAAAGCCCTATATTAACACGGAGGGCGAATTAAAGTGCTATTTGGTTACTTGGGTATATTTCTTAATTCAGATTTCTCGTCAAAGTAGTCTATGAACAACTTTTAGAACTTAACAAAACGCAAATTTTCATGCAAAAAGATTGTTGATATCTATTTTAGTTCAAAAGTAATTGAAGTTTTTCTGCTAAAAATCCTTTGTTTTTCAAGGCATTCCATTAGATTTACAAAAATAACACATCTGTAATTTTTAGATATAATATACAATTTTACTTTGTCTTTTTAATGCCGTCAAAAATATATTGTATATTTGTCCCATTCTGAGATATTCACACTCAAAGTAGGCATGTTTTTTGGACAAAAACAACAATAACTCCCAAACGAAAGAAGATAGCGAGTTTCTTCACTCACCAAATAACGCATATTTCAAAGTTCTAGAAGTGTTTCATAGACTACTTTGATGAGATATTTGAATTTAAAACGCTAGAGCCAGAAAACTAGTTTTGTTCGGACCACCCTATGTCCCCGTAGGAAAAACTCCTAAATCGGTCAATTTTAGAGACACAAAAAAACATGTTTTGGCGAAGTCGCTTAAAATTGAATGGTCTACAAATTTGCTGAAGCATGTATAATATAATTTCTACAAATAAGAAAGTTAGTTACACCATTTCTATGAAAACGTGGACCACCCTAATTTTCAATAACCCTAAACAAAGGGCTTAACTAATACAAATAACTTTGTCGAAGACCGTTTTCGTCTAATGTTTCATTCTAAAGCTCAAAATGCATCTTTCCGCGTAAAACTGCTTCCTGGACTACTGTGCAGTGGGACGGATTTGGCTTTTAGGAGGAAAGATGAAACGCACACCAATTGTGATTTTACGTAAAAGTGATGTTCTATAAAGTTTTTCCTATTTTGAAAACAATGTTTTTGGTCGAAACGGAATAAACGTGAATAAAGATAATCATCAATTTTTTTTATTTCAAAGAATATCGATATAGTTTATTCTGAAGATCAGAAAATTTTGAGCTGATTTGACTAAAAAAATTTTTTTTCTAGCTTTTAAATTGACAATTTTAGAGCATTTTTCGTTAATTGATGTAGGGTGGCCCATCAAAAATAGGTATGTATTTGTGTTTTATTTTTTTTTATTTCAAGTTTCTCAGCTAAGTTGTCTTCATATCAGCCTTAGAGTTTATTGAAACACAGGTTTGAAATAAATATCTTAATGCGGAAGTGCTCCTAAAAACCATAACATGAGAAGCATGCTCTGTGTCAGTGGGAACATAATACCAAAAAAAGAATATGAAAATTTATACACTAATATCCAAAGATGAGTTTAATTTGAAAAAACAAAAAAAATAAGTTGTTTTTTTTTATAAAAAATAAATATTTTCTATATGTTTGTATAGTTAGAACAAACAAAAAGTATTTTGTTGGCAGGACGATACTGTCGGTCAGTTTGAAATGTAAAAAGAAAAATAGCTGGCGGATCTGTTTTTCAGTGATATGACCGAATCTTAGGTTAATAACTGTTAATAAAATTTGTTTGAAAACATCTGCCAAATTTACTTCAAGGTTTTATTTTCTGGCGTGGCTATGTCTAAACTATAGCCTAAATTATTCAAAACATCTATACGTGATCCAATAAAGCACATAGTTTTTACCCCTTGATCTGACTGGAAAGTCAGCATCATAATCAGAAAGCATTCTAGGCATCGACCGTTCCAAATATGCTATATCTCCTACGATGCTCAAATTACTTGTTCGCGGATTTGCAGTATGTAAGCATCCGTTACTTCCAACCTCTTTCAATCAGTTTCTTTTTCGAAGCGGCTGGCGAATACTGAAACAAAAGTGTACGGAAATTAAAGGAGAGCCATGCCAGGAACTTCAATCATGAGGGAAATTATGAAGAACATTTCCTTCTTTTTATTGCTCAACTTATTTGGCTCAATTCAGAAGTATTTTTCATAGATTATAAAACAAAAATCGTTTCTTATTCATATTCGAAGCCGAAACAAAATTATTGTCTTTTAAGTAAATCCTTTTTTCCCCAACTATATATACAAGTGAAAACATGTTTATTTTTCATTACAACAATCATGTTTACAACTATTTTCCGGCAAAATTGTATGAACCTACTGGCCTCAAAATATGTGTTTCAATTAGGTCTAAACATGGGTCTTTGCAAATTTATTTATTCTTTTATTTCGTCAAGCATAGGTAGACTACTTAAAATAATTACAATACTTTCTTACATACTATGGATTATTTTTTAGTCGTGTTTTAAGCTGCTCTTTGGACATAGTAATGCCAATGAATTCACAATGTACATTATACTGACGCATCATACGGTTTATTGGTCCGTTTTGAGCATAATGCGTTCTGCATGATTTTTCTGAAAATAATTTTCTTGTTCTTAAATGCCGAGAGGGTGTGTAGAAGTTTAGTTGAGAAAGAAGTGCAGCAGAGTCTACACTTTTCGAAATAATGTTGTTTATAAAGAGAATCATTGCGAACTCCCGGCGTTGCTTAAGTGCTTCCAAGTTGACGAGCATGCAGCGTGCTTCATACGACGGAAGTGGCAGTACAGTCCAATTCATTTTCCGAAGGGCGTATAAAAGGAATTGCTTCTGTACTGATTATATGCGTTCTTCGTGTACGACATGGTACGGGTTCCATACTAGGTGACAATATTCCAGAATTGGTCTTACATATGTAATATACAATAGTTTAATAGTATATGGGTCTTGAAAATTGTTACTGAACCTCTTAATGAAGCGAAGCATGCTGTTTGCTTTGTTTATTATGGAATTATAATGTTCTACAAAAGTGAGTTTAGAGTCTAGGATTACGCCCAAATCCCTTACAATTTTACACTTCTGCACTACTTAATTTCCTAAAAATACTTCAATTGGAGGTGTTACATATTTTCGACTAAATGCTATTGAATTACACCAAAACACAGACTGTTTTGGTTTGTGTGCTACGGGCATCTAAGCAGGCATCCATAAGAGTGCTTCGTGACGCCCAAGCAGGACAGTTCGGTTTTGCGTCGTCCGTTAGATTTTGCTCATGATTTCGCGCGTTTTCGTCGCCGGAGATTTTTTTTTTAAATTTTTTTTCCCTGTTTTGGAGCGTCTTGCTGGGTAGTGCTTCGTGAGGCCCAAGCAGGACAGTTCGGTTTTGCGTCGTCCGATATATTTTGCTCACGGTTCCGCGCGTGTTTTCGTCGCCGGAGATTTTTTTTCCCTGTTTTGGAGCGTCTTGCTGGGTAGTGCTTCGTGAGGCTCAAGCAGGACAGTTCGGTTTTGCATCGTCCGTTAGATTTTGCTCATGATTTCGCGCGTTTTCGTCGCCGGAGAATTTATTTATTTTTTTTTCCCTGTTTTGGAGCGTCTTGCTGGGTAGTGCTTCGTGAGGCCCAAGCAGAACAGTTCGGTTTTGCGTCGTCCGATATATTTTGCTCACGATTTCGCGCATTTTCGTCGCCGGAGATTTTTTTTTTCCCTGTTTTGGAGCGTCTTGCTGGGTAGTGCTTCGTGAGGCCCAAGCAGGACAGTTCGGTTTTGCGTCGTCCGATAGATTTTGCTCACAGTTCCGCGCGTGTTTTCGTCGCCGGAGAATTGAATTTTTTTTTTCCTGTTTTGGAGCGTCTTGCTGGGTAGGAATTTGGGAAGGCCCAAGCTTCGGAACGCCAAGAAGTTTTGCTGACAGTGTCAGTTTTGTGTTCAGTCGAGAATGGATTACCAACTGGTGAGTTCGTTTCATGCTTATGATAATACATTTTTTCTTGAAAGCGTAACTTTTATGTAATATTAAAACGAACTTTGTATGGTTCGTCACTATAAGTGTCGGCATTATGCTATTTTCTTATACAATTTCAAAATACATATATTTTCTCTTTTTGACATTATTAAAAATTATCTTTTGAATTGTTCGACATTGTGAATGTTGACGTATTTTTTAAAACTTCTACTATATCGAGACAAAATGCACAGTAATACTTATATGTCATTTTCAAACAAACTATGTATGGTTCGTCACTGCAAGTGTCGGCATTATTCCTGTTTCATATAATTTAAAATATATACATGTAATTTTTAGTTTTCGTCATTAATAAAAACGTCTTTTGAATTGTTCGACATTATAGATGTTGACGAATTTTTTAATGTTTCCAAAAACCAAAGACTTCTCGAGACAAAAATACAAAACTAGCTTTAAATATAAGTCGTATATTTCCCCCTTGTCCATGCATCGCATCACCGACCAGAGGTGACTCCCAGATCTTTTCCTCCCTCACTAATAAACACCCTTCCCGTGGTGATTGTGGAGATGCAGAGGTATTCTCGGTCTCTAGAAGCAACAATCATTACACCCTAACATTCCTTCCCCATCCCAACTGACTGTAAGGACTTGGCCGGCGCCGTTATTGATCAATAATATTAGATCTGCTAAAATTGCACTTCGAGAGTAAGCGGAAACTCCCATCCCTTATTCATTTGGATCGTAGTGCAATTCTTACCAGTTCCGATCAATCACGGAGTAGCAACCATTGACATGTACAGTCAGTCTATGCTATGCTATGCTATGCTATGAATTACATTTTTTTATATTGAATTGGAGTAGACTTTTTTTTGCATCAAGTGAAGAATAAGTTAATGTCATTCTGGAATTTTTCTGCTTCGCTTGAATTGCTTACTTCCATGAAGAGCTTTATGTCGTCTGCATATATAAGAAATTTTATTTTTCTAAGTAAAAAGGAAATGTCGTTTACATAAAAAATAAAAAGAAGTGGGCCTAAATGAGAACCTTGGGGTTCACGAGAGATTCGAAGAGTTTGACGATACAGGAGATAATGGCAATTCCACGATAAATCCGAATGTCAGATTTTGTCCCTGATTTGAAACTTGATGCCTAATACGAGGATTTCCACACTTCTGGGAATTTTCCATTATTTAGAGGCATGTTGAAAAGGCGTTCTAAGGGAAGGGTTAGTTCTTCTGAGATTTTTGAAGAACACGAGTGCCCTTTGACGCGTCCAAGTTTTTTAGTGCCGATAAGATTTCTTGTTGTGATAGTTTTGCAATAGATATACTATTAGAAATTTCTGGGAAAAAAGAAAAGAAATTGCGGTCGCGGTCTTCTTCGGAGTAGGTGGTATACATTTCTTGGAAGAAATCTGCAAAGAGGTTGCAGATATCGGAAGAGTTTTCACCTACGTTTCCGTCAAAATGCATTCGCGAAGGGAAATTGCTACTTTTTAATTTAGTGTTTACATAATTAAAAAAAGTTTCTAGGACATGATTTAACTTCAGATTCGACCTTACGATTATATTCTTCATGTGCGGAGTTAATGGCTGAGTTGAGTTGGTTACATATGTCATGATAATTTTGTAAGTTCGTGGCAGTATTTTCTTTTTTGTATAATTTATGCGCTTTCTGTTTCTTGTTCTTTAGGTTTTTTAGTTGTGGGCTAAACCACACCGGTAATTTGTTATTCTGTATACGTCTTCTTCTTCTTGTTGGCACAGTTTCATTAATTATTTGTTGAATAATTGAATGGAATTTGTCTACTTCGGTATCGACATTTCCTTCAATTCTTATAATATGTTGCCAATTAATTGTACATAGTCCACGTTTGACTTCTTTGTAATTTGCCTTATTGTATTCCGGAACTTCCTCGTACTCCCAGTCGCTGGGAAGAGAAGTTTTATGTATGAAGATTGAGTATTCAATTGCTGCGTGAAATACCTCATTTTTCCATAGAGGTGATAATGATGTATACACACAGAAATCTTCAGTGCAATTTGTAAATAAGAGGTCCAAGTAAGAACTTTGCTGGTTTTTTACGTGATCTAAATCAAATAGGCCAAAATATAATATTTTGTCGAATAAAAATTGTAAAGTACTGTCTTCGCCTACGCCTAGGAGTACAAGTGATTCATTTTCATTGTCTGCAATGAAGTCGGCATTGCGTTGGTAGAAGTCGCCATAAAAATGCAGTTTTACTTCAGGTTCCATATTTGAAATAATAGTTTCGACAATTTTGAAGAATAATTCAAAAGAATGTTTGTTAGCGTGTTCAGGTGGAAAATACACGGATGAAAAAATATGCGTTTCTCCATTAATTAGAACTTTAGCCCAAATATTTTCGAACTCTTTGTGTTTCAAAAGTTTCAATTTCTTCAGAAGGAATGTCTGCATTGATGGCTATGAGGACTCCACCACCGGACTTCTTATTACAGTGTTGCAAATTACGGTCGTGCCGAAATACATTCTAAAGGTGGTAAGAAGACAACTTTGCTGATGGGCCACATCATATAACGAAAAATGCCCTAAAATGATCAATTTAAGAGCTAGAAAAAACCTTTTTTAGTCAAATCAGCTTAAAATTTTCTTTTCTCCGAATTTTTAGAATAAACTAAACCGATATTCTTTGAAAAAAAAAGTTTTGATGATTATCTTTTTTCACAAGGGACCAGCCTTATTTCTGTTCCGACCAAAATAAATTGTTTCAAAAATAGTTACAACTTTGTAGAACATCATTTTTACGTAAAACCACAATTTTAGGTGTGAGTTCCATCTTTCCTTCTAAAACCCCAATCCGACCCACTGTGGAATGTTCATTTAACTTTATTATGATTTGAAACAGTTGAAGCATTAGTCTTAGAATGCTAATGTTGCGACTGCTTGTGTGACCAACATCTAGTTTGCTCTGACAGCTTTACTACCCATAACTGCATAACAGTCACATTCGACATTTTTGACAAATTGGAGTTAATACCATGGAGAGTCATCAAATGATAAATACTTTCGATCAACTTACTGAAATCTGTAAGTTTGTTCTAGAAAATTTGAAAAAAATACCAAGTTGTTTTGTCACATTGGCAATTGTAACCGCATAACAGTCACATTGAGATTATACATGAGCCTCATAATTTAGTAGTAACGAAATTTCTATCAGAATTATTTTCTGACTATTCAACCAATATGCGATATGAGTTGTACAAAATTTCAGCCTCAAATAATCTCTTTTGAATTCTTAATGATTTTTTGAAATTTTAGTTTCCTCTCATACTGCAGTAAAATGCAAACTTGGTATCCCATTTACTCAATGCCTACTTTTGTCGAATGTTACAAATATGCAGTTATGGGCAGTTGAGTACCGGGTCTATAAGTGTCAAATCAATTTTTCTAACCAAAACAAAACATTCTCTACATCATGGCATTTTACAAACCATCAAAACTTAAATTAAAAGTACTATAAAATACTACACTTCTTATATTAAATTTATGGGAGGGATTATTAGAGTATGCTACTAATTGAATTTTAACACTTCACTTTTGGCAAAAAATAAAATACTAAAATCTCTAGTAAGACGAGCAAATACCTTTAAACTCTAATATGTGTTGCTTATCTTGACAGATAAGTCTATTTTGTCTGCGACTTACATACTTCTCCAGTGTCGAGTGCTCGACTTAATTTTCCATAGAGTTTCAGAGGGTTGTTCAAAGACAAAAGTAAGTAACCGAGAGAATTTTTAATATAATTCAAAAACGGTAAGGCTTGGAAAGTTGGTGTGTTCTGTAAATTTGTGTGACTTCTGAAATTGAACAACTTTGTGAAACAGATCAACAACCCACTACTTACCGTTTTCGAATTAAATAAAACAGTCTCTCGGTTCTTACAATCCTCTGAAACTCTATGGAAAATGAATGCAATGTCATAATTCCTTCACATGCAAAACTTCAAGTTATTTGTTGTTCGTCATTCATATTTCAGCCAATTCGGACTACCAGAAGCTGAGATACAGCACCCCAAACTTGACCATTTTGTATGGAAAAACAGCATTTGGTTACTAACTTATGCCACTGACTGTATAGTGACGACTTTTTTGTAAGGCAAAAAGACGTTGGTTTTTAAATGAGCTAGCCTAATTTTGAGGGATCAGGATCCGTAATGGATTGGAGACTTTTGAAAAGCATTTTTTTCTGTCAAAATCAAGAAACTTTACATGAACATGTGTTCACTAAATTATTATGTGATTGAGGACTGTACTCAAAAAAAAAAAAAAAAACATCAGACAAAAGTGTTGGCCGACAAATTATTTTAGGTCGGATTTTCTTGAACTTCTTGAACTTTCAGGGAATAAACTAATACATATGGGTTATGTTTTGGCATGATTACTTTATTCAATATCCTCGCCCGAACCATTCCCTTAACACTTCAGTCGTCGCGCTGTTGTATTTTGTACAACACTGGTGAAAAAATCTCGCTTTTCGATCACAACAGCAGCATGGTGGTTCTGACGGTGGTCAATCACGCGACGACTGGACGGTTAAAACCAAGGTATCTAGAAGGGAGGTAGTTCAATGTGTGAAATCGCTCATTCCGCCATATTGGAATCACATATGTCAGCTGGCCAGTTTGTTATGATAAGACAGACTAGCATGCCATGGAATTGAAAATACTGTTTGACGGTAGATTCCAATCGCTTACAAGAAAATTATCAAAAAGCCTGATTCAATTTACTTCGAATTATTGATTTTTTTTCAGCAGCTCAATGCCTACGGTTAATACATTTTTTGTAATTTTCCATGGACAAAGCTCAGCGAAGACTGTCTGGGGTAATACAATTTTGGTCCACCTGATCTATGCGTATCCCCTTTTCTTTCAACTAGTGCATGTAGGTTTTTACGGATTTTTATTATTAATGCCTTTTACATTCAAACTAGATTTTTACAATACTACTCATGAAAGCCTTAATGCTTGAATGACCTGCAAGGCTGGTTTTCATTCAGGACGACATTTTGCAGTGCTCGCAAACAAACGGTCTACGAAGTGCGCAACGGTTGTCCTACGAAAAACTTCTCCAGCAAAGGGTATTCGTAAACCCGGGCGTTTTGTATCGGATTTTTCACCGATATCGTCCGTCTGTCCTTGTCCAAATGCATATGGAAATGGTCTCCCAGGGGGCCTTCCAGTAGAATTCTATGCCACAGATCAGGAAGTTGAACGGACGTTTGTCGGGGTGCGCTTGCTCGTAATGGTCTACGAGAAAATCTTCATCGGTGTTCTAAAATTAACAGAAAATATATGCAATAAAACGCCACATTACAATTATTTTTAAGAACTTACTTCTCATGTAAGGTGAATTGCTCGGCAAAAAGGACTGCTGGCTGATGCGCGAAAAAATTTTGCTTGTGTGATAAAAACAAACAACCATTAGCAACCGCAGTTTCTAAGGGATTGAAAACAGAATCACGTACACGAACTCGTCAGCTGTCACTTCTACTCCCCCTGAGTGTAGCACACCCCGCATCCACTGACTGCTTAGATTGCTTTACCTAGCAATCCAGGTACCTTGGTTAAAACTCTTCATTGCATTTTGTGCAACGGTGGAGCCAGCCTTTTTGGTCACTGTCACCCATGCTTTCTTCAATTCCAGCTCGTTTTTAAACACCTCGGACGATTTTCGAACTATGGCCTTCATTATAGTCCAAAATCTGTTCACCGGACGGTGGTGGTGGTGAATTTGTGGGAGTTGGCGGTTTTTGATACAAAACAACATTATTGTCGATGAATCGCGCGTAATGGAATGATTCCAGATCCGGCCAAAATAATGTTTCGCCTCCGTGAGACTGCAGGAAGGGCAACAGACGTAAATTTAGCTGTTGATGTTACCCGTTGAATGTACGGTTTGCTCAATTTACCGCATTGGCATATGGCCTGCCAGAGCAAGTATTTTTTTGGCGAATTTGTATATATTGCTGTGTGCGCTTGAAATGCAAATATCAAATGCCCGAACACCAAATGCGGTAAGATTTTTTTTGCAATTTCTCATCGTAATAGGCTGTTTTTCATCACGCCAATCTGTCATGAAACGGTCTATTTTCCTGCACTGAAGTATGCAGTGCGGGAATTGTCATTACGCCACTGAAACCAGTGCTGTAATGATTCATTACGCAACGCTTTCTCATTACGCAACTGTTTTGAGTTTCGTAATGAATCATAACACAACATTTTTTCAGAAATTGTAAAATAATGATGAATGCATTCCGATATAATTTCTGATACCCTCAAATGGTCTAGAATAGAGACGTTCCGATATTTCTAATCATTTTGACAAACCGATTCCTTTCTGCTGTTCGTGAACGTTCACTTTGATGTTTTTGCGTCATGCAACATTTTCTACCAATAGTTCAATTTATAAGGATTATCATAGTGATGAAAAAATGTTGGAAAACATTATTTTACTTTTGGTTTTTTGTATGACTTTCTTCCGATATTTTTTATTTCGATATATCGAAAGAAAAAAATATCGAATGAATTCCAAAACACAAAATTCTATATTGTTGCGTAGGTGTTAATTATTTTAATGCTTTTTAAAGTTTATGATGATCAATATTCATTACTTTATTGTATTGAAATATTAGTTCTGCCAAACATATCGATTTGAGAAGTCACGAGCAGGAAAAAGGAACTACTTGATGAAACTGATTCGATATATCGGAACGTCCCTAGTCTAGAAGACCATTGCAAAAAATGTTGTACGTAACTCGTTGCAGAACTCGATTTTTTACAGCACTCGTCGTAATTATCATACTCGGCAAGCCTCGTGTGATAAATTTACGACACGTGCTGTAAAAATCATCATTCTACAACTTGTTTCGTAAACTACTATAACAAGGAAGGCGAAGTCAACGATTGATTTTCTTTGCTAGGTTGCCTGTGATATTGATCATAGTTGCTAAGTATCCTTTGGTTACTTTGTGTTGCCGCATTTGAAGCCCAGTTAGGTTGGATTTGCACGTCAAACGCGAACAGCAATATTTTCTTCCTTATGTCTTCCGGGCCGGCACATCAAACCGTGATTTGACAACGTAGAACTCCAGCCCCGGTATTCGCTTTGCGTCTGCATTGATGTAGGTTTCGTCATCCATTACCACACATTTCGGTTTCGTTAACCACTCTCGATACAGCTTCCTTGCGCGGTATTGGGCCGCAAATCGCGAAGTCGCGAATCGAAAGGTTTGGATTACGCTTGAAATAATCCAACGTTTAGGTTTAATTTTAGATGAACTCTATGTTGGCGTTCTAACATTGACCATTTAGTTAGAAAACTGTCTCCATTATGCGGTTTGATCCGCAAACTATCATACATCAATAGTTTTAGATATAATGTGATCGAAACAACTAGCTGTGATAATGTTGACGGACTGAATTTATCCTAATGGAACTTTTTCTAGTCAATTTTAAAATACTTTTAGGAATAGTATATAATCTACCAGACGCTGATTGTTCTCTAGTATTAGATGAATTGCTCAATAAATATGGCAGTTTTTATGACCATATTCATTTCCTGGGTGATTTCAATACAAATATGCTACTGGACTCACCTAAAGCTAGTCTCATAGCTTTGCTTGGCACAGCATCTTGTCCAACGTTGTATTTGAAAGTGAACCTACTTTTTTTCATGGAAGTGGCTGTTCGCAGTTAGACCTCTATTTATCAAACAGTTTTTCAGAAGTTTTGCGACTTAATCAAATTGAAGCACCTGTTTTCTCGAATCATGATGTTATTTTCAGTTCGTTGAAATTTGATACAGCGCATATGGATAATGTAATATCCCATCGTGATTACAGTAAAATTAATGCTGATCGTTTAATACACGATATTAAATCCATAAATTGGGCTTATTTTTATTAAATCAATAGCCCTGATACACTAACTAATTTGCTTAACAGCTATTTAGAATGTCTTCTAGATCGCCATGCACCATTGAAAAACATTCCACTGCGGAAAATATACAATCCGTGGTTCAATACTAATATAAGCAGAGCGATGGTTGATCGTGATTTGGCTTTTAAGCAATGGAAGGTTACACGCGATGTCACGCATCATAACTTGTTCAAGCAACTGCTTAATAAAGTAAATCTTCTTATTCCTAAAGCCAAATAAATTTTCTATTGAGAACAATTACATTCTGAGTTATCTTCAACTGAGCTATGAAAGAGATTTATATCATTTAATATTGAACGATCGGACACGTACACAAGTTGAGCATACAAGAACAAGGATGAGATTTGTAATGTCATAGATCATAGTAGACAAGAAATATAAAAGCTCATGTTTTGATATTCGGTTCAACTAGACAGACGTGTTTTTAATAACGTAATCCGACACTACATTTTGGCGACGAAGTGAAAAATTAAGTGAAATGAAAGAGAAAATAATATATCCTATCGGCCGCGAAAATGGTTAAGTTTCATTGTATCCGTTTGTTGTTTCATTGTGTTTGGTGATGGAAAAGCTTGATGGTTTGTATCCAAATTGCTCTTCAACAAACAGTTAGAGGTATGTGCTTATGTTTATGAGTTTGCAGTGCATCCAAAATGCTGTCACACAGGCAAGACAAAGGCACATTTTTGATCATTGAGGGGGAAGAGTAAGGATTGTGTCTCAGAATTGTTTAACCTGCCAGTTGTACGCGGTTTACTATGGTCAAAACCACCACATTAGTACTGTGTACGTAAAGCGAGGTTTTCTCACCACTGTAGAACGAAATACAACAGCGTGGCTAATGAAATGTTATTGGAAAAACAAATTGACATTATTAATGTTTCATTTGTGTCATGCTAAAGGTTGAGGAACATACCAATTCTCGCGTAACATTACTAAAGGACCTATGTACATATGAGATATTCTCTCCTCTCTCGCTCTCTTTCGATCATAACAGTGGAATACTAAAGCTTTTGGGAAGGTTTTGACTACAGATCGAAAGGCAATTTCCTTGACTAGAGTTTCATATAAAAAACGCAACAGAAGAGGTTAATGTGACTCAGTTATTGATCAAAGAGAAAGTAAACAAAGAGAGCCTCTCATTTGTACATAGGTCCTTTAGTAATGTTTCGCGAGAATTCTCTTTTTAGCAAAGCTGATATATGTGACATATTCAAAACAAGTGAATAAATAAATGGCTACGCACGCTATGTCTGAACCAAACGATTATAAAAATCGAATGTACATCGGATTTTTTCTCGCTAGAGATCAGTATTTGATCCATATTTTCATAATCGAAAGGTTTTGAAATATTCTATCGGTGAAATTTTGATTGTTTACACTTTTCAGCTATTTTTCATACTAAAACCCATGAAAACCCCGTTTTTCGACGCATTTCAGCCCATACAAAATGTATGGAAAAAAATTCACCGATAGAATATTTTAAAACCTTCCGATTATGAAAATATGGATCAAATACTGATCTCTAGCGAGAAAAAATCCGATGTACATTCGATTTTTATAATCGTCTGGTTCAGACATAGCGTGCTACGTATAATGGAAATATAGAAAGCGATATAAAGTAAATTTAATGGAGTGCATGCAACTATTTAGAGAGATATGTGTGCAAGTTGTATCTAATAAGGCCTACGATACAAAACTAACTATCAATATTTGACTCCACAATAGTGAACCAGTAGAAAACTGGTTAATTGATGTTATTGATGTATAGAACTTTTACATCTAATACTTCGTATAACTCTTGTGAACAATTGTCATTAACCGTGGAAAAGGTTTCTTTAAAGTATATATTTTTTTTTATATTTCCTTGTGTTTATTTAAGTTTTAGTATTGAGCTTTTAAAATGCAGTATTTTTACACTAACATTGATGGATGCTTAATTTTAAAATGAAGAGTAACATTTAAAAAATATATATTGAGATACAATATATGAATGAAGTACCTATGACATACGAATTGCAGAGAGCATGTTTTCGTTGTTGTTAAAGTTGAGATGATACATTGCAAATCATGTCATGAAGATTATTATGCTTATTATTTATATTAACTTATTATTTATAACATATTATCATGAATCATATTGAATTGGCATGGTTACAGATCTTATCCAAAAATACATGTGCATGTTATGGATAGCAACTGTGTGCTATTTTTTTTAGTAAATCTAAGCGTCGTGGAAAGCAACTGTGAGCTGATTATTGAAAGGCCTACTGTGTGTCATAGAGAGCATCTCTGTGCTAGTATTCGAAAGGCCTGCTGTGTCTCGAGAAAATTAAATGTGTGCTTATTACCAAAAGAAACCTGCGTCATGCGCCGTACTATTTTTGATCGGCAACTGTGTGGTACTTGATAGAAGGCGATGCTAATTGTTGAAAGGTAAATGAGTGCCAAGGAGAGCAACTGTGTTCTAATTGTTGAAAGGCAACTGTGTGCCATGAAGAGCAACTGTTTGCTACTTGTTGATCGGTTATTGTATGCCATGAACCGCGGCTGTGTGCTTGTTGTTAGAAGGTAATTATTTGACTAGGAAATAAGCTGTGCGCGGATTACTTAATGACAGACAACTGAGTGACATTGGGAGCAACCGAGAACTATTACTGAAATGGTTACTGTACAAATTGCGTAACGAACAACAGTTTGTTATGTACTTAAAGAATAAATATATTATGAAGAACTACTGTATTTACAGAAGGGCAAATGTATGCCACGATGTGCTGAGAATATAAGAACAGTTTCATTGATAGAAACAGATTATCTGATAAGAAATTTCGAGTTTATTTTACATATAAACAACAGTGTGACAAGCAAAAATTGTATATGCCTTGATGTGATTTAATATTATTATGCAATGGTGTTAAGAGCAGTTTCTAAAAAAATACAGTAATTTTATAGAGCTATATTTATGATAAACAATGAGAACCAACTATGTGGCAATTTGTGTGCGCTGATTAAAAGCTATGAGCTATTGAGTTTGTGTATTGGTATGTTGTGATTAGTATTTACGTGGAAGTGGAAATTTGAGAAATTGTTTGTTAACGAGCTTCTTGATTAGATATATCGTGGATGTGAATATTACTATCATAACGTTATAATGATGAGAACTGGTGGTCAGTTTTCGAAATGTTTGATTGTGTTTGAAAAATAATACGTTTATGTGCAAATAGGAATTTATTAAGAATAAAAGTTTATGTTTTAATCTATTCCATAGTTTGAGGTAAGGGGCCGTAGTGGTGAATAGCTGTGTTATTTAACAAGATCATGATGAGAATGGTTGGTTAAAATCCCACCGGTAGAGTATCTTTTCAGGTTTGAAAATTTCTTGACTTCCACAAGGCTTGAAGTATCTATGAATAAAAATATGTTCTCAGTTAATAACTGTGAAGTGCTCATAAGAATTTTAGGCTAAACAGCATGCTTTGCGTTGGTTGTGACACAACCCCACAAAAATAGAAAGCAAAAGATTCAGGTACTTAGGGTTTTCAATCATATTTTTGGTTTTCCAAAAGTAAAGAAATAGAAATGTGGTTTAATATAAAAAAAAACTTCAGTATTTTTTTTTGTTCTCAAGGGCAAAACTCATCTCTTGTTATTAAAAAAAATCTCTTTATATTGAATCAAGTTGGATTTTCAGAGAGCGTAAACAACTTTGGAAGAATAGTATATTTTTATAATTTCTAAGGCATCTTGAAAATAATAAGTTATTACTAAGTCAAGTATTTCGCTAGATCATTGAATGATGTTGGTTTCAAAAATAATAGTATAATTATATTTTGGAGACGAACCCGCCGTGGGCTGAAAATCTCCTCGGTTAAGATAATAGTAATAACATAAATTTTCGGCTCAATTCAGAATATTTCACATTAACATTGATAAACTCATCAAAGAAAGCAAATCGTTAGGTCGGCTTCAAATAGCGATAGGAACAGAAACATTAAAATAGTAGTAGCATGCTGTACAGCGCGGATTTTATAGTGTTAAGATTGTGCCCCGATTTAGCTAATCGTATTTGCAATTGCAAGTGATTTCCATCATCAGTCGCCATGTAATATATATAACATCATCCGCATACCAAACAGATTTTGTTACCAAGTTTTTCACAATAAGATGCTTTGAAATTAGACGTTTTTAGCAAACCAGTAAATCCTGTAGAAATTTAAATTCAAGGTAAAAAAATGTTGCGTACTCAGTCCATTAAGATAGATAGGATGAAAAAAAAAAAACAATATGTCATTTTTTTATTGGATATTACGTGTAATTGTGAGCTTAAGTAGAAACACTGCAATAGTAAACATATATTGTGAAGTTCAGTGGAATCATTTATTATAATTTATTAAAAAAATGGAATGTTTAGTGTGAAAATGAAGGAAACCATTCGAAGGAAAGGAGAAATATAATAAATAGAAATATTAATTCAAGTAACTACCCTACATGAGTAAAAGCAATCAGGCGGAGTTGGATACAATAGGAGAAAATAAGAAAATGCCAAGACGCGAAGTTAAGTATTATAAAGCATTAAATTATGTACAAAATAAATATCTTCTTCCATTTACAGGATTATGGTAATGGAATCTTATCTACGCACTGAGCTTTGAAATCTGTGAATCATATTAACATGAAAACTTAAAAAAAATGATGAAAAGGAGGAGTTGTAGCTCATGTTTTGATATTCGGTTCAACTAGACAGACGTGTATTTTAAAACGTAATCCGACACTACAAATATGTCTAACACAACACTTGAAAGTACTAATAATTTTACTGCTGATGAGATTAACGATTGCTTTTACAAACAAAATTCAAGTTCAATTGATTCTACCCCATGTAGTACAGGTTCAGCGTGGGGTTCTTTTCATTTTAGTGAAACCAGTGATGTTGATGTTATCAACTCTAAAAATACGAAATAAAATCGAACGCTGTTGGACTTGACAATATACCCCTTTAAATTTATATAAATGGATTCACCTCTAATAGTTAACTCAATTGTTCATTTGTTTAATGAAATCTAGTCAATACCTCACGGCATGGAAAAAAGCTAAAGTAATTCCTATAAAAAAAGAAAGCTTCAATAAACTAAATTGACAACTTACGCCCCATTAGCATACTTTGCGCCCTATCAAAGGTTTAAAAAAAAAATTAAAAAAAAAACAGATTTGTTGTTATATTAATGAACACAATATGCTTTCTTGTTTTCAATGTGGATATCGGGCAAAGCACAGCACAAAAACAGCGATGCTTAATGTACTGAATGATATTGGTACAATTTTAGATCAAGGAAAACCGGTGTTGCTAATCTTATTGGATTTTTCTAAATCCTTCGACACCGTTTTCCATAGCATAATGTGTAGAAAACTACGACAAATATATGGTTTTTATTTTGATGCAGTGAATAGATTTCAAACAGTTCTCAATAATGGAGTTTTTTTTCTACATACTGCCTCAGGGGTCTATATTGGGTCCAATATTATTTTCATTATATATTAACGATCTTCCCTCCATCTTGAAACACTGCCATGTTCACATTTTTGCGGATGATGTACAAGTATACATAGAACACTCGGATGCTTCCGTTCGCAAAATCTATGAAGACCTAGATTCCATATTCAAATGGGCTACAAAAAAAACTTTCGTTGAACACTAATAATTCACATGCAATGTTTATGAGTACCAGTAATCAAAGACATATGAAACCTGATATAAAACTCAACAATGTGTCTCTAAAATATATGGAAACTGCTGTGACTCTTGGTTTCAATATTAAATCTAATTTTGGATGGGTTTCTGTCATCTTTAGTCAATGTGGAAAAATATGTGCTAAATTAGGAACGCTCCAATTAAAAACGGCATTCCTTAAAACGGAAGTTAAAATAAAACGTTTCAAAAGCTTAATTTTACCTTATTTTATTGCCTGCGATCTTTGGCTCATGTAATCATCTACAAGCGCTGTACAAAAAATGCGTGTTGCGCTCAATAACTGTGTACGTTTTGTGTATGGTCTAGGAAGAATGTCTCATGTATCTCATTTACAGCATCGTTCAATAGACTGCTCGTTTGATAATTTTTGTAAAACGAGATGCTGCTTATTTATGTTTAACCTTGTGAACAACAAAATGTCTGGTTATTTATTTGAGAAATTGTCTGTTTTCCGAGGAAATCGATCTAAGAAATTCGTTATTCCACGTCATCGCACTGCTAAATATGGTGGTGCATTTTTCGTGAGAGGTATCGCTTTCTGGAATTCCTCACCTAATGAAGTAACCATGATTCAACCTAGTGGATTAGTAAACTTTAGAAGGAGGGATTTTTGAGCCCTTCGAATAAGATACCAGTAATTTCATTATTTGTTAATCTAAATCTAAATTATTCAGTAAAATAAACGTCAAATCCATCATTTACCTAAAATGTAACACTATTAAATGTGAATCTTGAGTTACGTATTTGAATAAATAATATTTTTTTTGCACAAATGCTAATTAAGTATTGAAGCTTGAAATGCAGATGTGCAAAGTAAATCCTTTGTAGAACTTTCTAGGGCACAATCTTTAATAATAACAATAATAATAATAATAATAATATTAATAATAATAATAGATTGTGCCCTAGAATCTACAAAAGATTTACTTTGCACATCTGCATTCCAAGCTTCAATACTTGATTGGCATTTGGGGTGCTGCGCCAAAAACTGCTCTCCAAAAACTAAAATTTGTGCAAAAAAAAAATCTTGAGAGCTACTTTCAAGTGACCTTACACTTTTCCAAAGCTACAGCTTTATGAGAAAGTACAGTTAACTCTCCCTTACTCGATATTCCGTATCTCGATATCGAGTTAGAGAACCATACTAAAAGTTGGTTTTCATGGCTAACTCGATGGTCCCTTGGATCGCAGTTGCACTGGTTTTGTGTTCTGTAACTCAATACCTCCCTAACTCGATGGTCCCCTCAATATCGAGTTATGGAGAGTTGACTGTAGTTAAAAATGTTATAACAGTACAAGCTCTACATGACTATAGGAGGTTGATTTACATCTTAAAATCACTACATTAGAGAAAACACACACGAATCATCAAATTT
Source organism: Aedes aegypti (assembly GCF_002204515.2). Lineage (NCBI taxonomy): Eukaryota > Metazoa > Arthropoda > Insecta > Diptera > Culicidae > Aedes > Aedes aegypti. The sequence goes on along the minus strand of NC_035108.1, from coordinate 214,175,605 downwards.
CAAGATGAAATCATACTCACTACACTAGGCGATCTAATAACTTTCAGTTACACAGAATCAGGACCAAATATGGAAGAAGAAGGTTGATGGAATTATTATGTACAATAACTTGCCAACAGAAATAAAAAGCTTATCAAATTTAAATTCATATACAAATAGACTCAAACACCATCTACATGTCAACTTAGAGCGATATTTTTAATTGTTATTGTCAACTAAACTGTACCCTATATTCAATTTATCATAGATTTCATTCTAAAGAATTTCAAAGAACTAAGGTTCATTGGATTAGCTAGTAGAATTACGAATCATTGTTACAAGTTGAAAAGAAAAGTGGGTTTTGTGCCTCTTGGAGCAGCTACTTAGAAATAAAAGTAGCACTAGCAGAGGTTTTTCCCTGCTTCAATAAATAAAAAAAACATCTTTCGGGCCTTCACAGGATCAGTTGCCTTCGATTTTCTTCCACTTCCAGCCCGCCGCACGCTATGTCTGAACCAGACGATTATAAAAATCGAATGTACATCGGATTTTTTCTCGCTAGAGATCAGTATTTGATCCATATTTTCATAATCGGAAGGTTTTAAAATATTCTATCGGTGAATTTTTTTCCATACATTTTGTATGGGCTGAAATGCGTCGAAAAACGGGGTTTTCATGGGTTTTAGTATGAAAAATAGCTGAAAAGTGTAAACAATCAAAATTTCACCGATAGAATATTTCAAAACCTTTCGATTATGAAAATATGGATCAAATACTGATCTCTAGCGAGAAAAAATCCGATGTACATTCGATTTTTATAATCGTTTGGTTCAGACATAGCGTGCGCCGCTCGGTAGTCTGGGGCTTCTTAAAAGATTTTACCACCCGAAAGATAGTTGTATGGGTGATTCCCAGTTGTCTTCCGATCCATCTCATGCTCGCAGTCAGATTTTCCATGACGGCGCGCAAAATTCTTCGGCGATTTTCTTCTTGTTTCGATGCCATCTCAATACAGTTTTGACTCATATTCCGAACACTTAATGCCAACAGTGACTTCAAATACATCTGGTGGGCTTAAATTAGCTCATATTTGTGAAAATTTCAATTCCTTCGCAAAATCTAACTGTTAGTTGTTGGTTGTGCTGCTAAAAGTGTTTATTTAAAATTGTTTAGAATTGTTTTTACGTGAAAGTATGGAACACCATTTTGATTCAAATGCCAAACACTGTATTCATTCCGTCTCATATTCCGAACACCTTGATTCAAATTCCGAACAGCACGAATAATTCGTATTCAAATAAATAATTTTGCAAATAAATTTATCTAAACTAGTTTCACTTTCCTCGAACTAGAGAATCAACACTACTCCAGAAATATAATACAAATTGGTAAGTCATAAAATTGATTTGCAATTGACTGCCATTTTCAGGTAATTTGATGACATATTTCAGCGAAATATTTCAACCACATCGCTATACAACAACCAAGTGTTCGGAATATGAGTCTGTTCGGAATTTGAGACAAAACGGTAATCACTGAACCGATTGTTATGAAATTTTGCACACTCCAATCTAGTTATACCCTGATTTTCATCAATTTTTACCCACGGACAAAAAAGTTACACACGGATAAAAATGGTGTTTTTTTTCGAGTTCTGGCCTTACATTACTAAATTGTATTATAATATATTCTCAAACCGAAACACAGTGAAAACATTTTTATCGAATAAGTTTTAGTTTTGATCAGAAAAACTGCATTTGAAGTTTCGGAGATCGCAGCAAGCCACGCGTGAGAGCTGACGTATTTTGAATTTTCTGTGGCGTTTTTTTCGCTCTGAGTACATTTTTTTTTCGGCTAGTAGAACTGCGAGTTTTACATAACTTATTTATGTTTTGATGAGTGCGATTAAAGATCCTTACATTTGTACCGTTTTGTCTCAAATTCCGAACAGACTTATATTCCGAATACTCGGTTTTTGTATGGCGATTTGGTTGAAATATTTCGCTGAAATATGTCATCAAATAACCAGGAAATGGCATCAAATGCAATTCAATTTGAACGTCTCCCAATCTATTTTATATCTCGGGAGTAGTGATGATTCTCTAGTTCGAGACCAGTTAAACTAGCTCAGATAAATTTATTTGCGAAATTATACATTTGAATACGATTTATTCGTGCTGTTCGGAATTTGAATCAAGGTGTTCGGAATATGAGACAAAATGAACACAGTGTTCGGCATTTGAATCAAAATGTTGTTCTATGCTTTTGCGTTAAAACAATACTTAACAAGTTAAAATTAACATTTTTAACGGCTCACCCAACAGCTAACAGTCAGGCTTTGCGAAAAAATCAAATTTTTCACTAATATCGACTAATTTGTGCCCCTCAGATGCATTAGAAGTCACTGCTGGCCTAAAGTGATCGGAATATGAGTCAAAACGGTATTTTACAAATAGTGCTTGAAGAAATGAATTTTTGTCTACCGTAAGTTGTATATTAGTACCGCGAGTTGATCGGAAATTCAACCGGCTACATCGTTTAGAATCGTCTTAAGTAAACAGCTTGAATTTGGAATTATTTTGTGAGGTTATTGAAAAGTATGATACAGCATTATGTAGAGCTGACAACGAATGTAAACTAGACTGGCCCTTAAACAAAAAAGTTGTAAAACCCAACGGGGCACCCCCTAGATATGAGCCTTAGGGTAAGAAAAACGCGCTCTCAAAATTTCAACTCAATTGGTTGCTCCACCAGCTGGCGCATTCGATTTGAAGTTTGTATGGGATATTCGTCTCAAATATATTGAAAATTGATCCTATGTCACTGTTTCGTTCCGTATACAAAATGTTCGCGTTCAAATAAGCCCAGAATGACAAATGCACTAGTTGATACCCTAATGAACATAATTGCAGAAGGTTGTATCTGGATTTAATCTCAGTTTCATTACTCTTTCAGTTGTTGAAAGTTAGGCTTAGATCAGCACTCCCGTACAGTCATTTACATGTGCCGACATGTGCCTCAGCTCGCCCAGCGTCATAGGTGGCTATGATGCGCTTAGTGGCTACCTCCAAGCTATGTTGAAGAAATACAAGCAGTATTGCATGATATACTTCAGATGGTTAAATCACCAACTTTATTAATTTTGATCATGGTACAATCTTCTACAATATTCTTCGCTATTACATCAAGTAGTGTTTTTGACATTCTGGGTCCAATTGAACGCGATCATCAATTTTCCTGAACCAAACAGTAGATGATGTGCTGTTGCTCATATGTTTGAGCTGAAAATCCCATATAACCTTCAATTCAAATGCGCCAGCTCATGGAACGACCAAATGAGCTGAATTTTTCAGAAAGGCTTCCTCTAACCCCAAGAAATAATCCTGGGGGGTGCCCCGTGGAATCATACAACTTTATTTTTCACCCATACTGAGCTGGGCCAGTCTAATGCAACCTTTATGTGATTGTCCGCTTCTTCAAGTCGATTGAGCTCTCGATGTCCCTATGTTTGAGATGCTGAGCCGAGTACAGCCATTTGGCAACTTCTAATTCGGTGAGATCTTTCATATTTATTCTCTTATTATTTAAAAGGTTTCATTAGTGTGGTTTGAAAGCTGCAAAGCTGACAATGTATGCTTATCATATATGAGTTACTTTTTTTTTTTTTTTAATAAAACAGTTGATTCAGCCCGACTGAACAGTTGCTGTTGTTATGATCCATATTGACGGGGTACCAATCCATCTATGATTTGCGAATATCGTTGTGGTTGATACGTTTTGCAATAATACAAAAGGGGTGGGATTTGATCTTAAAATTTTCTTTTCGTTACAGAGAGCGAGTAACGGCGCGTTAGCCTAGGCTTCCGAGCCAGGGCATAAGGAATAAATACCTGTGTCCCATCCCTGGATAAAGAGCACCAGCAACAATGGAGCGAGCATTAACTTTCTTAGCAAAGCTTTTCCCAACGATTTAAACTTTCCCCCTGAAATGAGACGGTTGGTACGGTTGTCCCCGTTTCTTCCTTAAGGGGGCAGGATCCGTCATTGATTTCGGAATTTTCAAAAGCAGTTTTTTTCGTTCGAAATCAAGAAAATCTACAGGAAAATGTGTTCATTGTATTCTATTCTCCAACCGAAACACAGTGAACACATTTTCATCGTATAATTCTTAGTTTTGAACAGAAAAACTGCTTTTGAAGTTTCAATGATGACGATGATTACGATGACGGAGCGTTGAGCGTTAATAAAATTCAAAAGTTTACGTCTATCATATTATTCATAAGTGGATTGTCTGATCGCCGTGATCTTTCAAATTATCTTCAAAACCAAGTCTGCACAGTGGGCCTGGCCATTTTAGTATTTGTTTCATATCACTGATATGATGCAAATATTAATGCTGACAAGAAAATACTAGAAGAAATTCCAGTATTTCCAGGATGCTTTTCAATATTGGCTGTGCAAGCGCTTAGATAGATAGATAGATAGATAGAAAAACTGCATTTGAAGTTTCGATTATAACGATGATTACAATGATGGATTCTTGAACGGTCAAAATCTCGTTAATAAAAAAAACTGAGTATTACAAATTGGTAGCAATGATAGATAATTAACAATGTGTTTTTTGTTTAATTCAAATTCAGACAGCTGTAAAGCTCGTGCTTACAAAACAGAAGTAATGCTATTAGCAAGGTGGTTGAACCAGATCCTAAATCTACAATCTATTCTGCTGGAAAATTTTAAGTAAACGTACGTAGACGCTTTTGTTAAAATTTTGTGATGACCTGTTTATCAGGTCTACTCCATTCAACGTTCACACTGAATCATCTAATGTACAAGTCACGTCTGTAACCAGTTTTGAGTGCTATTTTTCCCATCGTTATGAAGAAGTCAACGACTGACGTTGCAAAAGTGAATGTTATTGTTCATTCACATGTTCCATAGTAGATCGTTGTTTTAATGCCGTTTGGCATTTGATTTCAGAATTTGATGGCGTAATTTGTTTTGTCAAGTACAGGATACTAGTTCTATATTAGAGGATAAACTTCATAGCAAATAAAAAATTGTAATATCACGCCATTTTAGCTGCTTATTAGTTCCGTAGCAAATATGGTGTATAATTGTATCTTTCAATTGTATAAAATCAACGGCGACTAGCAATCGAATAAAAGTTAACAAAAGAGATGTAAAAGTTTGACCGGGAATTGAACGTGGGTCTAGTGAATAAGAATTAAGTTCAATACCTGTCGGTCATCTCACCACGTTGTCGCAAGTGAATTCAATTTGCTACATGTATTGTGCTACTACTCGAAATGGGTTTCTTGGCATTTGTATTCGGTTTGCGATGTCAACAAAACAAGTGTATAGTAAACTGATTAGGCAGAATTGACTCGTTTACTGAGTATATTTAATTCTCAGATGATTGTGATTATCTCTTGTTTAGTTTTGTTTGAAAATTACGCGCTAAAATCATTTGAGACAAGAAAAAGTTTTTATTGTAAACACTTTTTGTCCTTAAAAATGCCCTTCTCGCGATGTATGGACGGTTGGTGATAAACATAATTACCTATCCTAAGTCAAAATATTATCCAAATAAAAAATGGCTTTTACTTCTCAATCGATTTTAAACTTTAAACATGTTTTTAGTTTAGTAGGGGTTTAGTAAGGAGTACACAAGTTACGTAACGCTAAAAATCGTAATTTTTGACCACCTACCTTCTAAACAAACATAAGTAACGTTTCTTCGAACACCTTCTCCTCAAATTACGTAACGCTCAGACAACTTTTTTCAATTTACTTTATATAGGTTAATGAAGAACTTTCCTACATCAATAGAAAGCTTATAATATATTTTCAATGGGAAAAATATAAAAGCTTTGAAAAGCAGCCTATATTCTAGCCTAATGAATTCCAAAGACCATTTGCGTTAAAATGTCTGTACCATTAATTGATTGTCTTTTTCAGATCCGTCTCACTATGCTACGCGCTACACCCAATTAATCTCGTTCTCCTCTACAAATGAATGGAACAACAGTGCGTGAAATGGCTCAAATCTTATGCGCTAAAGATAAGATTATCTTCCCAATTGTGGAAAATCTCCGGTTCATCTTCTTCACTCTCAACTACTTGAACATTTCATTCATCCAAGCTGCACAGTATTGGATCGAGTTTGGTTCCGTTCACAACAAACATGTTGAGTGTGATGAAATAACGAGAAGAGAAGGTGTTTTGCTATCGTTAGACATTTTGTGGAAAATTTCACTAGGATTACCCAGATTCCTGTATACTCGAAAAGATCTACGATCGGTGGCTAGTCGCATTGAATGCTTTTGTTTTCTTTGTAACACAGTGATAATTTTTCTGATGATAATGTACTCTGATCTGGCGGTGGAAAATCATTAATTTACAACATACATGTACCACTTATAACAGACGTTGATGTCCGATTGTAAAACTGTGTAAGATAATGAACGGTAATTTTGAATGGCAACACAAGTAGCAACATCGTCGTGGCGCTGTCATCGCTAAGTTCCCATGACGACGTCAGTGATGAATATGAAATATTTCAAGATACTGATATTCACCACTGATTGACGCAATCCGTTGTGTGGCGGCGCTAGTGATTGCAAGGAGTTTAAATTTTAATATTTACACAGGTTTTCAGAAAAATTTTGTTCTAGAACAAACATCTGTTATCTGTGCATGTACTGTGCCGTATCGAATTGCCGGACGCTTCGAAAGCCGGACTCTTTACCGTTAAATATTTTTTTCGCTAAAGACACATGATTATGACGTATTGTACTTGCTCCCAAACTCGAACAAATTCGATACGAGAGAGCTGTTGGCCAACTAACATTAGAATTGACCACTATTTTGCTGTTTAATGGAAACCAATTTGTGTGTTATGTCTGTAGTATAATTTAGCTCCTCTAATAATTCAAAGAAATATAACATATATTATTATTATTATCTTTATTATCGAGACTTTCAGCCGTTGGCTGGTTCGTCTCCGAATATAACATATATTTAAATATTCTACAGTATTTATTTGAAGTATGTTTCTTGTTTACTTAACGTAACATCTAAACATCTTATCCTATTGTTAATGCCGTAAATGCATAACATTTGTAGGAGAGCCTTTTGGAATAGAGAGAAACTTGTACTGTTTTTTGCCTTTCTGCTTTGTTTGTCATCGAGAATTTTGGCTAAATCGTCCGTAGTTAGACTAGGCAAAAGAATTTTTTCGTAATAACATTTCCCTGTGGAAGAGCAAGTTGAGAAGCAGGTTCTGTCCCAGTAGAGACATTTTGCCAGAAAGAAAAAGAAATATTCCTCATCCTGAGCTCGACTACTACGTCCCTATTTTGTCTTTGATCAAACCAAATTATTTGCAATAAAAATCTAAATCTTGTATCTTGAACAAGGCTGCAAGCTTAACCCTCCCAATATTTTCAAGTTGGCGCCTTTGCGTTTGTGTGATAATTTTTAATCGGTCGATTAATACAATGACTATGGTTTGTTTACCACTACAGTATCGCTCTTAGCGTAATGCGGGGCAAAGACTCGCACCTTACTTTTCTCACGAGATAACTATTGAATAAGGAGGGAAGCTTCTTGACATTACGTCCCAGCACACAATGACCCAAAAAGCTGGTAAAATGTTAGAAAAATGATGTTTGCAAAGTCGTACAATGATATTTTTCTTGCTTTCTTAACTATTGGAGAATAACTCTCCAGAGTTCAGATCGATTGGTGCATATTTAGATTTTCCATGTGAACTGTCAGCTAAAAATTTTCCTTTTTTTTTAAATTTCGTACTGAATCTCAATCAAACCAAACACAATCTATCTCATTCGAAAGAATAGACCTTATACTTTATTTTGAAGATGTTTCGAGTCGTGTTCTTCATATCTACCCTTTGATTATGTCAACAAGTGTGAGATATAGAACATCTTCAAAGTTTTGCAATTTTCCAAAACTCCCGGTGGTAAAATGAACACCGTGCCTTTTACCTAGAATAAACAAATTTTGATGAATTTTTATCACGCGCGGACGATTTAGAGCATAAATCGGAGTGTTTGGGTTGATACGAAAGTCAATTGAAGTGAAAAAATCAACGAAAACAAAGATTTTAGAAAACCATGTTTGAATATAAGAACTGACGTAACTTTTTGCTGGGAAGACTTTAGGTTTTTCAGTGAGGTGATTATCGTTATGATATGATGTCAAATCTGATACCTTTAGTATTCTTTTTGAAAGGGTTAAAATCATTTATGGATATATTTTCGATTATGCAATGAAAATTTTCAGAAATATTTGTTTAGTTCACGTTTTTTGCATGATGTTCATTTTACCACCAACAGCTGTTTATTTCACTCACACAGTGCAGGTAAAACGAACATTCGTATCGTTTTTTGTTAGCGATAAAATATGTGAAAAATTAGCTTTTTTAGTCTGAACTCGTGTCGCTGCTATAGATAACAGAAGTTGTGCGATAAAGCTATACAAATGCCTCGTTTTTCTATGAGAAACAAGATGATATCCTTAAGGTGTTCATTTTACCATCCCTTCCCCTACTTTACCAAGAGAACATTCTTATAGAATCGGTGTTCTAATAGCCAAAGAGCTAAGTATAAAACCGAAAAATAAAGCCAGTTGCATTAGTTTTGAGTAATCTGATAGCTTTTTATCTTGGTTTTGTGGAAAAAAATATGAATACCTACTCCGAAAAGTCACATTTTTGTATTCATTATGGATCAATGCACGAGTTCACTAATTTGACGTTTGACGTTTGAGTGGTGCCGAAACTCGTTGCCATGGTCACGTAAATAACATCCCAAGTAACACCGAAAACATAAATCCAAATTTAAAAATACACAGTTTGTCCTACAATGATTGCTAGAAAGTTTTTGAAACATGTCATGTCTCACGTAAGTCGCTATTTTGTTTTGTTAAACCTTTCAATATTGAACTTGAATGGAGTTGTTTTTTTTTTCATGGCCCACCACTATCCCCCACACCAAGAGACTCATTTTCGGAGCCCCCTGGTAGTGGACGCATCTATCGTATTATTTATATTTTACAAAAAAAAAAAAACAAGCACAACAGTAAACACGTAACATTTAAACAGTTTACATTGAATGGATGAACAGTTATGAGGCATTTATACACTATGAATATATAGGGGGTTTCCCAGTGGAATAAAAATTCCTTTAAAGGGAGCCCTATTTCATGATATTTAAAACTAAATTAGGATAATTTATTTTAATATTGATTAAATATGTGAAAACACGACATATTGTAAATAAAACACGACTGAGCGTAAATCATACTAAATCATACTGGCAACTGATACGGTACTACAAAAAATCACTTATACTGGATTTGTAGTGACGTTTCAAACTGGTTTTGAACAACGATCGATTATTCAGAGTTTTTAAACTTTCAGGAAGTGCATTATATTCGGATGGTCCGAAGAAAGAAATTCTCATTTGGCCTAGACAAGTACTGGCTCGTGAGCGCAATAAGTTATTTGCGTAACGAGTATTGTGTTCATGATTAGAAACAGTGAAGCTGAGGTTCTGATGCATATTTGTTTTTTTCAATATATCATACATAAACAAACATGTTTGTAACTTACATAAGCCACGTAAAGGAAGGATGTTGTGCGAAACGTTGGAGTAGAGCTGAACAGTGGAAAATAGTTGCGGTAAATGAAAAATGATTTTGAGGCATCTATTCTGCAAAACTTGATTTTTTTGAAGGTTTGATTTGCTTGCATGACCCCAAACAATAATGAGGTACAGCAGATGTGAGTGGATACAACTGTAATAAAAACTTAATAGTGTATGCTTCGGTACAAATGTTTTCACGCGATGCATTAGACCACACAGGGAAGCAATTTTATTTCGAAGATGCTCTATATGCTCTTTCCATGAAAGGGTGGCATCTAATATCAGACCAAGGTATTTGAAATTTTTCACTTTTTCAATCGCCGTTGTTCCCACAATAGGGTTGTTGTGTGATACAATTTTTTTCCTCGGTGAATGAAACAAAATGTATTTTGTTTTTGACAAATTAAGGGAGAGTAAATTTGTATCGAAGTATCTTACAAGCAAAAGCATGTCGTGATTGATAAAATCTATAATGCATGAAGTTTCAAAATGAGGTTAAAACAGTGCTGTGTCATCAGCAAACAGCCTTGGAGTGCCCTTCAGAGGCAAGTTTCCAATATCGTTTATGTATAAGAGAAACAAAAGTGGCCCAATGTTACTTCCTTGTGGAACCCCAATGTTAACAGTTTGAAGAGAACTTTGCACATCTTGTAACATTACGAATTGTTGACGATCACACAAGTAGGTTCTAATTATCTCATATGCCAACCCTCGTATGCCATAACATTCCAGTTTTTGTAAAAGAATGTCATGATTCAACGTGTCAAATGCTTTTTTCAGGTCGATGAATAAGCCTCCAACAGTGAATTTATTATCGATTTTTCTGATCAAAAAATCAACAAGCTCTACAATGGCATTAGACGTACTACAGTCTTTTCTAAATCCATATTGGAATTTATATAACACATTATATTTGTTCAAAAAATCTGTAATTCTGCTGACAAGCAACTTTTCAAAAACTTTACTAAATACGGACAACGTTGAAATAGGACGATAATTACAAGGATCAGATTTGTCACCGGATTTGAAAATAGATGTAACTTTAGCCACTTTTAAACAATCTGGATATTTACCTTGTATAAGTATTTGATTGAAGAGTTCCATGAAGATATGTGAAAACTTGTTAGTATTATATTTAATGATACTGGAGGGAAAGTTATCTGGTCCACAGCTTTTCCTGACATTAAGATCATTTAGAATAGAAGTGACCTCTGGTACATTAGTTTCTCTTAGAAAAATTGTTTGCTCGACGCGAGTTACAGTGCTCAAAGGATTACGGTTATTACTTTTAATTATTTTAGCAAGCTTTATACCAATGTTGGAAAAATATTGATTGAATATTTCACATACTTCCAAGCTATTACTTGTTTTACAACCTTCATTGTTCAATTCAATTTTAGTATTAGATTTTTTCCTACCCATAAGTTCATTTAAATTTTTTTTTTTTTTATCTTTATTAACGAGATTTTTAGCCCTGGGCTAGTTCATCTCGGGACCAACGGCTTTACTTCCCTTCCGAAGGAAGACGTCATTGAAATTTTTAGTGACTATCTCGGGGATGGGATTCGATCCCAGGTCCTCGGCGTGAGAGGCGTGTGTTCTAACCACTACACCAGGTCCGTCCCCTAAGACATTTAAATTTTTCCACATCTTTGATTGACATGTATGATCTAGAAGACTTTTGTAATATTCCGTTTTACATCGTTTTTTTGCTTCATCGGTTTTCTTAGTTACATGTCGAAACATTTCCTTTAAGTTATCATTGTTAGGGTCATTTTTAACTTTTTTCAGATATTTATTCTTGAGTTTTATCCATTGCCAAATATAGTAATTAAGCCATGGGCAGTGTTTCGCCTTAGCATTTATTTTTTCACTTTTAATCTTTGTGCATTCTTGCAGAATGTTATTATATGCAGAAATTAAGGTTATAATCGAATCGTTCACATCTTGGCGGCAAGTAAAAGTATCCAGAAAATGTTTGAAGCGCTTGTTTAATAGGTCTTTGTTTACGAATTTTTTTTGTTAGCACAATACGCTCTTTAGGATCGTTAATTTTAAATGATGTTACAACAATCAGGTGATCGCTAACATCTGAGTACACTGTGTCGTTTCTGACGAAAGGAAGGTCCTCTTTTCTACTGACAAAGTGATCCAAGACATTGTTAATGATTGGTCGAGTCACATGCGTATTTGAACAAACAAAATTATACGAGTCCAAGAGACTTTTGTAGCGTGAAACAACATTATTATTCGTCAAATTCATTGGGATATTGACATTACCTACTACAAAAAGAGGACGTGAACCGTGGGTTTTCAACAAGAACTCTAACTCATCGTGAAATTTTTCAAAATCATATGATGGAGGTCTGTAAACACCTACTACATCATAGAGAAGACCATTTATTTTGATTTCTACATGAATAAGGTGCATTCCTTCATTGCTAAACGTTTTGACGATTTACTAAGGCATATAATTTGTTTTGCAATACAAATCTACCATTTTGCTGAAAATGTTCTAATTACGTTTACTATGTTTCAACCATATTATGTTTTATATTTGTCTTCTTATGTTTATCAAAACATGCGTTTGGTTATATGTCTTATTCGGTTGTTTTAGACATGTACGACAAATAAACAGTCTCAATATGTCATATTCATGTTACATGTATGTCATAATATATACTCTTTTCAAACATGTTCTGAATAAACAAATTATGTTTATTTTCAGTCAAATATAAGTTTTTCTAGTTGTCTATAAAACAAATGCAACAAAATTGACATTTAATACTTTTGATAGCATGGATAGTACACTGCCGGCTAAGAAATTCGCCATACGGTGTTCACTGAATACTTTTAAGCAAATGTTTTGGGTAAATTATTATTTTTAAGGTATGCTCTAAATACCGATTTATCAATTTATATGAATGAATAGAGTGTGGTGTGGTGATTGTTTGCCACTGTTTAGTACGAAAAAGGTTCAATGGAATTACCTAACTCGCTTACTGTGTTCATGCAGGGCTTACGTGTTTTTGTGAAAAATTGTAGGAAAAAAAAATATAAATGCTTAGAAAACACTTCATAGTCATTTGGTATAGGAGTTTTCCGTCAACAAAATTGTAACATAAAGTTTGCCGGAATAGTTTTTGGTAATAACCTAATTAGACTATTATATTCCGAGTGAGTACAAATCAACAACGGTACGTGAGACTTGAGAAGCAACTTCCATGCTACAACTTCAATTTATGGTGTCATAGTCAAGTGATTTATCAAACTTATATCACACTGTAAATTTATGATCACACTAGTCCCTGAAAATTTTTCACTGCCTTGAATGAAACAATGGCAAATGATTGGCAATGAATTTTTTGTCTTTTCCCAAAACACTCGTCATGCAGTGTGTCTAAGGGTACCATCTTTAATTTTTGAATTTAATTTTGAATAGTTACCATAACTATGAGATTTTTGTTCTGAAGCTTTGAAAAAAGTAATAATAATTCAGTAAAAGTTCAGTGTGTTAGTAGAAAACAAAATAATGAACTAATTTGCAAAATGTGATTATTCCTTTTTGGAAATATTTACTTGGCTTGATGTTGAAAAATGTATATTGAACGATTTATAAGGGCGAATTGATTTTTTCGAAGCAAAAGTGCATATTTCACCATAATTTTTGATTCGCATATTAATTTTGTGTTGAATAACAGTAATCAATCAATAACAGTTATGCAATCAAAAATGAAGGCTTGTCAATGTTTGCACTTTTACATTTTTCATTGTCGACCATCCAATGCATTTCCACTACCAAATGTTTTCAGTATTTTGTTGCGTTAATGGTTTGTTGGACAAAGTATAATACATAATTATGTATACCTAAACCCATATGATACATAATTTTGACAACAAAAATATGTTGCACAAGCTCCACCTTCTGCGCTTTTCCAGTCATATATAAGTATGAATTCCAGTTTTTTCGCTATGAAACAGAACATTCTCATTAGTCATATTGAAGTCATTGTGATTTATATGAGACACGTTGTGTTACGGCACTGCTCAAACGTCAAGTAGTAAACTCGTGCATTGGTCCATCGCTTGTGTCACAATATGCCTATAGTAGCACTATTTATGATTTCTGTTCCCATAGTAGCACTAGCTTCGCGTCATAGGCAAAACAGAAATCAATTTACAATTTTTATATGCTTGCTCTGAAGAAGAAATCAAAAGCTTTCGATTGATATAAAAATCTTAATTCTTCCTTTATTTTGTTTAACGAAAAAAGAGTTTCTGTTAGAAGTGCTATTATAGAAACGATACGTCTACTAAAGGTGCAAGAAAGCTTAAATTTTAAGCGCATCTGTTTATTTTGATAATTTTGGTACCGTAAATTCGGGTGAAATTGATCACCGTGTCACACGATTTCATTTCTTACTAATAGAGCACCGATATCAATATCAACTGTAGTAAATGAACGTTGTTTGTCTAAACAATGGTCGAATTGTGTGTTGTGAAGTTTTAGGAGTTATAGAATGATACATGATAGAATCATGTAAAATGTGGTATTGACAAACTTCAATAAACTTCTAGTACTAAACTAGGATGTGAACATGGTGCCAGCGTGAAAGTTTTTGAGATGCTTAAAAAATTTCCCCAAAACAGATTTTATCATCAAAATTCTTAACAATTCGCTAATTTGGTTAAAATAATTATATTTTTGTTAAATAGTTCGAAATTTCTTCGGAAATTGCATACATTTAGGCGTATTACGTGGTACTCTTGAAATTTAATTTCGAATTATTTCCGTAAATAAATGAATAATTTTAAGCACCAAAATAACTTTTGTTGGAAAACTTCGTTACATAAGCCAATGAGGCTCACCGTCATACTTATGTTCCTGCATTCAATTGATTGACATTGACAACATTTTAGAAAACAGATCAGAAAAACGGTGAAAAATGATAAATTTTACCCGAAATTACGGTACTTAGCTAAAAAACAGAGACTGATGTTCATGTCAAATCGTATTTTGCAGCGATAAAATTCACTAGTACGACTATAGGGGACTGTCCATTAAAAGTACATCGACCCTATGGTCATTTCCCCTTCATTGTAATCCAAATGTTGTATACTATTCGATGTGATTTGGCTATTTTATAAATTTTTGCGCATATCCAACTTTTTACGTTAGTCTGCTATAAACTTTGAATCACCCCTTTTTGACATTTCTTGTCTATGCTATAACTATTCTTACTAGATCGAAGTAAGCTTTGCGATTTGTGATGATTTTAATGTTGACAAGGTAACGTCAAATATTCTCGTTTCATTGTAAGCTGAGTTAAAAGAAACTTGAATATTGGTTTTCTATTTTCTTAATCTTATACAGTCGACCCTCCACATCTCGATGTTCCACATTTCGATATCTCTCCCTATGTCGATGATTTCTTCGGTCCCTTCACTCTGCATACAGTTCCTTTCCGTATGTCGATATGAGCAATATCAAAGGTTAATAGATCAGATTTTCGTGATTCAGAACAAATTAGGAACGCTAAATGATGGCCGCTTGTTTATTTTTTTCCCAATTTTCCTAACAACGGAGCGGTTTTTGATCTAGTACTCATTAAAAATATGTTCTTTGTCTTGATCTCTCCCTATCTCGATGGTCCCTTCGATATCGAGATGTGGAGAGGCGACTGTAATAATGTTTTTTCTTTTAGGTTTGGCGAAAGCAGATGAAAGCTCACCAGCAGAGAAATTAATTTCAATTGAGCTTGTACATGTACATTCATTACAATGAGTGCTGTTAATATGAAAGATGAGAATTATCTACCGATGAAGTTAATACAATGACACCGAAACTATTGTGAATGAAAATGCTATTTAAATTTTCTCTGTTTCGCATCATTATTGAACGAAATTGTGTGCAGAATCTAGATTTTTTATGAAATGAAACAGTTTAAAGAGTGGAAAAGTACACCACCTTAGTTTTCTACATTACAACATGAACAGTACCACGGAAAGCTCAAACCGATACTAATAGCTTTACCATGTTGGCCACGAATTGCATATTTCATAAGCCTCATAGAACTAGAAGAGAAACCTTTTTTAAACATTTCAGACCATTTCTACCATGCATAGACAAATCGTCAGAACAATAGCAAAAATGGCTCCAAAAAAAAATGGTGCCATGCGTAGTGTAATGCTCACCATGTGGAAAATGTCTGGGTGAAGGTGAAGGGGTGAGGAAAGACCGGCCGTTATGATTGTAGTTACTGTAAAAAAATGATTAATTTATAATTTAGTTTGTTTGAGACACAAGAAGTTGAAGACAGCTGAGCTGTGACTGCCTTGTTGTTTTTGTATCCGATTACCTTAACGACATGGAAACCAATGCCGTTTTGTTTAAAAATGACCCGCTAAAAACAATTTCATTAAAAATAAAAACAAGTTTGATAGAAAAACTTTATTCCTTAAAACTGCCCATCTCGTGATGTATGGACGGTTGGTAGTAAGCATAACTACCAATCTTGAGACAAAATTTCATTAAAAAGAAAATAGCCATTATTCTTAAACAACTTTATATTTTGAAAATCTTTTATTTTTTCAGTGTGTGACACAAATGAGACAATTTTATATGAAATCTTGATAATTTATAGAAAACTGACTAGACGAAATTAACTCGCATGTTATGTTTCATTGAGTTCTGAGATAATTGTGACTTTCACTTGTTTGCAAAACTTTTTTTCCTTAAAAGTACCCATCTCGCGATGCTTGGACGGTTGGTAGTGAACATAACATCCTATCTTGAGACGAAATCTCATTGAAATAAAAATGTTTTTTTACATTAAAAAAAAAATCAGTGTAGGCCATACATTAGAATTAATTAACTCATTACGCGTGGTAAAGAAAGATAGATGATGGGTGAAATTGTGGAAAAAAAAATCCACGTGTGCGGTTGGGATTCAAACCAAGGACTCTTGTATGCTAGACGAGTGCATTACCAACTAAGCCATCGAGCCACTTAGTTAGCGTTAGCCTTAAAGAAACCTACATTAAACAATCCCCTTTTTGTCTACAGAATCGCGCCAACGAATCTTTCGAATGGCGATCTTAGCGCTTCTGTAGGTTCGTCAAGATGGTGTAAATGAGTTACATATATTCAGGAGACATTACTGCACTCACTACGTCTTTTTATGGCTTCCATTTAGCCTAGACACAAACCAATTACATACAGTTTCTATGAGTCTCTGTACGTACCATAAATTATTTTGTTCTTTTGACTTTTGCTGTGCGCCGTGTGTTGGTGCTGTCTCGCTCTCTCTCACGGGAAACTTGAAAACAAGCCGCACAGTAAAAGTCAATCGTTTTATAGCATGCATAGACTCATTTCTCGTTCCCATGAGGCAAATTCAAAATGAGAATTCAAAACTAAATTCACGATACTTTTCGTCGATACTTACAGATACTTACAGATAGTTATTTTAGTTCACAAATTGTATTCAACAATTTCAAACTATAATTTTACTTAAAAAGAGAAAACGTCAAACCGTTTTTCTTTATCATCAACTAAACTCAAATTCAAAATATTATCCTAAAATCAACGAAGTTTCTAGAACAATCTCACAGATTTGAGTTAGTTGATCGAAAGTGTTTATCATTTGATGACTCTCCACGGCGTTAACTCGTCGAATGTGACTGATATGCAGTTATGGGCAGTGTAAAATCATTGAAAAAAATCAAAAAGAAAAACTCAAAAATGATCCGACCGGGACTCAAACTTGCGACCTATTGATCAGGAATCAGGCTTGCTACCACGTTAGTAGTGTGTCATATCTAAAACAAAAGGAACTCATGCCTGCCAGAGCAGCTGTCACATGATTTCACAGCAATTCGGTGAAATCAATGCTGTTGCCGAGCTTTTCGTTAGTATTTCACAGGTTACAGTAAATTTCTGTTTACCGAATTTTTTACGGTAAAATAGTAAATTTCACTGATTTTAACGGTAAAATAGTAGATTTCACAGGAAAATGTGTATTTTTGTTGTTCGCAGTTAAAATTCGGTGATTTATTTCACAAGATACTGCGATTTTTTCTAAGTGTGATATATTGTTTTAAGAGTTCAACTTACAATACATAAAATGTTTCAAAAGATGGCTTCAAATAATTCCATTCGAATTTATTCATAATATCCTGGGGAACTCTCTCAAATTTCTTCTCACATTTTTCTTGAGATACACTTCAGATATTTCCCAAAACATTACTCTTAGTAATTTTGCTGGGGCTCTGTAAAAAATGTTGCATGAATTTTATTAAAAAAATCTTTCACCGAGGTCTTCCCTGAGGAAGTTTTCTAGAGATTCTGAACGAAATTCATCGACATCTAAGTGAAATGCATCGTATAGTTTCTTGGCATTCCTTCTATAAATACTCCGGAAATGTTTTCAGGAACTCCTTCAAGGATCTATTCAGATTTTTTTCTAAGAATATCCCATTAAGAAACTTGTTGAAGCCGAGAATCAATATTTTGAATAAAATCTTACGAATTCTGCAGAGGAAGTATTGGTGTTCTAAGCGGCATTTAAAGATGGATGATACTAAATCCTGAAGGAAGCATAAGATCCTGGAAAACCTCTGAAACAATTTCTGATGCATATGTGGAATGATTCCTGATTGAATATTTGGAAAAACAGATATTTTGTAGGCAAACTACAGGAATAATTCTTGGGCGAATTAATAATTTCAGAATTATTTTTTCCGAAGAGACTTTTGATGATTCCGAAGATTCCGAAATCTCGTTTTTTTTTTCACCGGCCAGAGGGGGGCAACGGACGTCCGCAACCCCCCCCCCCTTTCGGCTGCTCCCATGTGGCGATTTGCTTGAAATGTTTCGCTGAAATATATTACCAAATTACCAGAAAATAACTGTCAATTGTAATTCAATTTTAATGTATTTTAATCTCTTTTATACTTTGGGAGTTGTAATAATTGTCAAGTTCGAGATCAGTAAAACTAGCCCAGATAATTTTATTTGCAAAATTATTTATTTGAGAACGATTTACTCGTGCTGTTTGGAACTAGAATCAAGGTGCTCGGAATATTAGACAGAATGAACGCAGTGTTTGGCATTTGAACCAAAATATTTAAGCTCTTTTAGTATTATTTTTATTTAATAATATGGAACAACACTATTAAATAAAAACAATACTAAGGAAATTTAAATATTTTTATTGGTGCATCCAACTGCTAAGACTTAGACTTTGTCAAAAAATGATAATTTTCACAAATATTTAAGCTTATCAGACGCATTTGAAACAGTGGCTGGCCTTCAGTGTGCGAAATAAGAGTAAAATAGTTATTTATGCAACAAGTTGCAAAATGATGATTTTTTCAGCACGAGTTGTACATTTATCCAACGAGGCTCGCCGAGTTGGATAAATACAACGAGTGCTGAAAAAGTCGAGTTTTGCAACGAGTTGCATACAACATTTTTTGCTATTACGAAAAATACCGTTTAAGCTGGATCGTTTCCAGAAGCACAAACAAACATTTCAACAGAAACCACGTGGGCATACATCCATGTGTAGAATCATTTCAGTATTTTTCAATCGCGTAGGCTGCGACATAGTATCTACGAATGTCACAAATTTTCTAGTTCACATCAATGTGACATCATACATACCCACATTCCATGTTGGAGGACAGAACGGTAACTGTAACTGTACGCCCCAATTGCGGGTACTGCTGTCACCTCTAAGAATGCTGGACGATCTGTTCTTAAACCAGTATTGGAAGATCGGTCAATCGTTAGAAAATGCAGTTCGCCGAAAATTGATTTTCTCTGTATCCATGGAAGATACCATGCTTCGGAAAAATGATTGATTGATTGATTTGCAACGGAATCGCAAAAACGGTATTTTCTTTTTGGTTGCAAAGGGAAGGAGACAATCTTGGCTTGATGCTATTCGTGCTATTAGTACACAACGATTAAAAACTTTGATGAAATTGCTAATATATCTGTGTGTTTATACCTGTGCCCAGCTGACCCAGGAATGTGTCAAACTCATGCCGTGTTGCAAAGGATTATTTTTCATGTGCGTAAAAAAGACCCAATGTCAACTTTGGCCCCAAAGTACTCTATTACTAAAAGCCCTTTAATCTTGCTTCCTCTCTATGAGTTGAAGATTTTGTTACGCTGTAACTTTTACACTTCACTGCACTTTGCATTAGAAGGAGCTCGAGCTCAGCTTCAACATGCGACAGTGCGCTGTAAACCGTTTACTACCTTCGAAGGCGAATGAGACGAGAAGTTGGAAATATAACCTTGATGATGATGCATGACCGCTCCACAACGCGACCTCACGCTTTCATCGGACATTGAAACTCACGTTTGAAATCAGTTTATCTTCAGCCCTAGCCCTTGCACGTGCTAAGTGTCATCTTATTACGTACGCTATCTGCTCTCTGTGAAATAGTTCAATCTTCAAAATGATCGAGTTCATCGTTGGGGTTTATCGATTGGTGATCGGTACGATAATATACTATTTGCATAATCGATTCATCAGAATCTGGACCAGTTCTCCCAGACCGACTGTGCACGTACGACAAGGAAAATTGCGAGGTATATCGACAAGTCTTCCGAATGGAACAGAATATCACTATTTCAAAGGAATTCCGTATGCCAAGGCTCCAGTAGGTGAACTCAGATTCAAACCACCTGTGCCGTTAGAGAAATTTGATACTCCTACCGTTGATTGTGCAGTTGATAGAGATGAGTTCATTCAACCCAACATGTTCATTCCATTCATAATAAGAGGATCGGAAAAACAACTTCATCTGAATGTGTACACCTCACAACTACCGGAACTTCTTGGATGGAATCCTTTCCTTCCGGTGATGATCTATATTCATGGTGGGGGCTACGTTCACGGATCTGATTGGACGTTTTTGCACGATCCGAAACATTTCGTGCAGGAAGGCGTTGTTGTTGTGGTGATCAGCTATCGTCTTGGGCCGTTTGGATTTCTGAGCCTTCCCAGTATGGGAATTGCGGGCAACGCTGGACTGAAAGATCAGGTCGAAAATTTTTCGCACTCTCGTTCAATTTACCGTCGATATGTGTCAATTACAGGCGATGGCTTTCAGATGGGTGAAGGAGAACATAAATCAATTTGGAGGTGATCCTGAGAATGTAACTATTTTTGGTGAGAGTGCAGGCAGTTGGTCAACATACTTGCATTATCTTTCTGCAAATTCCAGGTATTACGCGAGTTGCTGTTTTCAGATCCCGGTAGATGTTGATCATTTGAATATTTCAGAGCATACTTCAAAAGAGCCATCTGCCAGAGTGGAGTTGTGTGCACGGATTCCTTCTTCCAAGTAGAGCCGGAGGAAAAGGCTAGAAAGCTGGCCAAAATTTTAGGATACAAAGGATGCTCAGATCTCGGAGTTTATGGTAAGTTTGCATGCGCTTATGATTAATTTCATTACTCGAGATTGTAATAATTTGAGCAGAATATGTCGTGCTTTGGTAGTTCAGGGACATTGTTACTGACATGAAATGGTAGTTCAATTCATGTTTCCAGTTGGTAGAAAATTCTCATACTTTTTCATAATGATTTATCGTTTATGGGTTTCAGCCGACAGGAAGTATTAACAACTACCGAAAAACTGAACATATCATATACTTTGCCATTTGATTGAATAGACAAATCCAAGTGATGTTTTCAAAAAAGTTACACGTCTTCTTGGTGAGAATCGAACTCATTCGATGTGTTCGATTCTCACCGATTAGATATGTATTTTTTTTCGCAAAATTCACTTCAATTTTTTTAATTAAATCATAATTAAAATTGCAAGGTTTATGTAATGTTTAGTTTTTCGGTAGTTGAAAAACTTTCAGTTGGACAAGTATTTGTATTAGTATTTACAACAATCGGCCGAAATCAGATTATATGACTAATTTTCTTTAGATATTCAAATATATTAATTTATCTTTGATTTTGACTTGTCGTTCTTAGATAGTTGTTACTAAATTGCGGCCCCTGAAATGGTTTTGTGCGGCCCGCTGAAGAATTTTGAATATTAATGTCATGTGACCCGTTCATCTTAGAACTCTTCGTTTTTGCAACAAATTATTGAAATCTTGGTCAATTTGTCTACTGGTCAAAATGTGCAGTATTTTATTACAGGAACATAAATTTCTCAAAATTAGTTCAAGACCGTTAGCTTCTTCAAATCTCATTAATTTTATAAAGTGGGAACCTTGTACATTCAATATATTTTCAATCTATCTATATAAATAAAAATGGAATGGTGTTTGTATTTCACGAAATGGCATCCAAACGGATCAACGGATTTGAATGATTATAATTCCGCTTTGTTCGTCAAGTGTTCCGACGTGTTTGTGTGTATAAAAATCCCAAGATATTCACCGGAAAAGTCGGAAAAACGAGCATGAACGGAACTGTCATATTGTATGGGAGGTTCCATGACATGTTTCAACAGCCTACTTGATGGCAAGACGAAGTTTGCCGGGACCACTAGTTTATCAATAAAATTTCAATCGATTTTCTTTACATCGTGCAAGTAATATTATAAAATATTGTGATAATAAAAAAACCCCGGAATAAATAAATTTTATTCAAATGAGGCACAACGTTTAGAAGGGCCGATTATTGGATATTGTCAAAATCATTGTTTATTAGAAAATTGCTGAAGAATTCGACAATTTATATTTTTTATTTAAAAAACGCTTGTTCTTCGAAAGCATCATCAATCAGAAGCCTGCTAAAAAACATTGAGTTATTTTTGAAGCAACAATTTTCCAGATACCGTTTTGACTCATATTCCGAATACTTAATGCCAACAGCGACTTCAAACGCAACTGGTGGGCTCAAATTTACAGATATTTGTAAAAAAATTAATTTCTTGGCATAGTTTACTTGTTGGGTTTGCCGATAAAAATGTTTTATTTTTCAAACTGTTTTAGCATTGTTTTACGTAATAAAATAGAACAACGTTTTGATTCAAATGCCGAATACTGTTTTCATTTTGTCTCTTATTTCGAATACCTTGATTCAAACACGTGTTGTTCGGTGTTTGAATCAAGGTATTCGAAATACCTTGAATCGGATTTGAATAAATAATTTTGAAAATATATTAATCTGATCTAGTTCAACTGACCTCGACAACTCCCAAAGTATAAACAAAATTCAAAGGCATTAAAAATAAATATCAGTTGACTGCCATTTCCTACAAAATTGGTGACATATTTCAGCGAAAGATTTAAAGCGAGTCGCCAAACAAAAACAAAGTGTTCGGAATATGAGTCTATTCGGAATTTGAGACATAACGGTATCTTTAAATCTTTTTCAGCGTTTTTTAAAGAGAAAACATTTTAATTTTAAATGGAATTGATATGAGTGAAATTTTTAGGTTTACAGTTCGTCCTGACGGAAGTACTAATATAGTATTAACATGAAAAAAAAAACTTTGTCTTCAGAGATTTACTTATTTAGTCCCAAGTCGTATTTCAAGCAGAATAGAAAAAAAAAATAAAAAATAAATAATGCTTCATTTAGAGAAGAGGACAGAAGAGAATACAGTGACAATTATCAAAATTGGGAACAATGCTGTAATAAAATCGAATTTATTATCGATGAATTATTTTTATTATGTGTTATTCTGGGATTACCCGACCAGTGGATTAGGCGCCGTCCAAAAATTATGTAACGCTCTAGGGGGATGGGTGAGAAGACTCAGACGTTACGGATCATACAAAAATATGAAATTTTTTATACAAAAAGCGTCCAAGATTTCCAATTTTAGCGTTACGTAATAAACGTACGCTGCCTTACAACAAAATTGAAGCATAATTATATCAAGATTGGTTACAATCTGAGAGAGAGAGGAGACAGCTCACTGACAGCTGACATGTTTTCTAGCCTTCTTTGGCTTCTTTTTTCAATTCGTTGGTAGTGCACAACGGTCAAATGTGCTTATTTTGGTCAAAATCATATTTACTTCATGTTTTTCACTATGAAAAAGGATATGAATACAAAAAATCAATAGCAATTAGACAACAAACAACTATATTTAGTTATTCTATTTTTTAAAATGTGAAATCATCGAAAAACAAATAGAAATATGACGCTTTTTCACATTCTGCCCTCCGAATGTGTTGGTTTTCCAGTGACAGTTGGTGACAGGTTCCCTTGACTTATGGGAGCTCGCAATCTATGCCAGCTGCACACTCAATCTCGATTTGCTTGTTCGGTAATTTTTAATACTGGGTACGAAATGTAAATCATAAAAAATACCGAACTTTCAGCTTTTTGATTGAAAACTTCTGAGGTTCAGTAATATTTTTTACATTTTACTGAACTACGGTAGCTGTCAGACCCAATTTTGCAACATTACCGAACAGGCCGAAAAGTCAGTAAAAACAATTACCGACTATTCAGTAGTTGATGTTTTTTACTGACTTGTCGTTAAAATCAAATCAAAACAAACTGATGCGCATGCGCGAAAGTGTCAAATGAGAATCTCCTGCTGTAAAATCGTCCGGCGCCGGGAGACACGGCTAAGGCAACCAAACTTTTCCTGCACCTATTTTGCGCTTTCTCGTGGTAAGTAGTCGAAATTTAGTGAGAAACTCAACCATTTTAAGCAATCAAAAAGGCTCAGGACTGCTTACGTTGGTAAATTCGGTAGATTTCCATACAAGAGGTAAAGTCATTTGCATCATTGAGTTTGCCTCTTGTATGCAAACCAACCAAATAATGATTTTGTCACACATTTTTCGATTACTTTTACTGAGATATGAGCATACCGTAGATGTTTATTCGTACGAAAAATGCATGTCGATGTCCATGTTCATGTCGATTGGGTTTTAATTTGTATTGTTTTTTGAAAAAAAAACAGTATCCGGAAAAGCAAAGCCTGGAGCATGGAAAACTGGAAAGCCAGTAAAAACGCTCTACAATTTTACTGAATAAGTCAGTAATTTCCATCAATCAAAACATATTTTGATTTACTGGGTTTTTTCGGTAATCGTAAAAGTTACCGAAAAAACCGTAGTTCCAAAACCCAGTAAAATTTTACTGGGGTCGGTAATCTGAATTGGCTGTGTGTCTACTTAATCTCAGGTTACAATTAACATATTTTGTTTCATGTTTGTTAGAAGCATTCTAAGTTGATGGGAGAAATTATTATATCATTAAAGCAAAATCAGTTATAGGAACAAAGGCTGTTAGAAATTTGTTTAAATTTAAAACATAATTAAAACACAATTTGTTATAACATGTTTGAGAGCAATTGCTTATAACTAATTTTGTTATAATTCAGTTATGGAAAATAACAAAATGAATTACATTGTTATTTGATTTGAAACATAATGAGCTAAATTATTGTTTAAATTGTAACATATTTTGTGACAGCTCTGTTAGGTGTAGAGGAAATCGTGAAAAAAACTGTAATTTCAATTACTAACCAGCCAAAATTATAACATATTTTGTTTGACAAAACGCGCTAACTGAGTAACAAAATATGTTACAACTCTGTTGTAATCCACTGATCAGGTGCCTATCAAAATATTCAGAGTAAGACGTTTTTTCATAAAACGATCAAAAATAATAAAATTTATACCTGAAAATCCGGTTAAAGCTTTTCCGGTTTAGCTTTTTTTCATACAAAAATAGTTTCTTTAGTAATCTTAACCAATTTTTGATTCCCATATAAAATTAAAGTAGAAAGCGTTTTTAAAATAGTTAAAAAAGCTAAACCAGAGAAGTTTTAACCGGGTTCTTAGGTATAAATTTTATTCTTTACGGGCGTTTTATGAAAAAGCGTTTTTCTCTCAAAATTTAAATTGATACTCGATCAGTGGATTACAATAGACCTACTTATTTGGCTTTACATCAATTATCTTGATAAAGCCTCGCCAATAATAATTCGCCAATTCACTCGGTTCATGGCCGCTTCTCTCCATCCTCGACTGTGACCCACGCACACTGTAGCCATCGCTGAAAAAACGTGATCGAAATTGTTTTGACCTTGAAAACATGATTTTAGTACTATAGTGTCTTCGGGAAAGTTTTTCCATAAAATAATCGCTATTTTACGAAAGTGTCAATTTGATGATTAATCCACTTATAAGTGAGAACGAAATTTTATTTTTCGTATTTATGAATTTAAAAATAAACTTTTTTCGAGAAATTTGTAGGTAATATTAGAAGAAACAACTTCGCTGAAGACACCGTATGCATATTTTTTGATTTTCATGTACATTTGTGGAGTTTTTTGTGGAACACCCTTAAAAATCACTTTTTTCATCATAACTTGGTTGGATGATTTTGTACAATTTTCAATTGTTCTAGTGTTATTTGTTACTTGCAAAAACGCATAACTTTCTCCAAAAGAGCATATTTTTATCTCTCATACTTTTCGAGTTATTGAAGGTTTTATATAAAATTTCGCACCTTTTTGACACTAAAAATCATTAGGTTGCGCACATTTCCGCAGTCTGAAACATGCTCATTCAATGGTTTGAAAGTAATACTATGAAATGCAAAGAAAGCCACTTTTAGCCTGACGGTCAAAAGAAAGTCTGAAGAAATGTTTACTTACATGCAGATATAGGGGCCTATTTTGTAAATCGAGCAGATTTATGTGACTCGTCTGTATTCATTGTCGATCAAAGCAAGCATGCATATTTCAGATGTCATACGTCGACTCCCATAGTAATCCAGTCACATAGAGTGACAACTGTCGAAAAACTCGAGTGACAGAGCTGAGTCGAGCAAATTTTTCGGTCGACAGTGACTCCAGTCGAGTCATTTTGATCGACTCGACTTATAAAATAGACCCCATAATTTACACTTATTCACTACCCCCTATATTGGCTTAACTTGAATATCTGGCATCACTGTATCGAATTTTATGCAATCAAATCAACAATGACATCAATCAACAACAGATCGGAATAATCGGTTCAGACAGGTTTACCACAGACAAACAGACAAAATATCATACACTCTTTTCATCGTTCACTTTTCTAACGTTAGTTCCATATATGAAGTAGATGGTCAATTAGGGATTCCGGCTCCGACTACTTTTGCTGAATACCGATTCAACGGTACTACATCGATCAGTATCGGTAGGGTTTACGGACAAAAGGTCGAAAGACAAAAAGTCGAAAGGACAAAAGGTCGAAAATGATTTGCTTGGTGGGAAATTTTTCCTTCTTTGAAAAAAGATTTTCGACCTTTTGTCCCTTCTTTTTTGTGCTTCGATCTTTTGTCCTTTCGCCTTTTTGTCTTTCGACCTTTTGTCATAGATTCATCGGTAGTACTAGTAAAATACCGATAATGAATTTTTTTCCCACTAAACCAATAAAAAAAGTTATATTTTTTGTTTGTTCATAAGAAATCCCTATATTTTAGTTTTATTCACAATTATAACATTTATGCATTTTACAATAAATAGTTGATAATTTGTGGAGAATGAAAAATAAAATACATTTGTTTAGAATATTAGTAATAGTTATCGGAAATATTTACCCTCGTGTCATGTGATTTGCCATCACCAGAACCGCTTGATTGATGATACGATTGGCGATGGTTATTTATCAGCACATACAAAATAAAACAGCGGAATTACTGAAATCTTAAGATGATCATATTAAAGATCATGTAACAAAATTTGTTCATACATTTTTCTATGATAACATTTTGTTGAATTTGTTCATTTGTGGTGATCGAACCCATGTATAAAAGGGACCTTTAATAAATTACAACCTGCTTACACTGCTCATCTACACTTATTTGTCCCATTTTCTATGTAAACCTTATGAGCTGCGAGTCAAATATGCGTAGAACGGCAGTACACGAAGGCGATTGTGGATTGTTTCTTCATAATTGTGTAAATATGTTTTAATGCGAGAAAATCGGTAAGTATGCATTTCAAACTGAGGGATTCCACGGAGGCATGCAAGTCGATTCTGATCGACCATTTCAAAAATATCTGAAACTTTGCACAGTTTTTCAGTTTCATCTAAATCGTCATTTTCCGATATCAAATCTTCAAGTTGAGTCACGACTAACTTTTCAAAAGGGTGTATGTGAAAATGGTTCAAAAATATTCAAAAAGCTGCACAGCAAAAACGGTTCGTTCGATTGTTAGACAACTAAAGAAACAAAGTTAGACAACTAAATAAAACTACAAATGAACTTTAACACTTCACTTTTTGCAAAAAAAAAATAAAATACTAAAATCACTAAGGTGAGCAAATACCTTTAAACTCTAATATGTGTTGCTTATCTTGACAGATAGGCCTATTTCGTCTGCGACTTACAGACTTCTTCAGTGTCGAGTGCTCGACTAAATAAAGATTACAAAAAAAATACACACAGTAAAAAAAAATTTTTTTTTTGCCTTAAAAAACATCATTTTTGTCACAAAAACTCAAATATCTCAAAACCCTATCGGAATACCAACGTCATTTTTTGAGGGAAAACGGTCCATTATATTAACTATCTACCATAAAAATTTGGTGATGGTAAGCCAATAAACAAAAAAGTAATGACATTTCAAATATTTCACAAATTTGACACTCAGTGAAATTTTTTTTTTTTCATTGTTAATTTTTTTTAGGACCGCAGTTTGTTGCTGAATTTTTTGTTAAGGGTACCACATGAGGTTAACAAGTTGTTTTCATGATATTTTATTTAATTATTCATAACTATTATAGCATCTATTAGAAAGTTAGACGCGATCCAGTGTTGTGATCTAAAGTCTTGATAGTGTCATATTTTTTATTGTACGTAACTGAAGAAAAATTCTCTCAATAGTGTTGAAACCTTTTGATAAAAGAAACCTATAAGAAATCTAATATTGAAGACAAAAGCTACAAAAAAAGTTTTCTATACAGGTATACGACTAGTTTACCTGCAAAAAGTTTACCTCGTAGAGAACAAGGCGGGTCTGTACCCAGGTGATCTAGTATACGTAAAGCATGTCGGTTTTCTCGGCGCTGGTTTTCTCCACAAAGTTAAAATCTGATTACACCTGGGTATAGACCCGCCTTGGTAGAGAATAGACTTTGTTAATCATATTTGGGAGAAAGCGAGTAACTTCAACAACATCAAAAACATGATAGGTACATACCATGAACATACTCACGAAAAAGCTAAAAATATACTACCACTATGGTTATAAAAGATTTAATTGTAAAATTTTTCTTCAGTCAAGCAAACGACACCAAACTAGCCAGTAAAAACTTAAAAGTGATTTTGTTTATTAAAATCTAACGAGCAACATGAGTAGACGCTTTCTCAACTGTTGCAGGCCGTTTGCAGAAAAAAAGTGTTCGAAAGAGCTACGAAATCTTACCGAAAGCACCATAGATAAACTGAAAGCGGCTGGTTATGCTCCAATGTCTACATTGAATACAAATTTACGCATTTGTACGTCCTGCCGTTTAAACGTTGACAAACGGGCAATCTGTACATCATCGGTGGAGTAAGATTTTAAATTTTCGTAACATTGTAGAATATTATTTGAACAATGTACAGGAAACCGATTACGATTTTACAAATAAATAAAAAATATATAGCATAAACAAGGTGTCCACTTTATAAAATGAATATTATCCTTATTAACTGAGAGCTTTCTTTGCCAATTGACCATATTTGCTTATGGTATCGTGAGGTTGAAGATGCTGTATTCCCTGGGAGATTTAGAAACTGGTGGTGGAATAGTTATGCGTCCGAGATGAGCCAGCCTCGGGCTGCAAATCTCGTTAATAAAGATAATAATAATAATAGTTATGCGTTTACCGCTACGGCTATCTGGGTCCAACAAAAACGAAGCTTAGGTAAACTAAAAAAACATCCAGAAGTTTATTAGGCTTAGAAAGTTTTGTAGGGAAGTACGCAGACTTAAGATTTTCATCCAAGGTGTTTTTTATGTTTCAACTGGATAGATGAAATCAAAAGTTCTAGAAATATATGAAATTCATGAAAATTTCGACATATATGCTTCACGTTATTTTGTTCTCTTCGAAATTTCTTTGAAGAACCTATAAATATCATCTCTGTGCAGTTTTGATAGACTCACACTCAAATCTCAATCAATACACTCTCCCGTGAGAGCACTCATTAGAGATCTGCTCCGCAAAACTCACGCTTGAGATTTTGATGCCAAATCACTCAATCAACTCAAACCGTAAAAAAATATTCAGTCAAAAACCCGTCCAAAACTCGTCAAACCTGATTGTTGTTGTTTACGTTAGAAAGGATTACTATAGTTTTACCAGACTTACAAGAAATTATCAGGTGGATCAGGTTGCGAGAAGTTCGAAAACAACAACAACTGAGGAATTACTAGATGCACCGACAACAACTGAGGAGTTACCAGAAGTACCAAGTGCAGATAGTCTTGCCACGGTACCATCAGCGACATCTGTTTCAACAAATCAATCAGAAGATGAGTGCATCCAGAAGGTCAACATCGAACGCTTCAACGAAGGGATAGCTGGAATAAAAGTGACTCCGATTAAATGGACGAAGATGGGTTACGTCAATTATCCCGAGAAAAAATACCGTGAAATCAACGAAGCTGTACGAAGAAACCTCTTCAAATTAGGACCTGAGGATGTGGAAAATGCAGACTACGATGAGGTAATTATGAATATGAAGGAAATGTTCTCGAATCTAGCCACGACAAGGAAAGAAAAAATATTGATTTTGTCGATGCTGCCAAGCTCGTGGTCTATTCAAGACGCCATTGATGAGTTCAAAACCAATAGAAATACAGCAAAAGAGGCAAAACAATTCAAAAATAACTGTCTTGCAACCAAAAATGCTAGGTCGAGTACTTCATTAACAGATGAGACAAAAGAAAAAATAATTCAATATTTTGAAGACGATGAAGTAAGTAGAGCTATGCCTGGCCAAAAAGATTATGTATCTGTAAAAAAAGATGGAAAGCGTCAAGCAATCCAAAAACGATTAATGATGACTACTTTGAAAGAGGCGTATACACGCTTCAAGGAAATTAACGAAAATATTAAGGTAGGTTTTTCCTCATTTGCAAGCCTTCGTTCAAGGCAATGCAAGCTTCTATCCAATTCAGCAACACATAATGTTTGTGTGTGCACAACACACGAAAATATTAACCTAATCTTACATAGTTTGAAAAGAATCAATTTATCAAAGGATATTAAAATGTTAACTGGTAGTCTTTTGTGTGAAAATACAACATCAAATTGCTATCTACGGTCTTGTTCGGATTGTCCAGATTCTTCATCATTGGAAAATACTTTATTCGCTGAGTTTGAAGAAAATTATATTGATCAGTTATCATTTGAGCAATGGGTGACCACGGATAGGTGTGACCTAGAAACTATTGTAAAACCTGTAGATGAGTTTGTGTCATTTTTTTGCTTGAAATTAGAAAGTTTATTTCCTCACGACTTTATGAAAACAGAGCAATCCCGCTTTTCAAAAAATACGAAAAATACATTACAAGATGGTGAATTTTTAGTCATTTGTGATTTTTCTGAAAACTATAGCTCTTGCAATACGATGAAGTACAGTCCCATCACTGGAACGTACAACAAGCTACAATTCATCCATTCGTTATTTATTTCAATGGAAGTACGCAAATTGAACATTTTAGTTTTATTGTAATTTCCGAAGATTTAAGACACGACTCAGTATCTGTAAATTTGTTCATTGCCAAAATGATTAACTTTTTACGCGTTGATAAGGATAAAGAAATCAGAAAGATATATTTCATGTCTGATGGAGCAGCATCGCAGTACAAAAACCGTAAGAATTTTTCGAGCCTATGTCAATTTAAATCAAAGTACGGAATTGATGCAGAATGGCATTTCTTTGCTACGTCACATGGCAAAAGTCCTTGTGATGCTATTGGAGGAACCATAAAGCGCATGGCCACAAGAGCAAGTTTAGTCAAAGAACGTGAGCATCCAATTAAAACTGCAAAAGAACTATTTGATTGGGCGAATCGCAGAAAAGAAGAAGATTTAACAAAATTATCATTTTGTTTTACTACTACTGAAGAGTACGAATTAACGGCATCAGAGCTCAGCGAGCAATATAATAACGCGAAAACTATCCAAGGAACCCAAAAATTTCACCCTTTCATTCCATTGTCAGAAAATAAAATTAAAGCAAAACTATACTCGAACTGTACTGATAATGATGCAAAAGTGTTCGATATTGTAAAAAAATGAATAACAATAAATAAATAAATAAGTGTTAATAAAATGTTTTCATGATCTCATAACGCATACCCAAATCCAAAACTTTTAAAGTTTATATATAACATTTAGAAACTCATCGATCATACTCTAAAAAAAAATATTCTGGTGAAAAAAAATTTTATTTTCGTGTAATCTGTTAATTCATTTTAATTTATACATATATACATATACATATAATATTTATACATATACATAATATTTATACATATAATATACATAATACTAATGAATACATGAAAACGACTTGTTTAATTCACGCAAGGCCCTTAACAATTAAATCAGCAAAAAACTGCGGTTCCCGTAATAATTCACACCGAAAAAAAAATTTTTTTTTTCTACTAAATGTGAAAATTGTGACATGTTTGAAATGTCATAACTTTTTTGGTAGATAGCTAATATAATGGACCGTTTTCCCTCAAAAAATTACGTTGGTATTCCGATAGGGTTTTGAGATATTTGAGTTTTTGTGTCAAAAATTATGTTTTTTAATGCAAAAAAAAATTTTTTACTGTGTGTATTTTTTTTTGGAATCTTTATTTAGTTGTCTAACTTTGTTTCTTTAGTTGTCTAACAATCGAACGAACCGTTTTTGCTGTGCAGCTTTTTGAATTTTTTTGAACCATTTTCACATACACCCTTTTGAAAAGTTAGCCGTGACTCAACTTGAAGATTTGATATCGGAAAATGACGATTTAGATGGAACTGGAAAACTGTGCAAAGTTTCAGCTCAATAGAAAAAAATGAATTAAAAAATTTACCAAATGTTGGTGCTGTTGCTTGGAATCACTCAACTGTTTAATTGCTTTTAGGTTTATATGAGTGGCACCCAATATCAGCATCCGTACTAGCTTTGGCTGAGTTTAAATTGATATTTCGAATATTTAAGTTGTCATTACGATTGATCGATATTTTGAATCGATGTTTGGAGCATCTATAATCGAATGAATTGATTTTCTTAATTCGAGTTTTTGATTCGATTCATTTTGTAGAAATTGATAAATATGTCTTAATGAATTGATGGGATTTTTAATTTTTAATTAGTGAATTTGTTGTATCGAATATGAAAACTGATTTTATTGAAAGATGTTGGTGTCGACTGCTAATTCATTTGATCCCATCCCAAACTTCATAAATTTCAATTCAAATATATAGATGCAAAGAATTCGATTAAATCAATAAATAGATTCGACAGTTCAAATGTAAATCGATTCAGTAACATCGATGCTATGGAGAAATTTGCTCAACACTTTGTACACTGAATCCTTATACGAAGAAGTGAGGTAATTTCTTTCTTGGTCTCTATTGGACAGTTGACCGAAGAGGCTCAAGAGGATGTAACAAGGATATTAAGGATTGCAGGGAGGATCTCCTGAATTGATACTGACTAAGAATTATTACACTGTTTGTTGGCGACATCAAATCCTGTGATTACATGTATTAGAGCATTCCCGAGAAAAAAGTGTTTCCATATCAGGATAGGAAAATCTTTTGGTTAAAAAAAATAACAAATAAACCAGTGATAGCGAAGCTAAAAATAATAATGATAATCTTAAACATTAATATTTACTGATTTATGGATTTCATATGAATTTTAAAGGAAAAAAATAAATGTTTCATAGTTATATAATACATTTTAGTTTTTGATGGGAGCTCCGAAAAATTCTCAAGAAAGGACTAAGACTTCCTGCAGAAAAAATAGCAATAAGTGTTTTTTCTGCAAAAAATAAACAGCTAACGTTGGAAAGGTGAACGACGAAAAGTGTGTTGGATATGTTGTCTGTTTGTCTGTGATAAACTTGTCTGAACAGATTATTCCGACCTTTTGTTGATTGATTATATTGTTGACTTTATTGCATAAAATTTGATACAGTGATGCCAGATATTCAAGTTAAGCCAATATATGGTGTAGTGAATAAGTGTAAATTATATCTGCATGTAAGTAAACATTTCTTCAGACTTTCTTTTGACCGCCAGGCTAAAGCAGGCTAAAAGCGGCTTTCTCTGCATTTCATAGTATTAGTTTCAAACCACTGGATGAACATGTTTCAGACTGCGGAAATGTGCGCGACCAAATGATTTTTAGTGTCAAAAAGGTGCAAAATTTTAAATAAAATCTTCAATAACTCGAAAAGTATGAGAGATAAAAACATGCTCTTTTGGAGAAAGTTATGCGTTTTTGCAAGTAACAAATAGCACTAGAACAATTGAAAATTGTACAAAATCATCCAACCAAGTTATGATGAAAAAAGTGATTTTTAGGGGCGTTCCACAAAAAAATCCACAAATGTACATGAAAATCAAAAAATATGCATACGGTGTCTTCAGCAAAGTTGTTTCTTCTAATATTACCTACAACTTTCCCGAAAAAAGTTTATTTTTAAATTCATAAATACGAAAAATAAAATTTCGTTCTCACTTTTAGGTGGATTAATCACGAAATTGACACTTTCATAAAATAGCGATTATTTTATGGAAAAACTTTCCCGAAGACACTACAGAACTAAAATCATGTTTTCAAGGTCAAAACAATTTCGATCACGTTTTTTCAGCGACGGCTACAGTGTGCCACGCTCTCCAGGTCCTGGTACACCTGGTCAATCCATCTAGCTCGCTGCGCCCCACGCCTTCTTGTTCCGACCAGATTCGTAGCGAACACCATCTTTACAGGGTTGTTGTCTGGCATTCTTGCAACATGCCCTGCCCAGCGTATCCTTCCAGCCTTAGCTATCTTCACGATACTGGGTTCGCCGTAGAGTTGAGCGAGCTCGTGGTTCGTCCTTCGCCGCCACACGCCGTTCTCCTGTACGCCGCCGAAGATCGTCCTTAGCACTCGGCGTTCGAAAACCCCAAGAGCTTGCAAGTCCTCCTCGATTACAATAAAATTGTAACAGATTTTGTTTTTTACTCTTTTAAATCATCAAATTAAATGGTGTATCTTCAAATTTGGCCATAATGAATAAATAACTCGAGTGACTTAGTGTCAGAGAATGGTGAAATATTATTGATTTTTCTTAAGCTCTACATTTAGTAGAAGAGTGAAAGATACCAACATACAATTTGTTCATAAAAATGAGGATTTTTGTCATGCAAAAATTAATGCTTAACTGTGATAAACAGTTTTTGGAAAAACTATTTAGTTTTCAGCCAAAGCATATCGTAAGATTTTAAATTTTCGTAACATTGTAGAATATTATTTGAACAATGTACAGGAAACCGATTACGATTTTACAAATAAATAAAAAATATATAGCATAAACAAGGTGTCCACTTTATAAAATGAATATTATCCTAATTAACTGAGAGCTTTCTTTGCCAATTGACCATATTTGCTTATGGTATCGTGAGGT
Organism: Aedes aegypti; assembly: GCF_002204515.2. Classification (NCBI taxonomy): domain Eukaryota; kingdom Metazoa; phylum Arthropoda; class Insecta; order Diptera; family Culicidae; genus Aedes; species Aedes aegypti. The sequence goes on along the minus strand of NC_035108.1, from coordinate 214,140,332 downwards.
TGAAGATGCTGTATTCCCTGGGAGATTTAGAAAATTTCCAACTCGAAAAGATCCTCGACTGGTGGTGGAATAGTTATGCGTCCGAGATGAGCCAGCCTCGGGCTGCAAATCTCGTTAATAAAGATATTAATAATAATAGTTATGCGTTTACCGCTACGGCTATCTGGGTCCAACAAAAACGAAGCTTAGGTAAACTAAAAAAACATCCAGAAGTTTATTAGGCTTAGAAAGTTTTGTAGGGAAGTACGCAGACTTAAGATTTTCATCCAAGGTGTTTTTTTATGTTTCAACTGGATAGATGAAATCAAAAGTTCTAGAAATATATGAAATTCATGAAAATTTCGACATATATGCTTCACGTTATTTTGTTCTCTTCGAAATTTCTTTGAAGAACCTATAAATATCATCTCTGTGCAGTTTTGATAGACTCACACTCAAATCTCAATCAATACACTCTCCCGTGAGAGCACTCATTAGAGATCTGCTCCGCAAAACTCACGCTTGAGATTTTGATGCCAAATCACTCAATCAACTCAAACCGTAAAAAAATATTCAGTCAAAAACCCGTCCAAAACTCGTCAAACCTGATTGTTGTTGTTTACGTTAGAAAGGATTACTATAGTTTTACCAGACTTACAAGAAATTATTGCCGTGTGTAAGTAAACTGTGGAAATACGAGACAATGAGTCTAAAAGGTGAGCCAACTCATCCATGATTTTTTGACTGTTGAGTTGCGTGATTGACAACTTACGCATGAAAAATTTCAAACGTGAGTTATTGAGCAATTGAGTTTTTCACAACACTGTCTCTGTGTTTATAAAAAAAATATTTGCAATGCCATAAGAAACCGTTTAATCCTCGTTTTTTTTTGTGGCCCGCATCATTTTTCGAGTTGTTGTGGCCGGCCATATTAAATAGGCTGAAGACCACTATTATGCGGCTAGAGTTTTTCCTATTTTTTTAAGGACATATATCCATAAGTACCAAAATGGCATCTAATATGGCGCTTTACTTCCCCCTTCACTTTCTGCTACCTCCTCCCACGCTTCTCACAGTGTTTTCGAGAGCGATCATAAAAAATGATCAGGGTAGAAGTACCAATTATGGCTATAGTACCAACGATAGTGGGAACAAAAAGAGATTTTTCTTTTCGTTTCACTAGATTATAACGGTAAAAATTCACAGAAATGATAAGCCTATTAGTTTTTAATGGTAACTAAACCTTGATAAGAACATTCGTGCAATAAGCTTCGAAAAATTCACATGCGGAAGATGCTAATTTCATGGTAGAAAACTAATAACGGAATATGTTCCGGAATTTACCAAAAAAATGCTACCTATTTTTTAAAAGCTCAGCATTCCTCTAAAAAATAATTGATTCTGACAGACCTTATGCTGAGATATTTTACTGAAAGTTGTATAAGAAATTCTTCTGTTCGTTTAAATAGTTTTCCCAAAAATTTGATTACTAATTCTACCACGAAGTTCATCAAAAGCCCTTGAGAAATATTTCTAAAATACATTAAAAAAATTGCGTCAAAAATTCTCTCATGTTTTCCTTTTTTAGAAATTTGGCTTCAAGTCCCGGATTATTCAAGAATTGAAAAGATAATTGTTTTTGGAATGCCTCTTGCCTGCAAATCTTCGGAGGAAATTCGTTGAAAAACTCCAGGAAATTTTTGCTTCCAAAATAAGCATAGCGGTAAAGAAATCTGTAGAAAACCATGTAGCTAAATAACGGGGAAGGGAGTGAGGATTTATTAAGATGTTCATTTGACATTTGTATTGATCTTCCTTTAAAAAACTTCTTCAGAAATAATTTTACTATTTTTTGGCAGAATCCATATTTTTGGTTTGCATTTTTCAGCAATACGAGGGCGGAGTTTTAGGAGGCTTTTTGGCAGAATTCCATAAAACCAGAAGTCAAGGAAGAATAAGACAATTTTCAAAGAAGATTCTGATGGAACTTCTTGAGAAATTTGTTTAATTTGTAAATTCATTACAACTATCCTGTATTTTTCTAGGTTATAAATAATAACTTAATTTTGATTGTACCATTGCCTATCTATTGTTCTACCTGCTTCAACAATTTATTGTTTCTCCTTCCTTCCCATGACGATTTAAGGAACTTCGTACAAAAATCTTTCCATACTCCAAAAACCAACACTTCAAAGAATCTATAAAAAGGTAAATTATGATAGTTTAAAAAATACAGAATTCTTATACGTATGGATTGGATTTCTCAAAGCTCATCATTCCTCAACAAATTTTCAAAGTAATGCAAAGTTTTCCCTAAGATTTAAATTCATTAAAATATTACATTACGAATTTTACCACAATATATCTTCCGTAATGTTCTTAAAAAAAATACCGGCCATATTTTCACGTTAAATTTCTACAGTACTACAAAATAATCAATAATAGACCCTTTAAAATTTTGACCAAGCTGAGGGTCGTGGGTTCGAATCCCACTGGTCGAGGATCTTTTCGGGCTGGAAATTTTCTCGACTTCCCAGGGCATAGAGTATCTTCGTGCCTGCCACACGATATACACATGTATAAATGGTCATTGGCATAGTAAGCTCTCAGTGAATAACTGTGGAAGTGCTCATAAGAACACTAAGCTGAGAAGCAGGCTCTGTCCTAGTGGGGACGTAACGCCAGAAAGAAGAAGAAGAACCCTTTAAAAAGTTTGTTTGGAATTTCTAAAGTTAGAAAAACATAGTATCATGAAACTGTCGAGTTCATACAAAATATTATGTAAGATTTTAGTAACAAATACTTTCAGTTGAAATTCCATCCATTTAAACACTAATCATTTTCTGTTATAGAAGACGAAGGAAAAAGAGCAAGAATTTTTGTAGTAAATCCTGCATGGACAATTTTTCTCTGAAATACATTGTCAACAAATTTCAGAAATTCTACGATTCTACTTTAATTTTACGACAGGAATTTAGTAATTTTTTGCGAATTATTTTTAAGCTGCAAAAAAATACTTAAAAATTTCTTTCAATTTTTTTTGTATGTTTATTTTTAATGGAGTGATTCGTAGGAGGAGTTTGTAAAGCAATCACTGAAAAAATAATAATATGGATAGTGGGTACATTTTTAAATGTTACTTATAGAAGAATCCTGAAATTACCATTTGAAAAAAATGGAGTTATTTCTAGAGCCCGAAGAAATACTTGATGGAACTGTAACTTTGATGAAAACTGTCTTTGAAAAATCCCATTTGGTACAGAGAATGTAAAGAAAAAAATCTCTTTAAAATACTTTTCCAGAATCTCTGGTAAATTTTTCGGAAGAATCGTAGGGAAACAATAATATAATTCTTTAAGAAATTCCTGAACTAATTTGAGTATTTTCGCGGAAGAGTGAAAGAACAGTTGAACGTATTCCGCTAGGAACTTCCTAGGAATGTTAGAGTTGTTTAAACATTTCTTGACTAAGAATTTTTGAAAAAATAAAAAAAAATATTGAGGGGGTTTACTAAGTGATCTTGATTTTATTTTTGGTGAGACTCCTAGATTTTTTGTGCTATTTTTTTTAGAAATTCTAAGTTATTCCTAACAATCCTAAACAAATTATTAATGAACTGCTGGAGGATTCTTCAAACTTACAATTGGAATTTTTATGTAATACGTACGTAGAGAACTTTCCAGGAGAAATTATTAAAAGAAATTCTAATGCATTCTCTGGCGGAATTCTTCAAGAGATTTTTTAAGCAATTGAATTGTTCGAGAAATTTTCTGGTGAGATCAGAAAGTCTGGAAATGATGGAAATGACTTAGTCGAGTCTAGTATACGACAATGAAGACGGCCTTAGAGTTGAGGTCGAAATACGCGTATCTGTCAAAGGATACAAACTCTAGTGGAATTAAATGGTATAGTACTAAATTCGGTTTTTTCATCTACTTATAGGTATTCTACTAAACATCGCGAAGATTTATTAGGGTAGAAGCACCGGTTTTGGCCAAACGCCAGTTGTAGCCATAGAGGATTATACTCCGATTATACATAGCCAATCAGCATGAAACCTTTTGTGTTCAGTAGATCACAATCACATGTTAGAGCTACATTCATTTACTTGTCCAAATTGATTCAAAACATAAGAAAAACAGATCATTTTCGTTATAATCTTAACTCCCATATACCTAATTTGGCCAGGGCACTCCTAATTTGGCCACTCTCATGAGAAATCAATGGGATTGGGCAATTTTGGAACCGAATTGGTTCCGTTGGCCTATATTGACCAACGGTGTTTTCAAAGCGAAAGAGTGGTTATAACTCAGTTTTGATAATTAACTCACATAATATGGATTGAAAGCTTGCTTTTGACATATTTGTAGTATAAATACGGCTTCCCATTTATTTTTTATTGGCTATTTCTCTTAGGCTGGCCAAAACCGGTGCTTTTACCCTGTCACTAATAAAAAAGTTCTTTAAGAAAGCACTGAAAACTACGAAAATAATTCATGAACAAATCTCCGTAGGAATTCTCAGAGAAATCTCTTCAAAGCACATGTTTGAGTACTTGCGAAATTCGTGGAAGAATCACATAGGACATTCCTTGTAAGTTTTCTTTCTACAAATCTTGACTGGATTACAAAAAGAATGAATCTATTCCGTTGTTAAAATTGAAAATAACAAATATCGCTGATGTGCCGCGAAATAGAACAAAATAACAAATAAATAAAACCAATAACAATCTGTGAAATTTGTGAAAATCCTACTTATTGCTGTTGGCAGTACTTTTGAAAACCAAGTATTTGCTAGCACCCCCTAGGCCCCCTCCAGAAAAAATTCTAGCTACGCCAATGATCAGTAGCATCCTCAATGTGTAAGTACTGGTGCTCTCATTATTATAATAAACAATAACGGCGCCTGCTGCGTCCGAATGCAGGTCAACTTAAGATGGAAGGGAAATGTTGACGTGTTACTTGCTTTATGGAAGCCGAGGAGTCCTCTGCATTTCCACAAGTGAATACTGAGAGTTTGGATATGGGGTAGAGATTCGTTTTGGTAAACGATAAATATATAATTTGAAATGAATTCGCCTAACCGGATTCGCTCTATTACTTGATAAACCCTTCTAACGCCGAACAAGTCTTCGTCACTTGCCCCCATAGGAGCAAGCGACAAGATCAAAGGATTAAACACTAACGCGTTCCGCGACCCGCGACACTATTCCACCGTGCTACGCGAGCTGCGCGCAACACGATTGATCCTGTCCGCATCGCCCGCCCCCGCAGGAGCAAACGTTAAGGTCAAATGATCAAACAACACTTAAATTCCAAAATTTGATCTCATTTTGATACAAATTGGGTGGGCTTAGTGGCCTGGCGGTTAGCGGCGTCAGTTGTCTAGGAGTATAGTGCCACGGGGTGTGGGTTTGATTCCCGCTCCAGTCGGTGAAAACTTTTCGTCAAACGAAAAATTCATCGCTGGGCTACTGGGTGCTTCGTGTTGTCCGTTGCCTAATGTTTGTGATTGTTCAGTCTGTGCAGCCTATGTGCTGAAGACGGTGTAAATTGTCTTTTTTTTTAATTGAGACTACACGAGTCTTCACAGTTTGTATCTGAGTTTCTAAAGTTTGTTTTGGTGCATTTTATATATCAACAATTTGATCGTTTTTGTTTCCATGATTTTCTACTGAAATTTTGTATTGTAACAGTATAATAAAACACGTTTTTATTTGAACCACACTAATCTACAAATCGTTCAAATTAAGAATGGTTCAAACATTATAATATGATAATATTATAGTCTAAAGTGGGAGGTAACCTTCAAAGTAATAGCTAAAATTTTGTTTTGATTTTTATATTCAATATTTGCCCCATGTTTCAGTATTGGATATTCTGGGAAATTCATCAGAAGGTCATAAGGTAAAGTTTTGATTTTCTGTTCATTGTTGCTTACAGACTAGAATAATGCATGCCTAGACTAGAGTGACGCTGCCTTCTTTTTCTTTGTGGCGTTACGTCCCACAGTGGGACGAAACTGAAAATTGACGGTCAAAACCTCTTAGAGGTGTTTTAGCCTATAGGTGTCCTCGGGACATGGTTTAGAATTAGCATCCCGAGTAATAATAATAAATAATTTTTAAATTAGACTAAATAAAGCACCCGAGCAAAAATATTTTTTTGAAAAAAAAATTTTTGGGCAATCATTACTTCAGCAAAGTTTTAATTCTTTTTATTTTCAACAGCTTTGCTGAACATACTTGATATTTTTGACTTCGTTTTCACGGTTAAATTGTAAATTAAACCAATTTTACCATAAAAATCAGTTTTTTGACCATTTATATGCTCAATGTGCAATTTACGAACATGACATGTTCTACAACATTGTATATATTACAAAAATACACAAATTTGCCGCATACACCAAATCTGTGAAATCATCACATTCAAAGATATAATGAAATTATGTTAAAATTTTTATAATTTTCGACCATTTTTCTAAGCAAGTTTCTCCTGAATCGGCACTTTTCGGCAGCCATATTTAGTATACTTTGATGCCTTATTATATCAGTTAAAGCCCCATGGCAACAGAATGATCGGGTCTCACAGGGCTTATTGATTTCAACCATTTTTTTGAAGAGCCTGGAATTTTGATCTTCAATAGTTTTTTGACCTTTTGTATACTCACAGTGCAATACTCTGTATTAGTTATATCATAAAATAACATATTAGAAAACACCTTTATCACACTAAAACTGCTTAATTTTAGCATCAAATCGTAGTTGTCGACGATTTTTTGGCTTCGGTCACAATGCGTGAAAAATTTAAGAACAAATAATAATATGGTCGGTGTTCAAACAGACTGAACCAAGTGTTTTTTTTTTATGATTTTAGGAAAACGCCAGACATTCAAAATATCAAAACATTTGCATTATTTGTTGTGGAACTTATCTTTTTGATGATACGTCTGTATCAAAATACCAAATCAAAAATCGTGTTACCAACATATCTCTATGATACCAAAATATCATCTGGTCCAGTCTGTCTGAACACCGATCATATGTATTTTATGATAAAAAGCAAAATATATTGTGAGCAAAACATAATTTCGCCTGTTAAACACAATTCCTCTCATTTTTCAACCATTACCATTTTCAACCATTTTGTTGTGCCGGCCGAAGTAAACTTGTGTCCGAAATTGCTGATACATGACAAACCTACCTAGTAAATTCCCAAAAATAGTATTTATTTTAATAAAACATTGTTTTTTGATAGCTTGTCAGCTTATATAGATGTCTTCGACATAGTTGTTAAGATTTGTGATATGAGAAATCCCAAGTTTATTGATTGCACTATGAGCGTACAAAAGGTCAAAAACTATCTGATGTCAAAATAAAATTCCATGGTTCTCAAAAAATGGTTGAAATCAATAAGCCCTGTGAGACCCGATCATTCTGTTGCCATGGGGCTTTAACTGGTATAATAAGGCATCAAAGTATACTAAATATGACTGCCGAAAAGTGCCGATTCAGAAGAAACTTGCTTAGAAAAATGGTCGAAAATTATATAAATTTTAACATAATTTCATAATATCTTGGAATGTGAAGTTTTCACAGCTTTGGTATATTCAGCAAATTTGTGTATTTTTGTAATATATAAAATGTTGTAGAACATGTCATGTTCGTAAATTGCACATTGAGCATAGAAATGGTCAAAAAACTGATTTTTATGGTAAAATAGGTTAAATTTAAAAATTTAACCGTGAGAACGAAGTCAAAAAAATCAAGTCGGTTCAGCAAAGCTGTTGAAAATAAAAAGAACTAAAACTTTGCTGAAGTAATGACCGCCCAAAATAAAATTTTTTTCAAAAAAATATTTTTGCTCGGGTGCCCTATTTAGTCTAATTTAAAAATTATGTTTTATTATTACTCGGGATGCTAAATCAAAACAATGTCCCGAAGACACCTATGGGCTAAAACGCCTCTAAGAGGTTTTGACCGTCAATTTTAAGTTATTAACTGAGAGCTTACTATGCCAATGACTTTTTTTGCATGTGTATATCGTGTGGCAGGTACGAAGATACTCTATGCCCTGGGAAGTCGAGAAAATTTCCAATCCGAAAAGATCCTCGACCGGTGGGATTCGAACCCACGACCCTCAACTTGGTCTTGCTGCCTAGAAGAGATCAAGAAGATGGAATTGCTGTATCGTTCTCAAGAAACGCGGAATTTCTATCAGAAGCTCAACGCGTTTCGCAAAGGCATCGTGCCGCGAGCTGAAATGTGCAGGGATAAGGAACATCTACACAAATGGGCGCGAGGTGTTCGAAAGGTGGAAGCATCACTACGATGAACACCTGAATGGCGCAGAAAACACAGGCACAAAAGTTCAGAACAGCAATGGTGATGGCTACGTCAGTACAGTGAGCATTGGAAACCAACCAGCTCCCACGATTAGGGAAGTTGAATATGCCATTCAACAGTTTAAGAACAATTGTAGGACATTTCCCAGAATGACTTTCCCCAGAACGCGTTCTCCAGAATGGAACATTCCCTAGAAAACCATTCCTCAGAATCATTTTTATACATTTTTAAAAAGCAAGAAGAAATAGTTTTGGTTTTATTTAGTCTTTTGTCTTTAAAAAATGAACTTACTGAATTAATTTGAATTCCCGAACGCTTCGAATTCTGGACACCGACGTCAATTCACCTAAAATATTATTTCGTAAAATCATTTTTATGGATCTCAAAAAAAAAAAAAAAACTTTTAAAGGGCGAGTGTTTGCTTCCCTTGTCTTAGGAAAACCATCTAAGAGGGCGCCCATAAACCACTTGGTCATATATGGGAGTGGGAAGTAGTGGGGGACAAAATTTAGATTTCCGCTCCAGTCCACTTTTTGGATTGTTTTTAGGTTCCATAACAACTGTGCAAAGTTTCAGCTCGATCGGTGAAACTATATTTACGCGCCAGCCGTTCAAAGTTTGTATGGGATTTACTATGGGAAAACCTACTTTTCCAAGGAAAAATCACCAGAGTCGCCAATGGATCTCTATAAAAATGCTGAGCACAGACTTCGATAGGTATTTCTACGATGAAGAATATTGCCAAAGACCGCGAAACAATCCGACACTTGTGAAAAAAGCATTTCAATGAAAACCTATTGGCAAGGCGACGTTGATTAACACGTAAAGGAATAACAATAATAACAAAATTGGGCACAATTTCCGAAAAGTATATGCTTGATAGCTTTTTTTCATAGGCATCGGATTACTTTGCGGTCTTCGTGTGTTCAGAATTTTGATAGAGTACTATGGGCGACCTCTGGCGATTTTTCTTTGCAAAAGTGAGTTTTCCCATAGTAGATCCCATACAAACTTTGAACGGCTGGCGCGTAAATATAGTTTTACCGAACAAGCTGAAATTTTGCACAGTTGTTATGGGACCTAAATGCAATCCAAAAAGTGGACTGGAGCAAGAATCTAATTTTTTTATATAACCGTGTCCCAGGGAAGGTTTTGGCCAAAGACTACGGCTCATATAAATTTCAAAACGGTTTTATGGACAAAATATCACGCAAGGGGAAGGGAGGTGTTCTTGAAAATCCGAAATAAATAACTACGTGATTAATGCCAGACCAGACCAAAATTTTCCGGGGAAAATGTTGTTTAAAAGCTGTTAAACATGATTGTGTCACTTTTCCCCGAAATTATATTCCCCGAATGCCAGCTCTCCGAATAACCCGTTTCCTCGAAAAGTGATGCAGTTTAAACAGGTACAAGAATAGACTTGAGGGACTGGTTGCTGAACTAGATAGAATTACAAGATTACAAGGTCATTCTAGACTAAACACATTTTGCGAAAATGCCGACGACAGTGAAACTCGGAAGAATCGCCAATCAAGTAAAGAAGAGTGCATATCAGATCAGACGTTCACCACCTTGTAACAAAAAAAGTTATGATAATTATGAGAGCTAAAAGCTTTCTGGGGAACTGGGCTTTTCGGGAAAACTGGGTATTTGAGGTGCTGGCATTCGGGGAACCAACAATCGGGGAAAAGTAGCAAAACTGCTTAAGATAAGCTGCTCTTACATCTGTCATACTATGTGTTATAATCAAACTTGACCCAAGCTATTCGAAAAATGATTTGTTTTGTATTCATAGTTATTCTTCCTTCTTTAGAAATTGGCTCTTCTTTCTGATCGTATTTTCAAAAAGAGATTTGTATTAGTGTAATATTTTTATTATTCACAAAATAAATTGATGGAATTTGTTTTATTTTTGCTTTATAGCATATTCTCTCTTATTTTGAACATTGGTTGTTCTTCCTAGGTTTGTTCTTTCTATAATTATGAAGAATAATGCAACATATATATAATAGAAAATTTCCATTGTCTTTGATAACTTCCTGTTACAGTACACTACTGCTGTGAAAATTTGAGCCGCGTCCATCAACTCTAACGAGCTTGAAATTCGTAAAGAGTAAGTCATCCAAATATAAAAAAATGTCTAAACAGTTTTAACTACATGTACCACTTATGGTAAGCGCTGTATTGGATGAGTTTCTTGATTTATTAATTTAAAGATTCTCCATTTAATAAATTAAAGACTGTAACAAACAGGAAGTCTTGTCGTTAAAATGTTAAGCTATGAAAAAAAATTGGGTTTTCTTCAAATTTTTCTGTTGATTGTGTTCACTATTTGTAACGATACTCCTATCCCGTAAACCCTAACCCGTTCAAATTAAAAAAACTGCCAGCATACGAATAGCGCCGTCTATACGTGAATGGCGTAAACTGCAGTACTCACGAAACGCGAGAAATAATTTGGCTCCGCGTCGAAGAAACTCTCTGGTTTATCGTTCATGAAGAGATTTGCAGATTGCCTCCCATCATCTCAGTGGTTGTGAAGTTTTTCATCCACGGAATGCGGGAGATAGCTCATACCACCTACGAATAGACAAAACCGTAGCGACTTATAATAAGATCACGCGATCTAGGCGATCACAAAAAAAAATCGAATTACTCACTTGAGTTTGGACTACGATGTTCATCGGATCGTTTAGGAATAGCTAGAGTTGATAAAAAAGTGAATACTATGATTATTATGCCATATGTAATCCACAAGGAAAAATGTGAAAATAGTTAGAATTAAGAGAAAAAGTATAGACATACAGTGTAATTGTGTGCTCCCTCTTGTGGTTTTCCAAGTGACGCCCAAGCTGAAGGGGATAGTTAGAAAGGTGACGACCACGTGTAGTTTGGTTAATAGAAGCCATTGCTTATCCGTTATGATTATTTTAGAGCTGCACGTATAATCGAACCAATTAGAAACCAAACCGATAATTTGCTCGAAGTTTGGCCATCTTATCAGGTAATTGATTAAATTGTAAAGTCAAATCCGTTGTCTAATCGGACACGTCAACCAGGTGGAAAGCCCACGTTGACGTGGGTTTTTCTTTGGGCCCAATAGCGACACGAGGAACCAACACGTTCGGGAGATCCATTCGACGCCTTCATCTGTAGGAGCCCGATCAGAACCGTTAAGCTCCAGCTTCAATTCGGAGTTGCTTCCTATAAACCCTTTGCGCTGGTGGAGCCGAACCAGCATCGGCTATCCTGATACGACGGTCGCGACTGATTTGACTGGGGCCATTACAATAGGGCATTGCAGAGCTTCAGTATCGCGACTACAACGCATGTGAACAGGTCAGTAGAGTAAGAAAAGAAATTGTAACATCATGTACAGTTTAGAGGATTCATTGCGATCTTCCCGGGACAAGGTTGTTAGGAGATATCAGGTACCATGACCCAACAGTTATGGATCAAATAGTGTCCAACCTATAAAATTCAATAAAACGACATGGAAAACGTAAAATTGTAATTTAAAAGCACGAATTGAATCGTTTCACATTGGAACTTCGGTTAGTAAACTGTTTTGTGTGTAATATTTACATAGGATTGCATAAAAATTAAAAATTGCATCGGTTTCTGAAAACCATATTATGGATCAATTTTCATATTATGGATCAAATTGTGACATATTACGGATCAGTGCGCAAAATTAAGAGATTTTAAACTCAATGCATCTGTATTGCATGATTTGGTGAAAGTTAACAATGTGTCACATATTACTCCAAAAAATAGCATTGTTAGAGCTGGAAACAAGGGTAAAATCATTGGCGTAGCTAGGATTTTTTGCTGGAGGGGGCCTAGGGGGGGCCTGGCATATATTATTTTTATAGAAGTTATGTCAATCGCAATAACAAGATTTTCACAAATTTCGTAGTTTTAACAGATTTGTATTGATTTTATTTATTTGTTATTTTGTCTCATTTCGCAGCGCATCAATGAAATTTGTAAATTTATATTTTCGCTACGGAAAAGATTCTGATAATGTGGTTTGAAAAGTTACCTTTTAGAACTAGTACGGGAATTTCTTCATGAATTATTTTCGTACTTTTCAGTGATTTCTTCAAGAGCTTTTTTCACTGAGTTCGTCCTGGGATGCTCACAGAAAATCATTCCCAGACATTTTGATCTCACCATAAAATTTCTCAAAAAATCGAATTGTATAAAAATTCTCAAAGAATTCCACCAGAGAATGCTTTAGAAATTCTTTTGATCATTTCTCCTGGAAAGCCCTGTACGTAAAGTATCCTTCAGTTGTTTATAAATAATTTGTTTAGAATGTTCAGAAATTATTAAGCGTTTCTCCAAAAATTGGTACTAAAAATTCAAAGAGTCTCACTAAAAATGTCTTCAAGATCACCAAGCAAGGATTCATTTCACGAATTCTCCAGAGAGTTCATCAACAGCTGAAGCAAGAAAATCGAAGCATAATAATTATTCAGACTTTCTGCAAAAAAAAAGATTCTTCCAGGTGTTGCTCTAGGGCTTCCTCGTAATATTCCACAAAAACATCATGAGCAATTAAGAAGTGTTCAATTGGGAAAATGTTATTCATGATTCCTCAAAAAAGTTTTCCGCAGATCTTTTTTTCACAAATAATTATTTTCTTAGATTTCTCTAAAGACACCCACATGCCTTCAAAACTCTCACGAAAATATTTTTTTATGTTTTCATAAATGCCTTACTAATAGTGTTTAGAGAATTCTAACATTCCTTTGAAGTTACTAGCGGAATACCTTCAAGTGTTCTTTTAAAAACTCTTCCGCGAAAAAACTCAAAGTTTTCTCGAGTAATTTGTTAAAAGATTTCTAAGAGAACCGTATTATGGTTTTCCTAAGATCCTCCCGAAAAATTTACCAAAAATTTATCTCAGTACTTTCCAGAAATTTTTTTCTTTAAACAGCTCTAACGATTAATTTGAGAATTTATTGAAGAAATTTTTCATCAGATTTACTAAGATTTTACAATTTATTCTTGAAATTCTCGAAGAATTTCTTCAAAAAATGTATGAAGCATTTTTTCAGACTCTTGAAAAAGCTCCTTTTTTCGGAATAGTAATCTCAGGATTCTTCCATAAATAACATTTAAAATTTGCCCAAATTCTACATATTTTGGTTCAAAAACTTCTCCAGGAATATCTCAATATATTTAGCGATTGCTTTATAAATTCCTCTACACATCACTCCAGATCAGTTTTCTATACATACAAAAAAATGTTCGAAGGAACTTTGTTGGTAATTTTTAGAATAATTGCAGCTTTAATATAATTCGGAAAAAATACTAAATTCCTGTCGTAGATTCAAGAATTAAACCGTAGAGCTTCTGAAACTTGTTGACAATGTACATGTACCTCTGAGAAAAGCTTAAAAGGTCCTTGAAGGATTTACCACAGACATTTTTGTTTCTTTTTTCTTCGGATTTTTTAATAGAACACGATTGGTGTTAAAACGGATGCAACTTATACTGAATGTGTGTAATTAAAATCTAAGATAATTTTTTATATGGACTATAAAGTTTCATGATACTACTGTGTACATACTGATGTAGAAAGAATTAATTTTCCCTACCTTTAGAAATTCCAAACAAACTTTTTTGTCGTTTTTTTTTTTGTACTAGTGTAGAAGTTTAACGCGAAAATATTGCTGGTATTTTTAAGAACATAACCGAACATGTAGTGGAGTAAAACTCATAATGTAATATTTTAATGAATTTAAAACTTGGGGGAAACTTTTGCATTACTTAAAAAATTGTTGAGTAATTCTTTATGGACTTTAAGAAATCAAGAACCATACGCATAGGAATTCTGTATTCTTTTAACCTCTTCTATTTTACCTTTTTTAATATTCTTCAAAATGTTTCTTTTTGAAGTATAGAAATATTTTTGTACGAATTTCCTCAAAGCGTCATGCGAAGAAGGAAAAACAACAAAATGTTGAAGCAGGTAGAACAATAGATGGGCAACGGTGCAATGAAAGATAATTTACAATCTAGAAACTATGTAATTTACAGGATAGTTAAAACCTCTCTAATAATTTTACAAATAAAGCAATTTTTTAAGAAGCTCCATCGAAATCTTCTTTAAAAATATTCTTGAAATATATTTTTCCTTGACCTCTGGTGTTCTAAAATTTTACCAGAAAGCCTCTAGAAATTCTGCCCTCGTATCGCACAAAAATATAAACCAAGAATATGGATTCTAACAATTCTAACACTGACCGATTGGTGATTAGATAGACTGGAGCAAGTATTTCTGAATGATTTCTGGAAAACGTACTTCAAGCATTTGGAATTACCAAATATTTGCCTTGTTTGCTGTAATGTTGAAGCTTATGAATTTCGTAACACATTTGTATCAAAATTTATACAATCCTCTAATTATCTTTAGAAGGCTAAAATATCATTAAATCTGGTCTGTCTGAACACCGACCAATTGGTGAAATTATTTGTAGAGAAGTGTTTCAAGGAAGATCAATAAAAATTTCTTTATGAATATCGAAATAAATCTCGAAAGGAAAATCAACAAATTTTCTCTAAAGATTCGAAGGCAAGAGAAATTTCAAAAACAATTTTCTTTCCATTTCTGGAATAATCCGGGGATATGAAGCAAAATTTCTAAAAAAAAAACATAGAAGATTTTTTGACGCAATTTGTGATGTATTTTGGACACATTTTTTAAGGACTTTTGATTAATTTTGCGGAAGAATTTGTAATAAAATTTTTGGGAAAAATATTTAAAGAAATTCACAGAAGAATTTCTAGTAGAACTTTCAGCAAAATGTCTCAGTATAAGATTTGACAGAATGAATGATTTTTCTGAGGAATTGCGAGGGAATACTGAACTGTTGAAAGATTGTTTTAGATAAATCCGGGAACATTCTCCGGGAACATTCTCTGGAATCAATTTACCAATAAAAAGAAGACATGAAAGGAATGGAGCTTTGAATAAGTCTGACAACATTACTTGACTATTTTCCCAGAAATTTGCAAAAGTTCGAAAGCTACCCTTCAATATTCCTTGAAGAATTTGACTACACTAAAATTCTATACAGAATATTGAAAAGTTTTCTGAAAAATATTGTTGAAATCTGTAGAAAATTAGTCAAATTATTCAGTAAATTTATTCATGTAAAAATACCTAAACAATTGAATCAAAATCAAGCAAAGATTTTTTCCATGGATTTGTTTGGATTGGAAACCAGGTTAAATTTCTGCCATTCATCTGAAGAAAACTTGGCCATGCCGAAACTCCTTGAAAGTTCAGCCTTATTTTTCGACAAGAATTCCCGCTATGTATTGTTAGAAATTCCTCTAGTAATTTTGTCTATTTTTCCAATTATCATTATAAATAAATCATTATTACCTGACAGAAGGCAGTAAATATGCTGCATTATGGTGAAACAGCATAATTTGAAGAAAATAATTTTGGGAATAAAATTGACGCTTGTACCACGGTACTTTGTTTTGCAATGAGATTTTGAAAAATTGCGCTAATCCCATATAACAAAATGCTAGTTATAACAGTAACCAATCGATCGACAGCCGGACGGTTAAGCTTTCACCGAAATCAGAACCGTCACGCTGATGCTGTGTAAGACATGCATGGTGTTCTCTCAAATAACGTAACTACTGTTACGTAATAACTGTTGTTTGATGAGAGGGATTTGACCCTGAAGGTCATTCGTCCCTTACAAGAGCCAAGTACATGGATTGAGAAGATTTTGCTTCGTGTTTATTTTTTATTTTAATTTTAATTTTTAATATCATCAAAAAATCTGGGGGGGGGGCCTGGATGTTTCTGGAGGGGGCCAGGCCCCCCCGGCCCCCCCTGTTCCTACGCCAATGGGTAAAATGTCCTTTTTTGTGATATACTGCATTGTAGTAACTGAGGCATGAACTGTTTTCGCTCCACACCAAGTTTTCCACCCATTTTTGTCTGCTAAAAAATGAAATTTACCAACCTTGATGTTGTATTAGTTTTATCCTTAGCGCTATTGTCTGAAAATGTCGAATACAATGCTTAAAATGGTTGAAATCTACATTCTTTGCTAGTGATCCATAACCGTGGTAAACAATCATTTCCTGGTCCATATTATGGATCACTAGTTAGAAGTGCTAATATTCGGTATTTAGAATCAACAATCAAGAAAACTGTTTTCTAAAGATGAGTTCACACTAAATCGAAGCGAACGAGCATGTTCAATGCTATAACATATGAATTTTACCACTTGTGGGAGCTTATGAATGCTGACGGCACTTCTTACAGAAAACGACCATATAATGATAGCTGTGTGGTACCAACTAAACATTTGTCAAATACACCGTTATTAAGCGGTTGAATGTTATGCTTAACTTTACAAATGCTAGAAGACAAATAGTATAACATGGGAAAAATATGTTTAACGTCAACTTTTATGTTTTGAGCGAGTTATCCGATGTTGAACGCCAAAGTGATCCGTTACTGTGGGTGATCCGTAACTGTGTGGGCATGGTACCAATATACAACTCGCTCAATATGCTTCAAACAGTAGTGTTTGCGTTCAGATGGTGATAGTTGTCTCTCCTCAAGTGGAACGGGTTGACCTTCAATGCCCTTCGATTGCTGGGCACTTTGAAATCAATTTTGGCATAGGTTTTGTTTGTGGATTAGTTGGATGTTGTTAATGGTTTGGGTTTCTCCCTGAAGGAACAAACCAAGTGTTTTTCAAGGGTTTGAGTCAAGCCTAACACCCGCCCTCAGAAAAAGTTTCAGGCCGGAATCTAGAACGTGCGTCTGCAATCTTCCCTTTTCGGAAGTTTGAGAAACCAAATCTGCTCGTTACCATTTACCTGGATTTCAACAGCCATAAAATATATTATTATTTTTTTTCTGGGGAATGTCCCATTCTGGGGAGTGTCATTCTTTGAAATGTCGCACAATCTTCAAGAATAACAAGGTCGATGGCAATAATGGCATCGAAGCCGAACTCATCAAGATGTGCCTGAAGAGGTTGGCGCTTGTCTGGATCGGCTGATAGTTAGGTGCTGAAAGACGGAACAGCTACCTGAGGAACAGCAATGGAGCAATTCTCGCTGAAACCAGGCCACCATCAGCACCCTTTGTTAGAATTCCAATTTTATGTCACTGATCGCTAGTATATGCTAAAACTATAGGGTGTTCTTTCGGTTTTCTCGAATTGGTGGATCCCTCGTACGACTAAAATGCATATTATTTCGGGATTGCATAGATAAATTTCAATTTGGTTTTCGGGAATGTCTTTTAACACGCGGCCTTCAGTTACTAATATATTTAATTTTAGTTGAGAAACCTTTTTTTCAGAAGGTTATGGGTGGGACGAGACGTTTCGCATAAGGACGTTTTGCATGATTACGGGTGGACGTTTCTGCCTTATTTAAAATGCTACCTGTTCCTATATGAAACCGCTTTATGCGAAACGTCCTTATGCGAGATGTCTTTATGCGAAATGGGTCAACCCCATTTTGGGTGATGCTAAACTTAAAAGTGAAGTATTGCAACGATTCCATACTTTTGGTGGGTAGTTTAGTTTTCATCTGAGACTAAACATGTTTTGGCGGCCAATTCGAATTAAACACATACTTTTTTAGCCATATGCATTGTCGTTCATTGAATGAAGTAAGTATTGTAGTGATATATGTAGTTTGATTGCAAAACATTGCCAAAAGTGCAATTATTTATAGAAGAAATCTTATGTTTTTGAGCTAATAAATTCCTTGATTTTCTGTGGCATAAAGTATCGTTTTAACTGCCGCTAAACATACATTTCAAAAATAGCGAAATTGATCAGCTGTGAGGCAGGCTTTGTCGCAATGTGAACGTTATGCCAATACTCAGAAGTATCATTTTGAAATTCAAAAATTTGGCGACATCTTGGAATTCGACACCATCATGGTTTAAAGCGGTTGAATGTTTTTTAACCATCTTAGCGCTCATCATGTTTAATTATGAGACATCCATTGAAAAAACAATCAGATTTATTCATTCTTATCTTATCTAAGCTGTTCATTTGATTGTTCATTTCAATCAATGGTTTTTGGACCAAATAAATGAAAAAAAGAATGCCATTCCTGAACTAGATATGCCGAAGAATCATTATGGTACCAAATATACATTATAAAAGAAAATTTCTATTTAATTATCTGGTTTTATAACGAATTAAGCTAAGAAGCAGGCTTTGTTCCAGTAAGGACGAAAATCCAGAAAAATAAGAACAAGGAAAGTAGTCGATACGGTATCTTTAAAATTCAACAAGTGCTAACAAGTTAAACCACTCATTCTACTACTTAAAATCAAGATGGCGTCAAAATCCAATACAACCGTCAGATTTTTTTTACCTAAATTAATACTCTTATTCATAACTCGACTCGAAGAAACTTGCAAAAATTGAAAAACTTTTTCTTTGTTGTACAAAAATGATGTTTTCATTGATTGCACTGACTATATACGTCAAAATCGTAGAACATGATTTACAAAATCGTTCATATCATAGGGTAAATACCATTGCTCACCTAAGCTTTGTAAGCTATCTTACTCAGTTTTTTTCAGCTTTCAGATAGTGACCTCAGAATTCTAAGCGAGTGGTACGCTAAGGGGTCGTCCATAAATGACGTAGCTTTTTAGGGGGGAGGGGGGTCTTCACGAATTTGTGACGAAGTGTGACGAGGGGGAGGGAGGGGTCCTAGCTAGTGGACGTAGCATTTTGAATCAAGTCCGTAAAAAGGAAGGCGCTGAAAAAAATTGCATACAATTATTTTTCATGAAACTTCTTTTATTTTACTTATAAACTTGGGTTATAAAATTATGATTAAGCTTCAAAACATTCATATGACAAGATTGTAAAAATATCTATGAAACTTTAGATTTTCTTGATAAATGCAATCAAACAGATGTTTTGAAGCTTTAAATAATTATGTGAATATTATATTATATTCGCGTCTAAATTAATAAATTTATAAATAAACAAAATAAGTTTAATGAATTGAAGAAAAATCAATGCTCTAACTACTTGGAGTACATTTTTTTGCCATTTGTTGACATGACATAAAGTAAGCCGTTTTAGTTTTATCCATATTTTCTGTTGGGGCTTTATTTCTTCAAGAAAATAAAATATGCTCTTCTTGGCAAATATTACCTTTAAAGCAAGATATTTATTTCGTGAATTATGCCTTCAATGTTGCAGGAGATTTCCACCCAATCAACTCATCATTTGTTTTGATATATCAATGCTCTTGATGGAATAGCCTGAATATTAATGAGGATAATAGATTCGAGTGTTAACAAAATTGCGCTATCATTAAATTTTGTTAATAACTCGGAAATTTGAAGAATTTTTATTATTTAACGGTTTCATTATAGGTTGTGTAAGATTATTTCAGTATGGAAACGATAATGAAAATCAACTGAAATATTAAGAGAGATTATTGTATTAGTTTAATAATCGCTAAAATTGCCTAAACATTCCAAATATTTCAAGTGTAATCATTTATGTATCAGGCCACTGTTTGATAAAATGATTTGAAATTGGATAATATTAAC
Organism: Aedes aegypti; assembly: GCF_002204515.2. NCBI lineage: Eukaryota > Metazoa > Arthropoda > Insecta > Diptera > Culicidae > Aedes > Aedes aegypti. The sequence goes on along the minus strand of NC_035108.1, from coordinate 214,120,410 downwards.
GATGATTCATTTCAAATTAATATATTTTCTTGATCATCTTCATTGAAATCTATTTCCTAACATCGAATAATTTAAAAAAACAATCCTCTAATATAACGAAATTTTTGTTCAATATATTATAAAATATATTGGACCCTAACTCGACAGTAACGAGCTTCATCAATTCAATCAATTTTTTTCACATTTTTTATAGTAAACTTGTTATTTTATAGTAAGAACAGCAATAGTAATATAATTTAGTCTATAAGAAACTGGAAACCAAAACCAAGGAAAATGTTTATTTAAAACTTTTTCAAATTACTTTTGAGCGCTACTGTATATCAAACTGTTAGAATAGATTATCCTTTCATTTCAGTCAGTAATAAATATCAAACTTTGTATTGAACTTCTCAATTCCAATTTTTTGTTTCAACCCAGTCACTAAGGAAAATAAAAAAGGGGGGGGGGGGTGCTCGATATGCTACGTATTTTCCAGGGGGAAGTACCAGCATTTGTGACGAAATGCTACGAGGGGGAGGGGGGTGTAAAAAATCAGCGAAAAAATGCTACGTCATTTATGGACGGCCCCTAATGGTGAAAACGGGTTTTCGAACAAAATTAAAGATAACGGCCAAATTCAAAATGGCCACCAAAACTTTTTTAGTCTCAGATGAAAGCCATATCCTTTCTCTATACTATGCCACTAAGTTGTTTGCTATGAGATAGAATAAAAACAAACAAATAAAAAAAAAGAAATAAAATATGAGACAAATATGAAAAGAATACAACATATCACCTGAAGAAATATTTTTCCAAAAATTGACTCTTTCTCATACTGTTTAGCTAGCTGTCGTACGAGGAGTCCACCAATTTCAGAAAACCGAAAGGTCCTTAGTTTTGACATAAAATTGGAATTCTGACGATGGGTGCCGATAACGGCCTGGTTTCAGCGAGAATTGCTCAATGGTTATATGCAAACGTTATATACTCTATCTACGAAAAGGGCGACCGACTGGAGTGTAAAAACTATCGTGCAATCACCATCCTCAACACTGCCTACAAAGTGCTATCCAGATTATTTTCCTTCGTCTATCAGCTATAGCAAACGAGTTCGTGGGGAATTATCAATCAGGTTTCATTGACGGCCGCTTGACAACAGACTAGACCTTTCCGATCTCGGGCGTTACGGGGGGATGAGTAGGTGTCAAAAATGGCAGTTTTTAGCGTATTGAAATTTGTGAATAAACCCTATGTCCAATTAAAAATATCGCCAAGTGCTATACTCATATTGGCGCACCATAAAGGCTGGCGCTCTTGACGGGTGTCAACCCGGTCAACCGCACGCTACGGCACTGGGTACAGGAAGATACAATAAATACATATGAACGTGGTCATCTACACTTTTTGTCTCCCCATGTGATAATTTTTGCTTAAGGTGAAACAGTTTGGAATCAACTTCTAAAATTGCACTAAAACTTCAAGGGCACAAATCTCAAATCATGCCACAACAGCGCACTTTTTATTTTGCCTTTGTGCACTAACAGAAAGCTTAAAATAAGAAGCTCAGGAACGTTTGCCAACTATTTTTCCAGTTTTGTGCCTTTAGAACGTGAGTAGGGGGAGAAGTCGGCCATTGTGCCGGACATCTTTGGATTCCAAGATGTTTCACCTTAAGTCTTCTATGTTTACCAATATTGGGGCCGTCCGTTAATTACGTAAGACTATATTGACATTGTTTACGACCCAACTCGCCCATGGTATCAAAAATCGCCTCCTAATGGAAGGCCCCTTATCACATCTCAAAAAACAAATCACACATAAAAATTTCATTGAATTTGGAAGTATACTCAATTATGAACTTGTACTTTAACTGATAACATATTTTTTTACTTACAGAAACTCTTATGAAGGCACCTGCACACCTGTTAGCCAAACATCAGCATGAAGTTGCTGACGAAGATGAGAAAAAGCTGCCGATGAATTTTCTCTTTCGACCAGTGATTGAGCAAATTGAAACGGAAGATAGCATAATCACTTCCAGTCCACAACAAATCCTCAAACAAACTGACACAATGGATATGCCTTTAATCACAGGGTGCACAAATGGCGAAGGGATGTTGGCTTACTTCTATTTGAGACGAAAAAATCAACTGGATGCATTCATCACAGAACCGGAAAGACTAGTGCCGTGTTATTTGCGAGAAAACAAAGCACTTAATTTAGGGGAAGTTGGAACACAGATCAAGCAGTTCTTTTTCGGATCCAGGAAAATCAATAAAAACAATAATCAACATCTCTGTGATCTTTTGTCGGATAACACATTTGTCACGACTACAATGATCAATGCCGAGTTGTTGGCAAAACATCAACCTAGGGTACAACATTTTCACTATAGATTCACATTCCACGGTCGATTCGACATCTTCAAAAGGCTTCAGAGAACAGGGCAGTTTGAGGGAGCATGCCATGGAGATGATCAGTTCTACATGTTTGAGTAGGTAATTGTGAGATCCTTCGAAAAATATCTTAACTTCCCTCACTCTTACACAGCTCGCCTATGCTCCCAAATCTCTCGTTGGATTGCGATGAAGTCAAAGTGCGGAACAACTTTGTGCGGCTGTGGACCAACTTCGCAAGGTATGGTCACCCAACGCCAACGAGCCATGACAGTCCGGTTTGGCCAGTAGCTGTGAAACATCCAAATGCTGACTTTAAAGAATTCAATATGACCTACCTCAACATCAGCAGAGAGCTGCGTGTTGAGCAAAACCCTGACAAACAGCGGCATGCATTCTGGCGAAGTATGATAGCACAGTACAAGGCAGATTTGCTGTAATAGCGATTGATTCACGATGATTAGGAAATTTTTAACTAAATTTGTAAGACACTAAAGATGTTTTTGAATGATTCTTCGATATCACATGTCCTTAGTTTTTTTTTTCAAATAAAGTTGTTCTGACCATTCAAATTTTGAAATTTGCATTATGTTCAAACAGAATTTTTTTTTAATAGCTTTCAAGCACAATTATTGCTATAAAGTGACTATTGGAATCAAAATTATGATCATGAGCATGATTAACCGCCCACGGTAGCGACTTCGTTATTGTAAGAATAGCAGTACCGTAAAACAGGGTAACTTTGATAGTTTTTTTTTGAAGAAAACTTGAATATTTATGCATGCAATTTCAAAGAATTATAATTTATGTTTTTAAAACATGTACTGGCATCCTAGCTATCGATGGCAGTTGAAAGATTGCCAAATGATTTATTTTGAATGGATATATAATTTTTCATATAATCGAAAGTCGGTTTCTGCTTTGGGGTTTCTTTGATAATGGAGTATAAATCGAACAAAATTGAATGAATTACGTAACATTTAAAGGGCGTTGAATACCTCTGGGCGTTTAACGTTATATAGAAATTTTTGACTTAGATTACAAAAATGGTCCCAGTTTGTGAAAATGCTTTTCGTTAAAAGATTTTAGACCATATTCAAGTTCTATGATAAATAGGCTATCAAATATAAGTTACCAACTATTCAAAACTACATCAAATAGTGATCGTAGAACAGATTGTATGTAAAGATTGTACCCCGTTTGGCACAAAGTCGTTTGGCATAATGGCCGTTTGGCATAATGATTGACTTAAAATAAATATCGACATTTTTTAAGCTTTTACCGAGATCAACACAATCGAGCCTATAGCAAAAATTTTGGTAGGTGGTGTTCGTTCAGATATTTTCCAAGCTAAGGATTTCAAAAATTGTTGTGATATTAGAGAGCATTAATAAATAAAACTCGTGACGGGTCTCTACATCTCAGAACATAGAGTATTTATTAGCTTGTTGCGATATACATATTTGAAAACAGTAAATTGGCAAAGAAAGTTCGCAGTTATTCATCAAGGGAACGCTCATAGAATATATTGCTGCAGATCAAGCTCTGTCCCGGTCTGCCCATACTCGCATAACAGTCCCATATTATATGGGATTTCCTATATAAATGGGACTGTTATGCGAGGATGGGCAGCGATTTGGACGTAAAAAAAATAATTGATAAAACAATGGATTTTTTTTTTTGGAAAATATCAAAAGCTGTAATCCAAAGATCTATCAATGCACAGTGGGACGGATTGGGGTTTTAGGAGGAAAGATGGAACTCACACCTTCAATTGTGATTTTACGTAAAAGTGGTGTTCTACAAAGTTGTTTCTATTTTGAAAACAATTTTTTTGGTCGGAACGGAAATTAGGGTGGCCCCTTGTGAAAAAAGATAATCATCAAAACTTTTTTATTTCAAAGAATATCGGTATAGTTTGTTCTACAAATTTGAAGATCAGAAAATTTTAAGCTGATTTGACTAAACAACTTTTTTTCTAGCTCTTAAATTGACCATTTTAGAGCATTTTTCATTAGTTGATGTAGGGTGGCCCATCGAAAATAGGTATTTGTGTTTTTTTTTTTTTCAAGTTTCTCAGCAAAGTTGTTTTCTATCACCTTTAGACCTAAGGGGCCGTCCATAAATGACGTAGCATTTTTTCGCTGATTTTTTACACCCCCCTCCCCCCTCGTAGCATTTCGTCACAAATGCTGGTACTTCCCCCTGGAAAATACGTAGCATATCGAGCACCCCCCCCCCCTTTTTTTATTTTCCTTAGTGACTGGGTTGAAACAAAAAATTGGAATTGAGAAGTTCAATACAAAGTTTGATATTTATTACTGACTGAAATGAAAGGATAATCTATTCTAACAGTTTGATATACAGTAGCGCTCAAAAGTAATTTGAAAAAGTTTTAAATAAACATTTTCCTTGGTTTTGGTTTCCAGTTTCTTATAGACTAAATTATATTACTATTGCTGTTCTTACTATAAAATAACAAGTTTACTATAAAAAATGTGAAAAAAATTGATTGAATTGATGAAGCTCGTTACTGTCGAGTTAGGGTCCAATATATTTTATAATATATTGAACAAAAATTTCGTTATATTAGAGGATTGTTTTTTTAAATTATTCGATGTGAGGAAATAGATTTCAATGAAGATGATCAAGAAAATATATTAATTTGAAATGAATCATCGTTAATATTATCCAATTTCAAATCATTTTATCAAACAGTGGCCTGATACATAAATGATTACACTTGAAATATTTGGAATGTTTAGGCAATTTTAGCGATTATTAAACTAATACAATAATCTCTCTTAATATTTCAGTTGATTTTCATTATCGTTTCCATACTGAAATAATCTTACACAACCTATAATGAAACCGTTAAATAATAAAAATTCTTCAAATTTCCGAGTTATTAACAAAATTTAATGATAGCGCAATTTTGTTAACACTCGAATCTATTATCCTCATTAATATTCAGGCTATTCCATCAAGAGCATTGATATATCAAAACAAATGATGAGTTGATTGGGTGGAAATCTCCTGCAACATTGAAGGCATAATTCACGAAATAAATATCTTGCTTTAAAGGTAATATTTGCCAAGAAGAGCATATTTTATTTTCTTGAAGAAATAAAGCCCCAACAGAAAATATGGATAAAACTAAAACGGCTTACTTTATGTCATGTCAACAAATGGCAAAAAAATGTACTCTAAGTAGTTAGAGCATTGATTTTTCTTCAATTCATTAAACTTATTTTGTTTATTTATAAATTTATTAATTTAGACGCGAATATAATATAATATTCACATAATTATTTAAAGCTTCAAAACATCTGTTTGATTGCATTTATCAAGAAAATCTAAAGTTTCATAGATATTTTTACAATCTTGTCATATGAATGTTTTGAAGCTTAATCATAATTTTATAACCCAAGTTTATAAGTAAAATAAAAGAAGTTTCATGAAAAATAATTGTATGCAATTTTTTTCAGCGCCTTCCTTTTTACGGACTTGATTCAAAATGCTACGTCCACTAGCTAGGACCCCTCCCTCCCCCTCGTCACACTTCGTCACAAATTCGTGAAGACCCCCCTCCCCCCTGAAAAGCTACGTCATTTATGGACGACCCCTAATTGAAACGCATATTTTAACGCCAGTAGATTCATACAATTTTGCCGAAGAAAAGTTGTAAACACTTTTATTGAACAATAAACCTTTTTTCACATATAGATATAGTTGGGGCAAACAAAACGTTTTCTTTTTACATTACAATTATTTTATTTTGGCTTTTTGTTTGTTATCTTGTTAAAGTACTTCTGAATTGAGTCAAATGAGTTCAGCAATAAAAATAAAGATTTATTTTTTCGAAATCTACAAAAAAAGTGGAAATGTTCACTTTTTTTTTAGATTCTCATGTTTGAATTTCTTTGCGTAGCTCTCCTTTAATTTCCGAACACTTTTGTTTCGGTATTCGCAGCCTCTTCGAAAAAAAAATCTGATTGGAAGTAACGGATGCTTAAATACTGCAAATCCGTGTACAAGTGTACAATTGTGTATCGGTGAGATAAAGCGTATCTGGAACGGTCGATTTCTAGAATATGCTTTCTGATTATGATGCTGACTATCCAGTCCAGATTAAGGAATAAAAACTTTATGCATTATTTGATCATGTATAGATGTTTATACATATTAATTAAAACTATAGTTTAGAGATAGCTACGCCAGGAAATCTTACCTTGAAGTTAATTTAGGAAATGTTTTCAAAAAACAAATATAACTGTTATTAACCTAAGATCCGGTCATATCACTGACAAACATATCCGCGTCTATTTTTGTTCACATTTTAAGCCGACAGACTTTATTTGCCAAAGTTATCATTTTGCATTCGTACATCGTGTGGCAGGCAAGATGATACTCCATGTTTAAATAGCAAAAAAAAAATCCATTATGAAGTGATCCTTATATCAATCTACAGGCTCCAAATATGTGTTTTGATAAGCTCTTAAGCTGACAGGAAGACAACTTTGCTGAGAAACTGACAATAAAAAAATAATACACAAATACTATTTTTGATGGGCCACCCTACATCAACTAATGAAAAATGCTCTAAAATGGTCAATTTAAGAGCTAGAAAAAAAGTTGTTTAGTCAAATCAGCTTAAAATTTTCTGATCTTTAAATTTGTATAACAAACTATACCGATATTCTTTGAAATAAAAAAGTTTTGATAATTAACTTTTTTTATAAGGGGCCACCCTAATTTCCGTTCCGACCAAAAAAATTGTTTTCAAATTAGGAAAAACTTTGTAGAACATTATTTTTACGTAAAATCACAATTGAAGGTGTGAGTTCCATCTTTCCTCCTAAAACCCCAATCCGTCCCACTGTGCAATGCGACTTAACCTTAGTAAGATACTGGGGTCATAATGACCCAAAATCGAATTTCAACCTGCAATATCTCTGTTGTTATCAAACGGATCTTTCTGAAATTCCCTGACTTTTAATATTTTGTGGAAACGAAGCGCAAGACCAAAAAAATTTTTTCTTAAGGTGATTCTAAGATGGCGCCACAAAAAAACAACTTAATAAGATACTGGGGTCATTATGACCCAGAAATGTATACCCCTATAAATCAGCGAAATATCAACCGAATAATGAAATTTATGCCGCATTCGAAAGATATACTCCTCAAGATTCTGATCACTACCCGGAATACCGGTTCCGGATCCAGTGGCCACCGGGAATCGGCTACGAAGGGGACCATGTTGGCCACGTGGAATTTCAGTACACTCAGTCCAGAAATCTGCAGTCATCACCAAATTGTATGAGATTCAGGCCATATAGGAATGTACTGTCTTCAGCAAACTTGTTTCGGGGACCAAGAACTTCCACATGGCATACAATTTAGTTCAGAACTCGACCGCGACGTGGCGCTAGCGTCGATATGAACTTCCGGTAGGGGCTAATTATGCGATAACTCGAGATCGCGAGCACATAGAAGGATGCTGTCTTCGGCAAAGTTGCTCAGGAGGATAAGGACTTCCACATGAGATACAATTTAGTTCAGAACTCGACCGCGACGTGGCGCTAGCGTCGATATGAACTTCCGGTAGGAGCTAATTATGCGATAACTCGAGATCGCGAGCACATAGAAGGATGCTGTCTTCGGCAAAGTTGCTCAGGAGGATAAGGACTTTCACATGAGATACAATTTAGTTCAGAACTCGACCACCGCGTGGCGCTAGTGTCGATATGAACTTCCGGTAGAGGCCAATTATGCGATAACTCGAGATCGCGAGCACATAGAAGGATGCTGTCTTCGGCAAAGTTGCTCAGGAGGATAAGGACTTCCACATGAGATACAATTTAGTTCAGAACTCGACCGCGACGTGGCGCTACCGTCGATATGAACTTCCGGTATTGGCTAATTATGCGATAACTCGAGATCGCGAGCACATAGAAGGATGCTGTCTTCGGCAAAGTTGCTCAGGAGGATAAGCACTTCCTCATGAGATACAATTTAGTTCAGAACTTGACCACCGCGTGGCGCTAGCGTCGATATGAACTTCCGGTAGAGGCTAATTATGCGATAACTCGAGATTGCGAACACATAGAAGGATGCTGTCTTGGGCAAAGTTGCTCAGGAGGATAAGCACTTCCTCATGAGTTACAATTTAGTTCAGAACTCGACCGCTGCGTGGCGCTAGCGTCGATATGGACTTTCGGTAAGGGCTAATTATGCGATAACACGAGATTGCGAGCACATAGAAGGATGCTGTTTTCGACAAAGTTGCTCAGGAGGATAAGAACTTCCACATGAGATACAATTTAGCTCAGAACTCGACCGCTGCGTGGCGTTAGCGTCGATATGAACTTCCGGTAGAGGCTTATTATGCGATAACTCGAGATTGCGAGCACATAGAAGGATGCTGTCTTCGGCAAAGTTGCTCAGGAGGATAAGCACGTCCACATGGGATACAATTTAGTTCAGAATTCGACCATCGCGTGGCGCTAGCGTCGATACGAACATCCGGTGGAGGCTAATTATGCGATAACTCGAGATTGCGAACACATAGAACGATTCTGTCTTCGGCATAGTTGCTCAGGAGGATAAGCACTTCCTCATGAGATACAATTTAGTTCAGAACTCGACCATCGTGTGGCGCTAGCGTCGATACGAACTTCCGGTAGAGGCTAATTATGCGATAACTCGAGAATGCGAACACATAGAAGGATGCTGTCTTCGGCAAAGTTGCTCAGGAGGATAAGAACTTCCACATGAGATACAATTTAGCTCAGAACTCGACCGCTGCGTGGCGTTAGCGTCGATATGAACTTCCGGTAGGGGCTTATTATGCGATAACTCGAGATTGCGAGCACATAGAAGGATGCTGTCTTCGGCAAAGTTGCTCAGGAGGATAAGCACGTCCACATGGGATACAATTTAGTTCAGAATTCGACCATCGCGTGGCGCTAGCGTCGATACGAACATCCGGTGGAGGCTAATTATGCGATAACTCGAGATTGCGAACACATAGAACGATTTTGTCTTCGGCAAAGTTGCTCAGGAGGATAAGCACTTCCTCATGAGATACAATTTAGTTCAGAACTCGACCATCGTGTGGCGCTAGCGTCGATACGAACTTCCGGTAGAGGCTAATTATGCGATAACTCGAGAATGCGAACACATAGAAGGATGCTGTCTTCGGCAAAGTTGCTCAGGAGGATAAGAACTTCCACATGAGATACAATTTAGCTCAGAACTCGACCGCTGCGTGGCGTTAGCGTCGATATGAACTTCCGGTAGGGGCTTATTATGCGATAACTCGAGATTGCGAGCACATAGAAGGATGCTGTCTTCGGCAAAGTTGCTCAGGAGGATAAGCACGTCCACATGGGATACAATTTAGTTCAGAATTCGACCATCGCGTGGCGCTAGCGTCGATACGAACATTCGGTGGAGGCTAATTATGCGATAACTCGAGATTGCGAACACATAGAACGATTTTGTCTTCGGCAAAGTTGCTCAGGAGGATAAGCACTTCCTCATGAGATACAATTTAGTTCAGAACTCGACCACCGCGTGGCACTAGCGTCGATATGAACTTTCGGTAAGGGCTAATTATGCGATAACACGAGATTGAGAGCACATAGAAGGATGCTGTCTTGGACAAAGTTGCTCAGGATGATAAGCACTTCCTCATGAGATACAATTTAGTTCAGAACTCGACCGCTGCGTGGCGCTAGCGTCGATATGAACTTCCGGTAGGAGCTAATTATGCGATAACTCGAGATTGTGAGCACATAGAAAGATGCAGTCTTCGGCAAAGTTGTTCATGAGGATAAGGATTTCCACATAAGATAAAATTTAGTTCAGAACTCGACCACCGCGTGCCGCTAGCGTCGATATGGACTTTCGGTAAGGGCTGATTATGCAATAACACGAGATTGCGAGCACATAGAAGGATGCTGTCTTCGACAAAGTTGCTCAGGATGATAAGGACTTCCACATGAGATACAATTTAGTTCAGAGCTCGACCACCGCGTGGCGTTGGCGTTGCTATGAACTTCCGGTAGGGGCTAATTATGCGATAACTCGAGATTGCGAGCACATAGAAGGATGCTGTCTTCGACAAAGTTGCTCAGGATGATAAGCACTTCCTCATGAGATACAATTTAGTTCAGAACTCGACCGCTGCGTGGCGCTAGCGTCGATATGAACTTCCGGTAGGAGCTAATTATGCGATAACTCGAGATTGTGAGCACATAGAAAGATGCAGTCTTCGGCAAAGTTGTTCATGAGGATAAGGATTTCCACATAAGATAAAATTTAGTTCAGAACTCGACCACCGCGTGCCGCTAGCGTCGATATGGACTTTCGGTAAGGGCTGATTATGCAATAACACGAGATTGCGAGCACATAGAAGGATGCTGTCTTCGACAAAGTTGCTCAGGATGATAAGGACTTCCACATGAGATACAATTTAGTTCAGAGCTCGACCACCGCGTGGCGTTGGCGTTGCTATGAACTTCCGGTAGGGGCTAATTATGCGATAACTCGAGATTGCGAGCACATAGAAGGATGCTGTCTTCGACAAAGTTGCTCAGGATGATAAGCACTTCCTCATGAGATACAATTTAGTTCAGAACTCGACCGCTGCGTGGCGCTAGCGTCGATATGAACTTCCGGTAGGAGCTAATTATGCGATAACTCGAGATTGCGAGCACATAGAAGGATGCTGTCTTCGACAAAGTTGCTCAGGATGATAAGCACTTCCTCATGAGATAAAGTTTAGTTCAGAACTCGGCCACCGCGTGCCGCTAGCGTCGATATGGACTTTCGGTAAGGGCTAATTATGCAATAACACGAGATTGCGAGCACATAGAAGGATGCTGTCTTCGACAAAGTTGCTCAGGATGATAAAGACTTCCACATGAGATACAATTTAATTCAGAGCTCGACCGCTGCGTGGCGTTGGCGTTGCTATGAACTTCCGGTAGGGGCTAATTATGCGATAACTCGAGATTGCGAGCACATAGAAGGATGCTGTCTTCGACAAAGTTGCTCAGGATGATAAGCACTTCCTCATGAGATAAAATTTAGTTCAGAACTCGACCACCGCGTGCCGCTAGCGTCGATATGGACTTTCGGTAAGGGCTAATTATGCAATAACACGAGATTGCGAGCACATAGAAGGATGCTGTCTTCGACAAAGTTGCTCAGGATGATAAGGACTTCCACATGAGATACAATTTAGTTCAGAGCTCGACCACCGCGTGGCGTTGGCGTTGCTATGAACTTCCGGTAGGGGCTAATTATGCGATAACTCGAGATTGCGAGCACATAGAAGGATGCTGTCTTCGACAAAGTTGCTCAGGATGATAAGGACTTCCTCATGAGATAAAATTTAGTTCAGAACTCGACCACCGCGTGCCGCTAGCGTCGATATGGACTTTCGGTAAGGGCTAATTATGCAATAACACGAGATTGCGAGCACATAGAAGGATGCTGTATTCGACAAAGTTGCTCAGGATGATAAGGACTTCCTCATGAGATACAATTTAGTTCAGAACTCAACCGCTGCGTGGCGCTAGCATCGATATGAACTTCCGGTAGGAGCTAATTATGCGATAACTCGAGATTGCGAGCACATAGAAAGATGCAGTCTTCGGCAAAGTTGCTCAGGATGATAAGCACTTCCTCATGAGATAAAATTTAGCTCAGAACTCGACCATCGCGTGTCGCTAACGTTGATGTGGCCTTCCGGTAGGGGCTAATGCGATAATACAAGAATGCGAACACATAGAAAGATGCAGTCTTCGGCAAAGTTGCTCAGGAGGATAAGGACTTCCACATAAGACACAATTTAGTTTAGAACACGACCACTACGTGGCTAATTTTCAATGTAAACAAAGAAATAAATTGCTGAAAACTCCAAAATGAACTAAACAGTAATTTAAGGAGTAATTTTTGAAATCATTGGATAAATAAATAAATTGATAAAATTACGCCTTGAGGAGAACTGGAGGTGTCTCTCCTAGGAAATAATTTATAAGGATGTCCCCGAAAAAAAATTCTGTGGCGTATCCCTAGAAAAAATAAGAGATAGAATTCCGAAAGAAACTCTTTAGCACATTTCATAAGAAACTTCCTACATTTTCTTACCCCCACTTAAAAAAGTGCACGTCATAAACTTTAATTTGAACGTAATCTTCTGCTTGAGTTGTGATTATCTAATCACCTACACTATTCTTCGCAAGTTAGAGTAAGTAGATTTGCGAGCATGACTTGAAGTATAAAGATGTGAATGTGTTCGGATAGTGATAATTATCAATATTATTATTGAGATAATTTAAAATTTATAGTACAGTGAAACCTCCATGAGTTGATATTGAAGGGACCATCGACTCATGGAAATATCGAGTCATGGAACAGCATTCCTTTGGAAAGCTGCTTCTAGGGACCATCATAGTAACCATGAAAGTTTGTTTTTACTATGGTCCCATGAGTCGATATCGAGTCATGGAACATCGACTCATGGAGGTATTACTGTAAAATCAATAGAGTGCGTGAATTTGATTTAAAGTAAAATTTAGTGCTGAAGTAGTTGATTTGATCCAGAATCAGTTATTTTTTGCGTAAGTTATAATAATTAACAGGATAGTAACGCCAAAATAAAACATTCTTCTCCGTTAACTTCTGGACATTTCTTTTGAATCAGCTTCTGCAGAAATTTCAACAAGAATTTGCATAAAGGTTTTGTATGATAACAATTTTGGCAGGAAGAACTCAGAAAAATTTCGTCAGATTATCTTGAAAAAAGGTTTGTAAAAAAATTAAGCAATTTCGCAAACACCAATGAAAAAATCCCAAAAATCCAAATTTCTCGTAGAATTCTATAATAAAGGATTAGAAGAATCAAATTAGATTGAATAAATGACCGTGGAGGAATTCATACATCAACTCGAACGAATGTTGGAAATATCTTATGGACTAATACTAGAAAAAACAGCTGGAGGAATTCCAAAAATAGCTTCATTGGGACGCATTATTAAAAAGTACTCTGAAGTGTTTTTAAAAAATCCTCTTGAGAAAATTCAAAATTATCCTTTAGAAAAAAATCAGACTATTATTCCGTCAAATCCAAAAATAATAACTTGAGAAATACCGTCGATGGGGGTGACAATGGGTCTAGGGGGTGAGATTGGGTCAAAACGGAAAAATATGTTTTGTGAAATATTTCAGCTAGTAACGCTGATATTACTAAAATTTATAATTCATATGTTAGGGAACATATTATTACACATAATTCATAACAATATACATTTTTAGGAATAGTAGTTTTTGTTTACTACATCAATAAACTTGCATGTTGAAACCAGATAAAATTTACAACATTAAATTTCTCCTGTACAAAGTATCACGCATGTACTCTAGCCTCTATCGTTGTATTAGTAGAATGTTGAAAGTCTTTTTATTACACATCACAGGTATTTTCCGGAATCTGTTTGATTTTCCCACAAAAAAATATTTTTTTTCGGTACGATGTCTAAAACATTGAAAATGGGGGTGACATTGGGTCAAGCAAGAACGATAGTAAATGAAATTCCAAATCCACTTTTTTGACATTTTACGGTACCGGTTGTTCTTTTCTTTCATTAAGATGTATTTATTCTTTCTATATATAGCATCTCTGAAACATCAAACAAGTCTACTTGAGTATTTCGTGCATTGAATAAAAATACAACGCATTTTGACAACTTTTCAAACCAGCAACTGTGTTTTTATCAAAAGGGTGTTTTTTTCTAAATTTGATTATTTATCAGTATTTTTATATAATAGAAACATCTCACGGAAGTACAAATGAGTTGGATCGCTGAAATACTGGGATTATGACGTCAACTTCTGTCTGAAATTTATTGATCGTGGAATGTCGCACCGAAATATAACTATTTGCGAGGTTTAAATTAATCACTGTTTCAGTACACCTTTGGGGAAACTGAATGGGCCTTATAGCAATGGGGATGAGACTTTGAAGTCAATTTGAGGAAAAAACCAAGAAAATTTATGTAAACTTGACGATAAATGTTGGGTTTACGTATTTTTTCTCATAGCTCTTAAATTTTCTGTATAATTTTTCTTTTAAGTGGGTTTATCATACTTGTGAAACATCTTAGATATCTTTTTGTCTTGTTTGCATCGTTTTTTATCAATATTTTTCAGTTGTGAATGGTTTTGAAATCATATTCTCAAAAACAAGTTATTTCAATTATAGTGACCCAATGTCACCCCCTCTATGGGATGAGATTGGGTCATTTTTCATTCACTTGTGATGCCGCTGTGAATAAATATTTGTCTTTAATTTTTTGAACAGTTGTTAATCTACCATCAAAGTACATACACACCAAATTTGAAGTTTATTGGAGTTCAATTGCGATAGTTATTCAAAAAATAAATCGCACATATCCCTTTTTGACCCATTGTCACCCCCAACGACGGTACCGAAAATAATTTTAAAATCAGATCGTCGAAGAATTCAATAAAAAAAGACCTGTGAGGGAATTGCAAAAACTCTGAAGAATTCACTCCAGATAGATTTCTCCGGGAATTAATCCATCCTCAGGGAACTTTTCCAGGAATTATTGCATAGATTACTTCAAGCACTTCTCCAGCGATTCTTCCAAGATTCTTCAAGCGATTTCTCCTGACATTCCTCTAATAAAAAATAAGAGATTCCCCTAAGGAATCCTCCAAGAAGATCTCTACAGAGATTTTTGCAGAATGTCAGAGGTTTCTCTAAGAAACACTTCTTCAAGGATTACTTAAAATATTTCCACAGTGAATTCTCCAGAAATTCCGCTCTCAAGATTCCTCTAGGACTTACTTCTAAGATTTCCTCCAGGGATCGCTCCAGGAATTCTATAACGAATTATTCCAGAGATTCTATCATTCAATTGGGGATTTTACAAGAAATTATTTCATGAGTTCTTATAGGGATCGCTGGAGAAATTCTTGCAAGAGCCCCCTCAGAATGGAATGCAAGGTTCTTCGTGGTGCTCCCGCTTGCCAACAACGATTCTGAGCTTCACATTTGGCGATCCTGCCAGGAGTTTTAAATAAATTTTCGTTTTTCCTGGAGAGCCTGGATTCGATAGCAAGTGGGAGTGTCCACTAGGAAATGTGTTTGTGTCGAGTGCTTCTTAAGCCGCGTGTGAAAATATGTATTCAGAGTGATTGTGGAGTGAAGTTTGAATCTGATAAAAAGGCATCTGTAAGTAAACAGCAATGTGGTATTTTCTATGAATAATAGAAAACTGATTGAAAAGGAAATATGACATTAATATGCATTAGCCGCTTCACTACTCGCTGAAGCAGCAATGTTTCTCTCTGTTCTTGTTGTTGCTCTTATTGAACACCAGCATCACCTCAACTATTTGAGTTGCGCGATGCAGGCTTTGAAGTGAATATTTTGTTTTGCATTTGAATTCAAACAGATTGCTTCGATGGAAATATTTGAATGTAATAGAAAGTGTTTCATCTATTTTATCCGATTCAAAGATTATGATCATTTCGAGCTGATTCATCTAAGTTATGAAGTGCGCATTCTGCTTTTATCAGAAACCTATTTTCTGCATAGGTTGAACGGAAAAAAGAATAACGTTAGGAACTGAACTATTTTTTTTTTGCAGAAGTCAATTGAACATATCCGTACAAAACGTGTATAAAAAAATATCGTATAATTAAGTATAATTTGTAAAATAATGTGATTTTGCAAAAGAGAAGTGAAGTGTTAAAGTTATTAGTGGTTTTCATGAATATTAATCAATTTGTATAACTTATCAATTAGTAATTTCAATCGAAAAAAAAAACTCCCGTAACATTTATCAACTGTGCAAATTTCTATATAAATAATAATAAAACTTCGCTTTGATTGTATGTTATCATTTCATCGTTTCTTCTGTGATGATACACACATTTCTATATCTTATCTCTCCTGCTTTCAAATAAAAAAACAAAATAATTTCAATAAAATAAAATAGAGTGAAAAATGAATGTAAGTGTGTGCAAATATTCCTAACCATGGCGATTTTGAATTGGTGTTCCAAAAGTAGATTTTTCGTTCCGTTAATCGATTTTTTGATGTTGAAACAACATGAAATCCTAATACAAGGGATTTGATCTTATTTTGAGTCGTTGTTCTTGTAAATTTGCTTACGAGTAAAGAAATAAAATCGATACAAAGGACGAATCGAATTTTAATCGATTCAGTATTATCGATGTTTTGGTCAAATTTGACCTATAATGCACATGATTGTTTTCTTTCCTATTTGCTTCAGTACATTGTGTATCCCGTAATGTTTAACGAACAAGTTAAGTGTAAAGCACACTGAATCGGTGAAATTTGTGAATTTTGTGTCGATAACCGGTGAGATCCAAACTATTCAAATCTACTTAATTCATTATAATTTCTAAATAAATGCCATGTTAAAAAAAAAATAATAACATGTTCGAAAAAAATATCCTCAACGCGACTGGTGGTTGCTATAAAAAAAATGCCCTTTACACAATTGGTGTATGCAATGCAAAAAAAAAAAAAAAATATGTCCTTAACATGACTGGTGGTTGCAATTAAAAAAATATTATTGCCGCGATTGGTGGTTGCATTTGGTTTGGTATTTGGTTGTCTTTAACGCGACAGATGGTTACAATGAATATGTTATTAACTCGACTGTCGGTCGCATACTTGTTTCTAGCAATCAATGTTATTGATATTGCTAGCGCGACTGGAGGTCGCATATTTGTTCTAAGCAATGGTGGTGTATACTTACTACCGCGACTGGTGGTCGCATACTGGTTCATAGTAACTGCTATTGATATTGTTCACTCGACTGGTGGTCGTATATTTGCTCTAAGTAATGGTGGTGTACACTTGCTATCGCGACTAGTGGTCACAAATTGATTCCTAATAAAAGTGATGTTCACATGCATGCGCGACTGTATCTATAGAATAAGATATGTAAGCCCAATGATGGCTAGTAACTTAGTAGATATGTTATATCAAAACAAGTAACAACAGTCAAACAAGTCTTTGAGTGAGTATTTCCGTGAAAGTACGGTGGATTGAATGTACAACAAGATGAAAGTCAAACACTGATGCTACTCTGTTGAACGCATATATGTCAGTTTATTAATAGCAATATTTTGTCCAAAATTCATCTTAGATATGTCATTTCATATAATTAGCTTGCCGTTTCTAATGCATGGAACGACATTCAACCGATCAATAATTTCAACGCCGTTCTGATTGCGTGGGTATTCTACAGCGGAAAAATGTTTCAAAGTCGCATGTACAAGTGAACAGTTGAAATATAAAACAGTATACATCGGTGAAGTTCTTAGCGATGTGAAATATACATCCTGAATTCCTAAAAGCTTTCGTGATGACGGAAACGATGTGAAAACTCATCACTTCAAACTTTTTTTTCCTGAGAAGAGGGAGGATGTGTGGTACTGAATGAACATTGTCATAGATCTTGTCTTCCAACCCTGTTATGATGGTTGACAATCAAAAGCCTGTTGAAAGAACTCCGAGAATGTAACATCGGATCGGACATCAAACGATCTAGTAGGCATGGCACAACTTCGACGCCTCACTCCTATAGTAATGTCAGAATAGAATGCAAGGTTCTTCGTGGTGCTCCCGCTTGCCAGCAACGATTCTGAGCTTCACAACTAGAGAAACATCTTTAGTAATC
Source organism: Aedes aegypti (assembly GCF_002204515.2). Lineage (NCBI taxonomy): Eukaryota > Metazoa > Arthropoda > Insecta > Diptera > Culicidae > Aedes > Aedes aegypti. Next base: position 214,102,283 of record NC_035108.1, on the reverse strand, counting down.
CTTGAAGAAATTGTTTTAAGTGTTACTCCTGAAGGAATTCCTGGAGAAAGCCTTGAAGATATCTGTGCAAGAATCCTTGAAGACACTTTCCTGGAGAAAATCCTTGCAAAAGTCTGCGGAAAATTTTATAGAGGAATACCAGAAGAAATAACTTAAAAAATCCCTGGAGAAATCTCCGGAGAAACTTCGAAGTATTCCTAAAACGAATCCTGGAGGAACCCTTGGAAAAAATCCTGAAAGAATCCCAATAAAGATTTTGTTGGAGGAATCTACGAAGGAATCACTTAAGACATTTCTGCTGGAAACCTTTGCGAAATCTCTGAAGAAATCCTTATGCATATTTTTTTTGTAGGAATCCTTGTAAATATTCCATGTCAACTCCCTGGAGGAAGCTATTCCATGCATGGCAAACAAAAGTTCTTCCTGAAAGAATCTCTGGCAAAAGTCCTAGGGAACCCCAGAAGAAATCAAGGTACGAAGGTAGATTAAGGTACAGAATAGCTTGGATTATTTTCTGGTAAAATACTTGGAGGAATCTTCGAAAGATTTCCTGGAAAAATCTTTGGGAGAGTGTCTGGAGATATTTCGGGAGGATGAGGACAGAAGGGCATGGTTTGTATTCCATCGGATGAGCTCTCGGTAAATAACTGTAGAATCCATCATACAAAACATTTAAGGTTACTGGACTATATCCTTTGAATAACTCCGATGTGAACTACGTCTTGAGATCTAGATAACTTTTTGGAGGAAATCCAGAAGGAATTACTGGTATAAAGTCATAAGATTCCTGCGGATCCAGTTAAAAACTAAAGTGCACAGTTACTGCAACAACTTCTAAAGAAAACTAGAAGTAATTGTTTTTGCAACTTCATGACGTTATCTGTATCTGAACTCTTGTTGGAATTTTAGAAGTGAGTACAATATAGTTCATATCATATCATAGAGCTTATTTTATATTATATACTACACAACTCGATATTCTATAACCCGATATACTCTATAACTAGATGGATTTTCCGGTTCCTTCCAATTTCCATACATTGTGCTCTCCATAAGTCGATATTTCTGTAACTCGATATCTCCACAAATTGATGTTACGTAAGATGTGAATTTCTCTCCATAACTCGATATCTATTTTAATTTTTTTTCTTTTTTGGGGAAACGTGATCTAATTTTTGTTTGAAGGTGAATAAATACTTACAAGTTGTAATGACATGAAAATGATAAAAGCTATTGTCAGTAAAAATAACGTGATTTTTCGAGCACTTCGAAAAATGTTTTCAAATAATGGTTTGTAAAATGCTATCAACAAAATAATACTGCTTTCTTACAAAAATGATAATAAAAATATTGGAAATACAAAAATTTGTTCCTTCGATTTTGTGTCGGTATAATCTATTATACCATAATTCTATAAGTCGATGGTCCCTTGAATATCGAGTTATAGAGAGTCGACTGTAGTTTATATCGTAACATATATTTCGTGGATCGTGTAGTTAAAAGACACGGACACGGACACCGTCTTCAGCCATTTAGCTGACGAGCGTCACGCGGAATTTACTACGCAGAATTAAAAAAAAACTGAACAACTTTGCCGAAGATAAAACCTTTAAAAAAGAGTTCCTTCTGGAAATACATATAGACGCCAGCACCACATGCTGGTTAAATTTTGAACGTATGTTCATGACTAATTCCTTATTCTCTCGAACAATTTTACCGCAGACAGCATCCTTCTATAAGTCGGGTCTCGGGTTTTCAAACCCGGACTCGAATGGCTCGGGACGGATTTATAGGCTAGAACATTTTTGACGTAGAAGTACGTCTCTCTTCTCTATACAGGAGTGAAATTGGAATTTCAAAACCAAGAGCGTTACGTTGGCATGAAATATTTTAAACGTTTATAACTTTTCGCTGGCTTAACGAAATTTCTTGATTAGCATCTCAATCGAAAGCCAAAACATCAAAGCTTCATGTCGTTTACTTACTGAATCCCACATACCTGTCCAAATAGTTTAATAACTGTTTTAAAAGAGAACGTTGATTTCAAGCAAATCTATAAATAGGGGTGGCTAGAGAAAATTTGACGTCATTTGCTTTTCACTCTCCGATTGGCTCGCATCTCAGCAGGCGACAGATCGGCTTGTTCTGACCGGGCGTGCTTCTCAGGCACAGACATCAATAGCGAAGGACACCCCCGTTTGTCTTGCTTCGCTCAAATCAAACTGTCGAGCGAGCGAGAGAAGATGCCGTCCGAAGTTAAAGCCATCACCGCTGCCGCCGCCTAGAAGAAGAAGAGGAAGCAGTCCACAGGAGAAATTGCGGTCGAACTGTGAACACGGTCGGGCGAGTCATTCTCGCTTTGTGGTTCACCGCTTGTTTGCGTTCACCCAGCCATTGTCATCGCTGCCGCAAATTTCATCGGCCGAGGAGCTGTTGACCCGCGCTTCAAAATTTCGACTCGTGATGAAATCATCTTTGGTGGTCAAGAAGCAATCCCGTTAGGAGCAAATACCAGAAGCCCCCTGAGGTTTGCTGGTCCGAGCAGTGTTATTTATCCGTAACAACATCGAAGCTAACAAAGCCATCGGTTCTTTTCAGAGCCATCAAATTTGTGGAAAAGAGTTAAAAGAGAAATATTTCCGACTTTATTTATAACTTCTAGTATTCCTAAATCAATTTCACGGCCTCATACAAAATTTCATTTGTCGTGAATAATTTATGACTCAACCATTTGAGATTGTACTCGCGGACGCTGCTGCAGTGCCGTCGGGGTGAGTGCTCAACATTCCACAACGATTGCAAAATAGAGTGGCTTTTCCAACAGCGCCTTTTATGTTCCATATTGTATGGGAACACTTTGATTAGGAAAATTATCACATGTGACAAAACTGCGACATATTAAGAATGCTTTTGAAAATACATTTTCATTGAACAATTGTAATAATTTTGGCACCCATGGATCAGAAATTTACCGTCATAATTAAGAAAACTATTAATTATCAATAGCTCGTATTGAATATTTAGGGAATGCCAATCATTCCAACAATTCATGCCCAAGCAACACAGATGTTATAATAGAGTATTTTTAAACTATATATGACCAGATTTAGTTATATATTAGCAGATAATGCTCAATTATAACATGTGTGCTACTCGGGTGTTCGAACAATTTCTCACGTATTAGTATTCTCCACAATTTTCAAGTAATTCCAAGCCCAACACATTATTGACACATACCCATTTCCCAGACTGGTCGATCAGAAAGCGAAGAGCACAAAAGGGAGGAGCATCATCTGCTATTCCAAGGTTATAAAACATGCTGCCTTCGTTGGATACAGTTGCATTCCATTTCCGCTTTCGAGCTGGTAAGAGCTCCTCCGAACTTGCTTAGCAAGAAGTACCTCGCTGCTAGAAGCCTGCTGAGCTGTTAATCCAGAATCTGGTTTGTGAAATTGCTCAAGATTTCAAGATTGAGCTACGTTTCCAGATTTCAACTAAATCCCTTTGTACGCTACTCTGTTGCTGTTGTGTACCCATGAAATATTAAGCTTGTTTGTCGAATAAACAGAGAACTTATTCACATCTTCTTCTTTTTCTTCTTCTTGGCATTAACGTCCTCACTGGGACAGAGCCTGCTTCTCAGCTTAGTGTTCTTATGACACTTCCACAGTTATTAACTGAGAGCTTTCTTTGCCAAAGTTTCCATTTTTGCATTCGTATATCGTGTGGCAGGTACGATTATACTCTATGCCCAGGGAAGTCAAGAAAATTTCCATTACGAAAAGATCCTGGACCGACCCGGAATCGAACCCAGACACCTTCAGCATGGCTTTGCTTTGTAGCCGCGGACTCTAACCACTCGGCTAAGGAAGGCCCCAGCTTATTCGCATGCATTTGCAACTTTTTCGATTTTCCATACAAAATGACCAACTTTGGTAAGTTAGATCTCAGTTATTTATGGAAATATTTTCGAATGAAACATTCACAGAACATCAGATGTAACTTGAATTTTAACATATATTTTTGAAAATTTTTCCAATCACAAGTTTATAAGTAATAACGGTTTGACTAAACTGTAATTTTCGACGAAAAATTCAAAACTTTTTATCTTAAAATCTGATAGCCTTACACAAAAACTGTCTTCAACAAACTTATTAATCTCGTCAAAATCTACAACTTTTCTGAAGATTCCATGAAGCTATTCCTTCAATATGTTTAGTTATGTCAATCATAAAAAATCGTCAAAAAATTCTCTTTAGTCAAACCGTTAATGCTTTTCAACGTGTGATTGGAAAAATCACTCAAAAACATATGTTTAAATTTAAGTTATGTCTGATATTCTGTTAAAATTTCATTCAAATCAGTCCATAAATAACTGAGATATAGTTTATCAAATTTGGTCATTTTGCATGAAAAATCAAAAGAGTTGCAGTTTTTATTTCTCAGCGAAGAATCACACCATCAACGAAAATAGCGCGAAAGCAATAACCAATCGCGTGCGAGTAGCGAACGAAGTGACGAAACAACCAAGCGAGAGCCCCACCACTCGCCATCGGTGAACGGAGCTCGAGCAAATAAAACCACTGGTTGTTCTGTTCCTCGCTCATTCACAAATCGAACGGCATAACGAACGGATCAAGCAGCGGAGCAGCAAAGAAGAGCGCGTGAAAGCCACAGCAGTGTGCGAGTAGCGAACGGAACCAGAAAGCGAAAGCAACAACTGAAAATCATTCAGTTTACGGATTAGTAGTCAGCGCCAACCGGCGACCTGTTGGAAAGTAACGTTAGCAAAATATACACCATCTGCCTCTCCTTACCATTCATATTCTTGTACTTGATGAATTCAATGAAATGGTTTGGTTTGGCGATGGAGCAAAGAGTTATTAAGAATGATTTTACTTAACAAAGAGTTGTTGATAAATATTCCAATCAATAAGAGTTGTTTTGAAAAAGTTCACTTTTATCAGAAATTTCTGCTTTACCAAAGAGTTGTTAATGAAATTCCTGCAGCAAAGGGTCGAGTTTCTCCCACGAATATTTCCAGCCAGGACCAGTCATGGAGGACAATCCATCCCGAGCATCACGGCCCCCGCTTCCAAAATTCTCGAGTACGGAAATTGGAAAATTAATACATAATGCTCATCTTGTACATCCCTTGCCAAGACATCAATTTCATATAGCCTATTTCTCAGATTAACGCGATAGACTAACATGTAGAAAATTTTCAGATCAATAGTTACTTATTACAATTGGTCAGGAAACAGTATATTGAACAGTATTTAAAATCTGTCGCAATTTTAATACATTTTCCAATTTAATACTCGAGAATTTAGGAAGTGTTCCCCCATTATATGATAAATCAACGATGCTGTTTGAAATACCATACAATTCTGAGTACATGAATTTGAGAATTTACCACTGCAGCGCCGTCGGACCGTAATAACATCATATATTACGGTCCGACGGCGCTGCAGTGGTAAATTCTCAAATTCATGTAATTATGTAGGGTAAATTATGTGAACCAAATTGTAGTATACCGCGATATTTAGATCATTATAGATAAATCAGTAAATATCATCCAATAAACCCTTTTATGAACGTATGTTGGCCCTGAAAAGGGCCGATTGAGCTTGGATGCTGTGACCACGAGTTTACCACGAGGCGAAATCTAGAAGCACGGATCGGTCAACCTAGAAATCTTAAGCGATTTCACAGACCAGATGCTGGATTGGCAGCTTGAAGAATGACAGCTCAGCAGATTTCTAGCAGCGAGGTTCTTCTCGCTGAACAAGTTCGGAGGAGCTCTTACCAGCTCGAAAGCGGAATTAGAATGAAACTGAATCCGACGAAGGAAGCATGTTTTTTAACCTCAGAATAGCAGACGATGCTCCTCCCTTTTGTGCTCTTCGCTTTCTGATCGACCAATCTGGGAAATGGGTTTGTGCCAATAATGTGTTGGGCTTAGAATTACTTGAAAATTGCGGAGAATGCTAATGCGTGAGAAATTGGTCGAACATGAATTGCTGGAAGGGTTGACATTAACTAAATATTCAATACGAGATATTGATAATCAATAGTTTTCTTTATTATGACGGTAAATTTCTGATCCATGGGTGCCAAAATTATTACAATTGTTCAATGAGAATGTCTTTTCAAAAGCATTCTTAATGTGTCGCAATTTTGTTACATGTGATAATTTTGCTAATCAAAGTGTTCCCACAAAATATGGAACATCAAAGACGCTGTTGGAAATGCCACTCTATTTTACAATTGTTGTGGAATGTTGAGCACTCACCCCGATGGCACTGCAGCAGCGTCTGCGATTACAGTCTCAAAATGTTGAGTCATAAATTATTCATGACAAATGAAATTTTGTATGAAGCTGTGAAATTGATTTAGGAATATAAGAAGTCATATATAAAGTCGGAAATATTTCTCTTTTAACTCTTTTCTACTAATTTGATGACCCTGAAAAGGGCCGATGGCTTTGTTAGCTTTGATGCTCTTACAGATAAATAACACTGCGGGATGTTATCAGTTGATTGCCATGGTCAAACGGGGAATCCTCAACTCAAATGTATAAATTTGAGCAAGTTATTTGCTTATACGACGAACCGAAAGTTTCGTGACGTGGATGGCGCACAACATTAACAGGTAGTGGATCACCGGGCTTAAGTCAAAATCTGATGATGGCGGCGATGACGATGGCTGGGTGAACGCAAACAAGCGGTGAACCACAAAGCGAGAATGACTCGCCCGACCGTGTTCACAGTTCGACCGCAATTTCTCCTGTGGACTGCTGCCTCTTCTTCTTCTAGGCGGCGGCAGCGTTGATGGCTTTAGCTTCGGACGGCATCTTCTCTCGCTCGCTCGACAGTTTGATTTGACAAGACAAACGGGGCGTCCTTCGCTATCGATGTCTGTGCCTGAGAAGCACGCCCGGTCAGAGCAAGACGATCTGTTGCCTGCTGAGATGCGATCGAAGCGGAGAATTGAAAGCAAATGACGTCAAATTTTCTCTAGCACCCCTATTTATAGATTTGCTTGAAATCAACGTTCTCTTTTAAAACAGTTATTAAACTATTTGAACAGTTATGTGGGATTCAGTAAGTAAACGACATGACCCTTTAATGTCTTGTCTTTCAATCGATGTGCCATTCAAGGAATTTCGTTAAACCAGCAAACAGTTATAAGAGTTCAAAATATTTCATGCCAACGTAAGGCTCTTGGTTTTGAAATTCCAATTTCACTCCTGTATAGAGAATTTTTATTTTACTTTCAAACTGTGCGGCATAATCAAATGCAAACGCATTTTGTTCCCGATGGTTAGTGCTTGTGCTTTAACTGTTCATAAGTCGCAAGGTGGAACTTTCCCCGAGGTCGTGTACGACTATGACAAAAGCCAGGATCAGCAATTGGTATATGTTGGTTTGTCGCGGGTTACTTCACTGCAAGGACTATTTTTGACAAACTCTACCAATTCTTCCCAGTTCCATCACGCACAAGGCAGCAATTCCAAGGGTTGACTTGAGGAATGAGCTGCAGCGCTTAGGCAATCATCGATTAGTGACGCTTTGAGACGTGAAATACTGGATTATAGCGGCCAATCCTGCATATTGATGAGTATCAATGTACAGAGCCTAAATGCTCATGCAATGGATATTGCTACAGACCAAAGCACTGGACCGATTCAATCGATTTTCACGATCGAAGCCCCCGAGCTATCAAACATCTAATCTACTGGAGGAGTTTGGCGAACTACAACTGGAGCCAGAAACCGATCACCCAACCAAGCAACACAAGGAAGCAACGACCAAACAAACAAATTCCATCATCTGGCATTATTCCTGGAACACCATACACTGGTTCTCGAAACCACAGAACGACAAATGGTTCTTTTCAGGACTACCAAAATGAGTCCAAAAAGAGTTAACTTCTGAAAACTTCATCCGATCAATAACAACAAAAACTAGTACACTTACAAATTCATACTCATGACAAATCAAATTATTAATCATCGTAGTTCTACGTCAACCCCGCGGTAATGTAATAGACATTACCAACCCCAATTTTTTTCGAGTACGTCGGAATCGGGCTTGTAAAAATTCGGATTTAGGTGGATTTTAGTAAGAGTTATAGTAACAACCAAAAAGCTTCCTTATGCATCAGAAACGATGAATTTATCTATTTTTAAAACTCGGTCTTTTCTTACAAAAAATGCTCAGGTTTCGAGTCAGATTTGGATTTGAACAGCGGATTTTTTTATTCAAGTTCGGGTCAGGTCTGAGTACGGGTCGGGTCCGGGTTTAAAAAAAAATAAAGTAAGTCGGGTACGGGTCGTGTTTGGGCTCAAAAAATGTGAAACCCCCCTCTAATAATTAACCTCTATCGGAAATACAAATCGACGTCAAATCCACCGGGTGGTCGAGCAACTTTGTGGAAGACAGCATCCTTCTAAATGACCCATAACGCGGGTATGTCACAGTTTCATGGTGCGTTATGGAGAAAAGATATACCAGTGAACCCTAGTCCTGACTGCTTCAAACGAAGAGAACAGGATGTTCGAGTAATGAAAGGAACACTTATTAGTCCTTGTTACATTTTAAACCTTGTTGAAAGTGACAAGTCTCGGTTTTTCCAGTTGCAGAGAATGATCTGACAATGATCGAGACAAGGAAAAAAAATTGAACAATTTGTTTCATAATCCTTCATTCAATTGATTCTCTAGTTTGAAGAAGTAGGGACTATGATTCTGATGCACGGACAATATTTGTGTAATTTCTACCGAAAGTCCATATCGACGCTAGCGCCACGCGGTGGTCGAGTTCTAAACTAAATTGTATCTCATTTGCAAGTCCTTATCCTCCTGAACAACTTTGCCGAAGACTGCATCTTTCTATGTGTTCGCAATAGACCATTTCCGTAAAAAAATTTTATTGGTTTATATGATTTCTGACAATTTACTGAACAAACTTTCCTAAGGAACCGATATGTTTTGGAGCCTTTAACTATTAGAAAACGATGAAAAACTTGCGGCACGTTAGTTCACCCCTCGGTCCCCTGCAATTTGTTTCACCTCGAAAAAATGCAGACCCCTTTTTCCCCTATGGTATTGCAACCACGTTGTGGTGAATTTAAGATCAGCTGGCATGACCAGATGATTTTTGTTTATGTTTTCATTCATCATAATGGGCTCCGCTGGTTTCGCTCCCCCCTTCCTTCACGGTTCCTGAATCACCGCGGTAACCACCTTCACCGCTTCGGCCGAATATGACCGTACCCGGCGGACACTACACGGTTCTGTAACGCAAGGATTGTAGTCGGCAGATGCCTGATATCTGTTTTCTGCCGACGAGGATTGAATAAGCCGGAAGATTACCGCCTAGAGGCAGCAACAGCCCCGCAAGGAAATTTTGAGCGTCTGTTGCTGCCTCTAGGCGGGAATCTTCCGGCTTATTCAATCCTCGTCGGCAGAAAACAGAGAGATCAGGCATCTCAAAATTTTCTTGCGCGGCTGTTGCTGCTTCAAGGCGGAAATCTTCCGGATCAACATCCAACAGATAGATTTAGGCATTTGCCAAAAATAGCCTTCTACAGAACTAGCGGTACCGTAACTGTTGGGTGGATGAGAGATTTGTTGTTAGGGGGTGGTTTTGAATATTGAATATGTGGAGGAAAACATATTTTCCTAAACCTGAATCGGGTTGGAGTTGAAACTGTGATTCAGAACGGATTGCGCCAGTTTCAACCTGGTTTAAAAACGTTTGTTTGAGTACTTTCAAGTTAGTTTCGTTGGCGCTCCTGTTTGGGGCGCCCTGACCGGGATCACGGTCAGTTTGAGCGCGCACCTGATTTGACGTTTCCAAATGTAAACAAGCATCCCAATGCAGGGGTGGAATCGAAAAACTGTTGCAAAATCACCACGCTGATTCCCATAGGGTTGAACAAACTGTGCCGCATCTTGAATTATTTTTCAAAATGTGGTGAGTATCTATGTTTTCAAAAATTTGTAAGAAAATCAGGAGTGCGTATAAACAAAATCTGAAAGCGTTAACATTCATTAAAAATGATTGCCTTTCGAAGAAAAATACAAAAACTGGGGGTTAGATCTGACGGAAATGGTCTATCTCGAGTTATCACATAATTAGCCCCTACCGGAAGTTCATATCGACGCTAGCGCCACGCAGTGGTCGAGTTCTGAACTAAATTGTGTCTCATGTGGAAGTGCTTATCCTCCTGAGCAACTTTGCCGAAGACTGCATCCTTCTATGTGCTCTCAATCTCGAGTTATCGCATAATTGGCAACTATCGGAAGTTCATATCGACGCTAGCGCCACGCAGTGGTCGAGTTCTGAACTAAATTGTATCTCATGTGGAAGTCCTTATCCTCCTGAGCAACTTTGCCGAAGACAGCATTTTTCTATGTGCTCGCAATCTCGAGTTATCGCATAATTAGCCCCTACCGGAAGTTCATATCGACGCTAGCGCCACGCAGCGGTCAAGTTCTGAACTAAATTGTATCTCATGTGGAAGTCCTTATCCTCCTGAACAAATTTGCCGAAGACAGCATCCTTCTATGTGCTCGCAATCTCGAGTTATCGCATAATTAGCCCCTACCGGAAGTTCATATCGACGCTAGCGCCACGCAGTGGTCGAGTTCTGAACTAAATTGTATCTCATGTGGAAGTTCTTATCCTCCTGAGCAAGTTTGCCGAAGACAGCATCCTTCTATGTGCTCGCAATCTCGAGTTATCGCATAATTAGCCTCCACGGAAGTTCATATCGACGCTAGCGCCACGCAGCGGTCGAGTTCTGAACTAAATTGTATCTCATGTGAAAGTCCTTATCCTCCTGAGCAACTTGTAGCATGGTCACTTTTTTGTAAATATTATTTTAAGATTTATTCAATATAAATATAGATGTACATAAATTGTTACATAATTATATTGTTTTTTCATGTTCTTCAATGTTAATTTATTATTCGTGTTAAATTATTTTTCATTTAATCATATATCATTTCATTGTCAAATTTAACAAATTCAATAGTTCACTTAAATATATGCGATATTCAGTATCACAGTTCAAAATGAAATGCACTTTTCCAAAACCGCATACAAAACTTGCATACAAGTCGCCTTCTACCAATACTATATCAAATAAAAGTCCCTGTCGCCTTACACACTACACCACGAAACACGAATAAGCCTAAGGTTCAAAGTTCAAGCCCGAACGTTAACGATCGTTATAAATAGATCGGAGTCCAAAAATAGACGGAACGATACAGGTCATTCAGATGGAATGGTAGCGAAAGAGATAGCGCTTCAATCGGTTCTCATTCGTAGTTGATGAGGATCGTCGTTTGAAAAGGTCGTGAAATTACTTCGGTGATTTTACGTACTTCCGTCCACGAAGATGTAAAATCACACCTTATCTGAGGACTTTCAGAATCTCTACTCGTCCATTTTGACCTGGACCGTGGAAGAGGCGAGAGTGCGTGAATATTTTTAGTGTCGCGGTGTGTTTCATTTGGTAATAAATTAAAATGTGAGAAGTTTTGTAGATTGAAATTAATGTTCCTTTTCGTTAGTCAAGTAAAGTTCGTTAGCCTAAAGCCAAGAAGGTTAAGTGCGGTCAAGTTAGTTTGTGTGTGCGTTTGTGAATAAAAAAGGTAATTGTGAACTTTTTTTTGTGTGGAGAATTTTTTGTTAATGCGTCGAACAGCCGTTCGACGGCTTTTTATTTAGGATCGAAATCTAGCGATCTACGGCCCAAGCTCGGCACACTGCATCTGCAAGCTAAACGCTGCTCTCGACCCCACGCTTCAGCGTTCAGAAGTCCCGGTTTGAGGGGAAAGCCGGAAGGGAACAAACCGTTCCGACAGAGCGGCCACCACCATTTCTATTACCTCGTGGACAGGCCACGTGTGAAGCCCCCGACGATCCCCACCGTCGTCAACTGCGTCATACGTCACCGACGCACGTGATTTCCGGCGTGCGACACTTCATCAAGGAGTAAATCTAAAAAGTCGCAGTTCGTTGCCGTATTTGGAGTAGTAGCCGCAATACCACCATCGTCGATGTGCTAATTTCGGAATCCTGCTTTGCCGTCCCATTCTTCGTCCGGCACTTCTGCTTTGCCAGCCCATTGAACGGCCGTCGCTTCTGCTTTGCCGGCGGCATTCATCGCAGCATCTAAAAGGGTCCGTGAGTACAAGCCAAACCAAACTAACCATGCGCATGCGTTAAAACCCCACACAATAACCGAGCTCGAAGATAAAAAGAAGATGATCGATAAATGTCGATAGAATTAGTTTAGCAAATCCGCACACACATTAGGGAAAGTAGGAAGAAGAAGTAGAAGAGGAAAGGAACACACAATTATGAATAAAACCTAGGTTATCAAATTTGAATAAATTTCTAAATGTTTTTGCTGTTCTCAACCAGATTATGTATTTTTGTAATATGTTAGTGCTTTCCCTGTAACAGTTTTTTTGGTCTTCGAGATTTCTCACGTTTCGCGTCGTTCTACCTGTTTCTTTTTCTGTTTTTTGTACGCCAGGATAGACTGCCTGGGAAATCAGTCTCTCCACTCACGTGTCTGAAGCGAACAGGGAAATTTGAATTAGTGAGTTCTTCCAGTGATGATACTCGTGAGTGGTGTCTTTTTGTGTCGGTAGAACGACGGTCAACATCAACTATTTTTTGAGAATCGCTTAAGGCGACCTCTATAACTGAGAAATCTCGATCCACTATTCCTTTGAGTTTTCTGTATCGTTTCCTAAATTGCTATTTGGACTCTTATAAAACAAACCCGCCCTGAGGTTGGGTTTCTTGCCGGGCAAACATAACTCGACAGACGGTCCTCTTCGGAGGTGGCGCTAAAGCCGTCTGTTTCTTGAGCCAGGGAACGAAACAGGAGACGGAAAACCTTTAGCCGTATTTTAAACTATGCCGAAGACAGCATCCTTCTATGTGCTCGCAATCTCGAGTTATCGCATAATTAGCCTCTACCGGAAGTTCATATCGATGCTAGCGCCACGCGGTGGTCGAGTTCTGAACTAAATTGTATCTCATGTGGAAGTTCTTATCCTCCTGAGCAAGTTTGCCGAAGACAGCATCCTTCTATGTGCTCGCAATCTCGTGTTATCGCATAATTAGCCCCTACCGGAAGTTCATATCGACGCTAGCGCCACGCAGCGGTCAAGTTCTGAACTAAATTGTATCTCATGTGGAAGTCCTTATTCTCCTGAACAACTTTGCCGAAGACAGCATCCTTCTATGTGCTCGCAATCTCGAGTTATCGCATAATTAGCCTCTACCGGAAGTTCATATCGATGCTAGCGCCACGCAGCGGTCGAGTTCTGAACTAAATTGTATCTCATGTGGAAGTTCTTATCCTCCTGAGCAAGTTTGCCGAAGACAGCATCCTTCTATGTGCTCGCAATCTCGTGTTATCGCATAATTAGCCTCTACCGGAAGTTCATATCGATGCTAGCGCCACGCAGCGGTCGAGTTCTGAACTAAATTGTATCTCATGTGGAAGTCCTTATCCTCCTGAGCAACTTTGCCGAAGACAGCATCCTTCTATGTGCTCGCAATCTCGAGTTATCGCATAATTAGCCTCTACCGGAAGTTCATATCGATGCTAGCGCCACGCAGTGGTCGAGTTCTGAACTAAATTGTATCTCATGTGGAAGTGCTTATCCTCCTGAGCAACTTTGCCGAAGACAGCATCCTTCTATGTGCTCGCAATCTCGAGTTATCGCATAATTAGCCCCTACCGGAAGTTCATATCGACGCTAGCGCCACGTCGCGGTCGAGTTCTGAGCTAAATTGTATCCCATGTGGAAGTCCTTATCCTCCTGAGCAACTATGCCGAAGACAGCATCCTTCTATGTGCTCGCAATCTCGAGTTATCGCATAATTAGCCTCTACCGATGCTAGCGCCACGCAGTGGTCGAGTTCTGAACTAAATTGTATCTCATGTGTAAGTTCTTATCCTCCTGAGCAAGTTTGCCAAAGACAGCATCCTTCTATGTGCTCGCAATCTCGAGTTATCGCATAATTAGCCCCTACCGGAAGTTCATATCGACGCTAGCGCCACGCAGCGGTCAAGTTCTGAACTAAATTGTATCTCATGTGGAAGTCCTTATCCTCCTGAACAACTTTGCCGAAGACAGCATCCTTCTATGTGCTCGCAATCTCGAGTTATCGCATAATTAGTGTAGGATCGCAGTAATCATTGATTGTTATACATTGTCACATTGGTTCAATAAATATTCATTCTAATACTAACACTACAGCTCGAAGGACGTTTCTTCAGAGAAGTATAAGACACTTATGATGTTCGGAGGTCCCGATGTACGACGAATCACCTCAAAAGTTGCTAAAGTTAGAAGCGGAACAATTGATAACCGATATCGTATAGCCGTGAATTTGCTGGATGAGTATTTCGTGCCACGAGTTTCAAAAACTTTCGAACGCCAGAAGTTTAGAACAATGACATCAATGCCACAAGAAAAGCTGGACACTTTCGTCGTACGGCTGAAGCATCAAGCGACCAATTGTGATTTCGGAAACCAAGTAGAGAACATGATCGTTGACCAGATTGTAAGTACAACACAAGATTTAAAACTTAAACGAAGATGCCTGGAGAAAAACTTAAAACTAAAGGAAGTCCTCGACATAGCACGAACGCACGAATCTGTCGAGTTACAGCTGAATAACTGGGACGGAAAGCAAACACCGAAATTGGACCTGAATGCTGTGGATGAAAAATCTGTTGCTGCCAGCGAAGTTTTGAAGGTGACGGACTATGTGGGACGTAAATGTAGCCGATGTGATGGAAAACATGATGTTCGGGATCCTTCCTGTCCAGCCAAAACCCGTAAGTGTAATATTTGTGACAAAACAGGACATTTCGCTCGTTGCTGTTACCGGAAGAGAAAGCAAGATGCTGAATTCAAGTTTGCAGATAGATCGAATCAACCGAAGATAAAACGCTTCATTCGTGAAATCGAAGATACTAGCGCTGATGACGAAGGAACTGTTTTCAACCTATTTCACCTTGGAACTGGAAAACGATTTGTGATCGTGAACATCGGAGGCCACCCTGTGAAATTTATAGTGGATACTGGAGCAGACGAAAATGTGCTAGCTGAAAATGATTGGAAGAAATTAAAACAAGCTGGTTTCGAAGCATATGCAATAAGGACAGGGAGCAAGAAGATTTTCAACGCTTATGGATCAAATACACCGCTTAGTGTTTTGGGAGAACTTGACGCTGAAATTACGTTCAACGGGAAATCAATTGATTCTACGCTTTACGTGATTTCTGGAGGGAAATATTCGTTGCTTTCGGGAGATGCCGCTATCAAGCTAGGTATCCTGCAGTTCACTTATGCGATTGAAGTTGATCCGTTTCCATCAATCAGAGGTAAGTAATAATACTTTGATCGAATAAAAAAAAAAATTGTTTGGATACTTCATAAGGTGTGGTTGCAAACGTTAAAATTGATAAAAATGTGCCACCCGTGCGACAAAGCTTGCGAAGGATTCCATTTCCCTTAGAAGAGTTAGCAATAGCGAAACTCAAAGAATTAGAGAGGCAAGACATAATTGAACGAGTCTTTGAAGCTTCAGAATGGGTTTCTCCAATGATAGTCAAAAGGAAAAGTCAAACAGAAGTACGTATAATTGTTGATTTACGCGAGGCAAATAAAACTGTCATTCGCGAAGTACATCCCCTACCGATGCTTGAACAAATGACTAAAAAAATAGGTTGGGATCAATAATGATATTGATTATATTTTCATGATTTATAATTATAATCATAAAATTTCAGGTGGCCATTCCATTTTTACGAAGCTTGATATTCGTCAAGCATTTCACCAAGTGGAATTGAACAGAAATGTAGGTATATAACGACCTTCATTTCTCCACTTGGGTTAATGCGTTACAAAAGACTCATGTTCGGTCTCTCGGCGGCCCCTGAACTTTTCCAAAAAGCGATGGAAACAATATTTGCCGATTTTCCTTGGCTGATAATTTTTATCGATGATATTTTAATACCAGCCAAGAATATCGAGGAATTGCGGTGTAGAACGAATCTTGTGAACCAAAGGCTACAGCAATACAACATTTTGATCAATGCAGATAAAACTGAATACGGCGTAACAGAACTTGATTTCATTGGTTACCACATAACCCCAAATGGTATATCAGTTTCTAAGAGCAAGTTGGAGGCAATTGATAAGCTCGATGCACCTAAATCGACTGAAGAAGTTCGAAGTTTCCTTGGATTAGTGAACTTTGTAAATCGATATATTCCACACATGGCAACAATAACAAATCCTCTAAATCAACTTACGCACAAAGGAACAAAGTTCCATTGGAATTCTGTTCATCAACAAGCATTCGATCAAATTAAAAATATATTAAAGAAAGACGAGAGCCTAGGATTTTATAATCCAGATTTTGAAACATATGTAATTGCTGACGGAAGCCCGGTTGGACTTGGTGCAGTATTGGTTCAGAAAAATGACACTGGTCAGTTTAAGATAATTCACTATGCTTCAAAGACCCTCACAGCTACTGAGAAGAAGTATGCACAAACTGAGCGGGAAGCATTAGCTCTAGTGTGGGGGTGCGAAAAGTTCTACTACTATTTGTATGGTTAACATGTCGGTTGGATAAAACACCTGTTTCAAGGTTTTCCAAATGAAGGCGCGTCCCCTCTCTTTTGACTACTTTGTGTTTTTGAGGGTTGAAATTTGGAGATAGTTTATTCTTTCGAATGAAGTTCTTCACCACTACCAAGTCTCCAACATCGATAGTGGATTGTTTTGCATTCCGTTTTTCGTCAATATATTGTTTTCCTTTTTCCTTGATACGTGCATCGTTTTGTTTTGCTTGATCGAAGTTTACTTTACGTGTGGATCGTGGTAGCTTATCTCGCAAGTTCCAACCGAACATGAGTTCAGCAGGAGAGAAATTGGTAACTGAGTGTGGTGTTGATCGATACGCATGTAAGAAGTCTTGTAGGTCGCATTTCCAATCGCGACCCATTGCATCGCTGATTTTGATAGATCTTAATAACGTTCTATTTTGTCTTTCTACTTGTCCATTTTGGAAAGCTGCATATGGAACAGAATGTTTTATTTCAATTCCGTTTGTTTTACAGAAAGTGGAAAACTCTTCAGACGCAAATGGTTGGCCATTATCACAAACTATTTCTTCAGGATATCCAAATCGTGCAAATATCTCTCTTAGTTTTGTGATTGTTAGTTTAGCTGTCATGGAGTTTTGGATAACTACTTCTAAATATCTAGAAAAATAATCAGTTACAACCAACAAATGGTGCCCTCCTGGAATTTCCATGAAATCCATTGCAATTTTCATCCATGGTCTTTCTGGTATTTCTGTTCGTGTGATTGGTTGTGTCTCCGGAATAGAAACTAAAACGCACCCTGAACAATTTCCTACAAAATGTTCAATCATGGAGTCCATTCCAGACCACCAAACTTTTGATCGCAGCCGTCGTTTCATTGATGATATGCCAAGATGAGGCTCGTGTGCTAAAACCAACGTTCGCTTTTGCAATACCCTAGGAATAACTATTTTGTTATCCTTCATCACAACTCACTGGTTTGTAGTAATGCAGTTTGAAAGTTTCTTATATTTCATTAATGTTTTGGGCCATCGTCGAGCTGCATATGGTAACCATTTGATGAGCTCTTGAAGTTCCTCATTAGCATAAGTTGCTTTTTCTATTTCTTGCAACGACAGAGCTATGGGACACGTATCTTGAGTGATATATCTGATTATTCTTTCCGTTTCTTCATCAAAACTAGGTCCGTTATCGGGTATAGTTTGGCATAATCGAGAAAGAGGGTCAGCTATATTTCCTTTTCCTGGTCTATACATAATTTTGTAGTCGTAAGACATCAGTCGTAGTTTCCATCTTTCTATTCGAGGTGATGGTTTAACCCGATCTCCAAAAATTACCACAAGTGGTTTATGGTCGGTTCTGATATGTAGAGGTCAGGAATTACAACTGCTCTGTTTAAGGTGGTTTTACAGAATGATCATTTATTAACTTTACTGACTGTCATTGCCTACTCTGAGTCATTGTCTGTGCCTACCTTGATCAAATACATTAATATCATTCACTGCAACTTAGGGGAAAAGAAGACTTCCTGCTCAAAAGAAAAATCATCATGGTTTGGAATACGATGGAAGCACCGTATATATCAAGATCCTGGTCAAATTAGCACATACGTACAAGAGAATACTGTCCATCACATTAAAGTCGTCAGCACCGGAGAAAAGTGGAAGCAACTGAAAAATTATCGGGTAATTTGGAAATAACCCAGGCTCAGGTAAAACGTGTCTTCACATGGTGAGTACTAACTAGCAGTGCTGGGAATGGTAATAGTAGTAGGCTTGAATTTTCGCGAAAATCACGTGGCTCTCCCAGTGCAGTAGTTCAAAAACGTGAATCTCATTAAGTAGCCTATGTTGGGTGCACGAATTTTCTAAACCATGAGTGTCATTGAGGGCTCTAAATGCGGGAAATACAGCGGGAAATAGAACATTTTTCTACAGTAATTCTGGGTTGCCCTTAGCAACGTGTGTTTTGCTATTTTCAAGGCTTTTGCCTACAGCAGCGATGGGCGTGAGTTTCACTGGCTTCGCTGACTGTGATTGGCTTTGCTTGGCTACTGTAGAGTGAATGTCAAGATTTTTCCCAACCCTGCTAACTAGATGTCCCGAGCTCAACCGAGTTGAAAGCATGACAAACAAATTAAGTTGAATTTGTGAGTACTGGAGTTGCTGGAGTTGAACAGACACAAAACTTTTATTTTGTAATAAGTAGAAGAGGTGTTTGAAGAATTAATCTCGTGATATTTGTAGAAAACTTCAATACATTTTCTGGTAGCAGATTAGTGCAATGCTCCTTAACAAAGTTCTTACAAAATTATTGATGGATCCTTGATTATATCATTTGTGATTTCCTGTTGTGATCCTTGGTAGCTTCATGGAATGGAAGAATTCTAGGGTAAGAAACCCACACCCATCCCTGTGCAAGTGGATGTCCAAGGATAGAAGACAGATGAAAGTCCTGTACAATATGGACAACAAATATTATTAAGCAACGATTGGAATGAGCTGCCCTGAGTTGAATATTTGTGAATTCACTTAGTGAAGAAAACTAGGAATTAGTACTGAACATACGTGCCAATTGCCTTCTACATAGTGGTTCTTGACTTGTAAACGAGTGAGAAAAGTTGACTTAAATCTAAAGCATAGTCCTAAACATGAATATGTACACAGGTTATAACTTACAACTAGATGCTATAAGCAATTTGCTTAGATACCGCAGGACACATCAGTAATACAACAGTTCTATCGTTTATAGGTGAGACTTTACATCAACAGCAAAATGAATGCTACTTCTGAAACTTTTACCCCATAGATCGTTTAACCCTACGAATTATGTCCATCAGCAAATGGTAGAGGACAGACAACAAAAAAAATCTAAAGTAAGCTATTTACTTTGTTCACTCATACAGACATACTAATCCTAATTCAACTAAACTTCCTCCAGAAGTTTTAAAAAAATTTGCACTTTATGAATTAAATTTGGAAATAAAGTTCTTGTAATTTTGAATTAACAAGTTGTGATCAACAAAGATTCTTAATTTGATTTAACTAGTGAGATTCTTGACGGATTCACTTTATACGCTTAGGTAGATTTCTCCTGTTTATACCAGCTTCAACTTCATAATTCCAATTGTAAACTACTTTAAGATTTTTTTTTTAATGTTACTCTCAAAAAAACCGAATTCCAAATGAAATATTTCACTAATATTTATTTGTTGCTATACAATTACATCATAAACAGTTGAAATCATTAGCACTTGGAAAATGTACCACGTACCTGTTTTGAAACAGATCTAACGTAATATTGGCATAATTGAACATTTCTACAAGAAATTCTCAGCTAAACCTACATTATAAACAATCTTTTACATTTTTATCGTTAGGGTAATTATCACCAAAAACACTGAGCAAACGAACAACACTGTTTATATTGAGAACACCATTATATCGAGCAGTATCTATTTGAAAATATTTGAATAATTGTTATTAAAAATTATGCAGATTTCCAGAGTGGATGTAACTAGTCAAACAAGCAGCAATTTGTTAGGCTGATACAAACACCTAAGCGTATAATCCATCAAGAATCTCACTAGTTAAATCAAATTAAGAATCTCTGTTGATCACAACTTGTTAATTCAAAATTACAAGAACGTTATTTCCAAATTTAATTCATCAAGTGCAAAATTTTTAAACCTCTGGTGGAAGTTTAGTTGAATTAGGATTAGTATGTCTGTATGAGTGAACAAAGTAAATAGCTTACTTTAGATATTTTGTTGTCTGTCCTTTACCATTTGCTGATGGACATAATTCGTAGGGTTAAACGATCTATGGGGTAAAAGTTTCAGAAGTAACCTTCATTTTGCTGTTGATGTAAAGTCTACCTATGAACGGTAGAACTGTAGTATCACTGATGTGTCCTGCGGTATCTAAGCAAATTGCTTATAGCATCTAGTTGTAAGTTATAACCTGTGTACATATTCATGTTTAGGACTATGCTTTAGATTTAAGTTAACTTTTTCTCACTCGTTTACAAGTCAAGAACCACTATGTAGAAGGCAATTGGCACGTATGTTCAGTACTAATTCCTAGTTTTCCTCACTAAGCGAATTCACAAATATTCTCAGGGCAGCTCATTCCAATCGTTGCTTAATTATATTTGTTGTCCATATTGTACAGGACTTTCATCTGTCTTCCATCCTTGGACATCCACTTGCACAGGGATGGGTGTGGGTTTCTTACCCTAGAATTCTTCCATTCCATGCTACCAAGCTACCAAGGATCACAACAGGAAATCACAAATGATATACAGTAATTTCTCGATTATATCACGGACCCAAAACAATTTAGCGTGATATACCGAAGCGTGATATAATGAAAATGTATTTTCTGCCATATATTTTTTACAAAATTTGGGCTTTGTATTGCAGAAATAAAGCCCATTCAATTGAAAACCACGTTAGGCATGGGCCAAATGGATACATGTTGCTTGTTTGGGGTTGTTTATCAATGTAAAATATATGAATTTCATATAATTATTGTAGCGTGATTAAATCGAACAGAAAACCGTGCTAAAATCGAGAGTGATATAATAAAGCGTTATTAAAACGAGTAGTGAGGGGACGCGCCTTCATTTGGAAAACCTTGAAACAGGTGTTTTATCCAACCGACATGTTAACCATACAAAAAGGATTGGTAATCAAAACCCATTTATGTGTTCAAAAGAAGGATATAGAGGTATAATCTAACAATTATTTGATTATTATAAATCTATATAGATATATTCCTATTCAAATATTGGCATAAAATGTATTTGAATTTCAGATGTGATTTCAAGCCAATTGCCATCGAATGAAGAAAGAGGAAAACGTCAATATCAACCAGAGTCCAGAGTAGCCGAATCAAAAAGATCAAAACGTCTCCCTAAGCATTTTCAAGATTTTGCGTTATATAATGTAGAAAGGCTTTAATCAATAATCCTTGTATTCACACTTACTATTTCATTAAACAAAATGTTAATTATTAGAAAAAGGGAGAGATGTAGGATCGCAGTAATCATTGATTGTTATACATTGTCACATTGGTTCAATAAATATTCATTTTAATACTAACACTACAGCTCGAAGGACGTTTCTTCAATTAGCCTCTACCGGAAGTTCATATCGATGCTAGCGCCACGCAGCGGTCGAGTTCTGAACTAAATTGTATCTCATGTGGAAGTTCTTATCCTCCTGAGCAACTTTGCCGAAGACAGCATCCTTCTATGTGCTCGCAATCTCGTGTTATCGCATAATTAGCCTCTACCGGAAGTTCATATCGATGCTAGCGCCACGCAGCGGTCGAGTTCTGAACTAAATTGTATCTCATGTGGAAGTCCTTATCCTCCTGAGCAAGTTTGCCGAAGACAGCATCCTTCTATGTGCTCGCAATCTCGAGTTATCGCATAATTAGCCCCTACCGGAAGTTCATATCGATGCTAGCGCCACGCAGTGGTCAAGTTCTGAACTAAATTGTATCTCATGAGGAAGTCCTTATCCTCCTGAACAACTTTGCCGAAGACAGCATCCTTCTATGTGCTCGCAATCTCGTGTTATCGCATAATTAGCCTCTACCGGAAGTTCATATCGATGCTAGCGCCACGCAGCGGTCGAGTTCTGAACTAAATTGTATCTCATGTGGAAGTCCTTATCCTCCTGAGCAACTTTGCCGAAGACAGCATCCTTCTATGTGCTCGCAATCTCGAGTTATCGCATAATTAGCCTCTACCGGAAGTTCATATCGATGCTAGCGCCACGCAGTGGTCGAGTTCTGAACTAAATTGTATCTCATGTGGAAGTCCTTATCCTCCTGAGCAATTTTGCCGAAGACAGCATCCTTCTATGTGCTCGCAATCTCGAGTTATCGCATAATTAGCCTCTACCGGAAGTTCATATCGATGCTAGCGCCACGCAGTGGTCGAGTTCTGAACTAAATTGTATCTCATGTGGAAGTTCTTATCCTCCTGAGCAAGTTTGCCGAAGACAGCATCCTTCTATGTGCTCGCAATCTCGAGTTATCGCATAATTAGCCTCTACCGGAAGTTCATATCGATGCTAGCGCCACGCAGCGGTCGAGTTCTGAACTAAATTGTATCTCATGTGGAAGTCCTTATCCTCCTGAGCAATTTTGCCGAAGACAGCATCCTTCTATGTGCTCGCAATCTCGAGTTATCGCATAATTAGCCTCTACCGGAAGTTCATATCGATGCTAGCGCCACGCAGTGGTCGAGTTCTGAACTAAATTGTATCTCATGTGGAAGTTCTTATCCTCCTGAGCAAGTTTGCCGAAGACAGCATCCTTCTATGTGCTCGCAATCTCGAGTTATCGCATAATTAGCCTCTACCGGAAGTTCATATCGATGCTAGCGCCACGCAGCGGTCGAGTTCTGAACTAAATTGTATCTCATGTGGAAGTCCTTATCCTCCTGAGCAAGTTTGCCGAAGACAGCATCCTTCTATGTGCTCGCAATCTCGAGTTATCGCATAATTAGCCCCTACCGGAAGTTCATATCGATGCTAGCGCCACGCAGCGGTCAAGTTCTGAACTAAATTGTATCTCATGAGGAAGTCCTTATCCTCCTGAACAACTTTGCCGAAGACAGCATCCTTCTATGTGCTCGCAATCTCGTGTTATCGCATAATTAGCCTCTACCGGAAGTTCATATCGATGCTAGCGCCACGCAGTGGTCGAGTTCTGAACTAAATTGTATCTCATGTGGAAGTCCTTATCCTCCTGAGCAATTTTGCCGAAGACAGCATCCTTCTATGTGCTCGCAATCTCGAGTTATCGCATAATTAGCCTCTACCGGAAGTTCATATCGATGCTAGCGCCACGCAGTGGTCGAGTTCTGAACTAAATTGTATCTCATGTGGAAGTTCTTATCCTCCTGAGCAAGTTTGCCGAAGACAGCATCCTTCTATGTGCTCGCAATCTCGAGTTATCGCATAATTAGCCTCTACCGGAAGTTCATATCGATGCTAGCGCCACGCAGCGGTCGAGTTCTGAACTAAATTGTATCTCATGTGGAAGTCCTTATCCTCCTGAGCAATTTTGCCGAAGACAGCATCCTTCTATGTGCTCGCAATCTCGAGTTATCGCATAATTAGCCTCTACCGGAAGTTCATATCGATGCTAGCGCCACGCAGTGGTCGAGTTCTGAACTAAATTGTATCTCATGTGGAAGTTCTTATCCTCCTGAGCAAGTTTGCCGAAGACAGCATCCTTCTATGTGCTCGCAATCTCGAGTTATCGCATAATTAGCCTCTACCGGAAGTTCATATCGATGCTAGCGCCACGCAGCGGTCGAGTTCTGAACTAAATTGTATCTCATGTGGAAGTCCTTATCCTCCTGAGCAACTTTGCCGAAGACAGCATCCTTCTATGTGCTCGCGATCTCGAGTTATCGCATAATTAGCCCCTACCGGAAGTTCATATCGACGCTAGCGCCACGTCGCGGTCGAGTTCTGAACTAAATTGTATGCCATGTGGAAGTTCTTGGTCCCCGAAACAAGTTTGCTGAAGACAGTACATTCCTATATGGCCTGAATCTCATACAATTTGGTGATGACTGCAGATTTCTGGACTGAGTGTACTGAAATTCCACGTGGCCAACATGGTCCCCTTCGTAGCCGATTCCCGGTGGCCACTGTTTCCGGAACCGGTATTCCAGGTACTGATCAGAGTCTTGAGGAGTATATCTTTCGAATGCGGCATAAATTTCATTATTCGGTTGATATTTCGCTGATTTATAGGGGTATACATTTCTGGGTCATAATGACCCCAGTATCTTATTAAGTTGTTTTTCTTAACATCCGCGGAAGGTTAAAACAAAAAAAAGCCTATATACGCAGTTACTTTTCGTTTAAAATGTTTAAGGCTCTAACGCAACAAATCTGTTCACAGCTTAGTTTAAATGAACAACACATCTTCAAAAGAAAATATTTGTGGTAAAACGTTTCAACTAGGGTAAGTGTACCATTAATGGACATAGTGGATCCCTATTTCGCCATACGTAATTACTTGAATATCTTCAAATTTTGAAATGTTTTGTGTGTTGCAGTAGTAAGATTTAAGGTATATCTTGATGTTAAAACATTTAAAAATATTAAAAATGTGAAAGTTATCGACATTTCACTTATGGCCAAATAGGAAACCACTATGGCCATAACTGGTACACCTTCCCTATTCAATATAAATTCTAATTTTGGAAGTGTACGTCAAAAACACCGCCTATTATCGAGAGAAGGGAATATTTGTGATTGCAATAACATTTTCCCAGCATATCTCGGAAGGAGATCACGCGTTTACCCCAAAAAAAGTATATGTTGAATATTGGCAGGTTCTAAAGTAATTATCATTCTAACGACACATCTGGCAAGAATTGATAAAACATCAAAATACAAAAATGATTAACATTTAGCTTTACTAAATAATTAAATTTAAAACAGTATTTATAAAGAACAGCCTATTTTTAAAAGAAGGCAAAATTTATAGTTAAACCGATAGAAGAATGGACGCCAAAATTTATTTCGGCATAATAAAACGAAAAGATATAAAAAAGTGCGTTCAGAATCATCGAAGTGGTTGTGCTACTTTTCTCCGAATGCCATTTTCCCGATGACTGGTTTCCCTGAAAAGTGGTGACAAGGAAGAACGATAAACAGTAAAAAGAAGGAAGTATTCTGTCATTCTCGGCTATACACATGTTGGCAAAAATATTGAGGACGGTAAAACTCGAAAGAACCACCAATTAAATAAAGAAGGGTGCATATTAGATGGTCAGTTCGTTCACCACTCTGAAATGTATAAAGTAACGACAATTATGAGTGCTAACAATTTTTCAGAGATGTAGGTTAGTCGGGGTACTGGCATTTGGGGAAACGTAACACAACCCATGAAGTAACTGCAGTAATCGGTTTCTCTTTTCGCTGATAATTTGAGCAGATCAATGTTATCGAGGGGCCCAGATAGCCGTAGCGGTAAACGCGCAGCTATTCAGCATGACCATGCTGAGGGCGTGGGTTCGAATCCCGCTGGTCGAGGATCTTTTCGTAAAGGAAATTTTCTCGATTCCCAGGGCATAGAGTATCTTCGTACCTGCCACACGATATGCGCATGCAAAAATGGTCATTGGCACAGTAAGCTCTCAGTTAATAACTGTGAAAGTGTTCAAAAAAACACTAAGCTGAGAAGCAGGCTCTGTCCCAGTTGGGACGTAACACCAGAAAGGAGGAGAATGTAATCGATTGCCGCCCTCTTGTCAGCTGGAAACAAAAAAAAAATACTTTAAAAATATGAACGATCTTTGTCGGTGTGCAGGAAAACGGTGTGTGGCGACGAAGGATGGACTACGAGCTCGCCCAACTCTACGGCGAACCCAGTATCCAGAAGGTGGCCAAAGCTGGAAGGATACGGTGGGCAGGGCATGTTGCGAGAATGCCGGACAGCAACCCTGCAACGATGGTGTTTGCTTCGGATCTGGTAGGTACAAGAAGGCGTGGAGCGTAGCGAGCTAGGTGGGCGGATCAAGTGCGCATCGATTCGGCGAGCGTGGGGCTGAACCGAGGATGGGGAGATGCGGCCACGAACCGAGTATTGTGGCGTGAAATGGTTGATTCAGTGTTATCTGTTTAGATGTTTACTAAATTAATTAATAAACTTACAAATTAAAGAGCTATTCTAGAAACAAGTTTTGGATAAATTCCTGAGAGATAGAATTTTTGATGGTATCTGTGAAAGCATTTCTGTAGTAATCCCTGAGAAAATTATGAAGAAATTCTTGGGGCATTTCCTGAAGGGATCATTGGAGAATTAATAGAGAAAAGCTTAGAAGACTCCCAAGGATATCTCCGTATATTTTTTGCAGGTTTTTAAGATAAATTTTGCAAGAATCCTTGGGACAACTGCCAAATGAAGATAGAGAAGGAATCCCTGGCCAAACATTTGCAGACATCTCAAGGAATCCATAATGTGCATTCTTGGAAGAAATGCTTGAGATTTTTTTTTTCGAAAAATCAATTAACAAATCCGCGACAGAACTCTAAGAAGATTTTCCTTAAAGAATATCTAAAAACCTCATTGATATTCCTGAATTAATCTTCGAAGGATTTCCTGAAAGAATACTTAGAAGAATTTCTTGAGGTACTCGAAGACAGGAATGTAATGTCTCGTTCAAATTCCGATTGCAACAAACTGGAAATATTTACGCACACTAGCGCCACATATTGAATGAATTCGGAACTTTATTGGGTCGTTCAGGGAAGCACTTCTCACTCTGAAACATTTGTCAAAAACTTCAAAGTCAAAAACTTTCTTTCTCGTTCACATTCTGAGATATTCTACCGCTGCGTTGAATTGTAATCCGAACCGTAAATAACAAGGCCACGAGACGTCAATCATTCAGAAATGTTTATCTTAGCAACCTTCGTGTGTAGACCCCTATAGAACTCTGCATTGTTGTGATATTGTATGAGATTTTGACCTCTACTGGCCTTGTTGTTTACTAATTAGGTATTTCACGGCGAAATACTCTCTCTTTCGCTTTTCTACAAAACTTGGAAGTAATGGTGCCAGCACCAGTCAACTTTGACAGGTACTGGTACCGTTGCACAATGGTCCGAGGGCGGCCAAAACCTCAAAAATCAAAGTTGTTTTATCCGAACAGTAATATTTTTCCCGACTTCCTCAACACTTCTGTAATTCGAATCCAAAGTTTGAAGCAAATTCATTGGAGTTTGAATTTTTTACAGCTCCTTGAGTGGACCGTGGACATGATTTTTCAAGAAAATTAATATTTACGATCCATTTTTCACAAGCTATTTATGAATTTAAAGAGAGCTCAAGCCACAATGGTATCTTCAGAGAAATTGTTTTTATATACATCAAGCACACCTGAGTTGAATAAATGTTTTTATTATATTCATACAAAGTGAATTAAAGCTAAAATTGTTCAAAAAACATATTATTTTTTTATAAAAGTACCCTAAGCCATTAGTAGCCCGTGAATGCCCGCGATGAGAATAAGTTCATTCGAAAGCTAAAAACAAAAGCTTTCAGGTAGGGTACAAATTATTTTGCGAAAGCTTGCGATAGACCACTTTTAACGCATTTGAAGGTGTACGGAGTGCAATTCAAATTAAATAATAATAATCCTGTAATACGCTAGTACATGCATTGTAATCGCAGTAGCCATGAAATGCATCCCGTCCCGAGAAAAAAACGAAAAACTCGCTTCAATCTTCTTCTTCTTCTTCTTGTGATTTCTAGCGTTACGTCCCAACTGGGACATAGCCTGCTTCCTAGCAGGCAGGTGTTCTTATGACCACTTCTGGAGTTATTAACTAAGGACTTTCTATGCCGATTGACCATTTTTGCATGTGTATATTGTTTGGCAGGTACGATGATACTTTATGCTCTTGCAAGTTGAGAAAATTAACTTTACCAAAGACCCTGGACTGGTGGGATTCGAACCCACGATTCTCAGGTTAGTCTAGCTGAATAGCTGCGCGTTTACCGCTAGAACTCTCTGGGCCCCTATGTATGCAATATTCTGGTGTTATACCTTAATTAAATATTGTCTATACCTTTATTCGATATTATTAGGATATTGAACAACCTTGAATTTAAATTTGAGCTGTCACTTAATAAAATAACACAAATTATCTCGGCTTATTAAGATGGTTGAACGAAACTTTTTCCTTCGACATGCAGCCTCCAGATAAAATGTAACAAACTGAAAAAATCATTCCCTACGTGGACTTGCTTTAGCTGTTAAAACAAGTATAATAACAGACTGAAGCTAAAGGCATGACATGCTAAAACTGATTAAATGGATGAACTTCCATAAAGGCAGGGATAGATCTGAGATATTTATGGATAAATGTGCATGAAATTTTCACATTTTTTTCAGACGTCACATAAATTTCAACATATATTTTTGAGTGGTTTTTCCAATCACGAGTTCATCGTAGTGTTTTTTACAAATTTGAAAAATTGGCGCATTTAATAAATAAGGTGGTCATTAAGACAAGATGAACATATTTACTTATGATGGTTTTTGTGTACAGCTTCCATATCTTTACTACTATTCATCGTTAATATTTTTTTGTCAAAAATTGCGCTTTAGTCTAGTTGTTTTACTATTGCAGTTGTGCATGGAAAAATTACTCAAAAATATATGTTGAAATTCAAGTAACGCCTGGCATGCTGTGAAAATTTCATTTCAATTCGTCAATAAATAACTGCGAACCAGCCTGCCTAAGTTGACCATTTTGTATGGAAGTTGAAAATGTATTGTCCAAACCTGAATATTCTTATTAGGGTAGAAGTACCGGTTTTGGCCATACGGCAGTTGTAGCCATAGTGCGTTATACACCGTTTTACACAGTCAATCAGCATGAAATTTTTTGTGTTCAGTAGATCACATTCACATGATCGAACTACATCCATTTACTCGTCCAAATTGATTCAAAACATAAGAAAAACAGTTAATTTTCCTTATAATTTTAACTCCCGTACACCTTATTTGGCCAGGGCACTCTTAATTTGGCCACTCTCATGAGAAATCAATGCGATTGGCCAATATAGGAACCGAAGTTAAAACTCTGGCCGAAACTGGTTCCGTTGACCTATATTGACCAACGGGGTTTTCAAAGCAAAAAAATGGTTTTAGCTCTGTTTTGATATTTTACACACATAATATGGATTGAAAACTTGCATTTGACATATTTGTAGTGTAAAAACGGATACCCATTTAATTTTTGTTGACGTTATCTCTTAGGCTGGCCAAAACCGGTGGTTTTACCCTATCAGTCCAAAATCGAAAATAGAAGTCCTTAATAGTTCAACATGGCATAAAATATGTCAAATATATGATTTCAGCTATTTTGAAGAGAGTTTGAGGTTTTGTCCGACATTTGTTCTAGATCGAACCACTGTGCGTTGTTTTCAGATTTTCCGAAGGAGGGAAAGAGAGCGATATTCTGTTGACGTCACCGTGCAATGGGCAATTTCACCGCAGAGCGAAAGAGAGAGAATGATTTTTGTGCAGAGCCCCATACCTCTAAACCCATAGATACAAGAAATAAATGTAAGGTGTCCGGACATTTGGCCGAATGAGTCATTTGGCCGAATGTCGTTTAGCCGAATTACGAACAAAAACAGTCGAATAGCTAAAATGCTGGTTTTAGGATTCATAAGTGTGTCCCAATAACAGATCACGTAGTCAATTTGTTCGTTTCTATGATGAACGAGACGTCATGTTTGTCGCTATATAAGTGCTCCAAGAGAATGATAAAACCAATCCATTCATTCAGGACAAAGTTGTGAACTCCACACATTGCGTCAAGATTCTAAACTGATGGTTAATTCATTTCTGGCTTATCAACGGTGTGCTAGGGTTTCGAAGGGTTTTTAATAATTTTATCGGATTTTTCTCCTTTTTTAAATATAGGCTTTTCTTTTGAGTTATACTGGTTTCATAATTGTTTGCAATAATTAAGCTTATGTTTTAATTAGAAAGTTTACCTTCTTTAAATCATCGGCAGTTCTTCTTAGTTATACTACTATAATGATTATTTGCATTACACTTCCTTAACCTTAGTAATGACCTTGGGTCTTTTTCGACCCATTTCGAAATTTAAATCAATGTTACTTTTGATACCTAGCAATTTGACATTTTCTGACAATATTTTTTTTTGTGGAAACAAAAGTTTTGAACGACCCCTAGGGGAGCTTCCATAAAAAAAAGTTACAAATTGTGACTTAGGGTCGTTTTCGCAAAAATCAGTGTAATGACCGCATTTCTGTAGGGCTTATATGAAAGGCACACATGTATAGTTTTTGAAACTTTCCCGGAGATCCGGATTTGGTCACTGTGGCCACCGGAAACCTGCGACATCTGAAAAAAGTCCCTTTAGAGACCATTACTTTGACAACCTGTAGTTTCGTTACTAAACAAGTAATCTGAACCCTCTTCATATTGTTGATTAGGTATTCATGTATAAAGAGATTCTCAAATCACTTAGTTATTCATACCCGGTTCCGGGAACCCGGAACATCTGAAAAGTAAATTTCTATCGCAGTTTTGTAAATGTAATTCACATCGGTACTTTTCGGTTGATGGATATTTTGGCATATTTTTTTTCTGAAATATAGAACCAATTTTCGGCGCACATTCCCTGAAAAATTCGGTCCTTATCTAATTGCTTATATTTAGGATGTTCATTTTTCAGTGCTGACTGTTTCTTGAACTAGCACTAGAAAACTAATTGTTTGTATATCAATGATGATACGTCAGTTTTTCAGAATAAGCTGAAAAAGTTCTTTGAAATTCATTACAAGCTGTAGTTCACTATTGGTGTTTAATTTCGGCCAAATGGAATTCGGCTTAATATCCTATTACCTAAATGTAATATTTGGAATGATACTAATGAAGGAATAAAGAAAGGATTGCCTAAAAGATAAATTATGATCTTAAATTTTGCTTTTGGAGTACATATCTTTATGAGCGAATTACAAAGAAACAAAGCAGAAATAGTTATGAATACCTATATCGTATGCGTAAAACAACTTAACTGTTAAATATAATAATTTGCCGCCCTCTATACTAGTTATTGATGTTCCCGTATTTAAATGAAATCTATTACAACTTGCAATCCTTTTTGCATATAAAAAGGTAACGACCAAGCAAGTCACAGTACTTTCTCGCATATGACTTGTTCCCATTTAATTGCCTTCTTTTCCCGTTGACTGAATAGTGGAGCGAGATCAAATGGCTATCTCACTCGTTACATTTTTCGAAACCACATTATTCGAATCCGTAGAGCTACAGTCTTCACCGTATGCGCTTATTAGTGCACTTATTACAGGGTAATGGTAAATCGGAGGATTACAGTTTATTACTTAGTTGCTTCAATCGTGTTGCAGTAAGAAGGAACAGATCACAGCCAAGAGGGAGCGAGTTTCAGTTTAGTTCCATCAGTTGAATTCTACACAACAATGTGGGCAAAGCTTGAAGTCATTATCATACTTTGTAGAGTTTTGTTCCATTTTGCATTATACAAAATTGCAAATAAAGTGATCTGTATATGGCCATGGCTCAAGCGACCCATTGTCGAGCTGAAACAAGGCTCTGTCCAGGGTGTCACTTCAAAACTGCCAAATGGGAAAAGCTATCACTGTTTTAAAGGGATTCCGTATGCAAAATCTCCTGTTGGAAAACTAAGATTCAGGCCTCCCATTCCATTGGAAAAGTTTGAAACGACTCCTTTGGATTGCAGTGTAGACAAAGGATTGTGTGTTCAAGATTTCTTTTTCTGTAAATGCACAACTATTGGCACGGAAGACGTACTATATTTGAACGTTTTCACGCCAAGCCTGCCAAGTGAATCGTCTGAGCGTCTTCCAGTTATGGTGTATATTCATGGAGGAGGTTTCCGTTATGGGACGGCCAATGCATTTATATGCGATATGAGTTATTTAGTTGAACAAGGGGTGGTTGTAGTAACCGTGTACTATCGCCTTGGACCCTTGGGATTTCTGTGTCTGCCTCGAGCTGGCATTACTGGCAACGCTGGATTGAAAGATCAGGTAAGTTAAAATCTTAAACATGATGCCATAACACCAATTGACACGTGATGGTGATTATTTTAATAGCTTCTTGCCCTTCGATGGGTGAAGCAAAATATTGCTCAGTTCGGAGGTGATGCTGATAACGTTACTTTATTCGGGCATAGCGCAGGTTCATGGGGAAACTACTTGCATTATCTTTCGCCAAATTCTAGGTAAAATCAATTAACGTTGTCATAAAAGCATCACATAGTAATTATTTTTACGTATTTTTTATAGAAAGTATTTCCATCGTGTAATTTGCATTAGCGGAGATAGCTCTTCGAAAGCAGAAATTCAAACTAGTCCAGAAACAAACGCCAGGATGCTTGCGCGTGCCATGGGATGTAAAGCAAATAATGATAACGAAATTTTAGGTAAGATGTTGATTATGAGATGCCATGAACTGGGTTTATTTGATAGTGCAGGACTAACATTATACAATACGAAAAAATATAATTTATGTTAAACAGTTTAGCTTGGGGTTGTGGCCACTATATTTGCGAACAAAGTCTAAAAAAAAAACGGTTTAAGAGTATTTCGTTTCTCTTGAATTATTTTTTTTTTAATTCCTTTAATAGTATCATTGAAAACATAACATTCATTTGTTATATCTAGGTATTCTGTGTAAGAAAACACTATCATCCTGATTTTGAAATACTTAATGATGTTTTTTTTTTAACATTTTGTTAACAACTCATAACATTTAATTTTCCGTAGCAGTTCAGAATTTTTACATGTGATTTGATTTTGATTTGATTAAGAGAATAAAACCGCTTTAAACTTGACCTAACTTAACCTAAATATCAGGTCTATAGAAGATTGCAACGATTTTTGTCTAAAATATTAATAATATTTTACGACATTTGTTCCAATGTTTCAATATTGGATACTCTATGTAACTCATAAGTGCTATACCAGGGAAGGAGCTTGAGAATCATTTTCAAAATTTTATTTTGAATCCTCTGCAGAGCTTTCTTCCTGGTATTAAAACAGCTAGTCCATATTGGTACAGCATACAACATAGCTGGCCTGAAAATTTGATTGGAGATCAAAAGCTTGTTCTTAAGCCAAAGTTTCGATTTTCTGAAATCTTATATTTTGGCAAGTAAATATCCAAACATTTTTGCAATAGACTACAGATGACACGCAAGCTTCGTCTTTTGGCGGAGAGACCTGTGTCAAACGCAAACAAAGATTTTTGACATCCTTGAGGTACCTCAGGTAAGTCAGAAGTAAAAATATTGTATAACATTGGCACCGAAATGCTGCCTTGAGGAACACCAGCTTTTACAGGAAGACTTTCAGACCTGGAGTTCTGATAATTAACCTGAAGTGTACGATTTGACAGATAACTTTGAATAATTCTAACAATGTATGTTGGAAAATTAAAATTTTTTAATTTTACAATCAAGCGTTCATGCCAGACACTGTCGAATGCTTTTTCTTTGTCTAAAAATGCTAGACCAGTAGAATAGCCTTCATATTTGTTTGCACGTATCAAATTTGTAACATCTTAAAGCTGGTGAGTGGTCGAATGCCCATGACGGAATCCGAACTGTTCATTGACGAAAATTGAATTTTCATGGATGTGGACCATCATTCTGTTCAAAATGACGTTTTCAAAAAGTTTACTGATGGAGGAAAGCAAACTGATTAAACAATATCTAGAAACTTCTGCAGAATTTTTGTTTGGTTTTAGAATTGGTACAACCTTAGCAATTTTCCGATTTGTCAGGAAAATATGCTAATTGAAGTTGGTAAATGGCTGAGTATGGCGTACCATTGGTGCCTCGTGTACCTGCAGGAATAAAATAGACTCCTTTGTGCGGTCCTTAACCTCTTGCCCAGCAACTCCTATCCCTACCTCCCCGTGGTACTGGCCGGGGTACGAATACCTAGGGGAAGATCGGGTAACCAATTCCGGTGGGAACTTTGGTCGTATGCTGACAGGGAAGAGGGGATTTGCTTTTGATTTTGCTTCTGCAAACCTGGAGCGTCTGTACTCCGTGTTAGGAGCGGCTCACTACAGCGTCTGTTCCCTATGTCAGGGGCGGCTGATTATCGTACTAGTGCCAGAGAAGGACTCTTAGCAAAACTGTGCACTATGGTTCTCCGAACATTTAGGGGGAATGGTCCTCCGGGAATCTAGGAGGTTGGTGTCAGGCCCTGCTAGCCAGCCGTATAAACATCAAGCAACGAATAATCAACGAGAGAATACGAACCGGGACAATCGGCGTAGACCACAGCGACGTAAATAGACTAGCGATTGGAAGCTCGGTACGTGAAATTGTAAATCTCTCAACTTCATCGGGAGCACACGCATATTCGCCGACGTGCTTAAGGACCATGACTTCGGCATCGTAGCGTTGCAGGAAGTGTGTTGGAAGGGATCAATGCTGCGAACGTTTAGAGGTAACCGTACCATCTACAAGAGCTGCGGCAACATACACGAGCTAGGAACAACTTTTATAGTGATGGGTGATATGCAGAGGCGCGTGATCGGATGGTGGCCGATCAATAAGAGAATGTGCAAGTTGAGGCCCAAAGGCCGGTTCTTCAACTTCAGCATAATAAACGTGCACAGCCCTCACTCCGGAAGCACTGATGATGATAAAGACGC
This sequence comes from Aedes aegypti, assembly GCF_002204515.2. NCBI lineage: Eukaryota > Metazoa > Arthropoda > Insecta > Diptera > Culicidae > Aedes > Aedes aegypti. The sequence continues at coordinate 214,067,354 of NC_035108.1, read as the reverse complement.
ATTTTACGTGCAGCTCGCACGCGAGTACGACAGCTGTCCAAGCCACGACGTCAAAATCATCATTGGAGATCTAAACGCTCAGGTTGGCCGACGATCTAGAGCGGCTCATGCCATCGGATATCGCAGTGGCATACGCGCGGCACCTCGAGGCTGCATTACCGGAAGAGGGTGAGCTGGATGAAGCCCCTCTTGAGGACTGCTGGAAAACAGTGAAGGCAGCCATTAACAATGCAGCTGAGAGCAACGTCGGGTACGTGGGACCGAGTAGACGGAACGATTGGTTCGATGAGGAATGTAGGCAGATTCTGGAGGAAAAGAATGCAGCGCGGTTGGTCATGCTGCAGCAAGGGACCCGACAGAACGTGGAGCGTTATAGACGGAAACGGCAACAGCAGACCCGCCTCTTTCGGGAGAAAAAACGCCACCTGGAGGTGGAGTGCGAGGAGAAGGAACAGCTGTGCCAGTTTCAAGAAACACGTAAGTTCTATCAGATGATCAAAGCATTCCGAAACGGCTTCGTGCCGCGAGCCGAAATGTGCAGAGATAAGGATGGGAGTATATTGACGGACGAGCGTGAGGTGATCGAAGGGTGGAAGCAGCACTTCGACGAACATCTGAATGGCGCTGAGAGCACAGGCAATAAAGGTCAGGACAACGGAGGAAATGCCTTCGTCGGCACTGCGGAGGATGGAAAGCGACCAGCCCTCACTTTGAGGGAAGTTGAGGATGCCATTCACCAGCTCAAGAACAATAAAGCTGCCGATAAGGATGGTATTAGAGCTGAACTCATAAAGATGGGCCCGGAGAGGCTGGCCATTTGTCTGCATCGGCTGAAAGGCACAATTTGGGAAACAGAACAGCTACCGGATGAGTGGAAATAAGGGGTAATATGCCCCATCTACAAGAGAGGTGACAAGTTAGATTGTGAGAACTTCCAAGCGATCACCATTCTAAATGCGGCCTACAAAGTATTATCCCAGACCATCTTCCGTCGTCTGCCATCCGTAGTAAACGGGTTCGTGGGAAGTTATCAAGCCGGCTTCGTTGACGGCAGATCTTTACTGTACGACAAATCCTCCTAAAATGTCGTGAATACCAGATCCCAACGCATTACCTTTTCATCGATATCAAGGCGGCATACGATACTATCGACCGCAAAGAGCTATTGAAAATCAAGGACGAGAACAGCTATCCCGGGAAGCTTACGAGAATGATAAGAGCGACGATGGCAAGTGTGGATGATTTGGTCTTAACCGACTCAAGTCATCTTTGCAGCCAACTGATTACTCATGCTGATTTTGATTCTGATCATGTCCCTGTTACATTTCAAATATCCCATGAAACGATTCTCAATCCTATCAGCTCCTCTTTCAATTATTTCCGAGCCTATTTTTTCTACTAATGATCCCTTTACGATCCTTGTTGTAGATGGATTTCTAGAAGAGGAAAAACATATAGAGCTATCAGGATATTGATTTGAGAAATATCCTGAAGAGCACTCATCAAATAAAATTCTGCCGTTGGAATTACTTTGAGAATTATTCCATGACCGATGTTTGGCATTATAGTAATCAATGACAAAAATTTTTGACTTATTGTGAGTCAATTTCTGCAAGTCAGTTTTGGAGCAAATTAACTTGCTGTTCAGAGCATTGAAAAGGCAAATAGGCAGCTAGAAAGTATATTTACCAATCTGTGTCAACTGAAACACCTTAAGTTTCAAAAACTTTAGTTGCAAATGACGAAAACAGTTGATGTTTTATACGCCTATGATGATTGCAGTGACTTATAGTCACTTGAGAGACCTTTCAAGACGACTTTGAACAAACGTTCAGTTTTGTCGTCATAAGTAAAAAATTTGTGCTTCTTCACTTCAAGATGTTTGAAAAGAAGTTCACGATCTTTAAGATTTTCCGGCAAAACGCGACAGTCTCCTTTCTTTGCGATTTGGAAGGAAACCTTGATTCCCCTAATTAAGTTCAAGATCTTCTGCCTAAATCCCCAAAATTCGGAACAACTGACCACGATAGGCGGCACTCTTTGCTTCCTTACTTGAATCAAAGAGCCAAAGTTTTGGTTTTCGGAAAATTTGTCTGATTGCTAGTTTCGATGCAATTATCAACATTATTCATTTCACCCTTGGAAGAAAGTTCGCATTCCAGAAAAACGTCCTTTCTTCCATTCTTGCCACGTTTAGTGACAGTTTTAAATCCCACTTTTTTTAGAAGGAAGTTGTGAATTCAGAGATTCACCCTTCCTTTTGTTTGTAGTTGCAGCCATGTTTAGTGAATAAACGATAGAAGACGTGACCTCCTAAGAGGGTTTTTTCCCAACACGGTGTCCAAGAAGGATTTTCACCGCTAGTTTTCGCCAACGGGTCGAACAAAAAATCGAAAGTACGGATCCAAACAAGGGTCGTAAAGGGATCAATAGTAGAAAAAATAGTACTGTAAAGTACTGTTTAAGTAGCACTGCAAAGTACCGTTTTTGTAGCACTGAAAATTACTGATTTATTGCTTTAGGTAGTTTTTAAGAAAATTTTCTGCTCATTTAGGGCCTTTTTCAGTATATGTGACTCTCCGTCTTCAATTTTTCATAACTGATTTGTTGCATCAAAACGTCGTGAAAATTACAATTCTTTTTGGAGCGTAATCACTTAGCAAGAGAAATTTCATCATGAATGTAGGAAAACGTCCATCCCGAAAGGCTTATTCAAATCATTATTTGTTAGTAACAATCCATAATGATAATAAATCTTCGAGCTGTTTAGTAGAATAGCTATTAGTAAATAAATACCGACTTTAGTACTATACCATTAAATTCCACTAGAGTTTGTATCCTTTCACAGATATGCGTATTTCAGGTTCAGCTTTAAGGTCATCTTCGACACTGAACACGGCCTTAAAGTAAAGGTTGAAATACGCGTATCTGTTATACAAAATGTAGTGTTATTTAATGGTATAGTACTAAACTTATTAAATGGAAACTTTACAATCCATTGCCATTCCAGATTTTCTCACCAATGCTTCACCCTACTCCATCGCAAAGCACCAGGATGGGGCCGTAAGTCGTCACGAAGAAGGGCTATTTCAACGATTTGTTTTCAGGCCAGTTGCGGAAGAAGTTCTAACAGATGATAGTATTATTACCAAAGACCCCGAAGAAACACTCCGAGAGTTTAACTCACTGCGTATGCCGATAATGACAGGGTTGACCTCTGCAGAGGGAATGCTTGCTATTGAGCTTAATAAAACGCGCCTTGAAAAGTTGAATCAGCATCCTGAATGGCTTGCCCCACGCTTTTTAGTCTATTCTGATGATGATCAACGTGTGGCAGTTGGAAACAGAGTCAAGAGCTTTTATCTGCATAAAAAAGATATCGGATGGGATACAATCAACGAAACGTGCAAAATGATGTCGGATCTAACTTTTGTTGGAAGGAATATCTTAAGTGCAGAATTACTAGCAAAGTACCAGCCAAATGTTACTCACTATCATTTCAGTTTTGCTTTTTTGGGACGATATAGTATTTTTAGTAATTTTGTAAACCACGGTAAGATCGAAGGAGCGTGCCACAGCGACGATATCTTCTACATGAATAGGTATGCCTTTCAATGTTTGCCGTCAGTGCTTTATTGCAGTTTTTATTTTCTTAGATTTCCCGGCCTTCCAAAGCTTTCTGAGCAAAGCGATGAACATAAAGTGCGGAATATCTATGTGAAGCTTCTCACAAACTTTGCCAAGTTCTCAAACCCTACACCGCATGGATGTAATTTAGGGTTCACATGGAGTCCCGTTCAACCAGTAGCAGAAACATCAGCAGAGTTCAATTTGGATACGTTAGAAATTAGGCCATCGCCGATAATGATACGCAATAACAATGAAAGTAGATTGCAGTTCATAAGAAGTTTAATAAAGGAAAACAAAAAAGGGGTAATTTAGCATGTGCATTTCGCTAGAAAGTTAGTAATTGTTTCCTAAATATAAGGAGAGACAAACATTTGAAGAAAAAATAACATGAATAATATTTTGGTATGCAGTTAGTAAAATAATTTTTCATCGTCTACATTGTTCTCATGTGTCAAAGGTCATCTTATGTTATGGAATACCAAGTAGTCATTTAGTACATTTTATCAAATTGGAGAGAATATAGCCGAAATGCAATTACAAGGAATCGTTGCTTAAAATAGTTCTAATATTGAAATGATATTAAAGGAATCGCAAAATGTAATGCCGCCCAGATAAGGCATACCTAGGGGAAGAAGGGATAAAATCAGCAATATACGCATTTTAATTTGTATTTCAAAATCAAAAGTCAATAAATTCTTTTTCGACATAGCATATATTTTGTAAGCCTTTGACTAGTTCAAAAAATCTCACAGGTATCTCCTTTTTCTTTTTCTTCTTCTTCTCGGCATTAACGTCTTTACTGGGACAGAACCTGCTTCTCAGCTTAGTGTTCATAAGAGCACTTCCACAGTTATTAACTGAGAGCTTTATTTGCCAAAGTTGCATTTTATGCATCGTATATCGTGTGGCAGGTACAGCCAAACCTCTTTTTACGCCGCTAACTGGGGGAGCGCAAAAGGAGGGAGCGTTAATAAAGCTTTTCGTTTTTTCTTGAGAAGTTTTGCGAAGAGGTGGGGTCTATCCGTGGTACTTCTCAAGGGCATCAATAGGGATAACCTCAACCATAGTCTGACGCCATTTTAAAATTCAATATGGCGACTTCTGGTTTGTGAAAATAACTTGAAACCCACTATATATGGGTATTTTTGGAACGCGACCCATCGGTCCCGTTCCAAAAATACCCATATTTAGTGGGTTTCAAGTGATTTTCCCAAACCGGAAGTCGTCATCTTGGATTCAAAATGGCATCGGACATCGATTTCCGGCATCTACTCATCGGGCCCGTTCCAAAAATACGCTACTAAATTGGTTCTCGTCGGTTGTTTTCAGACAGGAGCGTAAATAGAATTTTTGGAGCGTAAAAAGAGGGAGCGTTATTTGGAATTTCAAGCGTAAAAAGAGGGAGCGTACGTTGTAATTTGGAGCGTAAATGGAGGGGGCGCAAAAAGAGGGAGTGTAAAAAAGTGAGCGCAAAAAGAGGTTTGACTTTATAATTATACTATATGCCCAGGGAGGTCAAAGACATTTCCAATACAAAAAGATCATGGACCGACCGGGAATCGAACCCAGACACCTTCAGCATGGCTTTGCTTTGTAGACTTCTTCTTCTTCTTCCTGGCGTTACGTCCCCACTGGGACAGAGCCTGCTTCTCAGCTTAGTGTTCATATGAGCACTTCCACAGTTATTAACTGAGAGCTTACTATGCCAATGACCATTTTTGCATGTGTATATCGTGTGGCAGATACGAAGATACTCTATGCCCTGGGAAGTCGAGAAAATTTCCAACCCGAAAAGATCCTTGACCGGTGGGATTTGAACCCACGACCCTCAGCTTGGTCTTGCTGAATAGCTGCGCGTTTACCGCTACAGCTATCTGGGCCCCAGACTGTGCTTTGTAGACACGGACTCTTACCATTCGGCTAAGGAACACCCCGATCACAGGTATTGTATTTGTAAAAATTGATTTATATTGGAGACTTCCAAGAATAAATGATAAAAAATTATAAGTGTTTTCAGAGACGGAGTAAAACTACCCTCCTAAGGGGTAAAAGCTATCACCACGATTTTCGTATCCATTGATTTCATTTATTTAGTCAACATAGGAACTTTGGTCGTATGCTGACAGGGAAGGGGGGGTTTGCTTTTGCAAACCTGGAACGTCTGTACTCCACGTTAGGAGCGGCTCACAACAGCGTCTGTTCCCCATGTCAGGGGCGGCTGATCATCGTCCGAGTGCCAGAGAAGGACTCTAAGCTAAACTGCGCACTATGGCCCTCCGAACATTTAGGGGGAATGGTCCTCCGGAAATCTAGGGGGTTGGTGTCAGGCCCTGCGAGCCAGCCGTAAAAACACATCAGCACAGGAACGTCAACGAGAGAATACGGACCGGAACAATCGGCAAAGACCACAGCGACGAAAATGCACTAGCGATTGGAAACTCGGTATGTGGAACTGCAAATCTCTCAACTTCATTGGAAGTACTCGCATACTCTCCGATGTACTGAAGACCCGCGGTTTCGACATCGTAGCGCTGCAGGAGGTGTGCTGGACAGGAGCACTGGTGCGAACGTTTAGAGGTAATCATACCATCTACCAGAGCTGCGGCAACACACGCGAGCTGGGAACAGCTTTTATAGTGATGGGTGATATGCAAAGGCGCGTGATCGGGTGGTGGCCGATCAATGAACGAATGTGCAAGTTAAGAATCAAAGGCCGATTCTTTAACTTCAGCATAATCAACGTGCATAGCCCACACTCCGGAAGCACTGATGATGACAAGGACGCATTTTACGCGCAGCTCGAACGCGAGTACGACCGCTGCCCAAGCCACGACCTCAAGATCATCATAGGAGATTTGAATGCTCAGGTTGGCCAGGAGGAGGAGTTCAGACCGACGATTGGAAAGTTCAGCGCCCACCGGCTGACGAACGAGAACGGCCTACGACTGATAGATTTTGCCGCCTCCAAGAACATGGCCATTCGTAGCACCTATTTCCAGCACAGCCTCCCGTATCGGTACACCTGGAGATCACCTCAGCAGACAGAATCGCAAATCGACCACGTTTTGATCGATGGACGGCACTTCTCCGACATAACCGACGTCAGAACCTATCGTGGCGCCAACATTGACTCCGACCACTACCTGGTGATGGTGAAACTGCGCCCAAAACTATCCGTCATCAACAATGTACGGTACCGACGCCCGCCCCGGTACAATCTCGAGCGGCTGAAACAACCGGATGTCGCCAATGCGTACGCGCAGCATCTTGAGGCAGCGTTGCCGGATGAGGGCGAGCTCGATAGGGCCCCTCTTGAGGACTGCTGGAGGACAGTCAAAGCAGCCATTAACGACGCTGCCGAAAGCGTTGTCGGATATGTGGAACGGAGCTCAAGAAACGATTGGTTCGACGAGGAGTGCCAAGAGGTTTTAGAGGAGAAGAATGCAGCGCGGGCTGCAATGCTGCAGCATGGCACGCGGCAAAACGTGGAACGATACAGACTGAAGCGGAAACAGCAAACCCGCCTATTCCGGGACAAAAAGCGCCGCCTGGAAGAGGTTGAATGCCAAGAGATGGAGTTGCTGTACCGTTCTCAAGAAACGCGGAAGTTCTATCAGAAGCTCAACACATCCCGCAAAGGCTTCGTGCCGCGAGCTGAGATGTGCCGGGATAAGGATGGGAGCATCTTGACGGACGGACGCGAGGTGATCGAAAGGTGGAAGCAGCACTACGATGAACACCTGAATGGCGCAGAAAACACAGGCACAGAAGGTCAGGACAGCGAAGGCGATGGCTACGTCAGCACAGCGGATAGCGGAAATCAACCAGCTCCCACGATGGGGGAAGTTAAGGATGCCATTCAACAGCTCAAGAACAACAAAGCCGCTGGCAAGGATGGTATCGGAGCCGAACTCATCAAGATGGGCCCGGACAGGTTGGCCGCTTGTCTGCATCGGCTGATAGTCAGAATCTGGGAAACGGAACAGCTACCGGAGGAGTGGAAGCAAGGCGTTATATGCCCTATCTACAAAAAGGGCGACAAACTGGAGTGTGAAAATTATCGTGCAATCACCATCCTAAACGCCGCCTATAAAGTGCTATCCCAGATTCTCTTCCGTCGTCTATCACCTATAGCAAACGAGTTCGTGGGAAGTTATCAAGCAGGTTTCATCGACGGCCGCTCGACAACGGACCAGATCTTTTCCGTGCGGCAAATCCTCCAGAAATGCCGTGAGTACCAGGTCCCTACGCACCATTTGTTCATTGATTTCAAGACGGCATACGATAGTATCGACCGCATAGAGCTATGGAAAATCATGGACGAGAACAGCTTTCCCGGGAAGCTCACAAGATTGATCAGAGCAACGATGGACGGTGTGCAAAACTGCGTGAAGATCTCGGGCGAACACTCCAGTTCGTTCGAGTCTCGGCGGGGACTACGACAGGGCGACGGACTTTCGTGCCTGTTGTTCAATATTGCGCTTGAAGGTGTCATGCGGAGAGCCGGACTCAACAGTCGAGGCACGATTTTCACGAGATCCGGACAATTTGTTTGCTTCGCGGACGACATGGATATTATTGGGAGAAAATTTGAAACGGTGGCAGATTTGTTCACCCGCCTGAAACGCGAAGCAACAAGAGTCGGGCTAATGGTGAATGCGTCGAAAACAAAGTACATGCTGGTTGGCGGAACTGAGCGCGACAGGGCCCGCCTAGGAAGCAGTGTTACGATAGACGGGGATACCTTCGAGGTGGTGGACGAGTTCGTCTACCTCGGATCCTTGTTGACGGCTGACAACAATGTTAGTCGGGAAATACGAAGGCGCATCATCAGCGGAAGTCGTGCCTACTATGGGCTCCAGAAGAAACTGCGGTCAAGAAAGATTCACCCCCGCACCAAATGCACGATGTACAAAACGCTCATAAGACCGGTAGTCCTCTATGGGCATGAGGCGTGGACTATGCTCGAGGAGGACTTGCAAGCTCTTGGGGTTTTCGAACGCCGAGTGCTAAGGACGATCTTCGGCGGCGTGCAGGAGAACGGCGTGTGGCGGCGAAGGATGAACCACGAGCTCGCTCAACTCTACGGCGAACCCAGTATCGTGAAGGTAGCTAAAGCTGGAAGGATACGCTGGGCATGGCATGTTGCAAGAATGCCGGACAACAACCCTGTAAAGATGGTGTTCGCCACGAATCCGGTCGGAACAAGAAGGCGTGGGGCGCAGCGAGCTAGGTGGATTGATCAGGTACACCAGGACCTGGAGAGCGTGGGTCACAGTCGAGGATGGAGAGAAGCGGCCATGAACCGAGAGAATTGGCGAGGCTTTATCAAGATAATTGATGTAAAGCCAAATAAGTAAGTAAGTAAGGAACAGATAACACTGAATCAACAATTTCACGCCACAAAACTCGGTTCGTGGCCGCATCTCTCCATCCTCGGTTCTGCCCCACACTCGCCGAATCGATACACACTTGACCCGCCCACCTAGCTCGCTGCGCTCCACGCCGCCTTGTCCAACCGGATCCAAAGCGAATACCATCTTTGCAGGGTTGATGTCCGGCATTCTCGCAACATGCCCTGCCCATCGTATACTTCCAGCTTTGGCCACGTTCTGGATACTGTGTTAACCGTAGAGTTGGGCGAGCTCGTGGTTCATCCTACGCAGCCACGCATCGTTTTCCTGCACACCGCCAAAGATCGTTCTATGCACCCGATGTTGGAAGACTCCAATTGCGTGCAAGTCCTCATTCCATCGTCCACGTTTCATGCCCGTAGAGGACTACCGGCCTTATGAGCGTTTTGTACATGGTACATTTGGTGCGGGTGTGAATCTTTTTTGACCGCAGCTTCTAGTGGAGGCCATAGTAGGCCCAACTTCCACTGATGATGCGCCTCCGTATTTCACGGCTAACGATATTATCTTCCGTCAGCAAGGGACAAAGGTAGACGACCTCGTCGACCACCTCGAACGTATCCCCGTCTACCCGAGGAGGAAAGAATAACTCGCAATAACTTATGCATACCATATTTTGGTATCAAACCATAAATAGGTATTGTTCAGTTGTTAATACCTCATTTTGGTATTATAATGGTATTTGAAAACAATGTTTAAAACAATTTAAAATACTTCATTTTGGTATTCGAAAGGTATTTAGGACTGCTAGAAGTATCGAACTATTATTGAAAAAAAAACTTTTATATGAAAATCCATCATGTATTATTAAGGTATTACAAAACCTGATCTAAGTATCTGCTTGGTATTTGTAGAATATGCAGAAGGTATTATTTGAGGTATTTACCTCTTATGCAAGTATTGAAAATTATCTGGTATGGAATACCTCAGTTTGGTATTCAGTAGTTATTTTCTTCCGCTCGGGTATCGTAACACTGCTACCTAGGCGAGCCCTGTCGCGCTCGGCCCTACCAGCTAGCATGTACTTTGTCTAGGCAGCATTCACAACCAGTCCAACTTTTGCTGCCTCGCGTTTCAGGGTCTGCCACGTTTTCAAATGTTCGGCCGACAATGTCCACGAAGCAAACAAATTGACTGAATCTCGTAAAAATCGTACCCCAGCTGCTCACCTTGTCGTAGTCCCCGGCGGGATCCAAACGAACTGGAAAGTTCGCCTGAAACTGTCACACAATTTTGCACATTTTTCATCGTCACTCTTATCAGTTTCGTGAGCTGCCCGGAAAAGCTGTTCTCGTCTATGATTTTCCATAGCTCTACGCGGTCGATACTATCGTATGCCGCCTTGAAATCGATGAAAAGGTGATGCGTTGGCACCTGGTATGCACAACAGTTTTGGAGGATTTGCCGTACAGTAAAGAACTGATCCGTTGTCGATCGGCCGTCAACGAAACGAATTGATAACGTCCCACGAACTCGTTTACTACAAATGACAGACGACGGAAGATGATCTGGGATAGTACTTTGTAGGCCGCATTTAGAATGGTGATCGCTCGAAAGTTCTCACAATCTAACTTGTCGGCTTCCTTGTAGATGGGGCATATTTCTTCCGCTGTCCCGTCCTTCATTGCCTGTGCTCTCAACGCCATTCAGGTGTTCGTTGAAGTACTGCTTTCACCCTTCGATTACCTCACGCTCGTCCGTCATTATACTCCCATCCTTAGCCCTGCACATCTCAGCTCGCGGCACGAAGCCGTTTGTGGATGCTTTGATCATCTGATAGAAATTAATTGTTTCTTGAGACTGGCACAGCTGCTCCATCTCCTCAAACTCCGCCTCCTCCAGGCGGCGTTTTTTCTCCCGAAAGAGGCGGGTCTGCTGTTACCGCTTCCGTCTTTAACGCTCCACGTTCTGTCGGGTCCCTTGCTGTATCATGACTGCCCACGCTGCATTCTTCTCCTCCAGCATCTACCTACATTCCTCATAGAACCAATCGTTTCGTCGACTCTGTCCCACGTACCCGACGTTGCTCTCAGCTGCATTGTTGATGGATGCTTTCACTGTTGGTGGTGGTTATTAGCAAACACTGTTGTATGAAAGGCTGTGCTGGAAGTAGGTGCTATGAATGGCCATATTCTTGGAGGCGGCGAAATCAATTGGTCGTAAGCCGTTTTTGTTCGTCAGTCGGTGAGCGCTGAACTTTCCAATAGTCGGTTTGAACTCCTCCTCCGATCACGCGCCTCTACATATCACCCATCACTATAAAAGCTGTTCCCAGCTCGTGTGTGTTGACCCAGCACTGGTAGATGGTATGGTTATCTTTAAACGTTCACACCATTGATCCCTTCCAACACACTTCCTGCAACGCTACGATGCCGAATCGCATGTGGGCGAGTGTGCGTGTGCTCCCGATGAAGTTGAAAGATTTACAGTTCCACGTACCGAGCATCCAATCGCTAGTCCCTTTACGTCGCTTTTGTCTTCGCCGATTGTCCCGGATCGTTTTCTCTCGTTGATTATTCGTTGCTTGATTGTTTTACGGCTGGCTTGCTGGGCCTGATACCAACCTCCTAGATTTCCGGAGGACCATTTCCCCTAAATTTTCGGAGGACCATAGTGCGCAGTTTAACTTAGAGTCCTTCTCCGGCACTCGGGCGATGATCAGCCGCCCCTGACATGGGGAACAGACACTGTTGTGAGCCGCTCCTAACACGGAGTACAGACGCTCAAGATTTGCAGAAGCAAAAGCAAACACCCCCCTTCCCTGTCAGTATACGACCAAACAACGCACCGGGATTGGTTACCATATCTTTCCTATGGTTACTCGTATCCAGGCCAGTACCACGAGAAGGTAGGGATAGGAGTTGCTGGGCAAGAGGCTAAGGACCACACAAAGGGTTCTATTTGATTCCTGCAGGTACGCGAGGTACCAATGGTACGCCAAGTCCAGCCATTTACCGTGCCATTTTTCGTATCCAATTTAGCTAAAAAATCGTAAATTTATTGTGATTGGAAGAAGCATGCTTTATGAATATAGCGTTATTTGACCCTAATTTTTGTGGTAATCAATTCTTATAACGGAATGTTAAATAAGTTCTTGATAAAGCTCATTTGATTTCATTACAATTTGAACAGTGAAGTGCCGTAATCCGGAGTCAATTTGATCACTGGGAAAAACTTGATCAGGTCGGTACGTCATATGGTACAACCTTCTTCGATGTCTGGCACCATTTTAGAATCCAAGATGACGACTTACGGTTTGTGAAAATCACTTGATGCAATATGTCTATTTCTGGGACGGAATCGATGAGTAGATCACAAAAATCGATGTCTGACACAATTTTGGAATTCATCGATTCCCGTCATCTACTAATCAGTAATGTTTCGGAAATACCCATATTGCGAGTATTTCAAGTGATTTTCATAAACCGCAAGACGCCATATTGGATTAAAAATGGTGCCAGACACCGATTTACGGCATGTACTCATCTACACCGTTTTTTTAAAACTTATATTGCATGGGTTATAAATAATTTCCAAAAACCGGACATCGCCATTTTTGATTTCAAAATGGCGTCAAACTTCTGTTTCCGTCATGCTTATCGATACTCTCGAGAAGAACCACGGATAAACCCCGCCTCTTCGAAAAACACCTTTAGAACAACCGACAACTTTTAAGGCTCCCCCAAATAAAGCGATAACGACGAAAAATCTCCGCGATTACATCGTTGTGTCGCTGCAAGCACTCTTATACGATACTACCTAGACCAACGCGACGAAATCGCAGTGAAATCGCGCCTCCGTGGTTTGGACACGCTCATAAACTGTGCATGCAGCGAAATCGTGCCGATTATTTGTCGCTGTCGCCGTAAAAATCCGCCTTGATTTGGGGGAGCCTATATGCTTCTGATTCTGTTTACGCTCGAAATTCAAACTAACGTCCCTTCTTTCTATGCTTCAAAATCAAACTTATGCTACAATTCTTATGACGCTCCCCCCAGTAAGGGGCGTGAAAGAGAATGGGCTGTACACCATTAAAATTGTACATAAAAATTTCAAACTAGTTGTCCCGGCAATCTTCGTTCTGCTCACGGTGTACTATATTGAGAAGGTAATATATTCCGAAAACTGACAGCTACTTGACGACGTCATTTCATCCACCACGAACAAATTTGCGAAAAAAATGATCTAGTGGTCCGGAAGGTCATATAATTTCCATACAAAATGCGACATTAGTCTTGTTTCGTTTTCCTGATTGATCCGGAGCCTTTCCCAAACTTTTTCATCGCACTATCACGTTGCATCCCTTGTCGGGTGCAACTGTGAAAAACTTATGTCAATCCGTTCTCAAGCAATTTCATGACATACAAACACCACTCCATTTTTGTGTATATAGAAGATAGAAGATTATGCTTTGACCCATTCTCGGCTGAACAAAAGGAAGAAGTTAATAATTGTTTTTTTTTATCTACTTACCCCGCCGTACCTTATCGAGAATCTGTAGAAAATGTCAATTAAAAGGAACGTCACCATTTAAAACAAAAACCCGTTTTCAATAATTTGATTATATGTCATACAAATAACCCTCTCTATATTTTTTAAAGTATCCTCTCCACAAATCCATGCGATCTTTACAAGGATTATTTTCCATCTCACATGTCACGTCGATTTTCAACGAATCCAAGTCGAACTGTTCGGAATGTCTGTCGTAGTTTTTGACGGTAGTCCACTTGAACGGAAGCAACTGATCATCTCTATCCGGAGTTGGATCGCTATACTTGGCAAAGTTAGTCCACATTCGCACCATTGTCCTTCCTACGCGATACTCGTCACTCGAGTCAGAGAGTTTAGGCAACATTTTAGACCTTTAAGAAATAAAAGTATTAAACGACTTGGCTTGATATTTGGGATTCGCATTCTTTCTTACTGGAACAAGTAGAATAAATCGTCTCCATGACAGGCTCCTTTAACGTGACTCAAATTGAAAATCTTTTTCGTGAAACCTAGTTTTCCATCAAAGCAAAACCGATAGTGATACTGCTTCACGTTGGGCTGATATTTGGCTATCCATTCGGCGCTCAAGTTCGTGTTGGTTACGAAAATGTTGTCAGACAGAACGTCACAAAGCTCATCGAACGACTTTTCTCCAATCGGTTTGTTTCCAAAGTAGAACTGGCGTACCTCTTTGCCAACTTCCGTCTTATTAAGGCTTGGAGGGTTGCCCAAAAGTTGTGGAACAAGGCGTTCCGGATCTTGGGCGAAATCATTCAGTCGCTTCCGTACCAACCATATTCCGAGAATCCCTTCGCCATCTGTGCAGCCGTTGATCAAGGGCATTCGAATGGTATCGAAAGATTTCAAAATTTTCTCTGGTGGTTCGGTGATGATGCTGTCTTCTGTGAGGACATCTTCTATGACCGGTCTGAAATACATTTGTAATGCAAGGCGTCTCTCGGTTTCAGTTCCAACTTCGGTCTGGTGTTTTATGAGCAGTTTTGCCGGCGTCTTACGAAGTGTGTCTGCGATCAAAATTGAGAGTTATGGATTATTCAACTTTCGAGGGGAACGCTACTACGTTCAAACCTACCAAGCACTTTAGTATCATCATTTCCATCATATCCAAACATTTGTGCGTGCTTTCGAGCCTTGTTAGCTGGATCTTGTTGAAAGAACGATTCTGAGCAAGCAACACCACTTTGGCAAATAACTTTGTGGAAGTATTTCCTGTAATTGAGAAACTATATTATAAACACAACTAAGTTTAACTGGCAGTAGGTGCAATTTATCTTAGTGCACAAAATTGTAAATTTCATAGTGAAACTTATTTAATTTATTCAAAATTTAGTGTTAAAAGTGTTGGTGAAATTTGTATATTGCAACATAAAATCATGTAGTTGGAATTTGTGTTTATTTTTTTTTTCTATCTTCATTAACGAGATTTTTAGCTCATCTCGGGACTAATGGCTTTATTTCCCTTCAATGAGCACAATGAGTCTTGTACTGGAGGTAATAAAAGTATTAATCAACTATGTGTGTTGTATATCGTAATGGGACATTCAAGGAATGAATGACCTCAACAAGTTTGATAATATTATCTGAACACTCCAGCATTGTCATCTACCGATTGAAATAATTGCCATAGGTGAAAAATGGATCAAAAACGAAAATGGAAGTTTAATCAAAGTCCAAAGTCTTTTTGATGGTGATGCCAATATTCCAATGAATGCTCCCAGTAACATAGTATTCTTAAAAAACAGGTCACTTTTGGAATCGAATGGGATTGCATGTTCCAATAGTTTTCCCACAAGGCCAATAAAATCTAATTTACTGGGTCATGCTGTGTGCATAATTGGTGATCTGGTCTTTTTTAAAAATGATACATTTGTTTCCTATCAAAGTGACCACTGCATGATAATTAAATCTTTACAGTTTCAAAAATAATAAGTATAATGAGAATCTTTCAAAAAATACTCCACATTGCACAAATTTGGACACATATCAACCGAATTAAAAAAAAAAGTTCTAAACCTAATGCAATTGAACTCAAAGAAAATATAACGGTTTTAAAATAGATAATAGCCAACAAGTTTGTGAAATATTCAATAAATACTTCTCTAACATAGCTGTAACAGCTGATCCACTGTCGCAGGGTTCTCAATACTATTTTTCTAACTCCGACTTCCTTAATGAAGTAACTTTGCTCATAAATGATTTCGAATCCAAAAAAAGGTGGTGGTCTGATCTTATAACGCCAGATGTTGTTAAGCATAGTTCTGTAAGTCTTTCCAAAATTCTTTCACACATTTTCAATATGATAGCGTATATCCTGATTGTTCAAAAGTAGCCAGAGTAATTCCAGTTTTGAAATCCGGCGATGTTAATGATGTAAGCAACTACAGACCTATTCCAAAGCTTTCCATATTCAATAACGTTTTTAAATAAATTAATATTAAATAGACTGGTTCCATTTTCAAATCAATATAAGGTGCTTTATAAAGTTTAATACAGATTTCTGCAGGGTAGTAAGACAAGGACGGCCCTTTCTTGAATTGCTTGATGATATCATCAAAGCCATTTATAATAAACGATTTGTTGGAGCTCGCTCCCTAGATTTGCGAAAAGCATTTGATATGTTGAACCACTCCATACTTTTGGAAAAATTGGAAGCATGCGCGATTTGAGGTGTGGCTTACGAAATAATACATTTCAATTTATCGGATAGAAGGCAATTTGTATCAATTGGCGATACTTCCAGTTATCTGAGGCCAATTACTGTAGGCATGCCTCAAGCAAAGCGTTAATGATTAAGCATAAAGTTAATCATGGTTAACCCACCGTCAATCGCCCTAGTGTACTGAGTACATGCACTTTACGAAGAGTCGAAAAATACGCTAATATATTCTATTCAAATTGATCCGGGTGTTGGTCCTATTGCAAGATCTACTTTACTCTTCTTTTTTCTATTTCTTTTTTTTCTTGTAGAGAAGAAATTTTTCAAAAAAAAAAAAAACTAGAAGTATTCGAAAGCATTATGATTTTGACCTTAGTTTTTACGCGTGTACTCAGTACACCAGGGCGACCGCTCGTGTAACTTTTATTCGCCGGGCCCGTCAGACGGGCAGTCGCGTCGTGTACTGAGTACACACGGAATAATATTGATTGTAAATCTAAAGCTAAGCAAGTTAGAATATTAATGTCTTCGGCTAAATTCTTCAGTTCAACGGTACCAATTGGACAGTGGACAGTAGCCATCGTATTGTGTCCCGGCGGAATTAATGCAGTGGATATTTCGCAATGCAACATTTCGAACACAAATATCTCAGGATCTAGAATTTTTAGCAACATGGTGTCTTCGGCAAAATTGTCCAGTAGGTAAAGAACAAACATGTGATAGGCCGCTTGTTTCGGAATGCTGCCAGTAGTTGGCACTAGTGAGCAGGAAAATTTTCAACACACAGATATCTCAGGATCGGCAAATGGCTAGGCATGGCGTACCATTGCACAGTGGTCCAGATAGCAAGTTTACGCGGACATGAACTTTTCGACGTCATTTTGTGGTTTTAGAGTATAGGTTGCTTCCCACAAGTGTCTCGAAATTAGTTGTACTACAATTCGTACTTAAGGTATTTTTTTTCTGCACTAATCGCAATAGTGTCCTATACGCCAACTTTTTTATGTTAATAGATAGCAAGTTGGTATATTCAGCAAAGTTGTAGCATATTTTAATACAAAAAAAATTTGTAGAACAAACTTTTTCTCTATCTCTTATACCTTCTGAGATAATTGACTTTTTATATTAAAAAAATGAAGAAAATCATTTTTTCACTCATAAGTCATTTGTTTACAAATTTTAGCAGCCTACTATGTTCTACAAAGTTTTTGCTACTATTATATTCTACAACTTTGGTAAATATACCACAGTTGTATTTCTTCTGGTTTTATTATTGTAGGAGATATTAATTTAAAATCATGCCGTATTACACTGCCCATAAAGGCATAACTGTCCCATATTGAAAAAGTAGGCATTGAGAAAACACCACTCAAAGTTTGAAGTTTGACTTCTCATACAAATGTTCATGTTTTTCTAGTACATTTCTACTTTCCAAATTCATTCAGCACAACCTCACAGGTAACTCATTTTGCTTCTATTGATCATCACAAAATATAAACTTGAACAAAATTCATGTTTCGCAGTTGCTATTTCGGTTGAAAGTTCATATAGAGACTGTTATGCCTTTATTTTTCAATATGGGACTGCACCTACCTCTTATTTTTCCACAACATTTTCAAACAAAATATGTAAATTTTTATGTGCATAGTAAAATACATATTAAAACATGGATGTTGCGACGAAAAAAGGTGTTGGTTCGAAAATCCATATGGGACAGTTATGCTTTTATGGGCAGTACAGGCCATGATATTTTTAAGACTATTTTCACACAAAAGTCATGGCCGCCGCGATTCAGCATGAAATAATCAACACCTGTTTAGATTTTATAGAGTGTGTATTTGTTTAAAAACATAATTTCAAAAAAAAAATCTTGCGCTTCTTCGTGCAATTCCGAATGCTTCTGTACGATTCGACGATTTGTCAGTGAGATCACTGGATATGATGTGAGTAGCAATCGCTGGAACACGTCAGTCAAGTTCACCAGTCGACTGAGCTTGAGGGAATGGTGCTCCCTTAATTTCCTTATGCACTTGTTGTGTGTCTCCTGGGCTATGACTACTATGACTGATTCCAATACGACTTAAACTACTGTAATAATTACTGCTGTACATAAATCAAAGACTCAAGATAAATAAATTTAATGCCTCTCATCTCTTGGCACATATTACCATTTATGACTTTTCATACGGCATGATTTTAAATTAAAATCTTCTTTGGGACGTTACGCCAGGAAGAAAAAGAAGAAGACAATAAGAAAACGAGAAGAAGTACAACTGTGGTATATTCACCAAAGTCGTAGAATATAATAGTACCAAAAACTTTGTAGAACATAGTAGGCTGCTAAAATTTGTAAATAAATGACTTATGAGTGAAAAAATGATTTTCTTCATTTTTTTCATACAAAAAGTCAATTATCTCAGAAGGTATAAGAGATAGAGAAAAAGTTTGTTCTACAAAGTTTTTTGTATTAAAATATGTTACAACTTTGCTGAATATACCAACTTGCTATCTATTAACATAAAAAAGTTGGCGTATAGGACACTATTGCGATTAGTGCAGAAAAAAATCCCTTTCGTACGAATTGTAGTACAACTAATTTCGAGACACTTCTGGGAAGCAACCTATACTCTAAAACCACAAAATGACATCGAAAAGTTCATGTCCGCCTAAACTTGCTATCTGGACCATTGTGCATTGGTACCTCGCGTACCTGCAGGAATAAAAAAGATCCCTTTGTGTGGTCCTTAGCCTATTGCCCAGCAACACCTATCCCTACCACCTCGTGGTATTGGCAAACCGGGACAATCGGCGAAGACCACAGCGACGTAGAGGGACTAGCGATTAGAAGCTCGGTACGTGGATCTGTAAATCTTTCAACTTCATCGGGAGCACACGCATACTCGCTGACGTGCTGAAGGACCGCGGATTCGGCATCGTACCGTTGCAGAAAGTGTGTAGGAAGGGATCATTGGTGCGAACGTTTTAGGGCTACCAGAGCTGCTGCAACACACATGAGCTGGGAACAGCTTTTATAATGATGGGTGATATGAAAAGGCGCGTGATCGGATGGTGGCCGATAAATGAGTGAATGTGCAATTTTTTTTTTTTTTCTTTATTTTAGTGTTTTTTAACTTAAAGCTAGTTCAACACTCGTCAGTAGAGGTCACCGAAATGGTGCCTCAGAAAAGAAGGACCCTTAAGGGGTGCCTCTTTCGAGCCCAACCAAGGGGTCTCGACAAACACAGAGTAACGCTATTTTAGCTGACTCACTGGACAGTCGACCTGTCGTTGTTTTACATGTAACACCCATCGACAGTCTTGAATTGAAATATCCTAATTGTGAATGCGCACCGCATAGTGCGAAACTTCCTTGTTTTTGAAAAATTTGATAACCTAATTGCGTATAGCCGCCGACTTTGGCGGTGGACATCTGCTTAGCCGGACTAAGCTGGCTTGTAGTGTTGGGTCATATTTGTCCGTACAGGTTGATAGCTTTTAGGAACTCTATTAAAGTTGACACGGTGGCCGCGTCGTTTCCTAGGGAGCTGCGGATACTTCCCGAAATTCCGAAGGATCTCCGGGCTGATTCGTATTGCGGACATGTACATATAAAGTGCTCGACGGAGTTCTGAACGCCGCAGATTGAGCACATCCGTCTGAAAGGACCACGTCCATCCATGTTATGAGAAACCCGCGTATGCCCGGTTCTTAAGCGGGAGATGACTCGTTGATCGTGGAGAAGAGGACAATCAACCCAGTTTTCGGTTGAGAGTTTGATTTTTCGCAGGTGCGGAGAGTAAGACTGAGCCCATTCAGTACCCCATACGTTCTTGAAAGTTTTCGTAATCCACCTTTTGACGTCATCGAAAGGAACCGTTTCTTCGAAACGAGGAGAAGAATGGCCAGTCCCGACGAGGTTATCGGCAGCTACATTTCCGGGTATCCCACAATGTCCGGGAATCCATGCGTAGGTTGTGTTCGGCAGAGCATTCTCTAGCGTCCCCTGAATCCATGGATGTGTGGGCCTTTCAGATTGCAAGGCAGAAACCACGCTTGCTGAATCTGTAAGGATTAATACTGGTCGGTCGGATGGTATGGTGGCTGCTATGAAAATAGCAGCGGCTTCCGCGGAAAAAACGGAGCATATTATGAATGTGCAAGTTGAGGGTCAAAAACCGGTTCTTCAATATAATAAACGTGCAAAGCTCGCACTGATGATGACAAAGACGGTTTTTACGTGCAGCTCGAACGCGAGTACGACAACTGCCCAAGCCACGACTCCAAAATCATCGTAAGAGATCTAAACGCTCAGGTTGGCCAGGAGGAAAACTTCAGACCGACTATTGGAAAGTTCAGCGTCCACCAACTGACGAACGAAAACGGCTTCGTGCCGCAAGGCGAGATGTGCAGAGATAAGGATGGGAGCATCTTGACGGTCGAGCGTGAGGTGACTGAGAGATGGAAGCAGCACTTCGACGAAAACCTGAATAGCGTCGACAGCATAGGCAATAAAGGTCGGAACAACGGAAGAAATGCCTTTGTCAGTACTGCGGCCGATGGAAACCAACCAGCTCTCACTTTGAGGATAGTTAAGGATGCCATTCACTAGCCCAAGAACTATAAAGCTGCTGATAAGGATGGTATCGGAGCCAAACGCATGAAGATGAGCCCGGAAAGGCTGGCTATTTGTCTGCACCAGCTGAGAGGCACAATCTGAGAAACAAAACAGCTACCGGAGGACTGGAAGGAAGGGTATTTACCTAACCTACAAGAAAAGCGACAAGTTAGATTGTGAGAACTTCCGAGCGATCACCATTCTAAATGCGGCCTATAAAGTTTTATCCCAGATTATCTTCCGTTGTCGGTCACCTGTAGTAAACGAGTTCGTGGGAAATTAACAAGCCGGCTTCATTGACGGCCGATCGACAACGGACCAGATCTTTACTGCACGCAAATCCTCCAAAAATTGCGTGAATACCAGGTGCCAACGCATCACCTTCTCATATAATTCAAGGCGGCATACTGTAGTATCGACCGCGTAGAGCTATGGAAAATAGCTATGGAAAATCTTGGACAAAAACAGATTTCCTGGGAAGCTCACGAGACTGATAAGAGCAACGATTGAAGGTGTGCAAATTTGTGTGAAGATTTCAGGTGATCATTCCAGTTCGTTCGGATCCCGCCGGGTACAACGACAAGGTAATGGACCCTTGTCCCAATTGTTCAATATTGCGCTAGAAAGTGTTATGCGGAGAGCCGGGCTCAACAGCCTGGGTACTATTTTTTACGAGATCCAGTCAATTTGTCTGTTTCGCGGATGATATGGACATTGTCGGACGAATATTTGAAAAGGTGGTAGACCTGTACACCCGCCTGAAACGTGAGATAACAAAAGTTGGACTGGTTGTGAATGCGACCAAGACAAGTACATGCTAGCTGGTGCGGCCAAGCGCGACAGGGCTCGCCTAGGTAGTAGTTTTACGATAGACGGGGATACGTTTGAGATGGTCGACGAGTTCGTCAACCTTGCTGACGGCTGACAAAAACGTTAACCGTGAAAGGCGCATCATCAGTGGAAGTCGGGCCTATTCTGGCCTCCACAAGAAGCTGCGGTCAAAATAGATTCACATTCGCTCCAAATGTACCATGTTCAAAACGCTCATAAGGCCGGTAGTTCTCTACGGGCATGAAACGTGGATGATGCTCCAAGAGGACTTGGCCGTGCGGTTAGTGTTACCAAGCATGTTGCCGCATCGTGTCAAGGAATGTGGGTTCGATTCCCGCTTCAGTCTGGAAAACATTTCGTCAGTAACGTTTTCCGATTGTTCCACTGGGCGTTGCATGCTAGTTCGTTGTCTAGTGTGGTGACTCCTTCAAAGGACATAACCGTCCACTGGAAGCATTAATGTGTAGGTGTCTTTAACTGTTGTACAAAGTACATCAGCGCGTCTAAACAGTAGATTTTTCTTTTTTTATGTATTCGAATCCTCTGCGCAGAATCTCAATAGAAGAAGAAGAAGATTGGAGTATTTTGAATTTAATTTTGAAAAATAATTGCTTATCATTAACAGATACGCGTATTTCCACTTGTAGTCTTCTTCAGTTTCAGTTACTCATATTCACTGCTTTGACTACCACCGAAATACGCGTATCTATCAAAGATAAGCCATTAGAGCGGAAATAAAAGGTACAAGATATTCCATATTTTTCAAATAAAGGCTTGTGCAATTATCAATATTATCATCAACATATCATATCCATTAGAGTGGTTCAAAAATCGTTTTTGTTCCACACCGCTTATTCAATTTTACATCAAATTCTAAGTGTCCTCAAAATTTGAGCTCATTTTGATGAAAACTGAGACTGCACAAGCTCTTTAAAATTCGTATGGGAATTACTATGAGAAAAGCAACCAATTCATTCAATCGGTCATAGTGTTTACCCATGTGCTCTTGGGGATTACAGCTACGTTGATACTGTGAGATACATTCATCAGCTACAACTTTGCCGAAGTCCGATTTAAAAGGACGACCCAGTAATTAGTTATTGATTTTTGAATGAGTTGTGAAACTTTGGCTATAATTACACTGTTCGACAAATTTTTTTTTTTGGCTGGATCAGGGACGTGGTTATATGGGTCTTGAAGTGCAAGAAAAGTGTAGAAAGAGGCCGTTTTCAAATGATTTGCAGCACCCTTGGATTAGTTTTTGACAAAGTTTGAAAATTTTGCATTTTTCATCAAAAAAAGCGTAATAAGCAAAATATTAATATATTTTCAAATTCAATTATTCAACCATTGAATTAGCCAAAGCAATATTTTTCATTTCAGAAGAATATTGGCATCATTTTTATATATGAATTTGGAATGTTAACGATCATTAAACAAGCATATGAGGATGTGCACCATATAAATACTACTTATTTTTCTATTCCACACATATGGTTCATTATATAATAATTATTATAGGTTCAAGAAGACGCTTGATTAGGATTTAATTTTTTGCTCCATTTAATAAAGCAATGAGCAATGCAATCCAGTAACATTTGATTTCAACAACGATACGACTACGGAAAATTGATGTATCTGTTATGTTTATATGGGCTGGTTGGTCTAATAAACTCTTGGCAGTAATACAAAATTAGGTTGGACACTGACATGTAAGTGGTCTTACATGAGCTAGCAGGTTTATCAGGAGCCGATGGTGAAATCTGTGAAAAATGTGATAATAATGTTATTCACGATTTCCAAAGATTTTGATAGGTACTCATTAAGAACAGATTACCTATCGTGAGGTCCATGTTTTCTTAAAATGGGTTTAGTTGTAAGCATATTGGAAACATAAAGAAGTCGACCATTAAGGTTAAGTTTAAACTCGTCTCCCATATAAGGACAAACGTGTCCATTAATGAGCCCCCATTCCCATATCCTCGAAACGAGTAAAATGCTTTTCAATTAAGTGAAGAAACAATTTATCCATGCATTTATGATAAACAATTTTGCGAAACTTCACGTAATTTCTATTTTTTTTCTCTAAACAAGAAGACATAGAAAAACAAGTGTTTTACCCATTTTGAATATATATCAATTTTTTGTGAAATTCATTCCAAATCTTAAAACTGAAAGTTTAATTAAAATTGCCGAAAAACATGTGAAATTTAGAACCAAAAAATAAAAGAAAATATCGGAAACGGTTTAACCAGAAATTGTTTCATCTTACAAGTAAGAAACAGGCATGTAACCATTAAATCAGTTTTCACAAATGATTAGTATTGTGCACAGACTGAATCAAAAAGAGCTCATGCCTGCCTGAGCGGCTTTCGCAAAAAATGTGATAATAATGATTACTAAATTATTTGTTGCTATTTTATGTTATTCTGTAATTTTTCTAGGGATATTCCGAGGAAAATGAATGTCACGATAAGCAAACAATTTTTAATGAGTACCTATCGAAATATTTAGAAATCGAAAATAACAATGTTATCACATTTTTTTACAGACATCGTCTCCTGATAAACCGACTAGCGCATGTAAGACCACTTACATGTCAGTGTCGTAAGACCACTTACATGTCAGTGATGTAAGACCACTTATAAATTTTGTATTTCTGCTGAGAGTTTATTAGACCAACCAGCCCATATAAACATAACAGACACATCAATTTTCCGTAGTCGTATCCTTGTTGAAATCAAATGTTACTGGATT
This sequence comes from Aedes aegypti, assembly GCF_002204515.2. Classification (NCBI taxonomy): domain Eukaryota; kingdom Metazoa; phylum Arthropoda; class Insecta; order Diptera; family Culicidae; genus Aedes; species Aedes aegypti. Next base: position 214,042,939 of record NC_035108.1, on the reverse strand, counting down.
GCATTGCTCATTGCTATATCAAATGGAGCAAAAAATTAAATCCTAGTCAAGCGTCTTCTTGAACCTATAATAATTATTATATAATGAACCATATGTGTGGAATAGAAAAATAAGTAGTATTTATATGGTGCACATCCTCATATGCTTGTTTAATGATCGTTAACATTCCAAATTCATATATAAAAATGATGCCAATATTCTTCTGAAATGGTGCACGTTTCCCTGAAGCGATCTAGTGCTAAAAAATATTGAATTGAATAATTCAATGGTTGAATAATTGAATTTGAAAATATATTGATATGTTGCTTATTACGCTTTTTTTAAGGTGAAGATAAATCGAAGCCAAACCTCAAATTTTCAAGAGCACAAATCTGGAGAACCAAACATCCGTTTGAGCTGAAAACTTAATCGTTTGGTCACTAGCTGGTGGTGAGCAATCGATTAAGTTTTCAGCTCAAACGGGTGTTCGGTTCTCCAGATTTGTGTCCTTGAAAATTTGAGGTTTGGCTTCGATTCATCTTCACCTTAATGAAAAACGCAAAATTTTCAAACTTTGTCAAAAAATAATCCAAGGGTGCTGCAAATCATTTGAAAACGGCCTCTTTCTACACTTTTCTTGCACTTCAAGACCCATATAAACGCGTCCCTGATCCAGCCAAAACTTTTTTTTTTGTCGAACAGTGTTATTGGACTGTTCAGCAGGCATCACTATATCACTATGCAGTGAAACATAGTAGCCATGATTTGTGTGTGCTATCTTTCGCGCCAGGTGCAGCAATGTTGCCTGTTTAGAAGTTAAATGAGCACTGCTGAAGAATTTGTGACTGGATATAAATCAATAACTAATTACTGAGGCGTCCGATTTGAAAACTGTGTTCGGCAAACTTGTAGCTGACGAATGTATCTCACAGTATCAACGTAGCTCTAATCCTCAAGAGCACATGGGCAAACACTATGACCGATTGAATGAATTGGTTGCTTTTCTCATAGTAATTCCCATACGAACTTTAAAGGGCTTGTGCAGTCTCAGTTTTCATCCGAATGAGCTCCAATTTTGGGAGGACACTCAGAATTTGATCTAGAATCGAATCAGCGGTGTGGAGCAAAACATTTTTATTAACCACTCTAATATCCATGTTCTACCGGTGTTGGTATTATTTTGAATTTCTCAAAAAAAAAAATAAAATAAAAAATTAAAAAAAAATATATATATATATGGAATTATTGCAAAGCGATAGCACCGGTTTGTTTACGTCCGCGTGTCATCGAGCTTTTTTCCTTTTTCGAGGGTAATACTACACTAATAATCTGCCATCACGTCGCGATTTGGTCGTTAGTATCTGGACTTTTAGTGGAATGTGTTAGTTTCTCGATTAGTCGCGATCTAGTGAAGCTTTAAGCAACTTTTTGTTGGTGCAACAATCGCTCTTCCTACCGTAGCTAGTGCCACGACGCACTAGCATTGTAACCCGTTCGTTTTCGTGCACACCTTCATACGGAAAGAAGTTTTTCTGATTATCATTCGGCTACTCGGCTTCGGCCATGGCCGAAGCTAGTCAAGGCTCCCGAACGGGGGGGCCTCTAGGCGATCCCCCTGAAAACACGTTTGGAACACTAATTCCCCATTGGCTGATGAGCCACGACGAAATTGGCTATCAAATTGTGCTCGTTTTACAAGCCCGCCAGCAAACACCATCGGACAGCCAGGAAAACAACTTTTCGTTGAAACGGCTCCCCAGTCCGTTTATCATTGGAGCATCGGTGGAACAGTTGATAGGACGACAGGAAGCCAGGAAAGTTAATGCAACTAAGGAAAACAGAGGAACTAAGTATCTGCTTCGCACAGACGCCCGCTCAATCGCTGAAAAACTGTTAACGCTTACGGTGCTCGTTGATGGAACACAGGTAGAAGTGTTTGCACACAACACGTTAAATTCTGTGCAAGGTATCGTTTACGAGTTGGACACTGTCAACGACGATGAGCAGGAGATTTTGAAACACTTGGAATCCCAAGGAGTGACCAACGTTCGTCGTATTCGTAAACGAGTCAATAACGTTCTTCGAAACACTCCACTTTTAGTGTTGACACTGAAAGGAGCCGTCTTACCTCAAACAATTTTCTTCGGTTTACTAAGAGTCCCAATAAGAACGTACTATCCTTCACCACTCCTGTGCTACAACTGCGGAGTTTACGGACACTCAAAAAACGTCTGCAAGGGGACATCGATATGTCTCAACTGCTCCAAAGAATCCCACGTAGCCAAGGGAGAACAGTGTCAAAATCCACCATTCTGCCTGCATTGCAAAAATGATCATTCAATCATTTCACGCGACTGCCCTACCTACCAACACGAAAAGAAAATAATCCATCACAAAATCGACAACCGAGTATCCTTTGGTGAAGCCCGCCGCGTGTTGAATGAAAACCAGAAGGACACGTACGCCAGCGCTCTTCAGCATCGTCTACATCAAGTGGAATTGGAGAAGGACACTATCATTAGAAATCTGAGGAATGAGCTAGAAGCAGTCAAAGCAGAGATGGAGCATTTAAAAACATCATTGAGAGCTCAAAGCACCAATATTGTATCGCAAAACATCGATATTTTCCCCCCAACCATCACTTGTAGCACTCCACCTGCTGACCAGACACCATCCATGCCCGAAGCAGTTGATAACCCGGAAACTAACGGAAACCAAATTAATGGAAGAAAATCGCGTAAGGACAAAGCATCAATGTCACCCCCAAAAGCCCCGCCAATCTCCAAAACTCAAAGCACACTTCAAACAATGAAATTGCGAAACCGAAGTCGGAGCGATAAAAGAACGAATGCATCTCCGCCTGACATTGACCTCGACCCCAAGGGGAAACGCAGACACCTGACCAATAACGATGGCTGTAAATAACCCCGTCACTCCAATCCTCAATGGTTTCGACCCGGCAATTCATCCAGACTCTGGCATGGACACCGTTCATAACATACCAAAACACAAAGACGAAGACCAACGCAATGTCAAGGAGTACGATTATGGTAATCTCAAAAACAACATATCCCGAGTTAAAATGCGGTTTGAGGGAGGGGAATGTGCAGTACCCCCCTCACTTCTAAACGGAGAAGCGAGTCTAGTCAGGGAGGCAATCCGGGACGTCTTTCCACCACCCGTTGACTGCCAAACTCCTAGCTCGGTCGCATATATCAACGCTGCATGCAACACGCAACTCTATCAAATCAACGTAGCCCCAAAACCGTTGCCAATAGCCGCTCTTTGCAACTCTGAAGCATACGACCACTACAACCAGTTTCGGCCTCTCCCCGGAAGCAGCAACGCAGTTGGACCCTGCTACAACTCCTCAAGCACTCCATTTCGACCTATATGCATCCGAGGACCGTACAACAAACAACATCAAATCAGTTCGCCAAGCGCGAGGCCTGCCACGTCGACCCTGACCAGAGATGTTCCGGTGCACGCCGATGAGCCTCCGGCGGCAGTCGACGTGGCCCTCATCTCCCCCCGGGCAAGTATCGATACATTTCTATCTCCTAGAGAACAGTCAAATTCCATTATGTTTTCCAACAACCCAGGAACCCCCGTATATACCAACACTCAAACACGTGACGAAGAGGATCTCGTGTCCGACGATACTTGCAGTAGTTCATCCCATCGCGATCGACCCGAAAAAAACGCTGTTCTTACAATGGAACATTCGCGGTCTCTGGAGCAACCATGCCGAGCTGTGCCACATAGTAACGCAAAATCCTCCAATAGCCATCGGACTACAAGAAATGATGTGCGGTGACGCTAGCATTGCCCTCCGGAAACAATACTCATGGAAACTAGCGAATCGACATTACTGTCAAGGTGCTGGGGCGGCTGGTCTTGGAATACTAAAGGAAATTCCTCACGACTTCATCAGCGTTGACGCTCGGATTCCTATTTGTGCAGCTCGGCTGCATAGCCCCCACAACATCACCATAGTTTCCATATACGTTCCACCAAACAGTCCTGATTCTGACGTAATAGATGCACTACAAAAAATCACACACAACCTTGAGCAACCATTTATTATTGGTGGAGATTTCAACGCTGCTCACGAGGTCTGGGGTAGTCCCAAATCATCAAAGGCCTAACACTACTCAGCTGGTTCGTCGAAAACGACTTTTTGGTTTTGAACAATGGGGAGCCTACGTTCATCAGTTCCACTCACGGAAGTGCATCGTGGATAGATCTAACGGTAGCATCTAAAAGTGTGGCGTTTAAGTTCCATTGGTCGATATCCAAAGATACACATGGAAGCGATCATTTTCCAATTAGAGTGTACACTGAGGACAGAGCTCCGAATATAAAACTCCGGAAGCGATGGCTATACAAAAATGCAGATTGGCCGAAGTTCGAGAGAGTCATCGAAAACCACCTGAACAACGATGCAGACAAAACCCCTTCTGTAGACGAAATTACTGAGCTTATCGTGAATGCGGCAAAATCAGCCATTCCTCAAACGTCAGGTCGTCCGCCAAGAAAAGCCGAGCTGTGGTGGACTGACGAAGTTCAATCTGCCATCAAAGAACGTAGGAAAGCGTTAAGAAAATTAAAACGAACTCATGCGACCGATCCGAACAGGGATGAATTACGTAAAGAATTTCAACAAGCTCGGAGCGCTGCCAGGAAAGTGGTCAACCATGCCAAGAAACAATCTTGGGAAACGTTTTGCAACTCTTTCAACCCCCAAACTCCAGTGGATATTCTTTGGAACAACTTCAACAAGCTTTCCGGGAAACGGAAGACCGGATTAAAAGGGTTAGTGATTGACGGTAAGCACGAACAAAACCCTATAATCATTGCCGAGCACTTTGCTAACCACTTTCAAGAAACATCTGCTGCTGATAACTCTGGAGACGAAAGAGAAGCTGAAAAAACCAACTCAGTCCCGGAACTTGCAGAGAACACCGCTCTGAACAGTGAATTCAGCTTTCAAGAACTCCTACGAGCGATTGACATCACTAAAGGGTTTTCTACTGGCAACGATAATGTAGGCTACCCAATGATTCGGCACCTACCGGTATCCGGAAAATTGGCCATGTTGAAATGTTTCAATCGGGTCTGGACTGAGGGAAAGTTCCCACCTTGCTGGAGAGAAGGGCTTATTGTCCCTATTCAAAAACCCGGGTCTCAATCGAGATCTGCGGAGAACTTCCGTCCAATCACGCTCCTTAGCTGTATAGGAAAGATATACGAGCGCATGGTAAATCATCGGCTCACAACCTTTCTAGAAAGGAACAACGTTTTACATCCTAGTCAGCATGCTTTCCGAACCGGTCGAGGTACCTCCACGTACTTTGCCGAACTCAAGGAGATTCTTGAAGGAGCAAAACGGTCTGAAACACACCTTGAGTTTGCCTTACTGGACATACGAAAAGCATACGACCAAACCTGGCGTCCTCACATATTACGTCAACTAAAACTTATTAACGTTGGAAGTCGCATGACAGCATGTATCGAGGAATTCCTGAAGGATCGCCGTTTTCAAGTGTGCTATGGTGGTTCTCTTTCTTCACAAAAAACTCAAGACAACGGGGTACCTCAAGGCTCAGTACTATCGGTTACGTTATTTCTTTTAGCTATGAACACGGTCTTTGAGATTGTACCAAAAAATGTTCGGATCTTGGTGTATGCCGACGATATCGTGCTAGTTGCAGAATCTAAACAGCAAGCAGCAGTGCGTCGACAACTTTTGCAAGCAGTTCTTGCGGTAGATTCCTGGGCCAAAAACATCAAGTTTCGATTATCAGCTAACAAATCGTGTCTATTGCACGTATGCCAAAGAAAACGACATAGAATGATGAAATCCAGACCTGCGATCGTCATAGATGGAGATGCTATCCCTGAAGTTAAAATTGCCCGTTTTCTAGGAGTGTGGATGAATCGTAGAGGTGAATTTAGAGCGCACGGGGCTAAAACAGCAGACAGCTTACGAAATCGAATAAATTTTATTAAGGCTTTAACGCCGAAAGCTAATCGATCATCTCTGTGGAAAATAATTAATGCTGTATGTCTCTCAAAGCTGATGTATGGCATCGAACTATTTGGAATGGAACTTACCAATACACTACAGCCTATCTTCAACGAGCTGCTAAGAATCTCATCAGGAGCCTTCAGATCATCCCCCATCTATAGTCTTGCAGTAGAGGCGGGCGAACTACCATTAGACCTTCGTTTAGCTGAAATATTCATCCGTAAATATTGTCGTTTAGCAGAAAAACCTGCCAACAACTACCCTCGATTCAGTGAAGCAGCCAAATCCGTATTCATGGAAATAACTAATGCTACAATTCCTGATATTGCAAGGCTAAAAAGGGTGGGCCGCCGCCCGTGGGACAGTCCTCGCATAAAAGTAGACTGGTCAGTCAAGAACGCTTTTAAAAAAGGGCAGAATACACAACTTGCCAGGACCTTAGTGCAAGAGCATCTCAACGGAAAATACCTCAACCACTACAAACTCTTCACAGATGGATCTAAAAGGCAAAACGAAGTTGGCGTTGGGGTTATTGGACCTCAATTACTAATTGAACAAAGCCTTCATCATCAATGCAGTATATATACGGCAGAAGCTGCAGCACTTGTAGCTGCCGCGCGATATGCTCCTAAGGGACCAACCGTCATCCTGTCAGATTCTGCAAGTTGTATAGCCGCCATCGACAAGGGGGATTCAAATCATCCTTTCCTACAGGAATTCGAGATAATTGCAGGAAGAAAGAACATCGTAGTTTGTTGGATTCCAAGTCACTCCGGAGTCTCAGGAAACGAAGAAGCAGATCGAGCAGCCGAACGAGGTCGATCCTCAAGACTACTCTACCAAACGGTACCCTCAGCCGATGCGATAAAATGGATCAAAGGGTTGTTCCGTTACAGTTTTCAGGAAAAATGGGACTCTCATCGCTCAACTTTTTTGCAAGCCTGTAAACCTTTGGTCGATAAATGGCACGATAGGAAAGACCGACGAGAACAACGTATACTAACGAGACTCCGAATTGGTCATACTCGGATGACCAAGCAGCACCTGTTCGACCGAACGTTATCAAACAACTGCGAAATATGCAACACTGAACTTTCTGTAGAACATATCTTACTGAACTGTATGAAATACGATGCTATTAGGGAAGAACTACGACTATGTAGTAACATTCAGATTGTACTAAGCAATAACGAAGATGAAGAAACGAAATTGTTAAATTTTGTCAAGAAATGTAACCTGCAACTATAAAAAAATCCTAAATAAAAGCGAATGAACCATTTGGTTTAAAGCTTAAAAAAAAAAAAAAAAAAAAATATATATATATATATATATATATATATATATATATATATATATATATATAAACGAACTATATATATGACTGTTCAACGTATTTGGGTTTCATTCGAATCTCCACCGGAATGGCTAAAACTTTGACAAAACTCTATTTTTACCGTGAAGATTGTTTATGTGGGGTTTTGTTGCATCTAGAATAGTTTTTTGTATTAAGAGAAAAATTATATGAACCAATTATATGGCAAAATATCTGCATTATACTGCTCATCTCGTCTTGTTGAGGAACTCTTCACTAATTTTTGTATCATTTTATAACAGATGTGAATGGTTTTAAATAATAAATTATGTAACTTTTCAATGGACTTAATATACATACCTCGAATTGGGTGAAAGATAATGCAAATATGCTGACATGCTGCCAGCACTTTCTCCAAACACAGTAATGTTTTCAGAATCACCTCCAAATCGGGAAATATTTTGCTTCACCCATTTGAACACAAGTAACTGAAAAAAAAATCATTATTCAAACTACTGTTAATGTACCGTTGTTAATAATTTCACCTGATCTTTCAATCCAGCATTCCCTTCAATGCCAGCTTCGGGTAAACACAAGAAACCCAACGGTCCGAGACGGTAATTCATTGTAACGACAACGACCCCTTCCTGTACCATATGAAGAGGATTGTAAACGAAGCTGCCTCCACTGCCACTATAGAATCCTCCTCCGTGGATCCACACCATGACTGGAAACTGAGTCGTTGAGTCTCCATTGACTGGCAAGCCCGGCGTAAACACGTTTAGAAAAAGACCCTCTTCTTTCCCCACGATAAACCGACCCATTTGTTGCATACAAGCACTGCGATCAACCAAACAGTCGACTACGGGTTTGTAGAATTTTCCAATCGGCACTGGTGGACGGAAACGAAGTTCTCCCACCGGAGCTTTCGCATAAGGGACTCCCTTGAAATAGTGATACGCCGATCCATTTGGAAGTGTCGCAGTTACTCCACGAAGCTTTCCCTCACTAATTTTCACGATTGGCCGAACCGGAGGAGGGAATATTTTGAGTAATTTGCTCGAAATTGTGAACTTTACCAGTGCAACCGCCGCCGCTAATATAGAGAGCAGAAATTCTATCATGATAAGATTGCCGTTTTTTGAATCGATATCAGCAAGATATTGGGAACTGATTACACTGAGCGGTTTATTCAGACTGATCTTTGCTGCGCACCGTACAAGTATTGCGTGATTAGAGCACATAATAGTACAGCTGTGTTTTTGCAATGATAAGCGACAGTTGTGTTGGTTTGCAAGCATGAATTAGTAGATGCGCATGTCTCTGTTTCATTCTTCACTTGATGTGATAACTGAAATTCATGACTCGACCAAATGTTAAATGTTAGTGCAAATCAGCATGGCTTTTATTCAAGACAAAGGACATGCCGTAATAAACCTATCTTAGAACTATATAGCCTAATAGATCATCGCTTCTCATGTGATGTTTTTATAGCATTAACCTATGTCACCTCATTAAGGTGGTGAACTTTATCGCTTAGCTCAAATTAGGGTAAAATGGTTCAAAATGCCACTTAAAGTACTTGAGTCGTTTTCTAGTACTAAGCTCCACATTTTAAGGCCATTCCAAGTGCTTACAGTAGTTATTCAATGTTTGCTTTCCACTTTGCCAATAAGAAAATATTTACGAAATTCAAGTTATTTTACCGTTTTCAAATCTCTTCGATAGGTTTGTTAAAAATGGGGGTGCTACAAAATGACCGAATGGAAGGGTAAGATGCCATTTAGTATGGAGGCCAAAGAACCAGCAACCAGGATTATCGATTAGTTTACTCTGTTGCATGGAAACGTTCCCTTGTTAATAAAATCATTGGGAATGCTAACAACTTAGATAAAAAAGTGTTTAATATTTTAATTTCATCGAGAAAATCGAGGAAAATTTATAGTTTTATCTGCAAGCTTGTGGCAGGAACTCTTGGGTAAACATATGTTAACATCGTTTGGCGAAGAATGGAAATTAAATCGTTCTAAATTAAATGATTCTATGAGTCGAGCTATTTTACACCATTAGTACGTATTTGGTGATGTTACCCTGATAGCAGTGGTTCGAATAAGTTACTCAACGTGACGTTTAAAAACACCTGTCTGTCTAACAGAGACTACTAAATGGTTGATCAACAATGTGTTACTCATGGTAGAAAATACTTAGACTTATATGTATACTAACTAACAGTGTATAGTAACGCAACAGCAATAAATTTCAAAGAATTGGTTACATATGGGTATTTTTCAATTAAATGAATAAGCTGCAGTAGGTTCTGTTCGGGATGAACCAATGTGAACAGTTTTCTGTGATCTTTTGTGATAAACCAGCGTCCTTTGTTTAGTGCATGTCGTTCTACTCCATTACTATCGAGAAATAATGAAGTAGTCGATATTTATGCAATTATCATTCTTTACCATTTTGTATAGAGCCTCTTTAGAAAAAGATACCGCTATTTATACCTTTTGGAGAAAACAGTTTAACACCATTAATCTCTCAAAAGCGCGCCGCTTAATCAGGCTCGGCCAGCATAGTGGTTGAAAGATACCGATTTTGACCATGCATCGGTACTCAAGCGTATCAAATTATTGCTTCTACTTATAAGGTTCAAAGTCGTTTTTTTAACTGTGAACAGGTTTCATCTCATTAGACATTAAGATTCCTTGAAGCAAGGAGCTTGTTCAGAATGTAGGATGTTTGCTACTCCACTGATTCAGAATCGTTTACCCCCTAGATATTCAAAAATAAGCCCTTGATCTTGGGAAGAATTTGTCTTATAAATTGAAACCAGCCTCAGATTGAGTCAGTGTAATTTTTCCACTTCGACCTCTTCATCATCTAGGTGGCAAATAGGTGGGACTTGTTACTTTCTTATACTCTTCCGACCATAACTTATCAGTATTAACAAGAACAGGTATGCTCGGAGATGAACCAGCCAAGGGCTGAAAATCTCCCTAATAAAGATAAATAATAATAATAAGACAGATATAACAAGAGTGGAAAAATGACACAGACTCAATCTGAGGCAGTGGAGTAGCAGACCTCCTACATTCTAAACAAGCTTCTTGTCCAAAGAATAAATGATAGATCTTACCTCGTAACGCACCTCGAAAAGGTGGTCTACCCGCGTTACAGGAAAACGATAGGTTAGTGTGTAACATCAAACTAAAACTGGGAAATCACCCATCACGCAGAAAACCATTTCGGAAGAGAACACACGTCTTCCTTTGTAATCCACTTCACTATGACTGATTGATCGGTGAGCAACGATCAGGACGAGCAAACACAAACACACTTTTGTCATCTCACCCCACACATCCCCCTTTCTCTCCGGAGAAATAAAAAAAGACTAGGAAATTACGTATTCTGAAAAAAAAAACCTTCGAAGCTACTGCCTTACCGATGTGTACCGAATAGGTACCCTACTTCAAATGAGTCAAACTCTCAGCATGTACTCCGCAAAAATAATTCCCGAGGAATATGTAAGTCAAGCACCACCGCTGAATGCGTATACCTCTAAGAGCAGTACAGTCCACATTCACCTAGCTTCCAGCAACCGCATGTTGCTCAATCAATCAATATCGATAATTCACGTTCAATCCTACGGAAATTAACAAGCCTTCTGATAGCAGCACGACAATGCAATGATTCTCTACTCTGTGAACTATAGCGTAAAACATTCCCTTTTCCAAAGGTCAAATTCCGGACTATCATAGAGACTTCCTATGAACTACTTAGTTGAGATCTGGAAAACGGTCATAAAACATCCTGAAAACGTCGTTAGCAAAGTCATATCGAATACCAATTCCTGCAACGTAACACCGGTCCCTTTGGTAAAACCCCGGATCGGCAGTCCTGTTTCAAGAATTTCGATGAAGAAGTGCCCATGAACATAATAAAAATTGACAACTCCAGTTAAAAAAAAACCTTTGAGCTGCGACACGGAATCTATAACCAAAAACTAATCAACGAACTACTTATTTTCAATTATAAAATTTATTTTTCAATGAGTGAGGGTTTTTCGAAAAAGTTTTTTGGTACCGTATTAAGCGGATATTTTCCTATCGTCAATACTCAACTTCCTGGTGTGTTTTGAACCAAGCCGAAAGATGAGCGAAAAAAAAAACAAGTAATGATAAGTTTAGTTTCAATCATAGCTCGAAACAAATATAGTGTATTCAGAGCAGATTTGCAATCAGGGATGGTACACAAATTATGTCACGCTAAATTTAAACTTTTTCGAAACCCTTCCTCCCCCCGTTGTCAAACTTTTTGTATGAAATATGTCAAAAAATTATCAGGAAATAGTAGTAATTTGGAATTTGATGTTATTGTCTTTCAAACTATTTTACACCTTGGGAGTTGTAATGGTTATCTAGTTATAGGTCACTAAAACAAGCTCAGATAGATTTATTTGAGAAATTATTCATTTGAATACGATTTATTCGTGCTGTTCGGAATATGAGACAGAACACAGTGTTTGACATTTGAATTGAAAAGTTGTTGCATACCGTTTTGTCTCAAATTCCGAACAGATTCATATTCCGAACACTTAATTTTTGTCTGGCGATTTGGTTGAAATGTTTCGCAGAAATATGTCATCAAATGCAGTCAATTGCAATCCAATTTTAACGTCTTCCAATTTATTTTATATTTCGGGAGTAGTGATGATTCTCTAGTTCGAGACCAGTAGAACTAGCTCAGATGAATTTATTTGCGAAATTATTCATTTGGATATGATTAAATCGTGCTGTTCGGAATTTGAATCAAGGTGTTCGGAATATGAGACAGAATGAACACAATGTTCGACATTTGAACCAAAATGTTGTTCCAAACTTTTACGTAAAAACTATAATAAAAAAGTTTCAATAAACAATTTGATCAGCATACCCAACAGCTAACAGTTAGACTTTGTGTAGAAATTAAAATTTCTACTTTTTGAGGTAAAGGAATTATCGACAGAAATCGTTTTAATACGGCTTATTCGTTCAATAGTAAGAACCCATGAGAAGACGCTTATAGACAAATGTTTTTATCATCTGCCGAAAGGGAAGATATGGTACTATCATAATTTGTGAGAGTTGTCTGCGCCATTTTGCGCCGAAAGGCAGCTATAGGGGCCTAAACTACCCCTTGAAAATAAGAGTAATTCATAAATAACTTTTTTACTTCAAAAGATAGCGTGATGTTCAACATATGTTCAGCAAAAACACGGGTTTTCATGACAAAAAACTTTGTAGAAACCACAAAAAAGGTCAATGTTGTTGGAAGAAAGTTACGATTAAAAATATGATTTTTAGGGACCATTCACATACAACGTCATATATCTCAATAAGTATAAAAGATAGAAAAATTATGTCTTCGACAAAGTTGCCAATTCTACAACTTTGCCGAAAACACCATATGTCTATCTAAATGTTAAAAAAAAAGTTGTATCTAACTGCTAGGTGGATTGATCACAAAACTTTTTTCATCAGAAAATGCGCTTTAATATACCAAGAAACTTCTCCGAACAAACTAAATCGCTAAAATCAACGGTTTGTGCGCTATTCAAAAGCGCATGAAATCGACGAAACATAACACAGTGTATAGGGTGCAGGATCGTATTCTTGGCACTTAAGTTTCACTTCGGAAGTGGGGTTTTTTGGAAACTACTTATCTCATATTTGGCCACAATATGCGTCGCATTATTGTGCTTTTAATAGCAAAGTTTCAGGTTATTCGGCTGAGAAATACTCCCCATGCCAAAGTGAATCATGGAAGTACACAAGTAGCTCTGCACCCTATATAGATTAAGCTAAATATACCACGCAACTCAATTTGGGAAGACTATTTTCGTATCTATTTAAAATATTTTATGTATTAATTGGTTCTACAGCTTCAACACTTATGATTGTGATTTAATCTAAAAGTCGGCAAAGACGTTTGCGGTATCTCGGAAACTGGACGCTTTACAGCTGTGGTAAACCATGTCCGACGGAACTCCATGGCCGTGCTTCCTGCTTTTAACGAAAGACCAGAACGAAAAGGGGTCGTGCTTGAAGTCAGATTTTCTTGATTCAGATTATGTGCATTTAATGTTGTCACGACACCACTTAGACGGAATTTCATGGTTAACAACTTGCAGCCAGCCAGAATAGAACCAAGGACCATGCGATTGACAAGAGCGAATGCTTACCGAATAGCTATCGATGCGGTTGGAAAGAAAAAAGGACAAAACGCACATAAATTGCGTTCATATTCTGATAATCAATTTCGGAATAGTAAATTTAAAAACATGTTCATAATTCTTTTTACTTCAATAATCATGTAGCGGTTTGATATTGGATTCTAAATCCAGTGATTCCATTTTCGAGACTAGTCGGAAACTTCTTTTTATTTTCATCGAAATTTTGTGGCATCGTATTGCTGTCCATCGAAAGTCTGCAAATGTCGTTCGTAGTGAGTATATGGAATCCACTTTATTTTTAAAGCCTTTCCATGCATTTTAAACGAGATTACCTATTTCAAAGGGCAATTTAAGCAAGAAATGAACTTTTATACTGTCAAATAGTTCATATACAATACAGATCTCATGCGGTGCATGGAATTTTTATGAAATAATAACATTATCAGACAACCAGCCAACTAGCGAAATGGAACCCCGCACCGTGTGTTCATTATGCCCCTAAACCCCCTATTATGCAAACAATATATTATCATTTTAACAACTTTCGAAAATCTCTAAATTTCATAAAAATTGCAATCGGATTAAATGGACAAGCCACGCCCTGTACAAATCGAGCAGTGCACTATGGGCCAGGGACGCAATCTGGCGGGACAAAATTAATAACTCGGTAACGACTCATTTCCGGCATTTGGTGTGTTTGACAAAGTTTTTGTAACAACGAGGACCATCTACTGCCACAAACGGATTGTTCTTGAATCGTCCTCATAGGTGGCGCCACAATTTTACTTTTTACTGTGACTTGGCAAGTTCGGCAAATTTGTTTATTTTGTTAGAATAAATAACTCTCTCCAAGACGTCAAAACTCAACTGCCATCTGTTTTCGAGTTTCTGGCAAATTAGTGAAAAACTGCTTATTTTTTGGCCAAGTTTGACATTTTTCTTAAGAGACATGTCATTTAATATTTTTTGCTGACAAAAATATAATAAACACAAACTCCAGTGAAAAATTTTAATAATATGATGTATAAAAATTAGGAAATAATTTTGATTTGCTCATATTCAGATGTGCTCAAATTACATGTGATTTCATATGCATCATCAAGGTTACCCAGAATCTGGAATTCAAGTTTCAATCCAATGAAAAGCGTAGGTCTATTTATCGATGATCAAAAGATAAATGATAACTTACATACCAATACTTCTTTACAAACTACACAATGAAAAATTTCTGGAAATGCAGAAGCATTGAGGTTATTTTCTCCGTTTTAATATAATAAAAAAATATTTTTCAAATTGTACACTTAAGTATTACTATCAGAATTCCAAATTAGAGCTGTTGTTTCTCAATTATTTATTCTGGAACCAATGCATATTGGTCATCATTTGCTACAACTTTTCTGAACATACCATAGTTGTATTTCTTATGGTTTTCATGTTATTTCAGTTTTCACCTTAAAATTTACTATTGCGTATGCCTTGTATCTCAATTATTAGCACCTCAAAAAATAAATCTTTCCACCTAATGATTCTGCAGCATTTCAACTACCTCTGAGCAAAATTTGGAGAAGATGATATTTTTATATCTCGTTTGAAATTGATTTTACTGATACACGATATGAGATTCTCCACAAGGCGGTAGCTTGTGGGGTGAAATTGGACCTACGGGTTGGCTTTCACCGCCATTTTCGATGAAGCTCACGGCTAGTATAAATGTAAAAAAAACTAATATGTGACCATTAAAGTGATGAAAATTTTGAAATTTTAGCTCCCCTATGCTTAAACGATTTTTATTATGGTAAATAGCATCCTTCCAAAATTTGAAGTGATTTGGAAGAAATTTGGTTGTGCACACGCCATTTGAAGTTTATATGGAGATTTCTATGGAAAACGCCAATCTTTTGTGTTCAGCCCTCTATCTCTTCGTCATAATATCTCATGGAAAAGTGAACACACTCATCTCATGTGAAATATTCCCAGCTACAAGTTTGCCGAAGACCACTTTTTGATTGGACGTCATCAAAAATTGCTATTCATCATCATAAAGTTGGTTTGCATGTAGCATGCTTCACCAACTGTTCGGCAGGCAACAGTGGTGCTCCTGGCGGGAAGAATAGATCAAAGTTTTCCAGGCTACTATGTTCTACGGCAAAAAAGCAGTGTTGCTCTGAAAGTAATTGAATGATCGTCTCAGCATGATTTGGACTTTGTTATCGAAAATACCAAATTATTCTTACGTCCCATCGAAATGTGGTCTTCGGCAAAGTTGTAGCTGGGAAGTTTTCACATGAGATAAGTGTGTTCACTTTTCCATAGATTATTATGACGAGCTGTTAGAGTATTGAACACAAAAGGTTTGCCTTTTCTATAATAATTTCCATATGAAGTTCAAATAGCGTGTGCACAACCAAATTTCTTCCGAATCACTTCAAATTTTGGGAGGATCATTTTCATCATAATTGACATCGTTTAAGCATAGGGGAGCAAAAACTTCAAAATTTGCATCAGTCTAGTGACCATCTAGTTGATTTTTATAACAGGATCGTGAAGCTTGCCTTATTATTTTTCATTGTCCTGGTATTAGATTGAAGTAAAATTAGTGGTCTAAAATCAAACCGCACGACGTTATTTAAATTTTGTTTGGTCACATGCACGCAGAAAAAAAAAATAAAATTCAAAATTTGAGAATTTTTAGCCAAAGAGATTTTACTTAAATACTGTGCCGCTGTAAATACATGGAAAATCAAGTATACCATAATATTAATATCATAGCAGTTGTATTCACCTCCGTTTATAGCATGTTCTTGTATGCAATAATTTAACAGCTTTTTTAAGGTGGTGTGCGATGTTCGCATGACACATATTTAAAACGAGAGGACAAAAGGTACTGCGATAAAATATTTTGCTTTTTTTTTTTAAATATTAGAATAACTTTACATTAACACGATAATTATATTTTAATGATTTCGCAATGAAGTGTGTTGGAATTGGTTCGATGAAAAGAGTAAATATGAGAAGCGGCATTTAATGCAAGCTGAGTGGCCATGATGCTGCTATAAATAAATTGAATCGTTCGCTTGCTTCCACCTATAGCTTTTGATTCGCTAACGCTTTGCAGTAGAATAAAGTTTGTCGTTAAGATTTTTTCAGAAAGACCATGTGGCAAGCTCGAATCACGGTCGTGGATCTTAATTAATTAGTTTTTTGGTATCTACAACTTATTGAAACCGTTACGTTCTTAATTTATGATCTCGCCCCAAAAGTCATTGGTAACTAAGCGAACGAATGGATTTACATGTTATTTAACGAAGCTACTTTGTAGAGAAGATCCTTCTCTATTTTCCAACGGCTACACATTCGGTAATCAATGACTTTTAAGGCGAGAAAACAAGTTATGCGAGAATTATACTATAGGTATTTTAAAAGCTATTATAAAACCTTTGAAAAAACAAACAGCCTGGAAATGATTGTGATTCTTCTTCTTCTTCTTGACATTACGTCCTCAATGGGACAGAGCCTGCTCCTCAACTGTTATTATGAGCACTTCCACAGTTATCAACTGAGAGCTTTATTTGCCAGAGTTGTCATTTTCGCATTCGTATATCGTGTGGCAGGTACGATGATACTCTATGCCCAGGGAAGTAAAGGAAATTTCAATTACAAAAAGATCCTAGACCGTTCGGAAATCGAACCCAGACACCTTCAGCATGGCTTTGCATTGTTGCCGCGTACTCTAACCGCTCGGCTAAGGGAGGCCCCTTGACTGTGATACTCTTATATAAAAAACTCTTTCCGGAATGGCGAATCATAAGAAATCCTTTTTATACTTTATCAAAGCTTGACGCCAAAATGCTAACCGTTGTCTACAATAGTTTTGCATCATTTTCGAACTCACCCCGATGCTTAAATAATCTAGCTGGAACAAGTGTTGATTTCCACTGTAGGATTGGACTGGTAACCATTCAACCGCTTTGGAATCTCCTATCAACGGTTCTCCATACTTGGCAAAGCTTGTCCATAGTTCTATAAATGTTCTTTTCACTTTCTCTTCGTCTGAAAGAGATGGCAGCCTGGGGTGAAATGCTGGTCTACAAAAACAAAATTGAATCGTGAGATAATCAATAATTGGGATGATATAACGATTATCTCACCTAAAGATGTAAAACACATCGTCACCATGCCAAGTTCCTCCGATATTGGTAGTCCCTAATACGCGTTCCATTACACCATACTGTCCATCGAACGTGAACCGATAGTTGTAGTGCTTCACTCTAGGTTGATACCTAGAAATCCACTCAGTACCAACCATTTGATGAGCCACAAAATCTGTGTCGGTAAATAGATTACTTAGCTCCCTCAAACTGTTACGATCGATAGGTTTACTCCCAAAATAGAGTTTTTTGATATCAGCTGCCAATTCGAGTCGATCTGGAATATGCGCATCTCTCACTACGGATGATATCAACGCATGTTCTGGCTTGGTATTGATAATTTTCAACTTATCCAGTAGTAAATGTACGCTCAGGCCACCTTCACTGTCACAACACCCTGTGATGATTGGCATGTTCAAGGTGTCAACACGTTTGAGAATCGATTCCGGTGTTTCCGCGATGACACTATCATCGGTTTCCATCGGCTCAACACACGCTCGGAAGTAGAACTTGTAGGGATCCAGCGGATTGTCTTCAGCAGTAGAAGCTTTCGTTTGTAACTTGACCAACGTTCGAGCGGATGATCGCATCAAAACATCTAAGGAAATATAATAGAAATATTAAAAAGTGGGTTCTTCAGATCAGCAAGGTTATGTGGATCAGCATGTAGTTTGATTCTATGTGCACTCTTAAAAATAATGAGATTTACGGGTGACATAAAACATAATATGACGAAATATTTCGTGACCTAAACACAAAAACGACTAAATTTTAAGTTTTCAGTGATGTACCAGAACATCTTAGTGTTTTATTATCATCAATAATACACATCGATCTTTTAAATTCACATATATGTGGCTACAAAAGTTCATCGTAACATTTAAATTTGTGTTCATCAAAACGTGAATTTACATGACTCTCAAATTGTTGGTGGCGTCATGCTGACCGTCAAGTTCGTTTTCAAGTATGGCCGCGGTAAGACGTTCTCGAGTGATTAATTTTCTAAATAAAACACATTATTGAAAAAATGCATCAGTTCTTGTGTTATTCTTATGGATAAATAATTTGCAAGCATTTTGATTCATCTGGTGCTGATTGATGAGTCGTTGGTTTGCTATCGGTGCGCAAATGGTCGAAGAATACGGTGAAAATCTTGCTGATGAAGAAAAGCATTGGGTTGAAAGTGGCATCTTTTTATATGGGTTACGTTTCCTGTGGTATTGAAGGGCTCTCTCAAGGTGCCGTTGTGAACTAGTTAAACTATGTGTGTGCAAGACCAAATCGAAAATGGCATTAGAATAAAAGTTCTATTGGAACAATTAGAGCCAATTTGTGTAAACAAGATAACATGCAATGTGGAATGCATAGACGGTAGAGATGGTCGGGTTTCACATTTTTCAAACCCGAACCCGACCCGTACCCGACTTATTTTATTTCTTAAAACCCGGACCCGACCCGAACCCGAGACTGTAATTGAAAAGCAAACCCGGACCCGACCCGAACCCGAAAAATTTCCGCTGTTCAAACCCGAACCCGACCCGAAACCCGAAAAAAATTCTAAGAAAAACCCGAATAGGACCCGAGTTTTAAAAGATTATAAATTCATCGTTTCTGATGCATTGGGAAGCTTTTAGGTTGTTACTCGTTTCACCATTCTCACCAAACCCGACTCAAACCCGACTAAACCCGACTTTTTTCAAGCCCGAACCCGACCCGTACCCGATAATGTTGTAGCCGTCAAACCCGACCCGAACCCGAACCCGAAAAAAATAAAATTTTCAAACCCGAACCCGACCCGAACCCGTCGGGTTCGGGTTCGGGTCGGGTTTCGGGTTTGAAAACCCGAGACCCGACCATCTCTAATAGACGGCCAGATATCGAAATGATGCCTGATTCTGCATTATTGAAGTGTAAAATAACGGTGTGTTTTTGAAGCGTTTTTTTGTGGTCGTAAATATTGGCGCTGTTCTGCAAGTACAATTCAATAATGTGTGCTGCATTTCCGCAGAGGATGAAATATTAGTACTTCAATAGAAAGTTGTTTTGTTCTAAAATTATACATACATGTGACATCAAAAGCACTAGAGAAATTACACGTCATGATGTAAGAGTAAGTCCTAATCTTACTTGTATGTCATGACGTGTATTTTTTTTTTGAGGTTTTTCTATATAATGTAATTTTCAGAATGGACGTAAAATAACGTCAAAAGTTTCGCTACTTTTATGTGCATCTTATTGAATTTAAATTTACATGCTATTTTCTAAGAGTGTGGTGTTCTATAGTAAATGTTGAATCGGATGATAAAAATGAAAAACAAGGTATATCAGCAGAACAGAATTTATTTGATCTTCCAATATTGTATGAACGAATAGTTCGAGGAACCCTACTCGGAATAAAAATAATGAACCGGAATAAATCCTCATACGAATATCCGGAGGAACTCTCTCAGAAAGCTGTGAAATGCACTAACTAGAGAAATTAATCAAGTAATTGCGAAAAGAATTATCTAACGAGTTCTTGCAGGGGTCCCAGAAGAAATTCCTCAAAAAATTCTTGCAAGAAAATGTACCAAGATTCCTATTTGAACCCTTGACTTAGCTTGAGCTTGATTGGCCGCCAGTGGTTGCTAGTGTTGCTACTTGACCTTCTGCTTATGAAGCAGTAGCAATTAGACAACCAACCTCGTTTGTAAGAGAATCCTAAAGCAACTAAATAGAATGTTATTGCTAGTATGAAAATATGGAAGAATCTTGTTAAGACTTTCTTAGGAGAAAACTTCTGAAAAATCCCTAAGTAAATCAAATTTTCTTACGAATTCCTGGAGGAACGTATAGAGTAATGTCAAGACGAAATATAGGAATATTACCTTTAGAAATATATTAAAATATTCCAAGGGTTTGGCGAATTACTAGAATAGCACCTCGAGAGTTTTATCACATTTGGTTGAAAGGACATTTGGTCGAATGAACGTTTGGTCGATAAATCGTTTTATTCAACAGATATTAAATCGAACTAGATTTTTCGTACCATGGATGGATCTTACGTTTATTTTGAGCAAACATACTCTTCATCAGAAGTCAATAACGAATCTGATTACATGATGATTATTATCTACATTCTACAAGGTGGTTAGTTTATGTACTAGTGTTCACAAAGGATAAATTATTAATGTAAATGCACTTATTCCCAGAGTTGCTCGATGTCACCATCAATGCTTAAAATTTGCTGATTTGTACAGGCCGACTGCGATACAAATCGGATCATTCCATATCATATCAACATCATGCTGTCTACTCCATCACCAGTGCATTGATGGAGATAGATTATGGATATCACTGATGGGTTAAGTTTAGCTTTAAATTGAGCAGATAAAATGGCATTTTATCAGTACGATATTTTCGACAGTGTTGCGGATAGATTGAAACTATGTGTTGGTCACTGAAAAACATTAATAGCATGGATAATGACCACGTGATCATTCATTCTGCAGTGATTTTGATCTAGAGTGCGATGTCGCATCACTGCTGTTGGTTGTCAAATCAAAGTGATATTGATAGCTCGCAAGCGATATTGATAGTTTTAGACCATCAGCCATCAGCTGATATGATTGATATTAAGCAACTCTGCTTATTCCTCAGTAAATCCGGGGTAACATTGATCGGTATGACCCTTTTCGTAAGAAGTTCGAATCATCATTTGTTGATGGAAAATTTTCAAAGTATGAATGGTGTCTCTCTCTTACATTCATTTGCTAATAAATATTGAGGTTTTTGTGAAAATTGCGTTTGGTTCATGTGTAAATTTGTCAACTTTTTGAATCAATTGCTTTTTACATTATGGATTACACTACTAAAGATTCATGTCTCACATGTGTTCTGCAAATGGTATAAGCAAGAAAAATGCAGTTGTCACTAAAAATGACATCGCTAAAACGATTCCCATGTCAAATGTTTCATAAATTTATTAAAATAAGCAACATTAACGAACTTCTATTAAAAATGCAGAATTTCCTTAGGGAATTGCCTACCTTTAGGCGTATTCCGCGGATCAAAGTGTTTTTATTTTTGAAATAACTCAAAATATAAGTGACTTATAAGAGCTTGGTCTCCATATTCGGCTTCAGGGGCCATGATTTAAGTAAGCAACGAAATTTTCAATATTACTGATCGTTTCTCACATGGGTGACCAATGTTACCCCATATCAGCTAAATCAACCAAAATACAGTATATGATCACGAGCGGGGGCTGCCAGTACTTGTTTTAAAAATATTAAACCTACGACACTTGTGTTTTCAAATAAAAAAAAATGGAAATATCCCAAAAACTGATCAATGTTACCACGGATTACAGTAATCATGTCCTTCATCATGTCCATTTATTGCTCAACGTTGGAAAGATAATCATCTATTGAATTTATTATTCTTTCAAAATATCATCACTCCTTGAAAAAAAAAAATCGCTCAGTTATTGGAATATCAAACATTGTTGAATTTATTTTTCTTTCTTTTTTAAATAACTACTGATCTTTATCCAACGACAAGTTCCATTATGAGTGCTCGGCATTTTTAGCAATTATCAAGTATTTCTACGCCATTTTCACAAGAAATCTCAAACTCTTCTAGTTTAAGAATCCGTTTCGATATTAATCATGGGTGATCTGGTTTTGAAGATTATCCGATGTTCCTAGGGGGACCGACATTTTCCATATAAAATGTCTGTGGCGGCCATTTTGGTTTTGGTCAATTTAAAAAAAATAAATAAAATGTGTACTATACAATGCCAGGTAATAAGGAGCTATTCTGAGGAAATCATACAAATCGGTTCAGTATTCTTGGAGAAATCTGAAAATTACGATATGAGGTTTTTTAGAGTTTTCAAGATCTTTATTTGTCCAGTGTGTCCAGAAACATATATGTTCATTACGCAAAGATGACTGCTCCAAATTGCTTCAATTTTTCACAACATACTCGCATTATTGTATGATTCCGAGAAGTGAATATCCGAATACGATAAAAACTCTATAGTCTGAGATATTTACGTGGGTTAGGGCTACGCGTCGGTCCTCCAAGGAATTTTAAAATATCTCAGGATTCAGATGACCAATTATCAATATCGACATCATTCGAAAACTTGAAGAGAAGTTTTTAGAAAGTGTTTTAGAAAACATGTGAAAGAATGGTGCAAAAATATCGAGAAATAAAAAATTTATTGCGATTTGAATATTTTTTTAGCGATAAAAAATTAAGCTGCTGGTAGAGCACAAGACAATTGGTCGGCGTTAAGTCAGAGGGGACCAAGTCCAAAACTTGGGAAAATTGGATTATTCTCTCATTGGATGCGAAATTACATTACCTCCGTTTCACTTTGATCAGATTTTGAAAATGCTGTAAATTGCGAGAGATATGTAACAAATTTACTTTGGATGATCAATAAAAATCGATAAAAGTGTGCAGTCAGAGTGGACCAAGTGCTTATTACCATATCAGCGAAAATGATCAGCGCGCTGAGGAATGCGAGAAAATGAAAAACATTTCAAGAGATTTGTCAGATTTCTGGACATTGAATGATTCTTCTACTTATCCATCAATAGGTATTTATAAATATTACTTACTTCGATGCATTTGAATTTGATTTTTGACCATTTACCATGTTTGGATGGGTGGTCAGAAATTGCACCAATTTCTGTGCAGACAGAGTGGACCAAGTGTTGAAAAGCAATAAACTGATTGATTATTGTATTTTTTGAGTCAATTTCAGAGTCCAATTAGAAGTTTATGGTAGTTTTATGGTGCATGTATGGAATGTGCTAGAACCCGCTTATTGGACCAGTATATTTTGGTCGGTACTCAAGATTTTCACTTGGTCCACTCTGACTGAACACATATTTGAATATTTCTGGCCTTCAGTACTCTGACCCTGCAAAACATTAATTTTCAAGCTGCCACTGTTTCGGTATTGACGAATGGATTATTGAAGAATTTACGATACTGATGTTGATAGGTCTTGATAATCTGTTTTTTTAGAGATATGCACCAAGTTTGACCATGCAAGTATTGAATGATTGTTATTTTCCTAGAAATTGTTCAGTCAGAGTGAACCAACTCACTGAACGGTGGTCTTTAGTTCAGTCAGAGTGGACCAAGTACAAATAGTTCATCAAAAAATCGTTCTATCAGAGGTTTGGATTATGATTTTTCATGATTACCACTTCACATTATATTGTTTGAAAGTAACACAAAGATGTGTAGAAATATTGAACCAAATTTTGAACGAGTTCAAAAATTACAGAGCGTTAGACTTTTAATCCATTTTTCTCAAAATATGAAAAATGTCACTTGGTCCACTCCTACTTAACGCCGACCAATTGTGCTTATCCTTATACTGTGTATCGCGTGAGTTGACTTGATTTAATTCGAGATCAGCTCGTCGCGGGCTTTAGGACATTTGGTCGAAAGACATTTGCTCGAATGATGTTAGGTCGAATGACATTTAGTCGAAAGTTCATTTGGTCGAAGGGACATTTGGTCGAAAAGACATTTGGTCGAAAAGACATTTGGTCGAATTTGGTCGAAAATTCGTTTTATTCAACAGATATTAAATCGAACTAGATTTTTCGCACCATGAATGGATCTCAGGTTTATTTTGAGCAAACATACTCTTCATCAGAAGTCAATGACGAATCTGATTACATGATGATTATTATCTACACTCTATAAGGTGGTTAGTGTATGTACTAGTGTCTACAAAGGATAAATTATGAATGCACTTATTCCTCAGTAAAAGGAAGACGAGAAGATGTTCAAAGGTAATCAAGTCCATTTCTTGCTCAACGTTGGAAACATAATCATCTATTGAATTTATTATTCTTTCAATATATTATAATTCTTTGACAAAAAAACACAATTTCGCTCAGTTATTGGAATTTCAAACATTGTTGAATTTATTATTCTTTCAAAATGAAATCGTTCTTTTTAAATAACTACTGATCTTTATCCAACGACAACTTCCATTATGAGTGCTCGACATTTTTATCAAGTATCAAGTTTTACAGCGTACGACTGTGGGTAAGAATTTGAAGTGTGGGGACCAGACCTGATACAGTTGAACATAGAACAACTTGGTCACTATGAATTGTCTAGTTATAATGCACTTTTAAACGTAGAATAAAGGGGTCAATGTGTGTAGCTTTTAATAAAAGTTTTTGACGAAGTGCATCAAAACTTCCACCTGTAGAAAACGGTTTCCTACTCATGGAGAACTTTTGTGATGAAAGTGACTTCCAAATAAATTACATTTCTTGGGAAAATATTTAGCTTAGATTGTAGTGTCAATGACTTCGATTCGTAGTTAATTAAATCGAAACTAATTCAACAAGGGAATTTTATTTATAATGTATCATGAGAGATTAAAAGAATCAACTTAGCTGTCCAAAGCTGATTTGCTTCCATTTGAGATCATTTTGTCACGATTTATCCGATCTGCAGAATCAGCCGGAATAAAACATATGACATCAACGCATCAACGCTGGTCTGGGTGATCAACTAAATCCTGAAATATCGCTCGTTGCATATAGAAAGCTTGAAGTTTGTTCAAAAAATAACAGTATATCAATGCAGGTTCGATAGACATTTGGTCGAAAGTACATTTGGTCGAAGAGACATTTAGCCGAATGGACAATTGGTCGATGTTTTTGACATCAAATGATATTTGTTCAAATGGCGTTTTGTCATACGGACATTTGGTTGGAAGATTATTCTGTAATGGATGGTTGAAGAAGCGTTCAGTGTAACAGATAAAGGTGAACCAAACAGAACCGATATTTCTTATCAGAAGTCAATAACGAATCTATATAAATAATATTTATTTACTAACAACGTTTTTAACGAGATCAGTATGTGTACTACTGTCTATATGAGATTTATTATTCTTGTCAATTATTTTACTCTTTAGCTGTAGCTGGATAGAAAGTTGGACAGAAACAGCCCGTTCTTATTTCATCCGATAAGTAATATTAAATAGTTTTTCTAAGTTCACCGATGTCAATTTTTTTGTTGAATTTATTATTCTTTCATAATTCTATGCTGTTCTGAATAATAGCAGCGCATGTCGATCCTCATACAAAATAGTACACTTTGGCATACCCCTGTCGAAATATACTGTTCGAAATTTTCCGAAATAATAGCAATTTCGCATATTATTTTTTTTCATCTACAAATATTTTCAACACATTTGGTTTGTGTGTACGTTAGTCAATAAGGATTGTTCAAATAGTAAGTGATTTAAAATTTAAAAACCA
Organism: Aedes aegypti; assembly: GCF_002204515.2. Classification (NCBI taxonomy): domain Eukaryota; kingdom Metazoa; phylum Arthropoda; class Insecta; order Diptera; family Culicidae; genus Aedes; species Aedes aegypti. The sequence goes on along the minus strand of NC_035108.1, from coordinate 214,016,961 downwards.
AAAGTTAAGCACAAATTTTAATTTTAAAACTTCTATTTTTTCGAACAATTTTACCTAATATCTCACTTTCCTGCAGAGGCTAAAAGAAATGAAATTTCAGCTTGATTGCTAGAAATGGAATAAAACTAGAACATAGCAAAGTTGATCAGCTTGTATGAAAATCAGCATGAGCTGCTATTATTCAGAACAGCACTGTATCATCATTCTTTGAAAAATTGCATCCTAATTAAATATTTTAGTTATTCAGCCATTCCATGAAAAACCGATCTAAAGGGTCGCTGAATTCCGTGAAAATTCGCTATTTTGTTCCTAATCCAAAATAAGGATACACGTGTTTTTGGATTTTTTGATTAGGGTGACCATCTCCGAAATTAGGTGACCAGAAAAATCACGATTTCGCAAAATTTTTAATGAAAAAAAAAACCTTTAAAACCGTTTGATCGACTTTCAATCTTTTGAGACTAAATGAAAGCTAAAGATTTTGACTTTTCAGGAAAACTATAAAATTTCACAAAAAATGTTTTTTTTTTACATAAAAAAAACAAACAATAATTTACGTTTTTTCGTATTTTGAAGGCCTCGGGACCAAAGGGGCTATTGCTGTTTTCATTTTTTCTTGAAAGTTCAGAAAATTTTACATTTACTGTCAAATTTGTTTTGTTTTTTAGTTTTTGAGATATATTTTTTTAAAATAAAATATCAGTCATTTATCATCGGCACACACTGTAGGTCTCAGTGCATTAGATTTTTTAATTAAAAAAAATCATGACTTTCGAACAGTCCAACCGATTTCCAATCTTTTTTATGGAATGAAACCTTAAGATTTCAACTTTTCAGATAAAATTGAAAAATCTGAAAATAAATCATGCTTTAAATATTTTTTTAGAACTTTAACGACCTGTAGCTAAAAAATGTGACATGCTGTAACATTTCTGTGAACGGCATCAGATACAGCAAAACCCAATCTACTAGAGACATCTAATTTGATCCTGGAGACACGCAACGCAAAAATGTAATTTTTTGTTACGCTGTGCTATTTATGATCAAACTATTTCTCGGTGTTCTCATCGTTACCATTCAAAAATTCTACCGCAAATTCCGTTATTCACCTGAGGTCATCAACACCAGGAAAGCCACATATTTGCTTGAAGAATGTTTTTAAGCTGGGATGTAAGGATAAGCCATTTGGCCATAAGTGGGATAGCTTATTCTGTTACCGACATTTAACATTTACTTCGCAATATTTTTTTCCTTAAAGCATTTTTTCCTGCTTTTCTGACTTTTTCTGATTACCGCATTCAAAAATCTTACCCACGTCCATAAGTTTCAAGACCCGGAATTCAAATAAAGGTCCCGAGCAAACTATCCGAATGCTTTTATTAAATGAAGATTAGTAGTTTATTACGAAGAGCGATGACATTTCATAAGAGCAATATACTCAAAAAATCATCATGTTCACATCGATGATAAAATAACTTGTTGAGCAGTTTTTCGAAGAATGGTGATATTAAGAAAAAAAAAATAAATTCACAATGTACCAAAAAAGTACTTCTACAAAATTCATTTGAATAATCATTGAAATCCTAGATATTGGTGTAACTTCAAATCACAAAGCAATAGATGTATGACACTTGAAATAAGACTACATAAATGTTCTGTTTTTAATTCAACAACAGCTGATACTTCAGATTTTTCAAAAAAAAGTTCGGTATCTTACCAACTTGACAAAGCTTAGAAAACAGTCATAATTTTTACCAAATAGTTTTTAAATAAACCATTTCAAAATAAGCTTTCGACTAAATTTTCGTTTAACTAAACGTCATTCGATTAAGTGTCATTCGACAAAATGTTCTAAAGCCATTTGACCAAATGTCCCATCGACCAAATGTACTTTCGACTAAATATCATTCGACCACGAATCTATGACAAAAGGTCTAAAGACAAAAGGTCGAAAGAACAGAAAATCGAAAGACAAAAGGTTGAAAGAACAAAAGGTCGAAGAACGAAAAAGAATGGACAAAAGATCGAAAACCTCTTTTCAAAGAAGGAAAAATTTCCCACCAAGCAAGTCATTTTCGACCTTTTGTCTTTTCGACCTTCCGTCTTTCGACTTTTTGTCTTTCGACATTTTGTCCATAAACCGTGTACCAGTTATGGACATAATGGTTCCCTATTTCGCCATACCTGATAATTTGATAATTGTTACGAATAGTTTCGCACCTTAAATTTTGCCTTGAACATACCTAACGAACTATGCTGTACAGATCATCGGTGTTCTTTGTGCAAAGAGGCACAGACATTGTTTGTCCAGTGTGGAGGTGTTTGTTACACACGATGGAAGCAATTATCTTCCCTTGGATAAATGTTAATAAGGCACCGAAATTGTAAGTAGGCTATATTTAGATGGAATAGTTTTAGAAATAAAATATTATTTTAGCTTTTTAACTGATGAATGACAAAATCCTTGTCGTGCTCTGCTGTAAGCGTCGGTCCGAAAATGACATCCAACATCTCCCGCAACACTAAAAAGAATTTCGTTTTCAACGAATATTCGACCAACAGTCACCTTTATGATGGCGGCTTAGGATCCAACAAGGCGACTCAATCGCGACATAGAATTCCACCGCGAGATGCACAGGAATGTATAGATCGAGGAGTTGCATTATGATCCACACTAAGCTGTTAATGTGAGCAGTTGCCTGGAATGACTGTGATACAGGAGAGATTCGACAACGCGAGCAGAAGCCATAACCAATAGAATGGCAAATGCACATAATATTCGTATCGGTTAAATTGGATCAAACAGTGAGCAGGAAAACTGTGGGTTGATTACAGCATATCAACGTGTATCACAATCTTCCGATTGCCCTGTTTCCATGATAAACCAGAAGAGTGTTGTGAGCACGTTCAGGTCTCCTAGTTGCAGTGATCATTCAATGGAGCAATTGAAACACAATAAGCATCGAAGTAGGTACCGCTTGTATGATATTTTGCAGCTCCACACGAGCTCAATGTTAGATTAAGACATGTTCAAAACCAAAAATAATGAAACGAAAAAAGTGACTATTTAGCTATACGTTAAGTTTAATAACTGTATGTTTTAAACTACATGAGATAATGTAACTTGTTCCAAATTAAGTATCACTAGAGTATGTATTAAAAATTTAAGGTAGATATTTGTAAAACTTCAACTCCTATGAAGTGTTACGGGGGGGAATGTTACGAATAGTTTCGCACCTTAAATTTTGCCTTGAACATACCTAACGAACTATGCTGTACAGATCATCGGTGTTCTTTGTGCAAAGAGGCACAGACATTGTTTGTCCAGTGTGGAGGTGTTTGTTACACACGATGGAAGCAATTATCTTCCCTTGGATAAATGTTAATAAGGCACCGAAATTGTAAGTAGGCTATATTTAGATGGAATAGTTTTAGAAATAAAATATTATTTTAGCTTTTTAACTGATGAATGACAAAATCCTTGTCGTGCTCTGCTGTAAGCGTCGGTCCGAAAATGACATCCAACACCTCCCGCAACAATAATTTTAAATGTTTTAATCATACTTAAGTCAGACCCATGGCAAGGGACGGCTTCTAGCGTAATCAACATCTTGATGTTTACCCATTTTCGGGTAAATTGAATCGAGAGTGTAATCATAATGCGAAGTTTTGTTTAATGTTTATGATTAGTAATCGAACAAGCGACGCAATAAAATAACTGATTGCATGCTTGGAGGCTTGCAGAATGCCTTCAAATTTTTGCTCTTCTTCCAAAACCATCATAATATTGAATGTGCTTCAACATTTTGGCACATTGTTGGCTGGTTTGACGATATCAAAAATTTGATATTCAAACCATAGCAAACATTTAACAAAGCAATGGTCTATATGTTCGATATTTTCACATTTGTCACAACTGACAGTGGGCGATATTCACTTATCGCCCGGGACAACCTGGCTACGAAGATCACTGTGTATTGATATGCGGTTGTCTATGGCCAGGTTTTAGTAGTTTGATATCAAATGAATCTTGATGTTAAAGCATTCAAAAATATTCAAAATACGAAAGCTTTCGAGAAAACACATAGATCCAAATAGGGAACCACTATAGCCATAACTGGTACACTTTCCCTACCTAAGGAAACTTTTTGATAAATATCTATTGTAATTTTTGAAGGCATCTTTGGAAAATTTAATGTGCAATAATTCACGAACTCTCTGAAATCTCGGAGGATCCTCTGGAGAAGTTTCCAATGGTTTTTCTCGTGATTGTTGATTTTGCATCATGCAATTTAAAAGTGATAAAGTTCAGTAATTATTGGTTGTTGCCACAACTGCGGACGATTTGGCATCCCGGCCACATACACCAAATACGTAGAACATCATCATGCGTTATCGTTGCATCGTATTGTGCGAATTGTCAGATGAGGTGAAGTAGGTACCTATCTTTTGACAGAGTGACTGGCAAATTTGTGCAAGGTAGATGAAACCACAATATTAGATCGCAATAATCCTATTGAGTTCGTTTAATTAAAGTTTAGGCTAAATCAGGGCGAAATAGTTATTAGCAGTATTTCCTTATGAAACTATTTCTCATCGTAAAAGCTTGAAGAAGGTCTTGAATTGAATTTATACAGAACGGAATCGAAGTCGGTACCAGATAGTTGTCCCACTGAATTGTAAGCAGGCTTCTTCCTTGCTCTTGACTTATCCTCTTTCTCCCCCTTTTAATGATCAGCTACAATGGACCGATGCACGAGTTCACTATCTGACGTTTGAGCGGTGCCGTGTTATTTACGTGACCATGGGAACGAGTGAATTCGGCACCGCTCAAACGTCAAATTAGTGAACTCATGCATTGATCCATAGAGAAGCGATTTTACCCACACACAAACTGAGCGTACGTGATCTGCGGGATGAAGAGTTGACACGATTGTGTTGACTTATTTTCACTCCAACAGTGGTAAGGAGTTTGTTTTGTCAACCTCAGTGCTTAAAAGAGAAGGAGATTATTTTCTCCCTTTCTCAGTTAGGAGGAGAGCATTTTATCCCATATCTCAGTTCGGGGAAGAGCATTTCCCGACAGCTCTTCGCTGTCTCTTTGTAGCTCTTTGCCCAAAAGGGCAAAGAGGAAAGCGAAATCATGCTCTTGCGTTGACGGAGAAACCAACCTCAGTTCATCCCAAAAGCAATGATGATGTGTTTGCAGAGCCTCGCAGCTAGCTAGAGCTGTCAAATGGAAGATGTGCGTTTGGATAGAGCCAACGTTTCTCTCCACTCTCTCAGCCACGGATGATTCAACCAACATCAAATGTTGACTCATAATTGTTGTGAGCGTACGAGGTCGCTCCATCTATCAGATCAAGATGAGCAAAATAAAATAAATGTGCGACTTACACAAAATTTTCACTCAGCCAGAGAGTCCTGCATTGGTTGCCTCATTCTGTGTAGTTTTTACACATGCGCTGCGTTGAGCAGGCTAAGCGTGTATTGAATTTTAGCTTTGAAGCACTCAATAAACGGCTTTGAAAATCAGTGTTCCCGGCTTCTCATTTGGTCCTGTTCTCAACATTGGTAATATACTGAAAATATATATTGTTTTATATCGTTCATTCGAACTACGGAATAATTCGTTGTTTGTTGCAATGAAACAGTGTCGTAGCATGTATGAAATCAGCTTCGTAATAAAATTCAAGCTCCAAATCAAAACAAAGAATGATTTTAATATTGTACTAAACATTTTGTTCTTGAAATTCGTTTATTCGTATTGAGAACGAACATTTATATACATTGAACAAATCATTCATGAAGAGAGCTAGAGCTTAAGTACATTCAACGAAATAGGTTCGTGCATTTCACAAAAAAATAATACAAATTGCACCGGTGTTACCGATAACAGGCCTTCCTTGCTTAATCGCCCTGTAATTCAACGAAAACTTCCGCAGGCAGTCACTGATCATTTCCAGCTTTATTTCAACCTTACCTGGTAAATACCGACATCCGCCCGGCCATCTCCGGGACGGTGATCTTGTTTCGCAAATGGCTCTTGACGGATGGCCGGTTTTTCATTTGATCAGGACCACGAGCTTCCTGCGGGTTCCACGATTCAGGCGACGTTTGGCACAGCTGTACCTCAGAAAATTCCGCTTCATGTTTAAAAGCTAGTTCAGATCCACCAGCGGTAGTTGAATTTGTGAAACGTGCGCTTCTTCATAACTCGCTCGGGTTCAGTCGTGTCATTTTTTTACGGGTGGTCCATATTTTGATATTGATTGTTACCCATTCAATTAAGAGAAACTTTTTCAAAAAAGGTTGTTGATCTAAATTAGACCGATTTATATCTTTTTTCGCTATGTCCGAAGAAACTGGTTTTCTGATTCCAGCCTTTTCAATTCTTACATCTCATCGAAGTAGTATATGAACCACTTTTAGCCGTACAAAAAATGCGTAATTTGGTAAGTGAAAATAATATAAACATACCTAATATGAACCATCTTTCTGTACGAAAATTTAAATATTTTTAGGTTAGAAAGATTTTTCATACTTTGACGAGAAGTTAATATAAGAAAAACTAGAGCTAAAAACTTATTTTTTCTTGGACCACCTTACGTTGAATTTGAGATATTTACAATCAAATTATGCTTGTTTTTGCCAAAAGAGATGATTCCTTCACTCTTCAAATTACGTTTTTTGAGTTCTGAAAAAAATCTATAAATCGGTCAATTTAAGAGCTACAAAAAACTTTTTGTGTTTTTTTTTTCTTCAAAAAGTTTTTTGAAGTTGAATGGTCTACAACTTTGCTGAAGTATATATACCATTATATCCACAAATAAGAAAGTTGGTTATATCATTTCTATGAAAATGTGGTCCTCCCTAATTTTGAATAAAACTTCGTAGAAGACAGATTTAATTCCAAAGCTCTTAACATCTTTGTGAAGTAGCACAAGTGGTAGACAAACGCAAAAAAAAAACGAAAACGTTTGTTTATGAATTGTGAATCGTTCATTCTATGAATATTTTATAAATTTACTGGTGTTCATTTCATTTCATTTATTTAGTTAACATCTACACAGATAACACTGAATCAACAATTTCACGCCACAATACTCGGTTCGTGGCCGCATCTCTCCATCCTCGGTTCTGCCCCACGCTCGCCAAATCGATACGCACTTGATCCGCCCACCTAGCTCGCTGCGCTCCACGCCTTCTTGTACAAACCGGATCCGAAGCGAACACCATCTTTGCAGGGTTGCTGTCCGGCATTCTTGCAACATGCCCTGCCCATCGTATCCTTCCAGCTTTGGCCACCTTCTGGATACTGGGTTCGCCGTAGAGTTGGGCGAGCTCGTGGTTCATCCTTCGCCGCCACACACCGTTCTCCTGCACACCGCCGAAGATCGTCCTAAGCACCCGACGTTCGAAGACTCCAAGTGCTTGCAGGTCCTCCTCGAGCATCGTCCACGTTTCATGCCCGTAGAGGACTACCGGCCTTATGAGCGTTTTGTACATGGTACATTTGGTGCGGGCGTGAATCTTTTTTGACCGCAGCTTCTTCTGGAGGCCATAGTAGGCCCGACTTCCACTGATGATGCGCCTCCGTATTTCACGACTAACGTTATTGTCAGCCGTCAGCAAGGATCCAAGGTAGACGAACTCGTCGACCACCTCGAACGTATCCCCGTCTATCGTAACACTGCTACCTAGGCGAGCCCTGTCGCGCTCGGCCCCACCAGCTAGCATGTACTTTGTCTTGGCCGCATTCACCACCAGTCCAACTTTTGCTGCCTCGCGTTTCAGGCGGGTGTACAGGTCTGCCACCTTTTCAAATGTTCGGCCGACGATGTCCATATCATCCGCGAAGCAAACAAATTGACTGGATCTCGTAAAAATCGTACCCCGGCTGTTAAGCCCGGCTCTCCGCATAACACCTTCTAGCGCAATATTGAACAAAAGGCACGAAAGTCCATCACCTTGTCGTAGTCCCCGGTGGGATCCAAACGAACTGGAGTGTTCGCCTGAAACCTTCACACAATTTTGCACACCTTCCATCGTCGCTCTTATCAGTCTCGTGAGCTTCCCGGGAAAGCTGTTCTCGTCCATGATTTCCCATAGCTCTACGCGGTCGATACTGTCGTATGCCGCCTTGAAATCGATGAAAAGGTGATGCGTTGGGACCTGGTATTCACGACATTTTTGGAGGATTTGCCGTACAGTAAAGATCTGGTCCGTTGTCGATCGGCCGTCAACGAAGCCGGCTTGATAACTTCCCACGAACTCGTTTACTACGGGTGACAAACGACGGAAGATTATCTGGGATAATACTTTGTAGGCCGCATTTAGAATGGTGATCGCTCGAAAGTTCTCACAATCTAACTTGTCGCCTTTCTTGTAGATGGGGCATATTACCCCTTCCTTCCACTCCTCCGGTAGCTGTTCTGTTTCCCAGATTGTGCCTATCAGCCGGTGCAGACAAATGGCCAGCCTTTCCGGACCCATCTTTATGAGTTCAGCTCCGATACCATCCTTACCAGCAGCTTTATTGTTCTTGAGCTGGTGAATGGCATCCTTAACCTCCCTCAAAGTGGGGGCTGGTTGGTTTCCATCTTCCGCAGTACTGACGAAGGCATTTCCTCCGTTGTCCCGTCCTTCATTGCCTGTGCTCTCAGCACCATTCAGGTGCTCGTCGAAGTGCTGCTTTCACCTTTCGATCACCTCACGCTCGTCCGTCAGAATGCTCCCATCCTTATCCCTGCACATCTCGGCTCGCGGCACGAAGCCGTTGCGGGATGCGTTGAGCTTCTGATAGAATCTACGCGTTTCCTGAGACCGGCACAGCTGTTCCATCTCCTCGCACTCCGTCTCCTCCAGGCGGCGTTTTTTCTCCCGAAAGAGGCGGGTCTGCTGTTGCCGTTTCTGTTTATAGCGTTCCACGTTCTGCCGGGTCCCTTGCTGCAGCATGACCGCCCGTGCTGCATTCTTCTCCTTCAAAACCTCCTGGCACTCCTCGTCGAACCAATCGTTCCGTCGACTCCGTCCCACGTACCCGACGTTGCTCTCAGCTGCATCGTTGATGGCTGCTTTTACTGTTCTCCAGCAGTCCTCAAGAGGGGCTTCGTCCAGCTCACCCTCATCCGGTAATGCAGCCTCGAGTTGCTGCGCGTATGCCGCTGCGACATCCGGTTGCTTGAGCCGCTCTAGGTCATACCGAGGCGGCCGTCGGTACCGTACGTTGTTAACGACGGAGAGTTTTGGGCGCAGTTTGACCATCACCAGATAGTGGTCAGAGTCGATGTTAGCGCCACGGACCTGACGTCGATTATGTCGGAGAAGTGCCGACCATCAATCAGAACGTGGTCGATTTGCGATTCTGTCTGCTGTGGTGATCTCCAGGTGTATCGGTACGGAAGGCTGTGCTGGAAGTAGGTGCTACGAATGGCCATATTCTTGGAGGCGGCAAAATCAATTAGTCGTAGGCCGTTTTCGTTCGTCAGCCGGTGGGCGCTGAACTTTCCAATCGTCGGTCTGAATTCCTCCTCCTGGCCAACCTGAGCGTTTAGATCTCCTATGATGATTTTGACGTCGTGGCTTGGGCAACTGTCGTACTCGCGTTCAAGCTGCGCGTAAAAAGCGTCTTTATCATCATCAGTGCTTCCGGAGTGAGGGCTGTGCACGTTTATTATGCTGAAGTTGAAGAACCGGCCTTTGATCCTCAACTTGCACATTCTCTCATTGATCGGCCACCACCCGATCACGCGCCTCTGCATATCACCCATCACTATAAAAGCTGTTCCCAGCTCATGTGTGTTGCCGCAGCTCTGGTAGATGGTATGGTTACCTCTAAACGTTCGCACCATTGATCCCTTCCAACACACTTCCTGCAACGCTTCGATGCCGAATCCACGGTCCTTCAGCACGTCGGCGAGTATGCGCGTGCTCCCGATGAAGTTGAGAGATTTACAGTTCCACGTACCGAGCTTCCAATCGCTAGTCCTTTTACGTCGCTGTGGTCTTCGCCGATTTTCCCGGTTCGTATTCTCTTGTTGATTATTCGTTGCTTGATTTTTTTTACGGCTGACTTGCAGGGCCTGACACCAACCCCCTAGATTTCCGGAGGACCATTCCCCCTAAATGTTCGGAGGACCATAGTGCGCAGTTTAGCTTAGAGTCCTTCTCTGGCACTCGGACGATGATCTGCCGCCCCTGACATGGGGAACAGACGCTGTTGTGAGCCGCTCCTAACATGGAGTACAGACGCTCAAGGTTTGCAGAAGCAAAAGCAAACCCCCCCTTCCCTGTCAGCATACGACCAAAGTTCCCACCGGGGGTTGGTTACCCGATCTTCCCTAAGGTTACTCGTACCCCGGCCAGTACCGCGAGGAGGTAGGGATAGGAGTTGCTGGGCAAGAGGCTAAGGACCGCACAAAGGGGTCTATTTTATTCCTTCAGGTACGCGAGGTACCAATAGTACGCCATGCCCAGCCATTTACCAACCAAATTTACTGGTGTATGATGTATGAAAATATGTACGAAATTTTGTTTTCAAAATGGATTTTGGATAAAATACGAAGAGATGTTTCCAGTGTACTGATTCAGAAAGGTATCACAACTTGAGCTTACATGCAGAGAACGAATGGACGTCATATTTGAATCATCCCAAATTTTATCGTGTAATTTAAACCACACTGTATCATACATGAAAGTTTAAGTCTTATTCTGCATGCTTGATGTTATAGATTGCTTAAAAGTTTCCTAGTTAATATTTCAGTACAACCAGAATTTTGTACTACTTTGTAGACTTGTAGCTCAAAACTGTAACGAGCTGAAACATATCTGAAAGCGGCGTCAGATGCATCAACCCCAAATTTACTATTGGTTCGGTCCTTGAAACACGCAAACATGTTATTTTTGTACGCTGTGTAATTACTTGATAACCGAATAGAAATGTGAATCTTTTAAAACACTGATTTCACTTACCTAACGCTTCTCTGTCCGAAATTATTTGGCCTCCTTTCACTACACATGCCAACTTTCTCGATTTAGCAACTGGGTTTTGTTGCAAATATGGCATTGTGAACCCCGTGCAGCTTTGACAGATTACTCGATGAAATAGATATCTGCAATATCGGAAAGTATCTTTGTACAGGATCCAAGCACATGAAAATATAATTACCTTGAATTTTTGGAGAGGTAATGTAGTTGACAAGCAATACTCCCAGCACTGCAGCCAAATAGAGTCACATTGTTTGGATTTCCTCCGAACTGAGCAATATTCTCCTGCACCCATTGGAACGCCAAACGCTGATCCTTCATACCCATATTACCATAAATTCCTACACTGGGCAAGCACAAGAATCCGAGTGGTCCCAAACGATAGTTGATTGTGACAGCGATCACCCCTGCTTCAAGCAAGTCTATCGGATCATAGAGGAAACTATCACCAGAACCGTCCTGAAAACCACCGCCATGGATGAAAATCATCACCGGTAAGTTAGGAGAAGACTTTTTCCGATCTGGCAGATCAGGTGTGTACACGTTCAGAAAAAGACCATCCTCGGATCCCGCCACGACATTGGTGAGAAAATTTAACTGAATACATTCATTTCGGTGCACTGAGCAATCAATTATGTCACTATCATAACGCTGAATTGGCACTGGAGGTTGAAAACGGAGTTGCCCGACCGGTGCTTTGGCGTATGGGATGCCCTTGAAGAAATGGTACGGTTTGCCGTTTGGTAGAATATCTGTTAATCCTCGGATTTTTCCTGGTCTAAGCTGAACTTTTGGCCGATTGTAACCAAACGAATACTTTTGCCACAGGTTCTTCAAATGATATTTTACTAAGCAAATAAGAATCACTAAGCGTAGTTTGATCGTTTCGAGTGAAACCATTTTTTCGACTGTCCGAGACTAGATCACATCACCAAATGTTCAGATAAATCTCATTTGATCAGCAGCATGTGGAACTTAATTGCGCTCGAGAGCACCACCGGTTAATTGCAGTGCGGCGGCAGCATGGTTGACCAAATTGCAAAAGTGGAATTAAAACCTGTTCAGTGTGCACACGATGCGTTAGAACGCGACAGTTGAACTTGTCGTTCTAATGTGTGTCATGAACCTCTACTTTCAGGGTTTGCCAACGGTAACCGTAAAATAAGGACTGTGACGAACTAAACATGGATAATTCAAATCACTGTATATTTTTAAACGGATTTATTCTTCAAATGTTATTGAAATTTGAGAATATGCTTCGAAATCAAGTTATTTGGAAGTACAATTTTATTTGGTCTAAACATTGCTGTACAAACCCCTGACATGAAGCTCACAGCATCATTTTCCGATTAATTGCAAACAAAACAATAATTTTCATCAAAAATTTCTACAGATTTTAGATGACTTCCTTTTGCTCAATCTATGACAATGTGCCATAAAAGTGAAACATTAGAGACATTAGGCGGGTTCACAAACCACAACCCCCTCCCCGCATCCCCCAATGGTAAGATTTTATGTATGGAAATTAAAAATAATTTGTATCACGTTCTGTAAAAATGATCATTCTGCAACTTGCTGCTTATACTACTACTTCCTCCATGTCTGCCAGGAATCTGAAATGTGAAAGAAAGAATCAAAACTTAAAACCCTTTCGGTTAATTAAATTCGTTTGATATAATTAGCACATATGAAAACTACCCATAATATTTGACCGTTGCCCCTTTATTTTTCTTTGAAACGATCTAGTTGTTTAAATTTTTTGCTCACACGACGAATTTTTTTATCGTTCTTTTTGATCTATTACCGTTGACAAGCAAATCTAATAAGATCGTTATCTAAACGTTTGACATATATTCAACATTACCAATTGTGAAACAGAATAAATCTGAAGATGCGTTGGTTCTAATGTTAGCATTGGTGGAATTGTAGAAGTTAAGTTCGTCACAATCCTTAGCAGCAAGTTTTTATTTCATTATCTTGCTGAAATGCATAATCGACTTATACTAAACGCTGTTCGGAATAGTTTTGCGGCCGAAAGAGTGCATACATATTGGCGTTATTCAATGAACGCAGCTCAATCATGACGTCACATTTGTAGGTACTTGCATGGTTTAGTAGCTACTCGATTAAAGATTTAAAGGTGGACTGGTTACAAATAGCCAATCTCTTGGACAACAAAACGTCTCATCGTTTATTTGTCACATTTACATTTTGAATTGAAATGAAAACATGAAACAATTCCGTCGAGTTTAGTACACGACACTGAAGACGTCCTTGTAGTTGAGGTCGAAATATGCGTATTTGTCAAAGGATACACACTCTAGTGGAATGAAATGGTATAGTACTTATTTCGGTTTTTCATTTACTTATAAGCTGAACAGCTCGAAGATTTTTTATTATTTTTTTTATATATTTTAGGACAAATTAAAGGGAGCTAGTTTGGTTGATACGTTTGTTTTATTCAATCGCAATATAAGGCACCGTAAGACGGGATAACTTTGATAATGCGGGCAACTTTGATAGTGCGAGACCCACAACATATTAAACGAAATAACGAAGTTTCTGTTAATCAGTTAAGCAAAACGAATGCAAAAGTAAAGAGTATTAGTATAACACTTCATGTCAAAGCTATTTTTGTTGGAATCAAGTGCATTTGAGTTTTTTTTAATGCAAATATTAAAAATGTATAAGATCTCAGTATTTTTGCAACGCTCACAAACAATTTGTTCTACGATCACTATTTTATGAAGTCATAATGAGTTCGTCACTTATCATTGACAGCCTAGTTATAGTAGAACATGAATTCGGTCTCAAATCCCTTAGCGAAAACCATTTTTACAAACTGGGGTCTGAGACCATTTTTGTAATCTAAGTCAGAAATTTCCATATAGCGTTAAATGCCTAGCGGTATGCAACACCCTATAAATGTTCCGTAATTCATTCAATTTTGTTCGATTTATACTTCATTATCAAAGTTACCCGAAAAAAGAAAACCGACTTTCGATTATATGAAAAACAATATATCCATTCAGAATAAATCTTTTGGAAATCTATCAAGTGCGATCGATAGCTAGGATGTCAGTACTTGTTTTAAAAATATAAATTGTAATTCTTTGCTACAGAATGCATAAATATTGAAGTTTTCTTCAAAAAAACTATCAAAGTTACCCCGTTTTACGGTAATAGTAATATATATTTGAAAGTTAAGCGCAAAACATATGTTATGAAAAATCCAAAATCATGTCAATCCACTTATAGGTCGCCAGAAAATATGGAAAACGTTGCTGTTGACCAAACACGCACAAGAAGAGGGCATTAAATAGTTAATGAAGGTATGCTTTACCTGATTCGTTTCTCAACTCATGGAATATATAATTCCAACAGGTAGGTATCTATTTTTGTTTTCAAATTTAAAACTTACAAACAAGCAGAAGAAAGTGGAAAAAGTTTTGGCAAACCTTCTATTGGGTTTAAAAGTGAACAATTCTCCATCCTTTATCATGACCAATAGAATAACTGAAGATTCTAACGAACAAGTAATCACAAAACTAATGGATGTGAAATTAATTTGAAAAAGCCATTTTCAGCCTAAAGGAGAACTGTGCTCCCAAAGGATATCATCTGAACAGCCTACTTAGAGGTCCTGACCAAATACAAAGTTCCGAAAAGCAGCAGTATTAAAATAGTAGTTTTTGCAATTTCTCATCGTGATAGGCTGTTTTTCATCACACCAATCTGTCATGAAACTGCCTACTTTCCTGCACTGAAGTATGCAGTGCGGGAATAGTCATTACGCAACTGAAACCAGTGCTGTAATGATTCATTACGCAACGCTTTTTCATTACGCAACTGTTTTGAGTTGCGTAATGAATCATAACACAACAATTTTTCAGATATTGTGAAATAATGGTGAATGCATTCCGATATAATTTCTGATACCCTCAAGTGGTCTTCTACGAAATTGTAAAAAATATTGTACGTTACGCGTTGCAGAACGATGCTATCAAAATCATCATTCTGCAACTTGTTCCGTAAACTACTATTACGGAATAAGTTGCAGAGGAATGATTTTTACAGCACGAGTCGTAAATTTATCATACGAGGCTTGCCGAGTAGGATAATTACGACGAGTGCTGTAAAAATCGAGTTCTGCAAAGAGTTATGTACAACATTTTTTTGATTTTTCGTAAAAGACCACTTCTGGGTATCAGAAATTATATCGGAATGCATTCACAATTATTTTACAATTTCTGAAAAATTGCTGTGTAATGATCCATTACGCAACTCCAAAACAGTTACGTAATGAGAAAGCGTTGTGTAATGAATCATTACAGCGCTGGTTTCAGTTGCGTACTGAATATTCCCGCACTGCATACTTTAGTGTAGAAAAGTAGGCCGTTTCATGACAGATTGATGTGATGAAAAACAGCCTATTACGATGAGAAATTGCTAAAAAAAAATGAATCACCAAAAACGTTTCGTAGTACTTTTGGCCAGCATTTGTGTGCAATGTGATATGCCGAGCTTCTTTTGTAATTTTCTCGGACATCAGCAAAAAATACGTGTTTGACTGTTCACATTTATGCGCTGCTCAATCCTCTATCGATTCACACCGACAGACTTGTTGAAAAGTTTTTGAAAACGTTGTTACAACGTTGTGAACATCTCTTGTCAGTGTGACTTTTGTCGGCAGCCTCATTCTCTTCGGCCGCTTTCCTATAAGAGCTGCAGGCGAATCTGTTCGGCTCCAAATCAGCCACATTCCAGTGTTAGTTCCATCTCGGAAATCTCGTCAACTGGAAGCTAACAGAACAAAGAATCATCTGAATGTTTTCATTTGTGTGTTTTGATGAAAAAAATACTGTGTATTTGGCGTTTGAAATTTGATTACCGTTGGACTCCCTACCAAGTTCCAATCGCTGTTCCCTTTTTATTGTTATGCTGTTCGTCGAAGGTAACAAGTGATTATCGTGAGCTTTACCATTGCAACTAGCGCAAGATCTAGCAATTTGATCTCTAATGTATGGACTAAGATTGTTCAAAGGCTCATTTGAATACATTTAGATCTAAAAGCGAAATCAGTGGCTTTTCTGAGGGTTATGAATAAGCTTTGCATCCATTCATTTATTTAGTTAACATCTAGCATTTCTCCATCCTCAGTTCTGTCCCACGCTCGCCAAATCGATACGCACTTGATCCGCTCACCTAGCTCGCTGCGCTCCACGCCTTCTTTGCAAGGTTGCTGTCCAGTATTTTCACAACATGTCATGTCTATCGTATCCTTCCAGGTTTGGCCACCTTCTGGATACTGGGTTCGCCGTAGAGAAGGCCGAGCTCAAATCCTACGCTGCCACACACCGCCAAAGATCGTTCTAAGCCCCCGACGTTCGAAAACTCAAAGTGCTTGCAAGTCCCCCTCGAGCATCGTCCACGTTCCATGCCCGTAGAGGACTACCGCCCTATGAGCTTTTTCTACATGGTACATTTGGTGCGGGTGTGAATCTTTTCTGACCGCAGCTTCTTGTGGAGGACATAGTAGGCCCGAATTCCTCTAATGATACGCCTCCGCACGGTGTACTATATTTAAGAAGGTGATATATTCCGAAAACTGACAGCTACTTGACGACGTCATTCCTATCTTCCTCGAACAAATTTGCGAAAAAAATGATCTAGTGGTCCGGAAGGTATATGGTACGATAGGAGTGACGTCAGATGTTTACAATCAAACTTGATATTTACATCACTGAAGAGCCTGCCTTGTTATTTTTTATGTCGTGCGCCTCCGTATTTCACGGCTAACGTTATTGTCAGCCGTCAGCAAGGATCCAAGGTAGACGAACTCGTCGACCACCTTGAGCGTATCCCCGTCTGTCGTAACACTCTGCAACCTAGGCGAGCCCTGTCGCGCTCGGCCCCATCAGCTATCACTTTGCCTTTGTCGCATTCACCACCAGTCCAACTTTCGCTGCCTCGCGTTTCAGGCGGGTGTACAGTTCTGCCACTTTTTCAAGTGTTCGGCCGACAATGTCCATATCATCCGTGAAGCGAACAAATTTACTGGATCTAGTAAAATTCTTACCCCGGCTGTTAAGCCGGGCATACACATTCTACGGCAATGTTGAAGGCACTAAGTCGCAGTCCCCGGCGGGATCCAAACGAACTGGCATGTTCGCCTGAAACCTTCACACAATTTTGCACACCTTCCATCGTCGCTCTTAAAAGTCTCGTGAGCTTCCCGGGAAAGCTGTTCCCGTCCATGATTTTGCATAGCTCTACGCGGCTGATACAATCGTATGCCACCTTGAAATCGATGAAAAAGTGATGCTTTGGGACCTGGCATTCACGACATTTTTGGACGATTTGCCGTACAGTAAAGATCTGGTACGTTGTCGATCGGCCACCTGCTGGAAAATTGGGTCTGACAGCTGCGAAAAAGGACCACGTGATTATTGAGCTGAAATCGAATTCAGGTTAACTTCTGCCTTCATGAGTCCTCTCATGGCGTAGTGGTAACGCGCCCCAACTAGAGATCGGGGAGTCGCGGGTTCGATTCTCACTGAGAAGACGTGTAACTTTTTCGCAAATCTTCACATCAATTTGTCCATCTAATCCAATTGCAAATTATATGTAATGTTTAGCTTTTCGGTAGTTGTTAAACTTCCACTCGGCTGGTTAGCCGTAAAACACGATTCATAATTAAAAACAAGTAAAAATTATTACTGAACCTCAGAAGTTTTCAATCAAAAAGCTGAAAGTTCGGTATTTTTTATGATTTACAATTCGTACCCAGTATAAAAAATTACCGAACAAGCAAATCGTGATTAAGTGTGTGGGCGTTCGGGGCTTCTGTCCTATTTTAGGACGTTGGGCGGATATGGGTTGAGATGAATTAGATCAATAAATGCCTAATGATGAATATAAAATCTTTGGCCTTCGAAGTTTTTGAATCAATAAGTTGAGTAAATCCATCTTAGTATTCTTTTAGTATTACTAATGAGGTATATTGTTCATAAATTAATTATTTAAAACGCTATTCGATTATTCGACCCGCTATATCACAGAAATCCGCTCCGATGAGTGTTCAACATATTTCGCCAGAATTCAATTCGCTCTGGAAATGGGTTTTCAATCATTTTAGAAGTTGCATCAATTTCTAGGCATTCTAATTTGAATTCAGATAAATTGTTGTTAATTTTTGGTACTGGTTTCCACTTGATTTGCAAATCCTTATCATGATCCGGTGACGGTTCTCCGTACTTTGCAAAATTTGTCCAGTACTTGATAAATGTTCTCCGAATGCAACACTCTGCGCTTCCTTCCGGTAAGTTTGGTAGATATGTAGGACTGAAAGTAGATGATTTTTGTAGAATAGCTTAGAAATACAACTATATATCTTATTTCTCACCTGAACATGTAAAAAACGTCATCCCCATGGCACGCTCCTTTCAGGTGTGCTTGATTGAACAGTTTTTTCGTAAGACTGAACCGACCATCAAATGTGAATCGGTAATGATAATGACGCACGTTGGGTTGATACTTGGCCAGCCATTCACTATTGATGACGGAGTTTGTAATAAAATAATTGTCGGCCATAACGTCACACAGCTCATCGTTAGTTGACTCATTTACTGGTTTATCTTCGAAATAAAACTTCCTTATTTGTTTCCCCAACTCTGCTCGGTCAAGATCTTTTGAAGTTTTCAAAAAAATTGGAACAAAACGTGCTGGATCTATGTTGCCCAGGTGGACTCTTCGATGCATTAAAAACAATGATAAGATTCCTTCTCCACTGTTGCAACCTTCGATAATAGGTTTTTCCAGGTTTGGTGCTGATTTTATGATTTCCTCCGGTGTTTCTGTGATTATGCTGTCTTCAGTTTCGAAGTCTTCGATCACTGGCATGAAGGCGAAATGAACACCCAAACGTTTCTCCTCACTCGTTAAGACTTTGTGCTGATACTTGATGAGTTCTTCGGCTGGCGCTTTGAGTAAAGTTTCTAAATATTGGAGTAATAGGTAAATATCACAACGACAATTTGTATTATAATATCTCTTTTGATCTTACCGAAAACCTCTTCATCTTTGCAACCGTTGTAACCAAGAATTTTTGCTAAGCTTCGAGCTTTCTCATCACCCCTGGTTTGGAAAAAGGTTTCAGTACTAGGAATTCCACTTTGGCATATTACTCGGTTGAAGTATTTACTGAAATAGACAAAAAAAAGTAATGTTATTATTATTCAATGTAGGTACATGTTTCTTTATGTTTTTTGCATAATTACACTATTATTATGTTGAGTATCATCAAAGACACATTTGACATAATTGAGGAAAAAATGGAAGAAACAGTGTTTCTCCGGAATGGACACATTCTCCCAATAGAAAATTAGATAATTTTAAAAATATCATTATAATGAGTGCTCTTTAAGATATTTTTCAATTCAATATCCTGATTTGGTCTTAACCGACTCTAGTCAGCTTTGTAGCCATCTGATTACCTTTGCTGACTGTGATTCTGATCATGTCCCTGTTATATTTCTTATTCCTCATGGAGCGATTCTCAATCCACTATAAATTATTTAAGAGCTGGCTGTAGAGTAAGGTGAGGCATAAATGGCACAAATCTCTCAACTGGTGGGGAACGTGCCTTTGGAGCCGGCCTTCTGAAGGTGAGGCATAAGTTCAACCTTAGTGGTATAATCAATATTTAAACCATTAGTCCCTAAGCTCCTTGCGATTGCGGCCTCCTTTGAAATCCTATTGGTATTCCCCGGACCCGAGTAAATTACTATTAACCAATTGCTTACAATCAAATTGTTAATTTATGAAACATATCTGTTTCTATATTCATTTAGTCATACTTGATTTTCAGAGATATTTAATTGAACTTCCAATTAGTAATGCTTGGCAAAATATTGTCAAATATTTATTATTATTATTATCTTTATAAGGAAGATTTTCAGCCCACGGCAGGTTTATCTCCAACAAATGTTCATGAAAAATATGTTTTTGTCAAGCATTTAATACAAACGTTAACAATCGTTAAAGCTATTCCGAATATTCATGTGAATAGTTTTCCACAAAATAAAAATCAAAATTTACCGAGAAATCCGTCAAGATCTTACCAAGAATTGTTTAAAAATCTTTCTCCTCCTTATATTTAAAATTGCGACTGAAACTCCCCAAGGAATTGAGAATAACATGCTAAGTATTAAGCTCACCATACAGCATTGGACAAAACATTTGAAAAATTTTCGATTCTTCATACGAAATGGTCAACTCTAGAGAGTTTGAGCTGCGTTATTTGCGGACCGATCTAAATTATATTTTCACAGCACATCAGATGTAACTTGAACTTTAACATATTTTTTAGGTAATTTTTTTAATCACCAGCTCAAAAGCAATAACGGTTTAACTATTCAAAGCAATTTGCCAAAACTTAAAAAGAGTCCCTCAAACAAAATTGGCCCAAAAGTCAATACAATTAAAATACTATTAAACACTTCCGAAGAAGCTCAAAAACCTGCTATGTAGTTTAAGAGCGCACACAATTTTAATTTAGTAATCACAAATCCAACTGAAAATTAGACCAGATTTCGACGAGATTTCGAAAGAATTCATAATCAAGATAACGTTTTCGACTATTCTTGGGGAACTGATTTGGATGATGAGAGAACTATTATTAGAATTTCAAAAATATGAAAGCCCCTGGCAACTATGGAATATTAACATCCTCATCAAAATAGTTTATTCAAAAACAGTACAAAAATCCGGCCAAAGCTTGTGCCTATCGATTGATTTGCTCTACCAGTAAATTTTTGTAAGAAAGTTTTTTTTTTTTAAATGATGTTTCACCTCGACGAATCAGCAAATTTGATTTGTTTCAACAAATCAGGATGCTATTCAACTGGTCTTGCTCTTCTAGACACATTAACAGTGTTGTGTTATGAAGAGTTGTCCGTTATAGCTCAAATTGGTTTTACCATATGAGCATATTAATATTGCGGAACAAAGAATCTTAGATATAGAAATTGAATGTCAAAATTGAAATTATACTAATAAAGGAATAAGAAACCAAAAACATATTCAGATTTGCGCAGTACTTTTAAGAATTCTTTATTCAGCAAGTGATGTAATCCGAGGTAACATTGATAAGTTTTTTTATAGTTCTAAAAAAATATTTGAAAGTGCAAATGTTGCATATTTTGTATTCTTAAAACAAGTACTGGCAACCATTAATCGTACTATATACTGAGTTTTGTTTGTTGAAAGATTTAAGCATGGTTAAGAAAATATTTTAGGTGATTTTTTTATTTAGTTGATATGGGGTAACATTGATCACCCATGTAAATAACGTTCGCTTATATTGAAAATGTTGTCACTTACTAAAATCATGCTCTCTGCAGCCAATTTCGAAGGCCAAACTCTTACAAGCCATTTACCCTGAGATATTTCAAAATAAAAGTCATCATAAACCGTGGAATACTCCTAATAGTAGACTATTTCTTAAGGGAATCCTACATTTTTAATAGTACATGTTAAGGTTGCCTAATTGAACATACTGATGAAAGTTTTGACAACGGAATCGTTTTTGTTAATGGCATTTTTACCATAAGCACATTTTTCTTGCTGATATCGTTTGCAGAACTCATATGAGACACGATTCTTTGGTAGTGTCATCCATAATGATTGAAATCGGTTCTCTGACATTACCCGGAAAACCATTACCCGGAATGCAATTTACCGGAAAAAAATTACTCGTAAGGACGAAAAATTATATCTCTACAATGTTGACCTTTTTCATTACTGTCTTTGTGACCGTTTTACGGTCAGGTTATAAAGACACGGACACCGTCTTCAGCCATTTAGCTGCACAGACTGTAACTTAACACTAGACAACGGACAAGCATGCTCCAATGGTACAGCCGAGAAACATTCCTCACGAAAAGTTTCAATGGCTGCAGCGGGAATCGAACCCACACCCCAAGACACGATACGCTCATTGCCTGACGACACTAACCGCACGGCCACGAAGCCCACAACTAGTCTTTTTGTAACACGTACGAATACAAAATAGGACATTTATACCGGTATTCGTCACCCCAATTTATAAACTGTTTCAGGACACTTATGCGCATACTCAATCATCGCTCAATGATCATTGAATTATTTTTTAAAATAACACATAATCGTAGAAACCTCAAAATATCCTGAGAATATAATTGAAAAACTATTTTTTCTTAGAGTAAGATGGAGCAAAATTTCGACCTGAGTGAAATAGCCAATATATCCAGAAAAAAACAATAGCAGTTGAAAAGAAATAAATACCATACAGTGAACCTTTAACATATTTGCTACAATTTTGCAGAACAAATTAGTATCAAAATATTTACCCATTTTTAGTCATATCAATTTAAAAATTCACACGATGCTGGGACAAGAGTTCGAATCTAGTTTGGGGCAATAGTTAACAGGCCATCCGAGCCGAAACACAAAATATCGACAATTTTATGACAGGCATACCTTACACCACCCAAGTAACAATTTTAGTTCTACGAATTACTTCCAGGGTGCTATAAATAAACGCTCATAAAACCACGATCAAGGCACTATTGCCTTCATCGCATCCCCCAAAACTTCTTGTAGATTGGAACGTGACTAGTTGGACCACTCTGAAAGAGGCTATGAAGTGTATAAATATGTCACACGAATAAAGCAAAATAGCATTTATGGTAGCTATTTTGAAGCCACCTGTTCTAGATGAATGTTGCATCATTTTGGAAATGATATTATGGTTACTGCGATCTTGCCGGATTTACTCCAACGTAAACAAAACAAAATAAGATTGAAATCACGTCTGTGATAATTCATTTTGTAGTGCTTGTTAAATATTGGAAGTGATTTATTTTGCTATAGTGTTCAAATCTTTAGTGCCGAAGGATATTTACTGTGAAATGTGATGAAAAAGAAATAAAATTGAATGGGCTCCATCTGAAAGTGGTATATTTCCAGTTATTAACACACTCAATCACGGTTTGCTTTGTTCGGTAATTTTTTATACTGGGTACGAATTGTAAATCATAAAAAATGATTGAAAACTTCTGACGTTCAGTAATATTTTTTACTTTTCACTGAACTACGGTAGCTGTCAGATGCAATTTTGCAACATTACCGAACAGGCCGAAAAGTCAGTAAAAAGAATTACCGACTATTCAGTAGTTGATGTTTTTTACTGACTTGTCGTCAAAATCAAATCAAAACAAACTGATGCGCATGTGGGAAAGTGTCAAATAAGAATCTCCTGCTGTAAAATCGTCCGGCGCCGGGAGACACGGCTTTGGCAACCAAACTTTTCTTGCACCTATTTTGCGCTTTCTCGTGGTAAGTAGTCGAAATTTAGTGAGAAACTCAACCATTTTAAGCAATTAAAAAAGCTCAGCACGATTTAAGGTGAAGATAAATCGAAGCCAAACCTCAAATTTTCAAGAGCACGAATCTGGAGAACCAAACATCCGTTTGAGCTGAAAACCTAATCGATTGGTCACTCGCTGGTGGTGACCAATCGATTAAGGTTTCAGCTCAAACGGGTGTACGGTTCTCCAGATCCGTGCTCTTGAAAATTTGAGGTTTGGCTTCGATTCATCTTCACCTTAACTGCTTACGTTGGTAAATTCGGTTGGTTTCCATACCAGAGGTAAATTCATCTGCATCATTGAGTTTGCCTCTAGTATGTAAACAACCAAATAATGATTTTGTCTCACATTTGTCGATTACTTCCACTGAGATATGAGCATACCGTAGATGTTTATTCTCATGAAGAATGCATGTCGATGTCCATGTCAATTGGGGTTTAATTTGTATTGATTTCTGAAAATGAGGTATTGTATGTTGCAATAAAGCTGGGTTTGAAGCCACAAAATTTTAACTTTATAGTTTGTCTCTAAAAGGTTTTGAAAACAACTAAGAGCTGACTTACAAAATATCATCTTCTAGCAACGTTGAATGTAGCCTCTAGCTATTATAGCATTCACGTAATTGTCATAAAACATTGATAAATCCACACGAATGCCAAATTGCTGTGGAATTGTTACTTGGGCAGTCATGAAATTATGTTTGCAGAAAAATACAAACAAATATTTTATTAAAAAATTGCCCAAAACAGTATTAACTGTAATATACCTTAAAAATATCAGTTTTCCGCAAAATTAACACTTCAGTCGTCGCGCTGTTGTATTTTGTACAACACTGTTGAAAAAACCTCGCTTTTCGTTCACAACAGCAGCGTGTTGGTCCTGACGGTGGCAAACTGCGCGACGACTGAAAGGTTAAATGAAAATGTGGTTTTATATTTATTTATTCGCACGATCAGGAAAGTATGGAAGATAATATGTGGATTTTCTTAATTTTTCCGCGTATATATATAATGGATCAAACTTTTGCCCCACTATGAGCCTTAAATGGTTTCCAAAACTAATACATCTCCAATCATCCATATGATAGGCCTAAAATCGCCCTTACATAAAAAGACCAATAAGATTTTATCTTTATTTGGTTTCATGCAATGAAAATTTTACTAAAAGTTACAATTTTCTCGTCTAAAACCAACAAATAGGCATAAGTTTTTTTCAAATCTCAATATATGGAGTGAAAGACTATAACTTGAATAGCATTCGAACCACCATGACATTTATTAGTTTGGTTTTGAATTGAGCTAGAAATCTCAAAAAGAAATTCTTGCTCCATTCGAACTTTTGCCCCACTTTGTTTACGCTCTTGCTCTTTATTTTGCCATGGTATCCTTATTTCATCACCCTTCATAAGAAATTAATGTAAGTGGCTAATTCAATAAATAAATTAAAAAAAAATGCGGATTCCGGTGCAGGCGATCCAGTTTCCGACAACTTAATTTTTAAATAACATAGTTTCAATTCAGTTGTAGTATTTATCTTACTAAATATGTGTTTAAAGCTTCCGTTTAATGTGTCGATAGTATTCAAAAGTCTTTTGATAGATTTTAAAAAAAGTTTTTCCCTAGAGTAGCAAATACTGGTACCAGAGAATGGCAGAAAACTCGGAGCGGTGCAAAATATGCATGTGCTGCACCCGACTTGTGCGTACATCTCCTGTTTTTGTTGAGTGACACAAAAGAAGGTGCGAGTATTGCCGCAACTGTGTGAGAGACAAAAGATAGCTCCAGCTCTACTCTTTTAAACTCTTGGAGTAAAGCACAATGTGCTTCGTTTGGTGCTTTCCATTGAAAACATAATCGAGAACAAATGTGACTAACGGCGGTGTGGAATCATTTTTGCTTGCTCTACACTTCAAAATCATTTTAGGGTTTAGTCACAAATTTCAATTGAAATGTTCGGAAATTATTATACAACATAAACGTCATACAACAAATCTTCTCTCGGGAGAGGGGGGTGTCAAAAAAAACCGACAAAACTCTTGACACTTCCGTGGAAAAGCAATTCTCGACTTCACCTTCCTTGTAAACAATCTTACCGCGTTTGGTCTTCCCTTATTTGATATTTAAAATTTCCATTGCGTTTCAAACGCACACTGCAATAACATATGTCTAACTCGTTTTTGAACCTAGGTTGAAACTGGCGCAACCCGTTCTGTATCACAGTTTCAACCCCAACCCGATTCAGGGACGACCGAACTACAATTTGCTTGAAGTTGGTTTGTTTATGTGTTGATCACCGACCCAGTTCCTAAAAACAAAAACGAAAATAAACACAACGATCATGCGAAAATTTTGTCAGATATATTGAATCTTATCGAAGCAATCGTTTTTTGCAGGAAATTGTCAAAATTCCTGGTCAACACGAAAAGTATTCCGAAGTCGTCGAAATTATCGAAGTAGGGCAAGTAATCCATTAGTTGTGGGTGTTCCTATAGTTTTGATAACGCCATTTTCACCATATTTTTGCATTAACCACAGAATCGATACTGCTAATCGACGTATTGGCTTGTTGATACTCGAAATAGTTGAAAACAGCGTTCAAATTACTTGAAAGTTGATGAAATATCACTAAAATTGCTGAAACTTTTCTTACTAGTACCAATAGTTGCGGAAAATTGTTCCTATAGTGGAGGATCCCATAAGAAAACAACGGATACCGCAACTATAGGAACGCAAATTAAAAATATACCGCAACTAAAGGAATAGTTTATCAATAGTGGAGGTACTATTTTTCAATTTTTCACTGACAACAAATACAACATTAAAATGTTCTTTAATTGCGCTTCTTGAATTTAAGCGGTCAAATGAAAATCAATAATGCTTAGTACCTCCACTATTGGTACATCTACCTTATGTGTGAGGCGAAATCATGTATGATTTATAAAGTAAACAAACGTTTGAGTGGTTCGTTTGAGAGTGGCGTCCATCCGTACTCCGTCATCAAAGCAAAGTGATGTTATTTGAGAGAGCCTTGCCTAATGCTCAGAGAGATTCTCAGCAACGGCACATGGGAGTTTTAGCACACAAAAAAGAATGGGTGCAACACAATCCATATTGCACTAGCACGTCTCTTTCAAATTGAACGTGCTGTCTCCCGGCAGCGCGTGCTGCACCGAAAGAGTTTTGAGTCGCACCCTATCCCTGGTAGCAAATACTGGTACCCCTATATAAATAAAACATTATTTAATATCTAATTATCCGAACATCTAGTCATTATAAACAAATGAAAACGACATAATTCATACATACCTAGAATTCTTTGAAAGATAGTGCAGATAAGTCGATATGCTGCCTGCACTTTCGCCAAACACTGTGACATTGTTGGGATCTCCTCCAAATTGAGTAATGTTCTCCTTTACCCACTTGAATACCAATAACTGAAAGAATTCACATGTTGAATGATAATTGACTACTTGTTATAAGGATTTGTTTTCCTACTTGATCCTTCAATCCAGCATTGCCTGATATTCCCACACTGGGGAAACTAAGAAATCCAAGGGGTCCCAAACGATAGTTCAATGTCACAACGACCACGCCCTCTTGCACAAAATAAATCGGATTATAGAAGAAGCTGCTACCGGATCCTGCTAAAAATCCACCTCCATGAATATAGATCATGACCGGAAACTTTTTCTCTGCATCAACACTGATTTCCGGTGTGAAGACATTCAAGTAGAGCCCTTTCTCAGATCCCACCACTCGGTTGGTGAACAGATCACGTTGTATGCAATCACTTCGTTCCATGACACACTCAAGCACCGGTGTGTCGAACTTCTCAAGCGGAACCGGAGGCCTGAAGCGCAATTCTCCCACGGGTGGCTTGGCATAGGGCACACCCTTGAAGTAGTGATAACTCGATCCATTCGGTAGCTTTGCTGTTATTCCACAGAGTTTGCCTTGACGAACCGATACGACGGGACGATTCGGTTGTGGCCACAGCTTAAGACACTTTCCCTTGATCAGATAAACGATCAATCCAAAGGCAATTTTCAAAACCGTCGATACGAGTTCAAACATTTTGATCCAAACGACCTTGACATCGGTACAGCGCAGGAATTGCCAATTAAAACTAATTCGACGCACGCGCGATTTCTTTCGACCGAGGCTTACGAAGGCAGGGACACAACTGAACCCCCAACATAATAGCACTAGTTTGGCGTGGAAGGGGGTGTTTGTGTTCGGTGGAAGTTGCTCATCACAGAAGTGCAACGATACAGCTATAGGGTGGATTCCAACTCGTTGTGTTTCACGATTTGTGACCACCGACTAAAACTTGTATTTGAGCTCTAGACTGGTTTAATGAACAGTTTTGCTCGGATTAAGGCTGATTTTTTAGCACAATGGGTTTTGTACTGTACGGTTTTATAATCTTGCCATTGAGATAGGTATAAAGTCACTCCACAGTAATGGATCATAAGTGTATTTTTTCAGAATGAACTATGATTTAAAATTACCTTCCTAGCGCTGCAGAATATAGTTGTTATTGGAAATACACCTAAAAATCGCGATCATTTGCAAAAAAATATGGTTAATTTTGATTTCGATACTAGATCAAATTCTGAGTATCCTCTCAAAATTTAAGCTCATTTGGATGAAAATTGAGACTGCACAAGCCCTTTAAAGTTCATATGGAAATTACTATGGGAAAAGCAAGCAAATCATTCAATTGGTCATAGTATTTGCCCATGTTCTCATGGGGATTGGAGCTACGTTGGTAAAGTAAAATACATTCATCAGCTACAACTTTGCCGAGAATTGTTTTTAAATCGGATGGCTCAGTAATTAGTTACCGTCAAACGGGGTAACTTGCAACAGGAGTGAAACTTGCAACACTTCGACATGTAACCGAATTACCGTTTCGTTCAGCATTGAGTTAAATTATTTTAATTTATTCCACTATTTATTAACTTTAGGTATACAACAGAAGATTTTAGCGAGGGTTTGGTGATTGTTTCTTTTTTGGTTGGTTTGCTGGAGGTGAAAATCATATTACACGTTGGATCGTATGAAACTAATGCTAAAAAAACGTTCCTCGTACCACACAAACGGTAGAAATATGTCATTCGATGCATTTGCTATCAGTTACAGTACTTAGTAGTGTATAAATTGACAATATAGAATATTTGATAATTTGATGCTTAAACACTTTAAAAATTCAAAAAAGTTTTTGAATACCATTGTGGGGTAACTTGCAACAGCAATTTGGACCTCAACTGCTTGATTTTTCACAAACACATGAAAAACCAAAATTGCACATATATTTTTTCAGTTTCATTCAAAATTTTGCACTTCAACAATTCAATACGCGTTTGGTACCAAATAATATGTATCATATTATTATTAGATTTAATTTTATTTTCTTCGTGAAAATATTGAATAATTTTGAAAATCTGTATAAAAATGAACTTGCAGATCTGCCATGGGGAACTTTCTACATGAAATATGATGAAAGTTAAGTCAAAACACCAACAGAGACCATTTTAAGGCATACATACAGTTATGTGATATGTCGCTTTGATTTAAATATGTATAACAAAAAGGTATGTGAAGTATAACCTGAAATACCATTGTATTTGTAGACAAGTTGCATTATAACGTTTCAATGACTTTCTAATAACTGTTAAGAGTTATGATATGCTAAATTGTGTGGACCCGTGTGGACACCCTATGCAATGCCGATGGAGTTTCCAATAGAATTGGTTTAATAATAATTCAGTAATTAATAATTAGTTTTCTAAAAGTAGAGTAGTCTATATAGGATAAGTTTTTAATAGTGTTCTTTAGATAGCACTGTGTGTTGCATGTTACCCCACATCAGGGGTAGCATTAAAAATGTATATTTTTCGTCGCTCCTGATCCTAGAAAACCAAATACTGATAAAATTAATACCGCGTGGTATATACGTGGTGATTAGGGTACCAGATGGTTTAAGTATCATCTGAATCCTCAAATTGTTCATCCATATAGCTTTGAAGTTGAAAATTGTTGCAAGTTACCCCGTTTGACGGTATTGATTTTTATATGAGTTGTAAAACTTTGGCTAGAGATTTTGGGTTGATTTGCAGACATCACTAGGTATATGTAGTAAAACATAGTAGCCATGATATATGTGTGCTATCTTTCGCGCCAGATGCAGCAATGTTGCCTGTTCAGAAGATAAATGAGCATTGTAGAAGAATTTGTGGGTTTGAGATTTCTTACGCGTCTAACAATTAATTTTTAATTTTCTTACGAAAAAATGTTATCATGGGGGGAGGGGGGGTTGAAAACCCCCGAAAATTGTCTTACATAATTAATGGATCGTCCCTAGGTAGATTGTTTTCTGCGTAATTGTGACTCTATTTGATGAGATATTCTCCGCTTAATACAACTCTGATCCAAATCTGTGTGCGATCCAGAACTGTTGCGCAGCTGTACACTCCTCCTTTGTGTTGTATGGATGACTTGTTGTGTTTAGAAAAAAGATTTTCAAAATTTAAATTCAATTGAAAAAATGACCATTTTTATTTTAATAATTTTTGCCTTAAGATAGGTAATTATTTGTACTAACCGTGCAACATCGCGAGATGGACAATTTAGTAAAAAAAGTGTTTCAGACAGCTACGTGAATGCTTTATTAGTTAAAGGTGACATTTAACATTGCTAAAAGATGATATTTTGTAAGTCAGCTTTTAGTTGTTTTTTTAAAACGTTTTAGTGACAAAATATATAGTCAAAGTTTTGTGACTACAAAAACACCTCTTTTGCAGCATAAAATATTTTATTTAAACTGCTAATAGTGGTTGAATGACACTTATTTGTTAAGGTTTTGATAAAAAATTGATATCATGTATCTTGTTTTCATAAAAGCTGCTCTTAAACAATTTGACTCTCTTGTGGATCTTGATAACTTACCATGTTTATAACTCTTAAATCAGTATTTGGGCTTTTAAGATACAATAACACCATTAGCATTGCATTAGCAGTGAATTTATTACTCAATTACACTTATTGCGAATGGGAAAATGCGAAACTAATATTCCGCACGCTCAAACTGTCAAACTTTGTTGATTGCTGCTTGGTTGCCTTAAAAAGTGATAAAGCGGAATCATCTTGCTAAATCACTAGAAATATTAAACTCTCTGAAGGGGCGTAATTTACCTTCTTTTTTGTCACATTTCACGGTATATCTCACTCGACACTAAAGATTTGAGCACTATATCAAAATAAATCAACTCAAATATCAAACACTACGAAAAAATATAACAGATGTGTTTTCAATCTTATTTTGTTTTGTTTACGTTGGAATAAATGCAACGAGATCAATTTATTTTCATAAACCCTTAAACATTATGATACAATCATTTTGAGCATGAGCATGATTAATCGCCCACAGTTGCTTCTCCATTGCTTCATTTCTTGATATACCGGTTCAACGAACTTTTATGGTCTAATTGAATGATAAAACTTAATCTTAATATTACATACAACAGAACACAATTAGCTAAACAGTAGAAGAACAAGCATTCTCAAATCATCACTAATTACATCTTCACGAAGAACACATAAATACATTGCATCTAATTTAATCAATCACAGTGATTCCCAAACATAATCACGGAATTCTCTAAAACTCAATCCAGCCGGCCAAGTACTCGACAGGAGTGCGGTCGATTTTAGACCAACGTTGACTCCGACTTTAAACGAGATGTAAGGCAATGATGTCGAATATTTTCAAACGGGAAAAAGCTTCTTGATCACGGCATCCTTCGTGCGAATAATTGACTAGCTTGAAAATTTGTTGCTCAGTAACGTAGTTTTCACTCTCATTATGAATAATAAATTTACACGGTAAATGGCTGGACATGGCGTACCATTGGTGCCTCGCGTATATGAAGGAATAAAATAGACCCCAACTCCTATCCCTACCTCCTCATGGTACTGGCCGGGGTACGAGTAATCTTGGGGAAGATCGGGTAACCAACCTCGGTAGGAACTTTGGTCATATGCTGACAGGGAAGGAGGGTTTTGTTTTTGCTCTTGCTTCTGCAAACCTGGAGCGTCTGTACTCCATGTTAGGAGCGACTCACAACAGCGTCTGTTCTTCATGTCAGGGCTGCTGATCATCGTCCGAGTTCCAGAGAAGGATTCTAAGCTAAACTGCGCATTATCACACCTCAGCAGAAAGAATCGCAAATCGACCACGTTTTGATCGATGGACGGCACTTCTCCGACTTAACCGACGTCAGAACCTATCGTGGCGCTAACATTGACTCCGACCACTACCTGGTGATGGTGAAACTGCGTGAAAGCATTGTGATACGTGGAACGGAGATCAAGAAACGATTGGTTCGACGAAGAGTGCTAGGAGGTTTTAGAGGGGAAGAATGCAGCGCGGGCTGCAATGCTGCTGCATGGTACGCGACAAAACGTGGAACAATACAGACTGAAGCGGAAACAGCAAATCCGGGACAAAAAGCACCGCCTGGAAGAGGTGGAGTGCCAAGAGATGGAGTTGCTGTACCGTTCTCAAGAAACGCGGAAGTTCTATCAGAAGCTCAACACATCCCGCAAAAACTTCATGCCGCGAGCTGAAATGTGTCGGGATAAGGATGGGATCATCTTGGCGGATGGACGCGAGGTGAACGAAAGGTAGAAGCAGCACTACGATGAACATCTGAATGGCGCATAGAACACAGGCACAGAAGGCCAGGACAGCGAAGGCGATGGCTACGTCAGTAAAGTGGACAATGGAAATAAACCAGCTCCCCCGACGGGGAAGTTAAGGATGCCATTCAACAGCTCAAGAATAACAAGGCCGCTGGCAAGGATGGTATCGGATTCGAACTCATTAAGATGGGACAGGTTGGCCGCTTGTCTACATCGGCTGTCCCAGATTATCTTCCGTCGTATATCACCTATAGCAAACGAGTTCGTGGGAAGTTATCAAGCAGGTTTCACCGACGGCCGCTCGACAACGGACCAGATATTTTCCGTGCGGCAATTCCTCCAGAAATGCCGTGAGTACCAGGTCCCTACGCACCATTTGTTCATCAATTTCAAGACGGCATACGACAGTATTGACCGTGTTGAACTATGGAAGATAATGGACGAAACCAGGTTTCCCGGGAAGCTCACAAGATTGATCAGAGCAACAATGGACAGGGTGCAAAACTGCGTGAATATCTCAGATGAACACTCCAGTTCGTTCGAATCTCAGCGGGGACTACGACAGGGCGACGGACTTTCGTGCCTGTTGTTCAATATTGCACTTGAAGGTGTCATGCGGAGAGCCGGATTTAACAGTCGAGGCACGATTTTCACGAGATCTGGCCAATTTGTTTGCTTCGCGGACGACATAGACATTATTGGGAGAAATTTTGAAACAGTGGCAGATTTGTTCACCCGCCTTAAACGCGAAGCAACGAGAGTCGGGCTAATGGTGAATGCGTCGAAAACAAAGTACATGCTGGTAGGCTGAACTGAGCGCGACAGGGCCCGCCTAGGAAGCAGTGTCATGATAGACGTGGATACCTTCGAGGTGGTGGACGAGTTCGTCTACCTCGGATCTTTGTTGACGGCTGACAACAACGTTAGTCGAGAAATACGAAGGCACATCATCAGCGGAAGTCGGGCCTACTATGGGCTCCAGAAGAAACTGCGGTCAAGAAAGATTCACCCCCGCACCAAATGCACGATGTACAAAATGCTCATAAGACCGGTAGTCCACTACGAGCATGAGACGAGGACTATGCTCGAGGAGGACTTGCCAGCTCTTGGGGTTTTCGAACGCCGAGTGCTAAGGACGATCTTCGGCGGCGTGCAGGAGAAGGATGAACCACGAGCAAGCTGGAAGGAAACGCCGGACAACAACCCTGTAAAGATGGTGTTCGCTACGAATCCGGTCGGAACAAGAAGGCGTGGGGAGCAGCGAGCTAGGTGAATTGACCAGGTGCACCAAGACCAGGAGAGCGTGGGACGCAGTCGAGGATGGAGAGAAGCGACCATGAACCGAGTGAATTGACGAAATATTGTTGGCGAGGTTTTATCAAGATAATTAATGTAAAACCAAATAAATAAATAAAATAAGGTGGTCTCAAAATAGTTACCCTTAATGCCATTTTGCTTTATTTGTGTGATATAACTTTACACTTAAAACTGATTTAGAGTGGGCCAACTAGTCAAGTTGTAGTGTACAAGAGGTTTTGGGGGATGCGATGAAGGGAAAAGTACCTTGACCGTGGTTTTATCGACATTTATTTATGTCATCCTGGAAGTAATTCGTAAAATCTAAATTGTTTCTTGGGTAGACAAGTGAAAGTCAAAATTATCTCAGAATTCAATGAAGCTCTAAAAGTGCGAATTCCGTATAAAAAGGGGTCGTGACGCGTTTCTCGCCACATTATATTTGGAATTGGCAGCATTCTCTTAGAATACAAAACAATTATCGAATTTATTACTCCTTTATAGTTTTGTCTGGTACCGAAGGAAAGTGTAATAAGATGTGAGGGAATAAAACATGATTTTTAATAATTCAATTATCAAATATCGGTTCCATATCGATAATGATTTACGGTAAGGACGCCATTCACCGCTCATTTAACAGCATTTAAATATGTTAAATTCTGTCAAAAATCGGCTGTTCGATATTTTTCCCAACTTTTTGCACTAGACGCAAGATAAAACATTTGTTTTTGCAGGAAAAAAGTTGAAATGTGAAAAATGTATAATGGTACCGAATGACATGTGTGCTAATGATACAGGTTTAGGACACCATTCACCGCTCATCCGAAGTATGAGGCCCTGTATACAGCACTAGTCGGAATTAATTTACTCTCATTAGCTGGATGTTTTCTTTGTACTGTAGATCGACAACATATTGAACCGTAGCAGTTAAAAAGCCATTTTTAGATAAAATCATAGTTAAACTCATGTTTACCGCCTGAAACAACCAAAAATTATTTTTTTTATAAATAATCTACAATATAAAATCACATGATTTTCAATCCGATACAATCCATTTTGGTATACTAATACATGCTAATAACTTTTACAACAAAAAATTGTTTAGATTTTTCAAAAAAAATCAATAAGCGGTGAATGGAGCATGAGCACTGAATGGCGTCCTTACGGTATCTCCGATGTTAATGTTGAAGTCATATGTAGTCAAGGTTCGCACATGCAGAAAGTTTCGTTAAAATCTGAGAGGGTGCTGTCAATATCTGTTCGACCTGAGAGAGACCCGTGAAGAGGAAATATATCAACGCCATATGCAGCCCAGATTACGCTGTCACGAAACGTCAAATGCAGCCAGTCATTTTTATGGCTGAAATAGTGAAAAGTATTGTATTGAAAACAAACTGTTTTTAAAATCCTCCAGTTTTTCCAAAGACGCTGTCTACTACTTTTGCTGGCATGAAATTTCACTCAAAAAGCTATTTTTCCTTCAGTGTAATGCAAAAGCAATTTTTTGATGAGATGTTCATATGGGCCAAGTGGTTAGAATCCGCGGCTACAAAGCAAAGCCATGCTGAAGGTGTCTGGGTTCGATACCCGGTCTGTCCAGGATCTTTTCTAAATGAAAATTTCCATGACTTCCCTGGGCATAAAGTATCATCGTACCTACCATACGATATACGAATGAGAAAATGGCAACTTTGGCAAAGATAGCTCTCAGTCAATAACTGTGTGGAGCTCATAAAGAACACTAAGCTGAGAAGCAGGCTCTGTCCCAGTGAGGACGTAATGCCAAGAAGAAGAAGAAGAATTTTTATGCGAGGGATTGAACGGCTTGTGCATAAGTGATGTGAATACAGAATGGAATAAAAAAAAACTGCAATCACAGAAAAAGAAAACCGTCTCTGCGAGTCTCGATTCAGTGTTCAAGTTGCCGCGAAATGCGTCAGTACAAATTTTACATGATTTATCCAAGAAGGGTGGCCTTTCTCGCTCAAAGACGATTCGCATGAAGCGCGAATAAGACTACTTCCAGTTCAGAGCACATAATTCTCAAAAACTATTTCTTGACCAGCCTAACAAGCTCTCGAAAAGCTAGTAAATTAGCATATGCGACACGATTAAATTTTAATTCCTACTCGTTCCACGTGGAATCAGGAAATCTAGCTATCATTATACACACGAAGTCTTTCGGCTGCTATAAACCCTCTTCGAGGTCATCCATTAAGTAAGTCGCGATCACAGAAGGGAAGGTGGTAATAAGATTACGATTCCATTATAAGTTGCAAATATTGTTTCCATCAGTCGCTGTTTGCCGGTTTTACCTGCGACGAGCTTATTACTAAGTTAAGCCAACCGTTAACGAACTTTACTGTATCAATGCGGTGCTACAGGTGCAGTACAATACTATTTACTGGTAGCCAACTAGCCAAAACTTGGCACATAAACCGACTTGCCTTCTTCAAACAACCTACTGTAGCTACTACTTTCGTTCGCCGTAAACTCGTTATGTTGGGCCGAGACAAACATTGCCGGTCGCGCCAATTGCCACCATTATGTCAATACCTGAGCCACAGCAGAGGCAGGTATCGGTGAGTGTGGTTTCTTAGGTTTGCGCACCGGTATCTATCGTGGAATCGAAAATGCAATGGAAAAGTACTATGCACTCAGTCAATAGCCGCTGCATTGCACAGTGATTAATACTAAAATAAATAAGTTTATAAATTTTTCACTGATATATTTTATTGCTTACTTGAGTCTGTTACATTTCAATATGTATAATTTCGTTTATGAGTTATATTAACGATATAAACTTTTTTAAAGAAATTTTGCCTTCAAATGTTTTGTCAATGAAATAGAATAATTAAATATTTGAAAAAAAAAAAATCAGTGAGATTCAAACTTTTGGCAAACATTTGTATGGAATGTGTCCACTGTGCGTTGGGTAAGTTTGCGCGCTTGCAGTCAGCGGTCGTAAAAGTTCATTGTCGCTCGGTGCGTGATGACGATGATGTTGTGTGCATACGTTGTATGGGCAGTATTGAGAGCCACACTCAATGTAAATATATCGTAGTTGAAGAAAATTTACTAATTAGTCAATATGCATGGCTTAACGACTTTTACTCCAGTCAAGACATGTTTCATTTGCAAATTTTTGGGTAGCTGAATTTGCTTTCAAATTCTAAATGTTAACGTTCGTGAGAAGGCGAAATTGAAATTATGTGTACTTGTAATCATTTTCCAAATCCAATTGCAATTATTTTCAAATTCCAAGTGATCGTTAATTCAAGATTGTTTTTTTGTTTAAAGATACTTTACCCAGAAGAGGCAATCATATCTTAAAATTTAAGACTAAGAATTGTTTGAGATTCTAAATACTTCAAATAATTGAATAATAATGTTGACGTCAATAGCATGAGAAGTACAAGGCTTTGTGCAAACGACGAAATTACTTAATTTGAATTCCTTTTGTACTGAGTGATGCGTTATTCGTGCAAAACTGACTCTTATTAGTAGAAGCATTATGCTAAGAATGCTAGTGTCGAGATTTTGTTTTTTTTTTGTTTCCAGCTTCTAATTTGCCAGGAGATGACAGTTTGAGTACCGGGTCTCATAGTGCCAAATATATTTAAAAAAATCGAAACAAATGATCTTTTACGACATGACATTGTACAAACCACGATATATTAAAATATAAAAATATGTAAAAAAAAAAACTATTTTCAGCGTTCTATTACGGGGTCGTCAAGGAACCACGAGATGATTTAAAAGCACAAACTTCGATCCATACAAATGAGAAAAAAAAATTAGTGGACGAATCTCTAGGAAGACGCAAATTTTCATGCAAAAATATCGATAATATCTATTTTAGTTCAAAAGTTATTAAAGTTTTTCTGCTTAAAATCCTTTGTTTTTGAAGGCATTTTATTAGAGTTACAAAAATAAAACATCTGTATTTTTTTGATATAATATGCAATTTTATTTTGTTTTTTTGAACACCGTCAAAAGATATTTTTTATGTTTGCCCCAATCAGAGATATTCACAATCAAAGTAGGCATACTTTTGAGAGGAAAACAACAATAACTCCTAAACGGAAGGAGATAGCGAGTTTCTTCACTCACCAAATTACGCATTTTTCAAAGCTCTAAAAGTGTCTCATAGACTACTTTGATGAGAAATTTGAATTGAAAACTCTAGAGCCAGAAAACCAGTTTTGTTCGGACCACCCTATGTCACCGTAGGAAAAAAGCTCTAAATCGGTCAATTTAAGAGATACAAAAAAACTTTTTTGGCAAAGTTGCTTGAAATTGAATGGTCTACAACTTTGCTGAAGGATGTATAATATAATTTCTACAAATAAGAAAGTTAGTTACACAATTTCTATGAAAATGTGGTCCACCCTAATTTTCAATAACACCTAACAGAGGGCTTAACTAATAAAAACAGCTTTGTAGAAGACCTTTTTTTGTCTAATGTTTCATTCGATAGCTCAAAATGCATCTTTTCGCGTAAAACTGATTCCTGGACCATAGTGCAATGTTTAATATAAGAATATCTTACTCCAAAACGTCACTTGACTTCCTAATCAAACTAGCATGCCATATTTTCATGCTACTTTTTTAATTACATTATCTTTATGCTCTTTGAACTTTAATTTATCATCAATATAAACCCATAGGTTATTTAAAACATTTACTCTTTCAACTTCAATTCCCGCAATGTCAATTTGTAGCTCAGTTTAATTTAATTATTTGTTGTTATTTGTATTCATGCATTTAGTTTTTTTTTTCCACATTCGATTTGTGTTGTTTAATTTTCAACCACTTGCTCAACAATTCCACGTTATTACTCATTTTTCTAATTGCCGTTTTCTTGTTCTTGTCTGCAATTAAAACAACGCTATCGTCTGCGAATAAATTTTTGTCACAATGTTTTTAGGAACATCAATAATCAACTACCATGATCTCTCTCATCTTCAGTGTGGAAAATCTTCAAAACTGCTGTTAATTTGATGAATACTATCAACAAAATAACTATTAAACCTTTCACATATATCATATTCATTTCTCTACAACCTTTCCATCAAATGTTAACCTAATTGATGTTTTTCTTTAGTCTTCCATAACGACTTTAGGGTTTTCCATAATTGCTTGCTATTTCCTCTATTTTGTTTAATTTTCCTTTGAGTGAATTTTTCTTAAACTTTTCGGATAGAGTATGCATACTCATTCCTTAAAACTTTGTACTGACGCCAATCAGCTTCATCCCAACTAGTACTAGCTTTTCTTTACGCATCGTCTCTAGCAAGTTGAAAACTTTTCAACACTATTATATACCATTTTTTCTACTGTTACATTTTATGCTTTTGATAACAATAAGCTTATTAATGTTCTCTTTCAACCAGATGCTCAAAATATAAACTTTTTCATCTGATTCTCTTTCACTATTGTCATGCATGCTTCTTCTCAACAGCGATATTAGTGCGGCTTTTGAATCTGTTTTACAACATTTGAAAGTTAAATAATCTTCCACAGATTCTGAACATTCATTACATTTTATCTGAATAGTTTCATGATCGGAAATTGTATTTCTTTGATTATTCTTTGAGTTTTCGTGTCTGATGTCGAGAAATATTCTGAAATATTTGCACAAATTTTGACAAGAATCTTTTATGAAGTTCTACAGAGTGGAGAGTATCGTAGTTGCTCAAAACTTTCAAGAGTAATTCCCGTGTTCAAGGGAGGAAATCCACAGGACTCCAGTAATTACAAACCAATTTCTACCATTTCAGTATTTAGTAAAATCCTTGAAAAACTTTTAACTACACGAATAACCAGAGTCATGAATCAAAACAACGTATTTTACTGCAATGAATTTGGGTTTAAGAAAGGCTCCAGTACCAAAACCGCTTGCATAGAATCAGTTGACGATATCCTCCGTGCTTTTGACTCTAAAAATAGTGTAGGTGGGTTATTTATTGATCTACGCAAAGCATTTGACACACTTGACCGTATCATTCTCAAATCAAAACTAGAACTGCTGGGAATCCGCTGAATGGCAAGCGATCTGTTGAATAGCTATTGAAGGTCTGGGTCTCAGTATGTTGAAATTCTTGCCCAACGTAGTTCAGCATGTCCAGTAACAGTTGGTGTACCTCATGGCAGTAGCTTAGGCCCACTGTTGTTTCTGTTGTATATTAACGACATGGGCAATCTTCCTTTAAAAGGGAAACTGAGATTATTTTCCGATGGTGCTGCGTCCTTCTATGTTGGGAGAAATGTTTCAGATATAAGGGGTTTAATGTAGTCGGATTTTAATATTCTTAATGACTTTTTAAACAAGAAGTCCTATCTATGAATATTTGAAAAACAAAACCAGTTGTAGATGAAAAAAAAAACGAATTTAGTACTAAACCATTTAATTCCACTAGAGTTTGTATCCTTTGACAGATACGCGTAATTCGACCTCAACTGTAAGGCCGTCTTCAGTATCGTGTACTTGTCGAGTCGAGTCTAGTACACGACACTGAAGACGGCCTTATAGTTGAGGTCGAAGTACGCGTATCTGTCAAAGGATACAAACTCTAGTGGAATTAAATGGTATAGTACTAAATTCGTTTTTTTCATCTACTTATAGGTATTCTACTAAACAGCTCGAAGATTTATTATTATTGTTATCAAAATCAGTTGTATTCAAATCTCAACATAATCGCACTGCCGTTATACGCATAATTGTCCCATGTTCCAAAATATGCAATCGAGAAAAACGCGTTTAAAGATTTTAACACATTTAGGCCTCGTATTGACCAGGTGTGTGGTAAATTGAATTGAAATCTTCACTATAGTATAAAGAATAGCGTGTTTATTAGAGTCAAGAGTTTGTATAATGGGAATAAAGTAAATTTAGCTACGAAATTCAAAGTGGGACTGTTATGCCTAGAAATACGGGGTTTTTAGTGAATTTCTACGCATAACAGTCCCACTGAGAGTAGTGACCAATTATGTGCTAAACATACTGCTGTGGATGACCGTTCTTACGTATACATTGTACCGAATGTAGAGGACATATATCTTCAAGACTATGTTAAGGCACCTAATGAAGGCTCAAGTGACATGTGCCACACGGAGCCACGTGTGGAGAAGTGAAAAAAAAAAACGATTTTATAGTTTCCAAATTTGGGAGGGAAAGCTAAGTTTTCTGTATGTGTGATAGTGAGAAAATGTATGAGTTAGTGAAAAAAAGAGTGGATGAGTAAGTAAGAGAGTTTATAAGTGTAATAAATTCCTAAATCGACTCTTCCAGCTGCAGGCTTGACAGAAACTCATGTGCGAATTCAAGGTTAATCTGCCGAGTAAATATTTAACTCAAAATTCACGACACAAATCTTCACAAGATTTGACATTTCTTTGGACTTTGTTTGCAATACATATCATGATATTTTTGATACATCGCAAATTAAGTTTTAGAACCACCTACTTATTTGCAACTTGCACCGAAGAGCCATATGCGGACTAACCCAGTATGTGGCCAGGTCATCCTATTCTTCTTTTGACTTGACTTTGACTTCGTCTTGACTTCATCAAGTTTGATATGTCGCAAGATAGGTCTCAAGACCGCCAATATAATGGCTACTTCCTCTGGGGAACAGGGTATCCAAAACAACCTGGCATGTTATCAAGTCATCCAGGAACCTTTGAATTACCCTTCTTTAGCCTTGATTTGTGAATTTATGAAGTTTGATGTTGCCAGCTAGGTTTCAGAACCGACCGTTTAGAGGCCATTTCCCCCAGGAAACCGGGAATTCAGCACAATCCGACATGTGGTCAAGTCATTCAAATACATTTGAACCACCTGTAGACCTAATTTGCAAATTCATGAAATTTGATATGTCGCAAGCCAGGTTTCAGATTCGCCAATATAATGGCCACTTCCACCAGTGAACCGGTATTCGGACCAACCCAGCATATGGCCAAGTCATCCAAAAATGGTCGAACTATTTTTATTTGGACTTGGTTTGCTAAATTATGAAGTTGATTTGTCACAAGCCATGGACTTGAAATTAAAGTAATTACTGATTCTTTAAGTGGGATTATTTCAGTATTCCTCGTGATGAATCCAAAATTACGGTGAATTTCTAATCGATGACGGCGGTTCAAAAAAATTGAAAAAAATTGTGATTGACCCTAAAAATTCAACTGAAATTCATTGTAAAACCGATGGGAAATAATATTATTAAATTGAAAATTTCAATCAAATTTGACGTCAGACTCACATGAATGACGAATGCATCCCGATAATACAAACACATAAAACGGATTGTGTTGCACATGGGATGTAAAGTCAACGTAAGAAGAATGTGTTCCACATGGGATGTAAAGTCAACGTAACGATTTTCACAAACACCAGCTAATTCAAAACTCACAACTGAATATTTTGTTCAAGATTAGCGCAGCGAATTGTATAGTGTGACAGTTATGCGTAGAAATACAGTAGTGGGACAGTTATGCGTGGAAATTCAACAATGGGACAAATTGACTTGGCTTGCTTTTTATTGATTTTCCGAACAATGTTAATTTTTGATAAGTGTTTTCTAAAACTATACGTAAAAATAAACTGTTTGATGACAAAAAGTCAAAATGCACAAAAAGTAACATGGGACAATTATGCGTAGAACGGCAGCGCATCTCTACTGATTTACAGATCCACTCAGAACAAATACCAGTATAACAAGTTAAAGAATATAAATATCTTGGCGAGCACACATAGAACACTTGATGATAAAGTTGTCGCTATTATGCGGCATTCTGCGTAAAACCTCGTATTTTGTTCCAGTAAAAGTTTTGTTGAAGATATATTTTGCACTACTAAAATTACAGGAATTCATTCGAATCAAATAATTCCTAGACCAAATCATAGTCATTACTCATTATACTAGGCGTTCTAACGACTGCCAATGGCATAGAATTAGAACAGATTTTGGAAGAAAAAGAATTACGTATGCTGGAATAATTCTTAATAAAAAATTGCCGGATGCTATAAAGAATTTGACAAATGTAAAATTGTTTACAAAAAGATTAAAACAATACTAAAGTGAAAAATTAATACGGTACATTCCATAATTTTATAAAGATAAACTAATAAGTTCTAATTACAGTGTTGCTACATATTATAAAAATCATTAGCATACCCTTCAAAGAACAAACTGTGCAAACTGGGTTAGCTAGTAGGTATAAAATTCTTTGTACGTATTATTGAAAAGACAAGCAGGTTTTGTGCCACATGGAGAAGTAACATCTGAGACAGGTACACTCTTTAGGGTTTTACTCCTTAGATTTTGAAGTTTTTTGAAGTTTTTGCTGACGTTCATCCAGTTGACATTAAAGTCTCCAGCGATTAGGTTCATTACTTTGTCATCAAGTACTCTTTCAAGCCAAATTTGCTCCAAATGCAGTAAAAATTGTTACTGATTTGTACTTAGTGAATGATACAATAAGCCATATACTCCAACTTTTAGCTCTTTGACTTCTTTAACGAACATATTTGATACACATGCTGAATTGTCAACTACATGAAATTTTAATTGCTCATGGATATACATTACCACCCCGCCTGTATGCCTGGAAGCAGAATGGCAACATTTCATATTATAGTTCTTCATAGCATACTCACTTATCCCAATATCTGTTTTTGATTAAACATTTCAATATATGGATGAGGTTTTTTAATAGTACTGAAATACCTGTAAAAATAAGCATAAGCATAAGCATAAGCATAGATGACCATACAATTCGTAGTTGCTACTCCGTGATTGACCAGAACAATCGAAGTTGCACAGGGAATTAATGAATGGGGCTTGGGATTAGCTTACCATTCTTCAATGTGCACAAATCGAGAGCTCAAATTTAAAAGTCAATAACGGCGCCGGCCACGTCCTT
This sequence comes from Aedes aegypti, assembly GCF_002204515.2. Lineage (NCBI taxonomy): Eukaryota > Metazoa > Arthropoda > Insecta > Diptera > Culicidae > Aedes > Aedes aegypti. The sequence goes on along the minus strand of NC_035108.1, from coordinate 213,973,634 downwards.
ACGGTCATCGGGGAAGGGAAGGAATGTTAGTGTGACTACCGTTGTTACTAGAGACCGAGATCACCTCTGCATCTCCACGGTTGTCATGGAAAGGATATTGAGTTAGTGGGATAAGATAGAGATCTGGGAGTCACCAATGTTTGGTGATGCGATCCATGATAGAATCACGCCTAACCGGATTCGCGAAATAATTCGATAATCGCATTGTACGCCGAAAAAGTGTTCGTCACTCGCCCACGCAAAAGCAAGCGACACGATCAATAGATCAAACACTCTTAACGATCCGCGGCGCTTTAACATTTCTCTGAGCGAACGACGCGCGACAAGTTTGATCCTGCCCTCATTGCCCGCCCCCGCAGGAGCAAGCGTCAAGGTCGAAGGATCAAACACTACTAACGAACCGATCACTTTTTCACACTTCGCTACTGACGCGCGACATGTTTGATCCTGCCCTCATCACTCGCCCCCGCAGGAGCAAGCGTCAAGGTCGAAGGATCAAACACTACTCTGAAATACCTGTAAAAATGCCCAAAAAGTTGATCAAACTGCTTTTAAACAAGTATATATTTTTTTCCAAAGTTTAATCACCGCATGACTTTATCATAATGAGCATTTTATTGTCTTTTTTTTGGTAAACGCGATACTATTCAAAGTGGAAAAAAGCAAGGAAAGTAATGAAAGAATATGATGGATAGAATCGCCAGCGAGCGATGAGAGAAATGAATAGAAGTTGAAAACTAACAGAGGGCCATATGGCCGGGGTTCTGCTAAACCGCACCAAGTGCATTTTTTTTCCCAAATTGAGTTTTTTACACCAAAGGACTTAAATCATCATAACCTCTCTACCATAAAAATATCGAGTAATTCGAACAATCCCTTGCAATCTTAGATCACAAATTTTGTTTGGAAGGACAAGTAATTTTGTTCAGCTAGAGTGAACCATGAACCAACGCACGTCATCAGAGGGAATTCATTTTTCAGATATATAGCTATATTTTTCCAATTTTCTTTTAAATCCTTACAATTCTAATTCTAATCAACTCATAGAAACAGAGGCCAGTGAAGTTGAGCAGCAATTGACTAATTGAAGTTAAATATTGTTTCGGTGGCGTTGATCTATTTTCTTTGAAATTTAATCCAGCCACGCCGCACTAAGTACTGTTTATTTGAAAATCACATTTAGACATGAAGTAAATGCATCTACATGCAATAAATACTTGCATTTTGCTTGTTATATAATATGTTAATCAATCCACACAGAAGCCGTTATGAAAAGTAACGAATTAATTTAATCTGATACTGTGTGAACAACTCAGGTGGACTTGGCACGCTTTAGTTGTTCAGAAAATGGCATTATCGCCATCAAACCCCGTCAGGCAAAGTGCACATTACTTGATTCAAGTTTATCACCATTCTTTCAATAAGTGAAGATGACCTAGTAGTAGCACACTAGATTACCACTCAGGAGGCACGAGTTAGAATCTCGATGGAACTTTTTTTTTTCTTTTGTTCCATCTGATGGTAATAGAAATCAAACAACAAATTAATTTATGATGATTTACTAGTATATTTACACCGTGTCTAGTATATTCTCATACAAATTCGAGATATCATTACTTTGCGCTTGTTTAACTGACATCATTGGTGATAATATTTTTTGAAAATGGTTATAATACTGATTCACTATAGGAAATATTTTGGAAATATTTCAATTATAAACTTATTTTTTCAACTTAAGAATTTACGAAAAATATTTCCAGCGGCACGCTCATAGGCAGACCCCAATTTCAATCTGCAGTTATCGCACATATATTTATCAAATTTTATCAATATTTATCTATTCAAAACGCAATATGATTAAATTAAAGTTTCTGAAACTTTTTTGTGAATGCTCTGATTTTCACTTTGTTAACCAGACCAATATGAACAAAAATTCATTTTAAGTGCAAAACACGACTTCAATGGACATTTCATCACTTATCCTAGCAATTATTGTTTCTTATTCATAAAACAAGCTATTCTACGTTAGTATAATACTACCAGACTACAATGAAATACTACAACATTGGATTATCCTACATTCAGTAAAGTTATACCGAAGAAAAGAAAAAGTGTATGAGAATATATTGGACACGGTGTAATCTCGGTTTACTTGTTGGACACTGTTAATCGTATGCAAGTTATAAAAAAATAAAATTAATCATCCGCGATAAATTAGTTCAGGAAAAGACTTTAAAGTTAAATATCTTGGAATAAAGATTTTGGCACTTGGTGCGGTTTAGCAGAACCCCGACCATATATGAATCGAAATGACAAATTGTTGCCTAACGTTCTGGTCTTGAACGGCTAGATGTTGTAGCGTTGGTCACTACTAACACTAGACAAGCAAAAAAATTTGCGCCTCGGCCTGTTAACTATATTGTTCGGCGAATGTTACAGCTATATCGATCGGTGGTATATTTTCGGGGATTCATATAAAAGTCGCGTCAATAAAATGCTCATTATGATGAAGTCATGCGGTGGAAATAAAATCCAATTGGCAAAGGAATTACAAAAATTTCGGTTCGAATAAGATTACTTGGGCGAATTAGAAGCACAGACGAGGCGCGTATTATCAGCAACAACTAGATTTTTTTACACGGAAAACATCATCTTCACATATAACAAGTGTTCTAAGGTTAACATAATGTTCTACAAATTCAAACCCATCCTCTTTAAGCGATATCTCAGCATCAACAGCACTAGTACTCCCACTCTCTATACCTGAGCAATTCTCGCTGAAACCAGGCCGCCATCGGCACCCATCGTTAGAATTCCAATTTTATGTCACTGATCGCTAGCTTTCGATAAAACTTAAGGGTGGTCCTTTTTGTTTTCTCAAATTGGTGGACCCCTCGTACGCCAGCTAGCTAAACAGTTTGCAAAAAAGCCCATTTTTTGATAAATCTTGGGTATTTCTTCACGTGATATGTCTCATATTTCCCTTGGAACACATACCAAACTTAATGGCATCGTATAGAGAAAGGATATAGCTTTCATTTGAAGTTAAAAAAAATCCGGCGGCCATTTTGAATTTGGCCGCCATCTTGAATTTTGTTAGAAAAATCGTTTTTTCACCATTAGCGCACCGCTCGTTTTGAATTCTGAGATCACCATCAGAAAGCTGAGGAAAAATTGCGTAAGATAGGCTACAGAAACTAGGTGTGCAATGATATTTACCCTATGAAATGAACGATTTTCTAAAACATGTTCCACGATTTTGACGTATATGGCGAGTGCAATCAATGCAAACATCATTTTTTGTACAACAAAGATACAAGTTTTCAATAGTTGGTGTATTTTTCGAGTCAGATGAAGAATAGGAGTATTATTTAGAGTGATAAAATCTGGCGGCCATCTTGGATTTTGACGCCATCTTGATTTTGACTAGTAGAATGAATTTTTCACCTTGATAGCACTCAGCATGTCGAATTTAAAGGTTACCAATAAAAACAAGGTTACGTATACTCTTCTTCTTATTATTCTTCATTTTCCTGACGTTACGTCCCTAGTGGAACCGAGCCTGATACTCAGCTTTATTAGTTATAAATACAGGTTATTAAATAGGAATTTTCTTTTATAATACGATTTTTAATAACAGAATATTTCTTCGACATATCTTTGAATTCAGTTATTATGAATAAATAAATTTAATGAATAAAAACCGTCCAAAAACATTGATTGAAATAAACAATTTTTTTTTACCATATGCTTTTTTGTCATCGAATGAAGTTTATAAATTGTGCGTTGGGACATTAGTATGTTTTGTGGTAATATCTGTAGTTTTAACGTAAAACATTTCCAAAATGCATTAATTTAGACTGGAAATTAAATTTTTAAGCAAAAAAAATCCTTGATTTTCTGAATCATAAAGTATTATTTTTACTAACACCCAACATGCATGTGAAAAATAGCGAAATTGAAAGGTGAGAAGCAGGCTTTGTTCTAATGTGGACGTAATGCCGAAACTCAGGTGAATCATTTTGAGTTTGGAAAATCTGGTGGCCATCTTGGATTTCGATGCCATCTTAGTTTTTAGCAGTAGAATGATTTTTTACCATCTCAGCGCTCTTCATGTTTAATTAATTATAGATCTCCGTTAAAAAACAAACAGATTCTTTATTTCTTATCTTATTTTAGCTGTTCAACAGATTGTTCATTTCTATCAATGGTTTTATACCAAATAAATGAAAGAATTAATGCTATTTTCAACTCGCAGATATGCAGAACAATCATTCAGGTGGCAAATAAGCGTTAAAAAATTCTACTTGTTAATTTATTTTTGAAGCTTAGGGGCTGGCTCTATTCCAGTAGGGACGTAACGTCAGGAAAAAGAAGAACAAGAAGAATAGTAAGTGTAACGGTGGCATTAAAATTCTACATGTTGAGTGTTATCAAGGTGAAAACTCATTCTACTACTTAAAACCAAGATGGCGTCAAAATCCAAGATGGCCGCCAGATTTTTTCACTCAAAATAATACTCCTATTCTTCATCTGACTCGCAAAATACATCAACTATTGAAAACTTGTATCTTTGTTGTACCAAAAATGATGTTTGCATTGATTGCACTCGCCATATACGTCAAAATCGTGGAACATGTTTTAGAAAATCGTTCATTTCATAGGGTAAATACCATTGCACACCTAGTTTCTGTAGCCTATCTTACGCAATTTTTTCTCAGCTTTCTGATGGTAATCTCAGAATTCAAAACGAGCGTGGTGTTTTGATGGTGAAAAAACGATTTTTCTAACAAAATTCAAGATGGCGGCCAAATTCAAAATGGCCGCCGGATTTTTTTTAACTTCAAATGAAAGCTATATCCTTTCTCTATACGATGCCATTAAGTTTGGTATGTGTTCCAAGGGAAATATGAGACATATCACGTGAAGAAATACCCAAGATTTATCAAAAAATGGGCTTTTTTACAAACTGTTTAGCTAGCTGGCGTACGAGGGGTCCACCAATTTGAGAAAACAAAAAGGACCACCCTTAAGTTTTATCGAAAGCTTGCGATCAGAAACATAAAATTGGAATTCTAACGATGGGTGCCGATGGCGGCCTGGTTTCAGCGAGAATTGCTCACCTGCAAATTAAACCTGCGTTTTGAAAGGATTCAGTGCCATCTGCAATCATCTAAGTCTCATTCGGCACAGCAACAAAAAAATGTGGCAGTTAATGTATTACGATCAGGCATTGCGGAATTCGATCTCATTTGATTTAGAAGCACGAAACAATCGAAGAAAAACATCCCATTTGTATCGCTCCATGATCGACAACATATCGTAAGCTGTAACCAGCTTGATAAATAACAGCAGTGAACTAAAGCCCCAAAAAGAGAGCGATGATAAAAGCCATAATTCTCGCGCGTAATTACGTTATTACATATTACGCAACGTAATAGGGGGAGGGGGGCCTTCCGCAGTATTACGGTTCACATAAAAAAAAATCATACAAAAGTTGTTATTTGGGGGAATGAAGGGGGTTTAAAATTAATAAATTTTGCATTACGTAATATTTGAATCTTCTGTTACCATTGGGGGTAGCTGTTTTATGTTATGTTACTGGCACGATTGTTTATTGAACATACTGTAGCAATAGTATCCCCCAGGTTTGGAACTTGTATAGATTGGTTTGATCATGCACTGCTATCCCCCGGTCTAATCGAAGCTATAATAGTATACGATAAACAGACTTTCATGATGTGCTGCAAATCCCTGATTAATATTAACTGAAAAAGCTGCTAAATACAATCAAAGGAACGGATTTCAGACGACAATCAATATTTCTCGAATTTCTTGAGATTTTAAAAATGGTCTAGAAGTGCAAAATGACTTTAGGGTGCAACCGTCCGTAAAACTTTACTAGAGATTATTAGCAACCACCGAGTCTGCTCGTAAAGTTTATGCGCCTTTCTCAATGAGAGACCACCGGTAAGGTTTCCACAATAAAATCTGTATTTTTCCTTGAAATGTATGCATTTATATATCCTGGAGCTAAATATCTGAATTTTAAATTTATATCCCTGAAAATTAATTCAACCATGTAAATTTAATATAAAATTCAAGGAAATACTTATCATTTGTAACTGAAATGTAGAATAGTCACAACTAAACTTGAGTTTAAATGTCTTCAAAAATATTAATTTTCGTATTGGCTCAAAAACCTGTATAAATCTTAATACTTTTGGCAAAATTCTGTGCACATAATCTGTAAATCTGTATTTTACATCATATCTGTAAACTGTGAATGCGGATTCTTGGTCACAAAGTATTGACTTTTACTTCTCCACAGCCTTAAAGTGTTAGGGAATTAAGAAGAGGAAGCTTACTCAAATATGCTTATAAAACAGAACGAAACGTAATGTAGCGAAATGTAAGTTTTTTCCCCTTTTTTATTTAGGGATTTTCTGCCGTAGGCAGGTTCATCCCCGGTCCGGTAAACTAAACGAGCCAGATGGGCTCGTCTGGAAAAACAGCTACAAAGTATTGTGGCTTAAATCTAGGATCTTCACAGAGTTACTTGCCAGAGTTCATCACAGGGACAATCAAAAGATTAAAAACAAAATCACACGACAACACATGAGGATAACTAAGGGACTATCACACATGGTTAAAAACAAATAGAATCCGAGGAACTCAAACATAGCAAACTTACATATAGTGGGGTAACTAATTCGTTAGATCGGCAACCGAATCTAAAGCTTAAATCTTAAAATATAATCCAGCGCCTTTGACGAAGGATATCAATGATGCTATCTGTAGTAAACGAAAGATGACGAATAAAATTAACATCTGTTCGTTACCGCAATAGTTACCAGAATGAATTGTCCCGCTTCAACTTAAGCTAACGATCCCGATTTCGCTCCGCCAAGTCAAGTAGGTGCGATCTCGGAGCATTATCTCCGAAGCTTCACTACTACATATATAATCACATTACGCAAGTCACTCAGTGTTGCGTTCATCATCTTCCGAGCTCCACACTAGAATCGTGTGGCTTCAATTCGTTTTTGTGTATTGGGCTCGCTTCAATCCGAAGTAAGCCTTCGTTCAATTTTTCGTGTTTCTCTTGTTCACTTATATTGTTCCGATTAGAACTCGAGCGATACCTTTAATTTCGGGTGTATACACACTCAACAAAATCATACCATTTTATTCAACATTATTACCCTAACCACTACATTATTCCCCTTCTCTACTCTCCGAAATGGATATCAATATTTTTTTGTTTATTTATGACGTTCAACAGTATTAACAAAGATTTGAATACATTTGTATACAACTTATCGAAATACTACTGAATTTTGGTCCATATATGACCATTCCAGATATTATCCATAACAAATCCTAATCCAATCCATATCCGATGAAAATCTAAATCAACTCCGATCCAAATCCAATCAAAATTCAATAGAAATTTACATTTGAACATTATCCAATCCAAATCCAATTCAAACCTAAGCCTAATCAAAATCAAATCCAATACCAATGAAATCCAAATCCAATATCCAATCCAATCCAAATCCAATCCAAATTCCAATCCAAATCCAATCCAATCCAATCCAAATCCAATCCAAATCCAATCCAAATCCAACCCAAATCCAATCCAAATCCAATCCAAATCCAATCCAAATCCAATCCAAATCCAATCCAAATCCAATCCAAATCCAATCCAATCCATCCAAATCCAATCCAAATCCAATCCAAATCCAATCCAAATCCAATCCAAATCCAATCCAAATCCAATCCAAATCCAATCCAAATCCAATCCAAATCCAATCCAAATCCAATCCAAATCCAATCCAAATCCAATCCAAATCCAATCCAAATCCAATCCAAATCCAATCCAAATCCAATCCAAATCCAATCCAAATCCAATCCAAATCCAATCCAAATCCAATCCAAATCCAATCCAAATCCAATCCAAATCCAATCCAAATCCAATCAATCCAATCCAAATCCAATCCAAATCCAATCCAAATCCAATCCAAATCCAATCCAAATCCAATCCAAATCCCAATCCAAATCCAATCCAAATCCAATCCAAATCCAATCCAAATCCAATCCAAATCCAATCCAAATCCAATCCAAATCCAATCCAAATCCAATCCAAATCCAATCCAAATCCAATCCAAATCCAATCCAAATCCAATCCAAATCCAATCCAATCCAATCCAAATCCAATCCAAATCCAATCCAAATCCAATCCAAATCCAATCCAAATCCAATCCAAATCCAATCCAAATCCAATCCAAATCCAATCCAAATCCAATCCAAATCCAATCCAAATCCAATCCAATCCAATCCAAATCCAATCCAAATCCAATCCAAATCCAATCCAAATCCAATCCAAATCCAATCCAAATCCAATCCAAATCCAATCCAAATCCAATCCAAATCCAATCCAAATCCAATCCAAATCCAATCCAAATCCAATCCAAATCCAATCCAAATCCAATCCAAATCCAATCCAAATCCAATCCAAATCCAATCCAAATCCAATCCAAATCCAATCCAAATTTTATTCAAACCTAAGCCTGATCAAAATCAAATCGAATACAAATGAAATCCAAATCCAATCCACATCCAATTCGAACTCATTTGACATCCAATCCAAATCCAATCCAAATCCAATCCAATAAATAAATAAAATCCAAGTCTAATCAAAATAAAATTCAATCCGAATCTCCAAATTCAATCCAACTCCATTTCAAATCCAATCCAATCCAAATCCAGAGCCAATCTAATCTAATCGGAATGCTAACCAGATCTAAGCATACCAAAATCAAATCCAATCCAAATTTAATCCAAATACAATCCGAATCCAATTCAAAACTAATCCAAATCCAGTCCAAATGTTAACCAAATCTAAGCATAACAAAAATCAAATCCAATCCGAATCCAATCCATTCCAAGTCTAAGCATAATCAAAATCAAATCCATTACAAAATCAATATAAATCCAATCAAATTACAGTCCAAACCAATCTTAATCTAATCCAACCCAAAGCCTTACCAACTCAAATTTAAATCCAATCCAAAGTTTTTTTTTCCGATCCAAATCCGACACAACTTCAATCTAAATACAATCCAACTCTAACAAAAATCCAATTGTAATCCAATCCAAATTCAAATCAATCCATAACCGATTAAAATTTCGTTATTTTTTGGATTTTTTATAACTTTAATCAAAATTCAATTTATATCAAACCTAATCCATATCTATAACAAATACACTCCATATTCCATCAAAATCAAAACTCAAATCCCTATCTTCTTCAATCAAAATCCAATACAAATCCTGTCTTACTTAAAGCAAACTCATATCCAATTCCAACACAAGTCAAATCCAAATTTAATACGATAAGATTCGTATTCAAATTCAAATCCAATCGAAATCTAATGTATATCCAATCTGATTCTTTTGCAATCCAAATCTCATCCAATCCAAATCCGATTGAAATCTATTTCAAATGTAATCCAATTCTAATTCAATTCAACTCCCATTCGTTATTTTTTAAACTTCAATAACTCCAATCCAAATTTAATCCGAATATTATTTTAATTTAAATTCAAATCCAATTTCAATCCATATGTTCCATAAATTAGAATCAAATGCAATACAATTTCGATCTTAATTCATTTCAAATCTTTCGCATTTGTTTTTTTTTTTTTCATTATTAGTTTTCAATTTAATCACTCTTTACTGTTCGGTTTCTCCTCATTTGAATATTATTTGTTTTACTTCCATCTGTAATGGGCTGTTTTTTTGTCATTCGCTTGCTCTTCAATAGCCTGTTTTACCTTTTTTTACGCCGATCAATTATTCGTCTTGCCATTTTTTTTCATTGACTACAATAATTTTTTTTTCTTTTGCCGATCCTCTCAGTTTTTTTTACTGTCATATTTTTTTTTACCATTTCTTTTTTTTTCACTGACTACAATATTTTTTTACTGTCATATTTTTTTCACCATTTCTTTTTTTTTTCACTGACTTCAATATTTTTTTTTGCCATTTATTTTTTCATTAGCTTCATTCATTTTTTTGCCAATCCTTGCATTTTATTTTGCCTCCTTAATTTTTTTTTCAACTTCTCAGCTGCAATTTCATCATATTTTTTTTTCTTTCATATTTCCAGTCCAATCGAAACCCTTTTTTTTTACTCATACTCATTTTTCAATCAAAGCACTTAGTTTTTTTTAATCCAAAACCATTCCAAATCCAATATAAATCCAATCCAATTCCAATCCATCCCAAATCCAATTCAAATTCAATCTAAATCCTAACCAATTTCGATTTAAATCCAATCCAAATCCGATATAAATACAATCCAAGTCCGACCAAAAACCAATCCGATTCAAATTATAATCCAAATATCACATAAATCCAAATTAAATGCAATCAAATTTCGAACTCAGTCCATTCCAAATCAAATTTAAATCTTTTTCACATTTTATGCAACGCTTCCCTCCATTACTCACTACTTCCAACTCCCTGACCGCTTTTCCTCCAACTTTTACTTCCATGCACTTCAATTTCCATTACGATTCCAATTGCACTTCCATTTCACTATAAATTTCACTTTTTCTACTGTCACTGTAACAAACACTATAATTCAGGAACCAAAATATAATTACTTGAACTACTGGTTCCAACAGTCCAAAGGAATCAGAAAATTCGACCGATTGGCCTACCGGCTGCGCCATTGTAGTAAACGAAAGATGACGAATAAAATTAACATCTGTTCGTTACCGCAATAGTTACCAGAATGAATTGTCCCGCTTCAACTTAAGCTAACGATCCCGATTTCGCTCCGCCAAGTCAAGTAGGTGCGATCTCGGAGCATTATCTCCGAAGCTTCACTACTACATATATAATCACATTACGCAAGTCACTCAGTGTTGCGTTCATCATCTTCCGAGCTCCACACTAGAATCGTGTGGCTTCAATTCGTTTTTGTGTATTGGGCTCGCTTCAATCCGAAGTAAGCCTTCGTTCAATTTTTCGTGTTTCTCTTGTTCACTTATGTTGTTCCGATTAGAACTCGAGCGATACCTTTAATTTCGGGTGTATACACACTCAACAAAATCATACCATTTTATTCAACATTATTACCCTAACCACTACACTATCGAGGATAGGTCGTCTTAAAGGGCGTCTCGGATGCTGCCTGGTAATCCGTGCATCTGTCTCGAATATTCGTACAGCGGGCATACGCAAATTACGTGCTCGACAGTATTGTTTGTACTGCAAACCTCGCAGACCCGGTGGAAAGTTGTCCCCCCTAGTTTGTGGGAAACCCTTGTATGACCAGTTCTTAACATGGAGATTAATTTTTGGTCCTTCATTGATTTGAGGTCCGTCCAAGCATCAACGCTTTCCTTCGTTTTTCGTAGGTAGGCTCCTCGTGAGTAAGTCCACTCCGTCTGCCATGCTCGGCGCACTGTTGATTTTACCCAACGTCGCATATCGGCCAGCGGAACCGGCGTTGTGATATACCGGCGACTGGAGCAGCCGGAGCCAGGTGATCGGCTGTGCTATTCCCCGGAATAGCACAGTGCACTGGAACCCACATGATGGTGACATCGGGTGATGCATACCTGATTATTCCCTGAATCCACGGATGACGGGAAGCCTCCGAATGAAGCGCGAAGTAACAACTGGCTGAGTCGGTTATTATGATGATCGGGCGAGTGGTTGGTTTAGTAAGTAGCGGCAAAGAAAATAGCCGTGGCTTCGGCGGAAAAAATCGAACATTGACCGGGAGGACTGAGGCTTACCGCAAGTTCGTCGTCCGCGATGCCTATTCCAACTCTTTGCACTGAGAGAGAGCCATCGGTATAGCGCCGCTGATGTGCTGCAAGTCTGTCCGCAAGATCTCAGCGACGGATTGTCGCAGCCGCGTAGACGAGTCTCCTGCCCTGAAGTTGTCTTTTATTCTACCGTCGAATTTAAGTGATGAGCGCACAGCGTCGCAGTAATTAAATAACGGAAAGGCAGAAGGCCGGCTGTGTCGGCCGGGGTAGATGGGAGGAGACCTGAAACTATTCGCACGTAGCGGTTATAGATGGGAGACAGTGTGTCAATCAGTCTGTTCATCTCAAGAATGTGGTTTCTAGACCGTAAAACAGTCGACTACCAATAAGAGCGGCGGCGACACGGAGTCGAATAGCTCGGTTGTTGCTGCGGTGCGGTTTCGAAAGAGATTTTATTAGGTTTAGACGGCTACGACAGTTGGCTCTGACTGCTTCACAGTGGGCCTTGAAGGATAGGCCGCGGTCGAAGGTGACCCCAAGGATTTTCGCTGTCTAACGATGAGGGATGGTTTGGTTGTTGATTACGATCGGATGCCCACTGACCCTATGCCCAAATGGGCATATGTGGCATCGAACACTTTTGGATGCCGACATGGTGAAACCTACGGAGGCTGCCCATTTGGCCACACGAGAGATGGCTGCTTGTGCTTTTCTGCGTGTGGCTACAATTGTCGGTCCAGATACTACGATAACTATATCGTCCGCATAGACAAATATCTGCACTCCTGTTGGCAGGTCTTCGAATACGCCGTCCATCATGACCAGAAATGAAGTTACCGATATGACGGACTCCTGTGGTACACCGGTTTCTTCGTTGAAGGTGGTGGACCCCAATAACAACCCTAAAGGATCGGTTGGCAAGGAAATTCTTTATGAAGTGCAGGATGTGACCGGTTATGCCCCAGCTGACTAGCTTTTCTAGAACAAATGGTGTCCAAGTCCGGTTGAACGCTTGAATATGGATTTGAAGATAATTGAATACTGAGATAACATCAATTATGTGGAGCGTAGTGTAGGGTATTTTGTTGTAAAAGAAAGTTTGTAATTCAAATTATGTTTACGGAAAAGTTCAAAATTAACTTTTAATTGTTGTTTAGAACATAAATTAGGTTCACATTGATTAAAAATATTTTTTTGGAAGAGTTTTAAAGTTATTACAGAAATATTTTGTGAGCTCAGAAAGGATAAAAACTGCTCGTAATTTCTGTAAAATAAATACATTTCAACCATATTTTTTCAGTGTTCATGAATATAATTTATAGATTGGATGTATGAATATGGAATTGGCTGAATTTCAGACACGAATTCAATACTTTTCCATTAATTCAAAAATGAACGTAAATGGAAACATTTTTTGATTAGCAAATAATAGATGACACCTATTACCTTCAATATGGATAAAGCATTTCAAACTCAATACATCATATAATACTTTTTTACAGACTTGAAGTGAGAACAGTGTCCTGTACGAATATGAAATTGGGCCACTGTATTTAGATTCTGATCTTGTAGGATAATTGAAAGTCTTTGACGATTTGTTATCAAATTGGCTTTATTCTCGATTTGTTTAATTTTTGTAACAGTTTTATGATAACAATGGTTTTACAATGACATTGTTTACGTTAGTTTGTGGTAAATCGCATCCGAGTTTATGAAGAGTAACATAATTTGCGATAATTTTGTAATTTGGTTACATCCTTGAAACACATTCTGAAATTATTTAGTTGTAATCATGCTGTATGATTTGTTATATGAGCAATTCTCGCTGAAACCAGGCCGCCATCGGCACCCATCGTTAGAATTCCAATTTTATGTCTCTGATCGCAAGCTTTCGATAAAACTTAAGGGTGGTCCTTTTTGTTTTCTCAAATTGGTGGACCCCTCGTACGCCAGCTAGCTAAACAGTTTGTAAAAAAGCCCATTTTTTGATAAATCTTGGGTATTTCTTCACGTGATATGTCTCATATTTCCCTTGGAACACATACCAAACTTAATGGCATCGTATAGAGAAAGGATATAGCTTTCATTTGAAGTTAAAAAAAATCCGGCGGCCATTTTGAATTTGGCCGCCATCTTGAATTTTGTTAGAAAAATCGTTTTTTCACCATTAGCGCACCGCTCGTTTTGAATTCTGAGATTACCATCAGAAAGCTGAGAAAAAATTGCGTAAGATAGGCTACAGAAACTAGGTGTGCAATGGTATTTACCCTATGAAATGAACGATTTTCTAAAACATGTTCCACGATTTTGACGTATATGGCGAGTGCAATCAATGCAAACATCATTTTTGGTACAACAAAGATACAAGTTTTCAATAGTTGATGTATTTTGCGAGTCAGATGAAGAATAGGAGTATTATTTTGAGTGAAAAAATCTGGCGGCCATCTTGGATTTTGACGCCATCTTGGTTTTAAGTAGTAGAATGAGTTTTCACCTTGATAACACTCAACATGTTGAATTTTAATGCCACCGTTACACTTACTATTCTTCTTGTTCTTCTTTTTCCTGACGTTACGTCCCTACTGGAATAGAGCCAGCCCCTAAGCTTCAAAAATAAATTAACAAGTAGAATTTTTTAACGCTTATTTGCCACCTGAATGATTGTTCTGCATATCTGCGAGTTGAAAAATAGCATTAATTCTTTCATTTATTTGGTATAAAACCATTGATAGAAATGAACAATCTGTTGAACAGCTAAAATAAGATAAGAAATAAAGAATCTGTTTGTTTTTTAACGGAGATCTATAATTAATTAAACATGAAGAGCGCTGAGATGGTAAAAAATCATTCTACTGCTAAAAACTAAGATGGCATCGAAATCCAAGATGGCCACCAGATTTTCCAAACTCAAAATGATTCACCTGAGTTTCGGCATTACGTCCACATTAGAACAAAGCCTGCTTCTCACCTTTCAATTTCGCTATTTTTCACATGCATGTTGGGTGTTAGTAAAAATAATACTTTATGATTCAGAAAATCAAGGATTTTTTTTGCTTAAAAATTTAATTTCCAGTCTAAATTAATGCATTTTGGAAATGAAATGTTTTGAATATATTCTCGTTTAATTTGGTGCGATTTTTTATTATTTTAATTACAAACGGTAACAGCTAATGATATAAAAAACATTATCGGAGAAACACATTCGTTATAACTTTGTTTCTTCCGTCTGGTCAAGAACCCTCCCCCAATGAAGTTCAAGATATCCTGTCTAAATCCACCAAATTTGAAAAAACTGACTACCAATTACACCCTTTGCTGGGCTAGACGTGGATCATGTGATTCAAACGTATTGATCGTTTTGATATGAATGCCGTAAAGTAAACAGAACTTTAAATAATATTCAAGCTCGAAATTACCCTGTTAAGTTTTGTTGGATGAAAAATTAACACCTTTTTATATCCAAATATTAACAAACAATATCAGCTAGATCATTGATGACAATATTAGCGAACAAATGTGAATTTTGACATTCGAAGGTGTTGTTGGCAATAAAGCATTCATAATTCATCTTCCGCTTTGAGCTTGGCTTGCTACGCAAAATTAGGTGCCAAATGTGATAAAACAGTACACCTAGCGGAGAAGTATGGAACCTGAATACATTTTCGAATGTGTATTTGCTGGGTTGAGTAAATAAAAAAAAATGGGATCAAACAAGGCAACGTTTTTGTTCATGCTGTACTGTTTTATCCTCCCCTGCGTTTTACTTCAGAGCGTTGTAATCTTTGAAAAGTATTCGTACTCATTTCTATGATTTTGCGCCCAATTGATCGCCCTTATTACGGTTCACATGCACCAGAAACGGTTTGAAAAGGCACTTCTTTGTCAATGAAAATACAAGTCGTTCATTGTTGCTGAAAAAGAATGAAGACTTGGTATGACAATGTAGCTTATTTTTCATTTGTATTCATGTGTACGTATTGACAATCGTCGAGCATGGAAATTGAGGTAAAGCTACGGCTTGAGAAAGAGAATGAAACATTTTTTTAACTTAAAGGTGGAAAGCGATTCACGCTTGTTATGTTTGGAATGATTACTTATTACAGCACATCCCTTTATGCTCAGAAACACACTATCTCACCATGTCAATCACGCAACAGCAAATTGAAAGTGATACAACAAAGTGGTTAACAGCCACGCACATACACTCACATTGGAAGTCGAGAATTATTGGCACTTATCACGTAAGCCGGCTGCCAAAGAGCCTCATCAAAATACACATTGTGGTCGATTTTCCATATGTCGCACTAAGGGATATCTGGCAATTTAGATGGCCAAAAGCCATTTTTAAAATTTGCAGAATTGCCCCCCATTTCGGTGTGGCAGTGTGTCATCCATAAAATCAAATGTGTTAAATGTCCTTTTTTACACTAATGTGGAGAATACTGAAATAGTTTTTCTTAATCTATTCTATAAATAAAAATGGAGCGGTGTTTGTATGTCACGAAATGGCTTGAGAACGGCTCGACGGATTAGAATGATTCTTCCATAGTTATGTTCCTGAAGTGTTCCGACGTGTTTGTGTATATAAAAAGCAAGGGATATTTAACGGGAAAGTTGAAAAAACAGGAGTGAACGGAACTTCCATTTTGCACGGAGCGTTCCATGGCGTTTTTCAACAGCCTACTTGATGGCAAGACGAAGTTTGCCGGGACCACTAGTTGAAAATAAACATAAAACGTATTCCTCTTATCAGAACATGATTTAAAAGTGTGTTCTTCATCCAAGTTCAATATTAAGAGGCTTAACATAACAAAAAAATGACTGGTGTGAGAAATGATTGAAGTACTTTTTAGCAACTGTTGAAGTATACTTGAATGTTTGGTACCGGAGATTCGTTTTTATTTGAGTTTAACTCGTTTTTCAAAACGTATTCCGATACTAACTGCAAATAAAAAAATGTGAAAATGATTCTAAATACTTTTGGTCAGCTAGTTTCATCAAATAACCCTCAGTGCGTGGACAGGATTCACCCTCGCGTAAATTGAAAGGGGTCCCGTTTGCATGGAAGCATTTCCCCACGTCAGCAAGCCAGCGGTCGGTACGTTGTGTTTATCTATGTCAGATAATCGGTTTAGATTTTAACAAAACATTTAAACTGCCTATTAGCAGAAGGCAATAAATATAGCCGAAAAGGGTGCGGCGGCGAATTGGCGGTATCCTTACCCTCAACACATGTATCTTGTGTTTGACGTGGGCGTTTGATCTGATTGAAAGTATCAAGTTACACCAACCCCATGCTTGGGCCTACAAGGAGTAAAATAGGACATCACCATATACATGCCCTCGATTTTTGCTTTATTATCACATTCTTAGACGCTGTTCATAAATACTACACTTATCTACTGTAGCAATATATTCCACCCGCAATTTCTGAAAGGGATGATACAGCACAGCGACGGTAGCGATCCTATTTCCATTCATTTGTTCATAAAAAAGAAGGAGTGTAGCGGAGATTACGCCGCGCGATAAAAATTCACATTTATTTCAAAAGGTGTCATAAATTTGAAATATTTTTTACTCACACCTGCTTATTATGGCGTCGTAAATCAAAACAGCTCATAGGCATTGTAATTCGTACAAGCTGATATCGTTGTCGGTAATTGAATTGTATGATTTCATTTGGTATCTACCGTTGCATCTGAGGTTCACTGTAAGTCTTAAAACAAATTTATGGCATCAAAGTACATTAAAGGTTTTATTTGGTTTTAGGTGAAGTTCTATAAATGATTATGTACCAATCAAATCAAACAAATTTTAAATAACTCAACAAAAAGTTTAAGTTACAATCCCCCGCAACAGTTTTATGAAAGTCTCGTACTAATCTCCAAAAACACGCTCTTAAGAAAGAGTGAGAACTCTTGGCCGAGAACATAATATGATTCTCCCTTATTAATCAGTGCACTAAAATGTATATTATTGATTGTATCATCATTAACCCTATCGTTTACGGGGGCGCCTTTTGCATGGCTTTCCGACAAATTCTTCACGAAATTCGTTGTTTATCTTATGGCACATAACTTTTAGAAAACGCATGCGACCAGTTGCATTGGTTTTCCTTCTCTTGACTATGATGTGGGTGCGGAATTTTAGCGCTGGATTTTTAACTTGCAAGAAAGTGTGCCTCTGGTTGTGATTAGTTGTCCATAGCCCAACGTCTGGGCCTTTTTACGACGTTCTTCGAAGCTAAAAATACTCACCTTGAGTGTGGCATTATATTTCATTTGATAACAATTTCATGAGCGAACACTTTTTCTCTAAAGTGGAAAGTGTAAATAAACAAACGTCAAAATGTGCTCCTCTTAAATAAATAGAACAAATCTTATCACGTTCTTCAAGAAGATCAGTTTGTCTTCATCAAAATCGCTATGAGCCTTCGCATAGCATAGCATAGCATAGACTGACTGTACATGTCAATGGTTGCTACTCCGTGATTGATCGGAGCTGGTAATAATTGCACTGCGATCCAAATGAATAAGGGATGGGTGTTTCTGCTTAATCTCGGAGTGCAATTTTAGCAGCTCTAATATTATTGATCAATAACGGCGCCGGCCAAGTCCTTACAGTCAGTTGGGATGGGGAAGGAATGTTAAGGTGTAATGATTGTTGCTTCTAGAGACCGAGAATACCTCTGCATCTCCACAATCACCACGGGAAGGGTGTTTATTAGTGGAGAAGGAAAAGATCTGGGAGTCACCTTTGGTCGGTGATGCGATCCATGGATAAGGAGGAAAAATATGGTTTATACTTAAAGCTAGTTTTTAGTTTTGTCTCAAAAAGTTTTTGGTAGAAGATTTGAAATAAACGTCAACATCTGTAATGTCGAACCATTCAAAAGAAGTTTTTATTAATGGCGAAAAAAAATATATATATATGCGTATGTTTTAAATTATATGAAACAGGAATAATGCAGACACTTGTAGTGAAGAACCATACATAGTTTGTTTGAAAATTACATAAAAGTATTACTGAACATTTATGCCTCAAGAAGAAAAGTTTTTGGTAGAAGTTTCAAAATAAACGTCGACATTCATAATGCCGAACAATTCAAAAAATATTTTAAGTAATGTCAAAAATTTCTATGTTTACTAGAATTGTATAAAACAGGCATAATGTCGACACTTGTAGTGATGAACCATACAAAGTTTGATTGAATATTACAAAAAAATAACGTTTACATGAAAAAATGTGTTACCATAAGCATGAAACGAGCTCACCAGTTGGTAATCCATCCTAGACTGAACACTCGCACTCACACAGCGTGACCAGCAAAACTTCTCGGCGCCTCGAAAACGAACCGTCTTGCTTGGGCTTTCCAACACACGCGAAACGAAAACCAAACTCCCGGCGTCCCAAAAACAAAGCGTCTTGTTTGGGCTTTCCAAAACACTGCCCAGCAAAACCCGCGAAACAAAAACCAAACTCCCGGCGTTCCGAAATCAAAGAGTTTTGTTTGGGCTTTCCAAAACACTGCCCAGCACAACACGCGAAACGAAAACCAAACTCCCGGCGTTCCGAAAACGAAACGTCTTGTTTGGGCTTTCCAAAACACTGCCCAGCAAAACCCGCGAAACGAAAACCAAACTCCCGGCGTTCCGAAAACGAAACGTCTTGTTTGGGCTTTCCAAAACACTGCCCAGCAAAACCCGCGAAACGAAAACCAAACTCCCGGCGTTCCGAAAACGAAGCGTCTTGTTTGGGCTTTCCAAAACACTGCCCAGCAAAACCCGCGAAACGAAAACCAAACTCCCGGCGTCCCGAAATCAAAGCGTCTTGTTTGGGCTTTCCAAAACACTGCCCAGCACAACACGCGAAACGAAAACCAAACTCCCGGCGTTCCGAAAACGAAGCGTCTTGTTTGGGCTTTCCAAAACACTCAAAATCGCTATGAGCCTTCGAACTCTTAAGTGAAACTTGTTACAGTTGCCTGAGTTCAGCTAAATGTATTACACAGCGTAACAAAAATGACATTTTTGCGTGTCTCAAGGACCAAATTATGTGTCTCTAGTAGATTTGGGGTTGCTGAATCTGGTGCCATTCTCAGAAATGTTCCAGCACGTCACAATTTTTAGCTACAGGTAGCCAAAGTTGTATAAAACACTGTTTTTTATTAATGTTTACATGAAATTTAAAGTACAATTTATCAAACTTTTTTGAAATCTAATCCACCAAACATGCAAAATAGAACTTGAACTTTTATTTCAGACATAAATTGATTGAAATTGCGCGATTAAATTTCGATTAAATCGATTGTTTCAACATGTTTGCAGTTTCCATACAAAATTCTTCGTTTCTTCTATATGGCAAAATACAACAATTCTCTAAACCATCAAAAAATAACTTTTCCGTATCGAAAGTATTACAAACTTTAATGATAAGTATTGTTATACACATAAAGTTTGAATTCTGTGGCAAATTAAGCCAATATATTACCATACAAGCTGGCAAACTTGCATGCAAGTTGGCTGAAATAGTCATTTTTTGCATTTTCAACAGTCGATATCTCAAAAACTAGACGTGCTATGATATTTCTGAAAACGGCAATGGATTCAGCAACCCTTAATTAAGTGAATAGCGGTATTTTGGTGCTGGAGACAAAAACGTGTTCCGCAGTGTTATTGTTCTATTAAGCTCTCGCCGAGCGGTGTCACGAACACGTGCGCAAATTTGCTGGTTGAAAATACTGCCATTTGATTTTGCTGGGAACAGCTGATCTTTGTTTATATTTTCAACCAGCAATCTTTAAGTAGTGTTGGTGACATGTAACGTGTATGTACACGAGCGCAGAAACCACTATGATGGTTTTGAGTAAAACTACAGCCATTATTGTGATTATCGATGCTTTGGTATGGAAGCCATGATGGGAGAATCCATGTATGCTACAATTCTGAACATTTTACGGCACCAAATTGATGAAATTGTTTTTCTAAAAATGTGTGTGTTTCGAGTGTTTCATGATATTCACGATGAAATAAGCGTGACAATCGTAAAAACAGATAGGTTTCAAAAAAAAAGAAAAGGAGTTATAATCACAGATATTTACATCTGAATTTTGTTTTGTTTATGATTGATAATATTATAAAACAGTATTTATATGTTCGTTAATCAAACCATCATTGAACCGTCTCTAGAAAGGACTTTTTTAGTCTTATGAAAGGTTAATGATTGAATGAGTGTAGGTTTGAATAATTACTGGTTTTGGTCCTGATGTTATTGAATTGGTGTTAGAGAACACATAAAATTAACTTAGCTACTTGGTATATGATGCATTTCGCGCCAACTCGAGCATATGTTGACAGCACCCTCTCTGATTTCAAAAAAAAAAAAACTATCTGGATGTGCAGACCTTGACTAAGTAAGCCATTTTGCGTACTATGTTTTTCCTAAATTTATCTCGACTACCTTTTGGGAAGGGCCAAACATTTTAACCCGATTCTTGTTTTTTTTGACGTAGGACTACGTCGTTCTTTTCTATATTGATGTGCACTTTGCGAGTACGGAAAATGAGACATGTAACGGAATTAGGGGAGATTTTGAACGTTAAAAACTCAGTTGTTTATGAATCAATCATGATTATTTTAGTATCATTTAAAATCATTTAATATTTAACATCATTGACATCTGCCAATGCGAGCTCTATGGCGCTCGGTTCCTCCAGCCAGCAGATATTTCGTCTTCGACGTATTTACCTTCAATCCAAACCGAGCTGCTTCACGTTTCAGCCTGTTATACTGTTAAGAAACCACCTGGAACGTTCTTCCGACAATGTCCACGTCGTCAGCAAAGCAGATGAACTGGCCGGATTTATTGAAGATCGTGCCCCGCATGTTGAAGCCCATCCGTTCCATAACGACTTCTAGCGCAATATTGAACAGGAGGCAGGAAAGACCATCGAAGTCCTTTGCATGTTTCAAACGGGTTCGATAATGCACCCGATATCTTCACACAGCACCACATTCTCGTCCACAATCTTCCATAGCTTTTCGCGTTCGATGGTATCATAGGCCACTTTGAAATCGATGAATAGGTGGTGCGTAGGCATTTGATGTTCACGACACTTTTGGAGGGTCTGCCGCAACATAAAGATTTGGTCTGTCGTCGATCATGCCGTCCACAAAATCGGCTTGATAACTTCCCACAAATCTGCTTGCCAGTGGCGATAGACGACGGAAGATGATCTGTGAAAGCACTTGATAGGCTGCGTTAAGAATGGTGATCGCTCGATAGTTCTTACATCCTGACTTGTCACGCTTCTTGTATATTGGGTATATTAATCCCTCCTTCCGCTTTTCCGGTAGCTGTTCTGTATCACAGATCCTGGCTATCAATCGGTGCAGACAAGTGGCCAACCTGTTCGGGCCCATTTTAATAAGTTCCGCTCCAACACCATCCTTTCCAGCTACTTTGTTGTTCTTGAGCTGTTTGATAGCATCCTTAACTTCACCTATTGTGGGAGTTGGCACGTGTCCCTCATCCGCCGTACTGATGAAACCATTCCTCCTGCTGTCTTGATCTTCCTCCTCTGCTCCGTTTAGGTGTTCATCGTAGTGCTGCTTCCACCTTCCAATCACCTCACGTTCGTCCGTCAAGGTACCTCCATCCTTATCCCGGCACATTTCGGCTCGCGGCACAAAGCCTTTGCGGGCTGCATTGAGTTTCTTGTAGAAACTACTTGTATCTTGAGAACGATACAGCTGCTACATCTCTTCGCACTCAAACTCTTCC
The DNA here is from genome assembly GCF_002204515.2 of Aedes aegypti. NCBI lineage: Eukaryota > Metazoa > Arthropoda > Insecta > Diptera > Culicidae > Aedes > Aedes aegypti. The sequence goes on along the minus strand of NC_035108.1, from coordinate 213,951,060 downwards.
AGGCGGCGCTTTTTATCCCAGAATAGATGGGTTTAGTTGCCTTCGCTTCTGTTTATATCGTTCCACGTTTCGACGGGTGCCTTGCTGCAGCATCATCGCCAGCGCTGCATTCTTCTCGTCCAAAACCGTCTGGCACTCCTCGTCGAACTAACCGTTCCGTCGATTTCCTAACACGAACTCAATGGCACCTTCCGCTGCGTTGTTTATGGCTGCTTTGAGACTACTCCAGCAGTCCTCAAGAGGGGCTTCGGTGAGCTCTCCCTCTTCCGGCAACGCTTTGCGCGTAATCAGTTGCGACTTCGGGTATCTTGAGTCGTTCCAGATTGTACCGTGGCGGGCGTCGGTACCGAATGTTGTTCAAAACGGAGAGTCGTTGGCGTACTTTAACCGTCACTAGGTAGTGGTCCGAATCGATGTTTGCGCCGCGATATGTTCTGACGCCGATAATGTCCGAGAAGTGTCTTCCATCAATCAAAACGTGGTCGATTTGTATGTTGGGGTGATATCCAGGTGTACCGATACGGGAGGCTGTGCTCGAAGTAGGTAGTACGTATGGCCATGTTTTTGGAGGCGGCGAAATCAATCAGTCTAAGGCCGTTTTCGTTCGTAAGCTGGTGAGCGCTGAACTTCCCTATAATCGGTCTGAATTCCTCCTCCTGGCCAACCTGAGCGTTGAGATCTCCGATATCGATTTGGACATCATGACTTGGTCAGCTGTCGTATTCTCGCTCCTGCTCCAGCTGTGCGTAAAAAGCGTCTTGCTACGTGAGGGCTGTGCACATTGATTATGCTGAAGTTAAAGAATCGGCCTTTGATTCTTAACTTGCACATTCTTTCTTTGATCGGCCACCACCCGATCACGTGCCTCTGCATATCACCCATCACTATAAAAGCTGTTCCCAGCTCACGTGTGTGGCCGCAGCTCTGGTAGATGGTATAATTACCTCTAAACGTTCGCACCATCGAACCTGTCCAGCACACCTCCTGCAGCGCTCCGATGCCGAAACCGCGGATGTTCAGTGCATCGGAGAATATGCGTGTGCTTCCGATGAAGTTGAGAGATTTGCAGTTCCACGTATCGAGCTTCCAATCGCTGTCCCAAACATCTGTTTTATATTAAAATTTCACGGTGGAATTGAAGAAAAAAATAAAAATTGGTGGTAACTTGATATTTAAGATTAATGATTAATTTTTCCAATACAGAAATAGATTGTTCAGTGTATGTTTTCTCTCGTAGCACTAACGGCCACTACAACTTCTTCATAGATCGTTCTGTTTTTTTTCTAACATCTACAGTCTTACAGCTAGAATTTATAAAAAAAATGTGCGGAAGCACAGAGGCCATTTTCAAAAGTTATAGGGTGTCACAGAAAGGGACCGTTCATAAATGGCGTACTACGCCATTGGCGTAGTACTTTAGGGGGGACGAGGGAGTCTACGACTTTGCTACGAACCATGTATTACGGAAAGGGGAAACTAGGCTGTGATGGGGGAGGGGGTGTCAAAAATTGGCCAAAATATGTTACGTCATTTATGGACGGTCCCTAATGAGAATCTTATTTTTTTTTAAACAAATACATATTTTTATATATTTTCTTGACTCTTTGTTAAAATAACCTTAAACGTTGAAATTTTTTATTTAAAATATCAATTCTTATATGGCCAGCGCAGACCCTACTATTGTGTTTTATTAGAACTTAACTAGTAATTAATGTTTTGATTAAAATCCTTCGAACTCACCACCTCAAGTACATGGTATATTTTTTTGTTTGCTAGAAAACATTTGACAAGTTTTTCTCTCCACATAAGATAAGCTTTTCAGGTATTTTCAATGCAAATAAAAATAATTCATTTAAAGTAGTTAGTCAAAATACCTAAACTCTTAAATAGACAAAACAAATTTTAGATTTCTACATGTTTTAGTGTACATATAAGGAATTGGTTTTGACCATTTCCTTGATTGACCACAGCTGAAATCGGGATTTCAGTTTCTATTCTAATTCCATATACCGTGAATCGGGGTAACTTTGATAGTTTTTTTAAGAAAACTTGAATATTTATGTATGCTGTTACAAAGAATTATAATTTATATTTTTGAAACAAGTACTGGCATCCTAGCTATTGATTGCAGTTAATAGATTACCAAAAGATTTATTTTGAATGGATACACTCCCGAAAAATCATGTAATTTTACGTCTTTTGGATGCACATAAAAGAAGCGAGCCAAATGACGTAAATTTGAGTCGGATTTTAAAACATTAGTGTCTGATTCGAGAAATGGCGATCACAGTTCCATTGTTTTCGTGTCCATTAACATGTAAAATTACAATTTTTGTTCAATACATCTTCAAGGTCACGATTTTATGTCGTCCCGTCACTTACATCATGAGTCATTCAGTCATGACGAGAATTACGTCCACAGTAGTTTTCCTTATTTTTAAGAGTGTATATAATTTTCCATACAACCGAATGTCGGTTTTCTGCTTAGGGGTTACAGTCACCCCACAGTTATGGATAGCACGCAGATATGGATCAGAGTTGGATTAAAACGGGAATAACTCATCAAATACAGGTGTAATTTCGCAGAGCACATTTTACCTACGTGAACCATGAATCCGTACAGCATCGCAATCAATAATAACATGCTTCAGTGTATTTTTCCCGTCCGCAGGAAATAAAATGTCAACCGTAGTCCCAGAAGCGTTGATTCATAACTGTGGGGCATTGAAACCCATACCACAGTTGTGAATCAAACATAAGACGATTCGGAAAGAAACGCCGAAACGTACGCTTTCAATAGCACACCATTCGTTTACCTCGCAGATAAATTGCTTTTATAGTGTTTTGATCCATAATATGAGTCGATTTGATGCATAATAAGGGTCCTCCTCGCCCACTGATCCACATCTGTGGGGTGGACATCGTTTGAAATTTCTATTGAAACCGACACTTTATAATAAATAACCGCAAATTTTGAGCTGTATTCTCAAAAACAACTATATTCTGCAGTATCTGGAAGGTAATTTCAGTTTGTATAGCGTCACCATGTTTTTTAATCATATTTTGTTATGAAAAATGTCCCTTAGTTGATCTATAACTGTGGGGTGACTGTACTTTGATAATGGAGTATAAATCGAACAAAAATAAATTAATTACATAACATTTGTAGGGCGTTGCATACTTCTAGGAGTTTAACGTTATATGGAAATTTTTGACTTACAAGGAAAGGTCACGTGAAAGATAAGTGACCAACTATTCAAACCTACATCAAATAGTGATCGTAGAACAGATTGTTTGTAAGTGTTGCGAAAATGCTAAAATTTTTAATATTCTTATATAAAGCCTCAAATGTTCTCAATGCAAATGAGAATAGCTATTACATGAAGAGTCATACTAATATTCTTTAGTATTGCATTCGTTGAGCTTAACCGATCAATAGGAATTATGATATTTTGTTTTGTATGTGATAGGTAACCCACTATCAAAGTTACTCGCATTATCAAAGATACCCCGTTTTACGGTACTTAGGTTTATGATTTCCATTAAAATAAGCTATAGTCTGATCAGACGAATTCCATCCAGAATGAGTCGAAAAAAATAAAAATCGACCTCGATAGTCTTCGATTTGGATTAAATTTTGCACATGTTTTTGGTTTGATAGAATAAGCGTTTTCCATAGAAAAATTGATCATTTAGACTCAAGTGTACTTTTTGAAAATGGCCTATAAACTTTTGCACGTAACTTATTTGAAAAATTCTAACTCCGAAACTGTTGATTTTAGAGAAAAATGTTCTATGAAGAAGTTGTAGTAAACCGTTAAGAAAAAAATATACACTGAAAAAAATATTTTATTTATTTTCGTAAAAAAATCAAAAATAAAACTTAAATTTTGAATTACACAAAAACCCCATTTTAATATTTTTTCAATTTTTACCATAGAATCTTGGTAGTATACAGATGTTTGGGACAAAGTTTCATGATGGAGAATTTTTTTATAAAAAAAAGTTTTTCTAAAAACAACTTTTGGTCGATTTTCAAAATTTTGATTTTTGTCAAAATAAATACGTTCTGATGATACAGTAAGCATCTTGAAATGATTTTAAGCCATGATAATTATGTGAATGATTTCTCTACAAGTAGCCGTTTTCGAATTATATCGAGCTTAATGCAAAAAATATTATTAAAATTTTAAAATAGGCCATTTTTATTACTTATACGCAATCCGCCATCATGGAAAATAAGTAAGTGGAAAGAAATATGGTTTTCACTCTCGAAAACGTAGTATTATTAATGGAGAAACGCGAATGGTTTATGAAAATGGCCTATTTTAATATATAAACAATTTTTTTTTGCATTAAACTGGATATAATTCAAAAATGGCTACTTCTAGAGAAATTATTCACATAATCATTATGGCTTAGAATCATTTCAAGATGCTTACTGTGTCATCAGAACGTATTTATTTTGACAAAAAATCAAAATTTTGAAAATCGACCAAAAGTTGTTTTTAGAAAAAAAAATTATTAAACATTTCTCCATCATGCAACTTTGTCCCAAACATCTTTATGCTACCAAGATTCTATGGTGAAAATTTAAAAAAATATTAAAAATGGGGTTTTTGTGCAATTTAAAATTTTTGTTCGATTTTAGATTTTTTTATGAAAATATTAAAATATTTTTTCAGTGTATATTTTTTTTTATTGTTCAAACGGTTTACTGCAACTGCAACTTCTTCATAGAACATTTTTTTCTAAAATCAACAGTTTCGGAGTTAGAATTTTTCAAATAAGTTACGTGCAAAAATTTATAGACCATTTTCAAAAGTTACACTTGAGTCAAAATGATCAATTTTTCTATGGAAAACTCTTATTCTATCATACCAAAAACATGTGCAAAATTTAATCCAAATCGAAGATGGTCGATTTATGTGACTGACCGATTTGACATGGAATTCGTCATCACCATTCGTATCGGCAATTATAAATATATTGTTTCAGAGTTATTGCACATACTTTTTGCCCTTGCACAAAGTTGCTCAGAAATTACGTGATTTGTGCAAAACTGATGAGAGGAGCTTCTAGAAATGTTACACTATCAACAAACAGGTAGCGAAAAAATCGTTTAAATTCTAAAATATGTTCTTGACAATTGCTCGAATTGTTATTCATCATTGTATAGTGGGTTTGCATGCTGCATGCTTAATTATCTCTACGGCAGGCAACAATGGAGCTTTTGGCGGGAAAAATAGATCAAAGTAATCCAGGTTACTATATTCTACTGCAACAAGGTAGTATTGCTCTGAAATGAATTGAACGATCATCTCAGCATGGTTTAGTTAGACTTTGGAATCAAGAAAAACAAATTATCCTAACATACTATCAAAATGTAGTTGTAGCAGGGATAATTTCACTTGAAAAGAGTTTGTCCACTTTTCCATAGAATCTTATGATGAGCAGTTTGAGGACTGAACACAATAGGTTTGCCTTTTCCATAGTAAATTCCATATAAACTTCTATATAAATGGCGTGTGCACAACCAAATGTATTACAAATCGCTTCAAATTTTGGGAGAATGATTTTCATCATAATTGATACCGTTTAAGCATAGGAGTACAAAAACTTCAAAATTTGCATCAGTCTTATATATCAGATAGTATGCAGTTCAATGTCTCGATTGAGTTTGGGTTTTTCGAGCTTGATTTGAGTTTTACCGATGGTTTCTGAGCAGATACGCGTATTTCGACTACCACTTGCAGTCTTCTTCAGTGTCAGTTACTTGTATCAGTGCATAAGAGTAACTGACACTGAAGAAGACTGCAAGTGGTAGTCAAAATACGCGTATCTGTCAAAGATATGCAATAAGGGCGGAATTGAAAGGTACAAGGCGATCCAATCTACTTTTTTGTTTCTCTATTGAGATTCTGCTCAGAGGATTCGAATACAAAGAGATGGAAGAATTCATGTTGAGCGATAAATTATTGTCCTTTAATTTAATGCTTATTCGAAAACGATACAGATTTCTAGATAATCTTCTGTTGACAATAAGCAAGCGATAAATCAACTCCAAGATCCAGGTGACGTTATTACGATTTGAATTTGGGGTCAATATTATTACAATACTCAGACAACGTAGCTTTTTTGGAATAGACATAAGGTTAAAATCTGTGAAAACGAAACAGAAATTGTGTGTGTTTTAGGGTTACCAGTCAATGGTAACTTTTAAGAATAAAACCTTGTGAAACTAATATCCGGTATAACGAAGCGATATTAAGATTAATGGAAGCCAAAATTTTCAAGAGCACTAATCTGGAGAACCAAACACCCATTTGAGCTGAAAACTCAATCGATTGGTCACCACCAGCAAGTGATCAATCGATAAGGTTTTCAGCTTAAACGGATGTTTGGTTCTCCAGATTTATTCTCTTGACAATTATAAGTTTGGCATCCATTAATCTTCACCTTAAAGTAGGTAGTGATGCAATCAACAAAATGCTGTTCGCTATAGTTCTTTTGATTATACATAAAGATATGTATTTATATAAAAAAATCTTGAAGTATGCTTTAAGGGGGCAGCATCCGTCATTGATTTCGGAATTTTCAAAAGCAGTTTTTCGTTCAAAATCAAGAAAATTTACAGGAAAATGTGTTCACTGTATTCTATTGTCCAACCGAAACATAATGAACAGTGATCGTTAACGATCAACGCTCCGTCATCGTAATCATCGTCATCATCGAAACTTCAAAACCAGTTTTTCTGTTCAAAACTAAAAAATATTTGATGAAAATGTGTTCACTGTGTTTCGGTTGGACAATAGAATACAGTGAACACATTTTCCTGTAAATTTTCTTGATTTTGAACGAAAAAACTGCTTTTGAAAATTCCGAAATCAATGACGGATCCTGTCCCCTTAAAAAGGATCAGCAGGAATTTGCATTTTCCCTTGATATACGACGGACTTATTGTTCTTTCTAGCTCATTGATTTCAGTGGTAAAATATCTACAAAGTTAACAACATTAGCAGATATATTTGCTTTCGAATTAATGCATCACATATTCAACTTTTGATTTTCAACGAATGAGACAACTATGCTTTACACGGCATCACATTAGCCCATTTGATACAAAACTTTGGTTCAAAATGTTTAGGTGCATGTATTCAGTTTTTCAATCAATCAAAGTCATTCTCGTTACCTTGTCTAATGTCATGCATATAAACCAAATTCAACAGGCAGTTGTTTTCCAGCGCTCACTTCCATTCTGTTGTTAGCTGGAGTGTACGGCCGGCACTGAAATTAGACCAACTTTAACATACAAGTGGCACATAAACAATCACACAGCGCTAAAATATGTTCGGAAAATAGTAACAAGAGTACAACATGCACGGCCAAAAAAGCATCACAAACAACGTATGCATATATCATTGTCTACCGCTCGCGTTCCACACTCAAAACCTTTATACAGATAAGTATCGAGACAAAAACGTGTCCCGAGCGATTCTCTACAGTGAAAGTGGGTTTATCGAATACAGCAGATAGTGCAATTTTCCAACAAAGTAATCCATGTTTCGAGCATGGTATCCAACCGCCATAGCCTACTGCATTCGAATGAGTGGTTCAAAGGGGGGAATCACAAACACTCGTCGCAGCAGGCGCACGTGTACACTTGCAAAAAGGACACCGCCGAATACATGTACAGCGTAAGCCACGCCTCCTGTGCCATCATCATCATCGACACCGTCATCATCCCTTTCGCAGTTGTTTCGCTTGTAGCTTCTTCAGATCAATAATACAACCTGACTGTTGCTGGCGAGTGTCTCCTGTCTCTATCACTCTCACACGTGTGAGGGAAACTCCACGTGAGTGCGCCGCCGTTTTGATCCTTTGGCTTGAAATATTTGTAGCGTCTTCCTTCTGCTGACGAAACCCAAAGCAGACTCGGGCATCCGAACAACAAAAACAACCGACATTCCGAAAACCCCAAAAGCGGATGATCTGGCTATAGAGAGCCTCTACTTGTTCTGGGATGGATGGCATGGTTTGAGCCGCTTGTTGGCAGTCATTCCAAACGGATATCCACTTTACATCGGCCAAGGTCTTTCGCTCCGACGCTCCTCCGGAATTTACCAATAAATGATTTGTGTCGTGATGCGGTGTAGTGTGGTTTAGACATTTTTTTGTTTGAGCCTAGCTGAGTCTACAGCAGTCTTGGAAGCCCTCTCGGGACAGTGGTCCAGTTGGTCCTCGTAGACTGCCATCATCAAAGCACTTGTTCTTGGACAGAGGCAGAAAAAAAGCGGATTCCGGTGCGAAGACAGGACTCATTGAATTTCTTCCTCTTGTTGCGCTCGTCGCGTCCGGACGTGAAAATTATGTCAAACTACCGTTGTTGGGCTACATAGTGAGCAAATAAGAGTGCATTTTTTCCCTCAGCTAAGGACATACCTTCGAATTGACTCCATGGCATAGTGGCGAACTGTATTGTGCCGAAGATAGAATCGCGATTGCTTCCTGGACGGTTCCGGGTCGATTTGGTGCGCGGTTTGTGTAGTTGTTGGTGATTTGTCGATCGGTAAAGTGCGATAACTTATTGATTATTAATAGATTTTTGCATGCAGCAGCAAGTGGTTTGGTCTCCGTTGCAACGGAAGAAAAAGTGCGCTCTGCGAATGATACTTACACAAACAAAAGATTTCCGACATTGTTGGTGGTTACTGCCGTTCTGAATGTTGGACGAAAAATTGGAAAGGAAGGACATTGTGTTATGAATGGATTCTTGTGAATGCCCAACGGTAGGCGTCGTTGTAAGGATACAGTGCATTAATTGTACAACGGATTGTTGAAAAGTTTTAAAATAAGGTAAAAAAATAATTTATGTCTTCTCCAAAATTAAGGCGTATCATAATTAAAAACATATGCAAAATAATTCTTATTATCGCAGCATAACAAACACAACATGTCTCAAGATTTGAATCATGTACATACCTATCTCTAGTAAATTTTTTGGTTGCTGCTCTCAGAAATATGATAGCACGATGCCATTTTGGGCTATAGGTCACCAAAGTGCTATTAAATACTGTTTCTATTCATATTCACCTGAAACTACAATTTATCGATTTCTAGTGATCTTAAACGTCAAAATAGGACTTAAACTTTAATGCATAATATCATAAACTTTTTTGATATTTTTTTTAACACATAGTTTGAATTCTGTGGTAAATCAAGCAAATAAATTATAAGCTGATAAACTTGCACGCAAGTTTACTGAAATAATCCGTTGCAAATCAGCTTACTTATCACTAACCGATTTAGTGCTAACAAATGAAACAGTGCTGAAAAGGTTCTTTTCAGCATTATTAACGATGTTGAAAAGCAGGACTTTTCAGAACTGTTTTTGTTATCCTCAACTAAGTACCTGAGCATTTTTAAAAGCCATTCGTCGAATGGATCCAGATTTATCCATGGCTAGTTTCTTATTGTACCGTGATGAATCAAAATTCGGACGGCACTAATATCCGGCCACTTATGCGGTTTATATTATCTTAGCAATGAATTTCAAAGAAAGGTCTAGTATCTTCAAATATAAACTTATTTCATGATTTTACTATAATTTTCCATGTTGTAACCTTTGCCAAAATAATATTAAAAATAAAAATAAATATGGAATCCCAGTTTGGCATTTTTCCTGAGTAGTGTAAGTTCGCTTTTTGTGTGACTTAATGTTTGTTCTGTTTAAAAGTGTGAATGTGATAATAGATTATAAATTTCAATGGATGCAAGTGATGTTTGTGCGGGCAAATTACTTGTTTGACTAATGAATTTAAACACTGAAAGATGCTGTTCGGGTTTACAAACTTGTGTTTCGAAGGCCAGACATAAGGTGCTTTCTTTTTCAATATTTGAGAAGTGTATTTGTAGAAAATTTATATTTACTGAAGAAATAAATATTCAAAGTGATACAACAAGAAAATCTGCTCAAAAAATGAAAATTGCGGTGCTCTTAAACAGATAAAATTATTGAAATTTCAATGTGCTGTATAGAGAAGAAATAAAATTCATCTATTGTTACAGCATCACGTTTAATTTCCAATTGAAGATACTTGAATGCTACATGATTGTGTAAATTTACAGTGCATTCGATTGAAAAACAAGCGATTTTACGTTGACATTTTAGTTTATTTTGATGCTCCAAATATGTGCATAAAAAAACTGAAATTTACAACATATTTTTAACTGCGTACCGCGAAGCTGCCAGTATTAAAGGAAGGAATGGAGGTAACAAAAGTTTGAATTTAATGTGAAGTTATGTGTTTCATAGTACTATATAGAAAGTGCATAGAGCATGTTTTCGGTAATGAGGATCTTCTCTAGTTTAGTTTGATATTCAGAAGATGATTATGTGTATATGAGCAATTCAAATAAAACTGTCCGGATTAGATTCAGGAGAGTCCGGCTTATTGATTTATATATCCAGATCTATCAGACGTATATTAAACGGTAGAGTTCGCTAGTTTACTCCCAGCACGGAACATCATACGATGGTTAATGTAGGCCGTTTGAAACAAGAAGAGTGCCCGCCTTTGCCAGTGGAGTAACTTTAAAATTGCAAATTGAATGCAGCGTCCTACCTAGCCTGCCCTCGAATATTGAGTATGATCAGTTAGGTATCAGTGGAAGCGTGAAAAGTTTGTGACACTTATCACAGTATGTATGTATCACAGCAATCCTGATTGAAAAGTTCTGAGCCTATAGGCTATCGCACCCTCCTCTTTCCAGCAACAAGATCAAATGGGATTTTTTGTTTGTTGTTTTCATACGGAAACGGTTGCCGTATGAAAATCATCCATAAGCGTGCGTGTGCTGAAAGAGAAAGGTGATTAAACGTCAGATTGCCTTATACTAGGCGTGAACGTCGTGTAAAATGCTGGTGATTCAAGAATCAATGCGATTAAGATGGCATTTTTCGTAATAGCAAAACATGTTGTATGGAACCCGTTGCAAAACTCTATTTTTTCAGCAATCGTCGTACTTGTCCAACTCGGCGAGCCTCGTTGGATAAATGTACGACTCGTGCTCGTGCCAATATCTCAAAAACCACTCGTGCTATAATAGTTTTAAAACGGGAGAGTAAAGTAAGGCAAAAGTTCGAGTGGGGCAAGAGTTTCTTTTTACGATTTCTAGCTCAATTCAAAACAAAACTTATAATTGTCATGGTTGTTCGAATGATACTCACGTAAGAGACTTTCACTCCAAATATCATAAAAATCGATTGAGATTTTGAAAAGTAAAAGCTATTTTTTCGATGTGAATATTGTAATTTGTGGTCAAACGTTTATTGCATAGAACTAAATAAAGATAAAATCTTTTTCTATATTTTATGTTAGGGCGTTACTGGGCCTATCATAAGGATGATTTGAGGTATATTAGTTTTTGCATAAATGCTAGGAAATAATTTTTAGCCCATAGTGGGGCAAAAGTTCGACCCATGTATAAACTTATAGAAAAATTTGCAAATTGCCTATCTTCAAAATTTGAGAAATTTGACTGATCGTGTGAAAAATGTCACCAAAATATTACATTTTCACTTAGTTTGGCGAAAAACTTCTGATTTGGGTACATTACAATTAACCCTGTTTTGGACAATTTTTTGATGAAAATTTAGTGTGTATTTTTCGGCAAACATAAGTTTACCGCTGGTTTAAAGTATGCCTGTCATAAAAGTATAAATATTTTGTATTTTAGGCACCGAACTTTTGCCCACACTTGATTCGAACTCTTGCCTTTAGTGGGGCAAAAGTTCGTTTCAGATTTTGAAACTGTTATAACTAAAAATGGGTAAATATTTTGACACAAGTTTATGCAGCAAAATTATAGCCAATATGTTGAAGGTTCACTGTAGTGTATTTATTTCTTTTCAACTGTACCAATAGCCGCATAGCTAAGAACAAATATTCATAAAAAATAGAAAAATAAAGCGACATAGCTTTTACATCATCTGGAATTAATTAACTCATTACGCGTGGTAAAGATGGACAAATTATGGGTGAAATTATGAATAAAATCCACGTGCTCGGCTGGGATTTGAACCCAGGACTCTTGTATGCTAAAAGAACGCTTTACCAACTAAGCTACCGAGCCACTTGGTGACCCAATAACTGAGTTGGTTACAATAGGTACGATAGGCAAACAGTTTCAACACTAAATAAATCGCACTCGCTCTTCCCGCGTGTGGTAGTTAACATCAGAGTGTCGTATTTCTCATGTATACCTGAATGAGCTAGTGTACCATGCGATATTCCATATCGAGGCTCACAGATTATGTGGGACACGAGATGCAGATACGTACAAAATATATCCTAGTGAGCGAGTCTCATGAGACATCTGGTGAGACTCGTCACATGCGCTTACTAAGAGTACTTTCATGCAGTTATGTTTGCCTAGTACAATGACCCCACGGAAGCATACGAATTCGGTCTATGCCTATGCTTCTGCGGTGGCCAGCCCAAGTTTTTCAATTCAGATTCTAGAATCTTAACCGCGTTGAATCACGTCAGTCCTTTGAAACTGCCTACGGGCAGTTTGATCCATAGTTTAATCCCTTTTCCTTGCTTATGAAACCTTCTCCTGCGAGGCTCAAATGCACTGTCACATTGAGATTTTCTCATGAGACGGCGCATGAGCCAGTGCAGATGTGATCGTTTGAGCTAGTACATTGCTACATGAGATCTAAAAAAAATGTGTCTCACCATAGCACGTGCTCAAGCGCGCGGTTATTTTTGTGCGCTCATGGCAAGCTGATCTCAAGCTCTTGATGTGAAGCGCGTATACATGATGTCTGGTTCACGGTGCTCCAATTACCGTTATTATCAAATAAAATATACCATTCAAACAGCAGTCAGCAGTTGATTCCTTACGTTGTTTTGCACCTCTGGGCTGATTTTGAAAAAAAATCCTTAGACAGAATTTTGAGTTACGCCCTTTTGAAGTTTATATGATAGAAATCACTAAAAATATGCCATTTTTACTTGTTTAAACAAAGAGAATATACAAACAAATGTATTATTGATTTTTTATCTGGTTTTAGATATTGAAAAATATTTTCATAAAAAAAAATTTTAGACCGACATTTGAAAAGGGCCAATGCTATGTTTAGTTATTACTTATCAACCAATACACGAACAATTATATCTAACAATCTAACGCCTGATAGTGATTTTAGGAAATTGTCCATAGCATTCAAATATGAATGAATAATTCTTGGACAGGCTATGCAGATACGCCCTTTTGAAGTGTATGGAAAGAATATTGCATGGTGAATTCCGTTTCATCTATAATCAACAGTTAGATGCTTCATGATTTTCAAAGGTTATGCTTTCCGAAGCATTTCCAGCACCACCGGCTGCCATGACCACTTTATAGTAGATTCCAGGTGCCCCGGGGATGTGGCCAATTCAAAACATGTCCGAAAACACATCAATATGGGTAAAAACATCAAGATTTTCGAAGGTGATGCTAATAGAAGTATTTACAGCGCAACTTATTTATATGACCACTGTATAGTAGGTTCCATGGGCCCTGGGGGATGAGGTCATGCTTCGAGTTGGCCACATCTCTAGGAGCCCCTGGAATATACTATAGAGTGATTATTATATCTTGTGGTTCTGAAAATGCTCGCCATTTTCCAAGTCACATAGATCTTACTGTTTATGGTAGAATGTGATTCTAAACAGATGAACGGACATCCCCCCCCACATCCCCCGGGGCACCTGGAACCTACTATAAAGTGGTTATGGCAGCCGGTGATGCTGGAAATGCCTCGGAAAGCATAACCTTTGAAAATAATGAAGTTTGATGCCCATATTGATATGGTTCCGGATATGTTCCTAATTGACCACTTCCCCCAGGGCACCTGGAACGTTCTATAGAGTGGTCTGTGCATCTAATGGTTCTGAATATGCTGCAGGAAACATCATTTTTAAGGTTGGTGTCCGCTTGGATATAGCTCCGGATAATATTTACATGATTGGAAATACAAACATGACTGACCATGCTTTCCGGAACCAGTTTTACGGAAATGGTCAAATTTCTGAAGATTTACAACCAATCTTAATGCGTCCGGTGGCATTCAACTTCCTATTAGTTCTAGTTTCTAGGAAAATTGCAAACATCTATCTAACTTTACACCACACAAAAATACAAGCGACAGAAAAAATGACATTTGGACATGACCTCAGAAAATCCGGAACATCTCCGGTGTCCAGTGGCCAATATGCATGGCCAAGGAAGTTCCTAAAACTGGACCAAATTTATCGTCGACTGCTTCCAGATGCATCCAATTTCATCCATTTTTCATAAAGTTATAAGCATTTGAATTTGGGCAAAATTTTGCCTATCTCAATCATTTTGCCTATCCTCTGTATCTGTATCTACATAATTCTATATTCAATATTCTATTCAATTCTATATAATTCTTTTCTATTCTAATCTGTTCTATTCCATTCAATTCTACTCTACTTAAATTTATTCTATTCTGATCCACCCTACTTGTTCTTATACATATTTTTACAAATGCGAATGTTGTAATCAACAACTGCGCGCAAAAGAATTGAACGATACACTTTCGATGTTTGTTCGATTTATAGCGCTGACAGGTCTGTGAAACAGCGCTATGCACAGACTTCGACGCCAGCTCATTATGTCAGCCTAGTCCTCGATCAGTTGCATTGCAGAAGTCTTTTACATTAAACATGGTGATATGATATTTCGAAGATTTTGTCAGACTCTGCTCTTCCCAGCTCTCGACAAACTTGTTCAAATTACCTTTGAAACGAGGATCCAGCTCAAATGAAAAGCATTTAATACAAAATGCTTAAGTTCCTTAAAATACATAAAAACTATCATATATAAGTTGAAACCCTTATTTTGACTTACTGTGAAATAATAATTCAAATCTTCATTTTTATGGATCATATGAGAAGCACGCATTAGGAGTCAGAATCTGTGCATAGCAATTTTTTACAGAGCTGTGAGCGCTAAAAAGCCGTACAAATATCGAAAGAGTACCGTTCCAATCTTTTGCGCGCAGTTGTTAATTTTTACAGTGTCCATTTGTAAAAATATGTATAAGAACAAGTAGGGTTGATCAGAGTCGAATAAATTTAAGTAGAGTATAATTGAATAGAATAGAACAGATGAGAATAGAAGTATGTATGTATGAATATATAATATAGATAAAGATAAGTGATGGTTGAGTGTTTCGGTCAACTTTGATACAGTCATTATTCAGCTATATTGAAATGTGTATATTTCAATTATACTTTGGTCCTTTTTCAATGTCAGTATAGACAACATGTGTACGTGTAAATTTGGAATCGTTCAAATATTACGTAACGAGGAGGTTCGGTAGTGTTACGGTTCATACATTTTCCATACAAAATCTGTAACGTGGGGGAAGAAAAGGGGTCTCAAATTGTAAAATTCTGCGTTACTTTTGAATACAATTTGAATCATTACTTCTATGCAACTTGCTAAATTGCATGAAATAAGTACAATCGCAAAAGTGTAATGATTATGTATGCATCTAGCTAACCGTTGATTACAGATGGAGCAGAATCCACCATATCCCATATTCCATATTCTTTCCATACATTTCAAAAGGGCGTATCTGCATATCCTGTCCAAGAATTTTTCATACAAATTTGAATGCTTTGGACAATTTCCTTAAATCACTATCAGGCGTTAGATTGTTAGATACAATTGTTCGTGTATTGGTTGATAAGTAATAACTAAACATAGCATTGGCCCTTTTCAAATGTCGGTCTAGAATTTTTTTTATGAAAATATTTTTTAATATCTAAAACCAGATAAAAAATCAAAACTACATTTTTTTGTATAATCTCTTTGTTCAAACAAGTAAAAATGGCATATTTTAAGTGATTTCTATCATATAAACTTCAAAAGGGCGTAACTCAAAATTCTGTCTAAGGATTTTTTTCAAAATCGGCCCAGAGGTGCAAAACAACGTAAGGAATCATCTGCTGACTGCCGTTTGAATGGTATATTTTATTTGATAATAACGGTAATTGGAGCACCGTGTGGTTAACATGAGATGGATGGATATGGGTTATGAAAGGGGTCCGCGTGAATTCTAAACTTGTAACCAACTCAGTTATTGGGTCACCAAGTGGCTCGGTAGCTTAGTTGGTAAAGCGCTCGTCTAGCATATCAATTCCCAGCCGAGCCCGTGGATTTTGTTCATAATTTCACCCATACTTTGTCCATCTTTACCACGCGTAATGAGTTAATTAATTTAATAATCATGCGGATTGGCTTTGGGGAAAAAATGTGAAAACTACGATAACCCACACACTAAGCTCTTACGGTGAATTTCACCGTAATCTCAACAGCTGAACAGTTCGGTGAAATAAAACACCGTAACTTCGTCGGAATTTGACGGATTCCGGTGATTTTTATCGAATACTGTAAAAATTTACCGTACTCCGTTAATTTATTTTACCGAACTGTTCAGCTGTTTAGATTTCACAGGAATCCGTAAAATAATTTAAGTGTGCATATTTTGGTATTTATTATCGCTTGTGCCACTATAGGAACACATGTGCCTATAGTAGCACTATTGCTAATTTCTGTTCCTATAGTAGCACTAGCTTCACGGCGTGGGCTAAATTCAAATCAAAAGCGTATTTTTACTTAACTTTTATATATTTTCTTTAAAGTGTGGATCAGAAGCTTTCGTTTGATGTAAAAAAGTTCTTAATTCGTCAATTATTTTGTTAAATCAAAACTAGTTTCTTTTAGTAGTGCTACTAAAGGAACAACGCTTTTTGTATGAGTACTACAACAATTTTGTTAGGATTGTCACGCTTGGCTAAACTTTCTCCTCCCTTGGAGCTTGACATAAATTATGTATGACCTCTTACACGAAATGGACCACCCTCAAGTGCACTAATGGTTTTATCTACCGGTGTACTGGGTTCACTTTTTCACCCACGTGTTCCGAACCCGCCCAAGTGTCAAAATTCTGTCAAAAACATAGTTCATCGGCGGATATACCCATAGAAGAGTCCATAAGAAAAAGAGCCATGACATACTGATATTAAGGGGTTCCTCTTGTAACATCGCATCTTGTGTATTTCTATGAGATGCAAATATGTTTGAGTGAAAAATATATCGATGAAACATTGTAAATCGTTCACACTCTGGAAATTTTACACATTTTTAATTACTGAACTTATATGCTGTTTGGTCTTCATTTTGGCAAATCGTTTTTAGCTGTTGCATTTTACCCCACTTCTCTCTATTTAAAAAGTTTAATCTATTGCATTATTTGACAGATTTGTTTTTAACTGAAAATATTCATGAAAATCTATGAAAATCACAATTCATTTCCAGCTTTTGCTGTGGAAATCCTTGCACTAATAAATAAGAACGTTGTAACCTTAGTGGAGGTAGAGTAAGGTGGGGCAAAAGTTCGACCTTAGTGGTATCACCAAAGTTGCAAGACATAATATAGCAGTTGAAAAAAAAATCAATACCATACAGTTAATCTTCAACATATTGACTAAAATTTTGCTGAACAAACTTGTGTCCAAATATTTACTTACTTTTAGTTATAACAGTTTCAAATTTGATTGTCTTAAACCACTGGTGGGGCAAAAGTTCGTTTACAAAAACACAAAATATTGATAACTTTATGACAGCCATACTTTATACCAGCCGTAAACTTATGTTTGCCGAAAAATACACACTAAATTTTCATCAAAAAATTACTCAAATCTGAGTTAATTGTAAATACCCAAATTTCGCAAAAATAAGTGAAAATGAAGAATTTTTGTGACATTTTTCGCACGATCAGGCAAATTTCGCTAAATTTGAAAATAATATGTGGATTTTAGGTAATTTGCAAATTCTTTTGTGAGTTTAAACTTGGGTCGAACTTTTGCCCCACTATGGGCCAAAAATTGTTTCCAAGCATTTATGTAAAAACTAATACACCTCAAAGCATCCTTATGATAGGCCTAGAAACGCCCTTACATAAAATATTGAAAAATATTTTATCTCTATTTGGTTCCATGCAACGAAAGTTTGACCAAAAATTACAATTTTCATGTCAAAAATCAACAAATTGCCATAAGTTTTGCAAATCTCAATCGATTTCAGTAACATTTGAAGTGAAAGTCTCTTACTTGAATAGTATTCGAACCACCATAACATTTAAAAGTTTTGTTTTGATTTGAGTTAGAAATCTTGGAAAGAAACTCTTGCCCCACTCGAACTTTTGCCTCACTTTACTCTATGTTTTTTTATTGCTATTCCTTTCTATGGAGCAATTCATTCCATCGTTTTCAAATTGAAGTTTGGAAATTTAAAAGAAATATCGCTAAGATCATTGCTTGTTTTCTCAGGATTGGATTGATCAGAATTTTAAATTCATTCGGCATTGCAACTGTGACTTTATGTTCTTTCTAGACTCTAGTGCTGGAAAGCGTCAATGTCGTCGTGTCGTGCGACTTTTACGTAGATGATTCTCCCACTGTCATCGGACGGCAAGACAATGACAGAAGCTTTCTTCAAATTCTCCTTCATTTTTCCGTCGTTATGGCTTGTGACGGAATTGTAAGCTAGACAATTTTTATTTCATTATCAGATATGATTGTTATTCATATCGCTAAAATCATGAAAGGATCTCCACTTTACATATCAAACACATTTGCTTCCCCAAATTGTCCAAATGCAGATAGAAATTTTAAATGCAAAACAACTTTACAATTGCTCTCATGAAAGTCCCGTCATTGCAACCTGACGGAGTGAGCACATGAAATATAGCTTCACCTAGTGACAGTGAGAAGACTCCCAGACAACCAGAAGTCGCATAACAGTTTACGAACAAAGTCGTTTATTTACACAAATTGCATCACACCCGCACAACATGGTGGATGATATCGTTTGATCGATGAGTTTCCTCGCATAAAACGCTATTTTATGAGTTCATACGTACATTTCGTTTCGTCCCGTATACTCGTACAAAGTAAGTCGGATCAATCCGTAGCAGCTATCAAATCAATTTTGTTATCATAAATTAAGTCGCATAAGAGTACAAACTAGTTCGCAATAAAATTTACACACTCGCATTACATGTTAGTTTTCATCATATAAAATATGCACGTATATCGCCTCCACTTTTGTACGCATAAGGCCTTTTCGCAACATCTTATATGTGAAACTTTGCGCATTTAAGCATCGCATAACGCAAAAGGTGATTTCGTTATATGTACATTCTGGTTGTCTGGGCTGGTTTCGTCAGTGCCGCAAGCCGTGCAAGTGATTCTTAACAGCCCTGATCTTGAGCCGAGCTTTTGCACGATACATAAATCATGCTGAGTCATGACCCTAAACTCCTGCACGATAACTTGAATAATTGTTTCATAGATTTCAAATTGTTTTCAGATTTCTTCGAAGAATATAGGATTATGGGTGCAATGTCGTATGGATTTGAATTTTTGGTCAACTCAATGCAAAGAAAATCACCCATATTTTTCATTGTAACTTGAAAAAAAAACCTGACTTCAAGCGACAATTTAGTAACCAATATTCAAAAACATTTTTGTTCGGAATACCTACAAATTCATATAAGGTACAGTAGGGGAAGTGTATCATTGTGGTGTGTGGATCATACGTCAATATTAAGCATAAATATTTGAATAACTGTTGAATGTTTTTGCACCATTGCTTCGTTTTAGGTTATATTCTTACGTCCACAATATTACTATTGCAAAACTATTACTACACGTACACTAACACAAGCAAACATGTAAGCTGCAAAAATTGATTAATTTCAAAATTGTTTTCCATCAATCCAAAATCCATTGTATCTCTATCTAAAATCGAATACTATTAGTTTTTTCGACACATGGTGAGCATTTCAGTTCTAATTAAATGAATCACAATGAAAAATATGTAATTTTTATTAATAAATACAGATATATTGTACATGGTACACTTACCCCTACTTTTTAATGAGGTGGGGTAAGTGGATCAAGCATTATTATCATTTATTGGCAGACTGCTTAAAATTGAATGTCCGCAAATATTGTTTTCCATTATTTTTTCTCATTCCCAGCTTAAATTTGTCAAATTGATTATTGAGAATTTGAATTAATCCACCTAAAGGTTTTTTTTAACCTTTTTGGTAAAAACATATATAGAAAATAATAATTTCAAAACTCACACGAAACTTTTCGTGGTTTATCCAAAGTGAGTTGCAAAAGATCAAAATATACTAATTTTCCAATTGAAAGCATATTATCGTACCTTATTTGACCATGTAAAATATTTTAGACAGATGATACAAACATATTCACAAAGAGAAAACAAGGATTTCAGTTTGTTATTCAAAAATGAATATTCTCAAACTACGAGTGTTTTTCGAAAATATCGTTAGGAATAATCCTACAATACTTCTGTATAACTTATGTGTATAAATGGGTGAATTTTCTCCAAATTATTCTAGTTACAATGTTTTTTTGTTATTCGAATTAGTGTAAACTAATGTATACATATTTTTCAATATATTTTGGTTAAATAAAGATACTTTTTAATTTTAAAGTACTAACATGTACCATTACTATCAATAATAACAAGAACAAGAGTAAAATCATTCTTACTATACATAATTACATCACATATGTTTTGAGAACAGATTTTTTTATTGGTGATCCACTTTCTCCACCATGGTGGATCATTCGGCGCAAATTTTTAAGTCCCTCCTACTCAATACACAACAACCATAAAAATCGAAATAATCGATGATTTGAAGTATTTTAGTCTCTCATTTGCTATCCACAGAAAATAGTTTGAATTACATTATTCACGTTAGCTGCACATAACAATGAAGTTGACTATGAATTTTTCTGTATCCACTTACCCCACGGTACCTTAATTTTGTTGTTTTTTTTTGAGTGAGCCATAGAAAGATTCAGTTACAATCTGCTATTACAGAGATATGAATAAAACATTTTTGTATGTTTTTTGTAAACAACCCAATTTTTTTTCACGGGAGTGTAGGTAAAAATAGTTATTTATTAGTGGGAAATAGGACATCCCTCAACTAAAGCAGCTTTTATCCTAGGCCTGCCCAAACTTTTCGAACCGCGGGTAAAATTTTATAAGTAAAATTGGATCAATTTTTATTTGTTTACAA
The DNA here is from genome assembly GCF_002204515.2 of Aedes aegypti. NCBI lineage: Eukaryota > Metazoa > Arthropoda > Insecta > Diptera > Culicidae > Aedes > Aedes aegypti. Next base: position 213,929,846 of record NC_035108.1, on the reverse strand, counting down.
AACAAATAAAAAACATTTTTATAGATCTTCTTTTTCTTCTTCTTATTGGCATTATGCCCTCACTGGGACAGAGCCTGCTTGTCAGCTAAGTGTTCTTATGAGCACTTCCACAGTTATTAACTGAGAGCTTTCTTTGCCAAAGTTGCCATTTTCGCGTTCATTTATCGTGTGGCAGGTTCGATGATACTCTATGCCCAGGGAAGTCAAGAAAATTTCCATTCCGAAAAGATCCTGGACCGACCGGGAATCGAACCCAGACACCTTCAGTATGGATTTGTTTTGTAGCCGCGGACTCTGACCACTTGGCTAAGGATGGCCCTGAATCTATCATAAGTCAATCAGTGCTTGAAAAGTTAGTTTGAAGAAACTGAAGAAAAGTAACCTGCTCGAAACGAGATTTTTTTTTTCGGACCTAAAATAACAAAAAAAAATCGTAATAAAATTCTGCTCCCCTGACCTTTATTATCAGAAAAAAATCTCTATCAAATCTGTGCTCACCCATCATTTTCTATAGCTAAGCTGCGCATCTGAACAAATTTTAAAACAAATCGTAGGGCCCGTTTTGAAGCTGCCCCCTTTTGATGGTATATGTCCACAAATTCAAAGGAAATCTAAAATATTAAAATATTTAAACGGATTTTTATTGGTGGTGATTATAAGAAGAAATCTACCATCAAAATTTGGTTCAAAGTTGGTGTTTATAGTTATTTGTAACTTCAAGGTGGAGTTTGAATAAAACGATCAACAAAATATGGATTTACGCCCCTTAGTAGGTGTAATCATTACCGACACTAATTTTTAATATATCAATTACGCATTTTAACATCATTAAGCATGTTATAATGTTTTCGCTGATACATTGTTCTAACATGCCACAAAAGTCTTTCACAATTGACATATTGATCATAGGCTCAAGTGCTATAAGACAATACGGAGCCAAATTAATCATGTTACCAAATTAGTTTTTATTCAGCAATGTTCTGGATAGTTTGGTGAAGCAACGAACTCACGATTCATATTATTTGACATGCAATTCATGTTGTATATCGAGGCGCAAGACGTCAAAGATTACTTTCGGTCTAGAGTTTTTGAAATTGAAGTGAATTGAAATGAAAGTTTTCAGATAAATCATCAGTTTGTGTATTATTCAAACCCTGTTATGATAGATAAATTGGCAGGTAACCAACATGGCCACAGAACAATTAAAGATTTTCCGGTAACAAAAACTGGAAGTTAAATCTTTTTAAAATTAAATCCCTCTGCATTCCATTACCCCAAATCCCATGAACCTAAAGACCATAACCTCGAGTTCCAGATCCTAGAATGGCGTTACTTCGAATTTCATTATCACAGGGCAATGTCATTCAAGGTAATTATAAATTCGGGATAACAGCATTCAGCATAATGATGCGTTCAGGATGATGAATCTCAGATTAATTACATTAAATGAATTTCGGAATTATTGGGTAGAATTTTTTTAAGAGAGGTTTCATTTGAGTATTGATTTTGAAGAAAAAAAATGTTAAATTAAGCTCTGCAAGTGTTATGATTTCAAAACCAATGAATTCAAACATTATTGAACATTTTTTAAACGTTTTTCAAGTATTGAGACTTACTCTTCAAGAGTTGGCTTGAGAGTGTATTTATCCAGGACTCTTACGTGTTTGTAGGATAAAAAACAGGAAATTCACAAGTAAAATCAAAGATATTTTTAAAAATCCTAATGTTGTAATGTATGCTACAAATAATTACGAAAATATTGATAGTGGTCTAGAGTGCCATAATTTGGACAATAGTGCATTACTCAGCAATTGAACATGATATAAACATGCCCAACCGAATTCGCGATATCCTTCGATACTCGATATATATACGCCAAACAAGCGTTCATTACTCGCCCCGCAAGAGCAAGCTACGCGATCAATAGATCAAACACTATTTACGACTCGCGGCACTTTTTATTTTCACTACGCATGTTTGATCCTGCCCTTATCGCCCGCCCCTGCAGGAGGAAGCAAAAAGGCCGAAGGATCAAACACTACTCAAACTCCGCCCAGAGGTTACAAATAACTCAAAACACTTACTTTGATTTTTTTTCAATAGTTTATTTCTTCTAATCACCACGGCCAATAAAAAATTGTATAGGGTAGATGTACCAATAGTGGAGGTACTAAGCACGATTGAACTTCATTTAAACGCCCAAATTCAAGATGCGCAATTAATGTACATGTTAATGTTGTAACGCGAAGTAAAGACCATTGGCTTAATGAGAAAAATGATTTCATCGTAGTAATCCACGGCATGTCAGTGAAAATCAGGCGGAAATCTGTACGCCCAATGCTAAAATCGGTTTGTTCGATTGAATGGCGGTACTCGAGCAAAGCTTGAGATCATATTGATGTTTGATCATATTAAATTGAAACATTAACAAACATTGAAAATGGTAGCAGAACTAAAACAAAACATGATGTCGAATACGTTGATGTTAATTTGATATCAAATTATGATATCAACGTGTTCTCGACTTGCTTTCTTTTTTATGTTGGTCTTTGCGCACTACCCGAATGTGAAAACGTCGAATGATTTATTTATTTATTTATTTGTTTGTTTCTCACCTTCATCGGACGTAAAGTCCTTATAAAGCCTGGCAGGGAAAAGCCTATTTGAGTTGGCCACATCGTTTGACTTGCTCAAATAGGCATAAAACCCCACATCTTTTAAAGAGAAAAAAAAATACAAATACAACATAAAACTAAGAACAAATAACTTACTGTACAACAAACAATCAATCAATCAATTTTGCACAATAAAAAGTATAAGAACATTGTAATTCGATGAATTTTTCGGTGTTTCGTTTACGGTTCATTTCCCGAAGCCTTCGTTTGAAACGTTCAGCAGAAGCGTTCAAGTCGAACAACTCGTACACTCCGTTAAACGTTGCTGCATAAATCTTATAGGATCATGTGAGCTATAGCCTATGTTTCTGGATTCCAACATTAGGAAACCACGTTGTCGTAGCACCCGCGTTGGAGCATATACAGTGCCCGAAATTCCTATAAGCGCATGACCATTTTTCACCGGCACATGTAGTATGAAAGTCCAATACTTCAATAAATCATCTCTGCTTTTAGGTATTCGGATAATATGATATTTCTACCAACTACTAAGACTTTTCTTTCAAACAGTTTGGAATGAAGAGGAAAAAACGGGATTTGAGTATGGAAATTCTTATAAGCGCACCTTTATTTTCAGATCATAAAAAATCATATCACAAGAACACAACAACTTTAGTACTTGGTTTGTTTACCTTTTTTCAGAATTGTTTCATAAATTCGAATCGACGAGGTTCTGCAGCATTGTCAAAGGAATTTTACGCCACTCCTCTCTAACAGCTGCTTCCAGCTCTCGAACTGATCCGAACTGCCGTCCTCCACTGTAAACCCGTCTTGCGAGGATTCCCCAAAGATTTTCGATTGGGTTTAGGTCCGGACTCCGCGCTGGCCAATCCATAACTGGGATGTCCCGCTCCAAAAACCATTGTTTGGAGGCCTTGCTGACATGGATCGCAGCGTTATCTTGTTGAAAAACAAATTCGTTTTCCATCACATCCTCCGTAAATGGGATCAAAACACTGTCCAGAAGCTCAACATAGTTTTCGGACTTCATTCTGGTAGTAATTGTTGCAATCGGGGTTTTACCTCTACGTGAAAATGCAGCCCAGACCATCAAACTTCCTCCACCGAAATTTCTGCTCAGCTTCACTTGCGGATCCTTCCGAAGATCGTGCCAATAATACGCGCAGCAGTCAGGACCATCAAGATTAAACTTCTTCTCGTCGGAAAAAATCACGTTGTTCCATTCCCGCTTCCAAGACATATGGTTTCTGGCAAAATCCAGTCTTGCCTGAACATGCCTCGGAGTAAGGTTGGGTTTTTTGGCCTTTTTCGTGTACACCATGTGTCCAGATCCACGTAGTATTTGAGATACTCGCCTTGTTGTGATGGAAAGACCCAATTCCTTCTTAATACCGGATGAATCCAGCTATCCGGCTTCACCAAGCTGGATAATTCGGTTCCTCTCACGGTTGGTGATCTTGGAGTTGCCCTTGTTTTTCTTCCGGATGCCGTAATTCTCACCTTTCTTCAGGAAATTTCGCACGACCGTCTCTCCTCTACCGATCCTCTTGGCGATTGCACGGTTACTTTGGCCAACATCCTTCAATTCAAGGATTAATCTTCGCTCCGTTTCGTCCAAGAACTTTCCTTTCGGCATCTTGAAAACTGTCAACAAACAACACTGTGCACGAATCGCAAAACTTTCCGCACGCATCCGTTTACATCGGCAGCAAAAGAAAATGACAAGTTTTTGTAGTGTGAGTGAAGCAAACACAAATGGCGTTAGCTTGGACACTGTGCGCTTATAGGAATTTCCTGGCCAAAAAATGATATTTTTATTTCACAAAATCGAAAAATTATTAATTTTGACTGTCTTTCATACAACCAAGTGGAAATATAGTAAATATCATTTTAGTAACAGATCGTCAATGTTTTATGTAATAACTAGTCGCAAATGTTGAAAAATGCGTGTGCGCTTATAGGAATTTCGGCCACTGTATATTGATGCGGTTCAGTATTTCAGGAGAGTCCAACTCTCCTAACGGATTTCAAGTCCGTATATACTGCATCTATTTGCGACCCAGAGTCCAAGTTACATAAGCAGAATGAAACAAACTGGACAAGATTTGTGGCAGTTGATCTTTTAGGAAAAAAAAAACCATGTTGATCTGGGGTGATGTAGTTTTTGCAAGAAGCAAACACATGTCATTCATGATAATCTCGAAAATCTTGGAGCAGGCACACAGTGATGTCAAACATTTCAGACAACTTCCAACTGGTAGGAAATTTGCAATGTCGCAATGAGGCATTGAATATCGATGTCAACGGTTGGATCAAGGCATCGCTGCACTTCTTGAAAATGCACGACGGAATTCCGTCTGAGCTGACATAAGAGAGCTCAAGCTTCAAGATTGCAGTCTGCACATGTTCGGTGATTACAAAATCCAAGCGAGCATTTCGGGTGGTTAATTTACCGTTGAAAAGGTACTCGATGAACAATTATGAGAGTTTGACGTCGGCTTTTCTATGTTTGAGCCCTCTAACGTTACTACCTGTAGCAATTTCCCTAGAGACTCTGCTCTGAACTCTGAAAACTTACGCTGGCACTACTCTATTATTTCCTCCAAAGAGTATGGGGTTTTTTCAAGAAAATCTTCCAATCTGCCGATTTTTTAGTGATTCTTTCAACCGTTTCATTATGTCATCAAGTATTGAAGAATATATAAATATATAGCAAAACATGGAGTATTAATATAATTACAACAAATATTATAAAGCATTACAAGCAAAATTTTGCAGAAAATCACATTTTTTAAGTTTCGTCTAGAAATTCAATGATTTGTTATTCTAACAAAAAAGTTATTCTAAAAGTTATGTTTACTTACACTCCACATAAAAAATTTATAAGGTCGGTTCCAAAAAGTCACATTTTTATAATCAATTTTTGAAGCTCTGTCAAATAGATCTGCAATTATGAAGAGTACCATTTTTTGCTACAGTTGCTTTATTAGGTATAGAAAGTTTCCTAATAAAAAATAATTGTATCTTTTTAACGGGTTGATATTGCTATTAAAATGTAGAAAAAAAAAATAAAAATTTTGTTTTTTGGTTTTGTAATGTGTTTTTAAATGCTAGTTTTTGGTCTTGAGAATTGTGGCAAAGAATACATTAGCACAAACGCAAAACATTTTTCTTGAAATTATATACATTCCATTTTTTTCTGGAGGTGTGCAAAATTTTCATCGTCATCTGTTAGAAATGTGAAAAATTATCATACAAAACGTAATTTTATTAGAACTACCACTTAATTGTTTATAAATATATTGTTAGTTATTTCTAATCATAAAATTGCTTCAAACGTTTGGAGAACTTCCTGCAGAAAAGCTTGTTGGGAACTTTGGAGTATTTTCTTGGGTTGTCTTTAGAAAAACTTTAAGGTCAAATTTTAGAAATATCCTTACATAAATGTCTGTTAGGATTCTCTGAGGAATTCTAATGGAAATTGTATCCCTGTTTGATTACTTTTTGTAAAATTAAAAAACCTCTCGACCGGCGGGACTCGAACCCACGACTCTCGGCTTAGTCTTGCTGAATAGCTGCGCGTTTACCTCTACGGCTATCTTGGCCCCATACTATCCCAACTTGACAATTTACTGAATCTTTTACATTTATGGGTGCACAATCTAATAAATCAAAAGAAATATACACGGGTAAAAATGCGGCACTCTAAAACGGGAGAAAAAGTCATGACTTCGGGAGGAAGGTGTGTTTTCATGTTATGAAAATACACCATGACCAGAAGTCATGAAATCATGAAGCATTTTACCGTAACGCCGGCTGTACGTTACGTTTTCTATTTTTAGCCAAGAAAAATGTCAATTTAAATCATCAAATTATGAAGCATGTATGCTGGAACCATGAATAAAATTCATGGAAACATAAGCACTATTCATGAATTTAGTCATCTGTCATTTATGATTTCGATTTTGGTGCTGAAAAGTAACAAATTGAGTCATGAAATCATGACGCAGGATCCCTGAATCATGAACTCATTTCATGAAAACAGGCATTATACGTCAATTAAGATCCAAGTTTATAGTTGCCATTTGTAAACAAATAAAATGAAGATTAAAATAGTTACGATTTTTGTGCCGGTAGTTTCGTAATAAACCGTGAAAACATTCCAAAAACGTCAACATAACGAGTGCCACATCTTCAGCAGGAACGCTTACATTCGTTGGTTGGGTTTGTACGCAAAATGTTGTTTCGAGCATCAATTGAATTGGCAAATGGTCCCTGGGCTCACAAAATGCTGGTGGATTACATGAGTGATGGAACACTTTTTAACGACGTGGATGTTGAAAGTGGAACTGGAACATTCGGCCACCGAAGGACTTTTGTGAGCTGCTCTGTTATGAGATGTGAGGAATGCATCACTTCCAAACAGTTAAAATCGCCGACGAGCTAGTCAAGCAAAATCTTTGCTCAAAGTCAAACATTACCCGGTTCTGCATAGTCAGGAAGAAGTAAGTACATTTTGGAACAATGTGAGAAATCACGGAAATTTTGCCAAGAATGTCATCGATATGATGACATGGTTTCGAAGAACTTAAACTTTTTCAAAAACAAAACTTTTTTATAATTTCATTAGAAAACATCACCGATCGCCATGAGACACGTTGACTAAGGTGAAGAAAATGACAGCTAGATTTGTGTAACGCCCTGAGCATACAAATTCTTGCATAATAGTCACGATTTCATGACTTTAAGTCATGACATCATGAAACATAAAATTTTATGAATTCATGACTTTTTGTTCATGATTCCGGCAACGGATTTTTTTCCGTGTAGTTTTTGGACTTTTTTTTCTCATACGCAATGTTCGACCAAACAGCTCCTGACTATGGAATAGAAAAATAAAATATCTGAATGAATATTACAGCCTTTCGCAATGTCAATTTTGAAACTGGGTGATTATTTCAGTCCCTAAATCTAAACCTCCAATGTGCATCCGACTCGCGATGTCACTGCACATTAACAACGAAGCGGTGCGTTTGAGCTTGAAATTCGATTTATGCCCGCAGCCGGAAACGCTCAATTGCTTATGCCGCAGCTCTTTTTTGTTTATTTATTTGGATCACATTTTACTACTGAGTACCTTTCGCGTAGCATCGTATCACTTGTTGATGGTTTTAGTTTTGAATGGTCGGTCGCGTGCTGAATCGTTTGTGTATTTTGTCGAAAATGTGATTTGTTTTTTAATTTGTATAGTTTTTGTTCATTAAAGTCGCAAAAATGAGGTAAGTTACACAAATGTGCCTGCTCTCCGAACACTTACAAATTCAATGGAATGGAGCAGTTTTGTCTACCAACATTGCAATCACATAATGTTAAACCGCCATGCAAAGTATCAGCAAACGAGCTCTCAACTTGCTACTCAACACAAAAGCCTGTCGCTTGGTTTGTAATCTGCATGAATATTCAAATACTGCCGGAAGTATGACGTTTGATTTACGCTTATAAATCTCTCGATCCGTAAACGTCCCTCGCCAAGATCCTACTGGAGGTACAAAGCCAGGCGTGCATTGGCATTGGTATGGATAAACCAGCGTCAGGAACCTCCTCATGCATGCACATTGCCATTCCGCTTCCCATCCAAAAGATAGCCACCACTTCGTCGATGCTTTACACAAGATTGCATGCGTTTACATCCGATGCTCGGATGTGCGTATTCTATAATTCAACTGCTAGCGCCATTTATGATTAGGCCGATCCCATTGTTGGAACAAGTAGACCTGGTGGTTGGCGTATTATTTGGAAGAAATATTGATCGAACGTTATTCTGGAATAGCTGAAATAGGAATCGACAAAAATAGGGGAGATATGAATAAATTGGAGATAAGACAATACAAATAATCTACTCCCAAAATTTTCAAATTACAATAAACTTTTTTTTTGTTTATCGTTTGTTTAACAATCTTGGCTTAAGAATTTACTGCATGCTTTATGCAGTAAATTGATTGATTGTCAAAGTGACATCTTCGATTCATATGATCCCGTAAACCGGAAGAGGATTGATCAGTATTTTAGAACAAAAAATGTTATGATTAAGATTGCAGACATTGTCAAACAAATTTAACAATAAGTACTTCACCAATCCTTTCCTATTTCATTGATTTTTAACACTTCAGTCGTCGCGCTGTTGTATTTTGTACAACACTGCTGAAAAAACCTCGCTTTACGTTCACAACAGCAGCGCGGTGGTTCTGACGGTGGCAAACCGCGCGACGACTGAAAGGTTAAGAAAACAACATTCAACAATTAATAAAATAACATCAAGAATCAAAAATTGGAATTGTTTGATGAAATTGATTACCATCAGGGATTGAATTCTAAGAAGAGAGTTTTGCCTTACTCATCGCTCTCTGTAACAATCATGATCCGGAACACATCATGAGTGTCTGTATATCGTCTAATGGTGCAGCTCTTATCATATCGGGGGATAACAGTAAATAACAAGAACATCTAAAAAGCTCCAAATTTCGGGCACTATTGCTATATGATGATCGAGGATTATGTATCATACCAGTACGGCGGCATCCACACATTACGTAACGCTCTAGGGGGAGGGGGGGGAGTAGTCTCAAGCGTTACGGCTCATAAACAAATTTTAATTTTTTCATACAAAAAGCGTTACGGAGGGGAGGAGGGTTTCAAAAATTTGCAATTTTAGCGTTACGTAATAAATGGACGCTGCCTAACGTAATACACCTACCTCCAATGGTGCTCTCTTTGGGGCTCTCCTTCGCTGCTGCTATTTATCTGAGAGAGAGGAGACAGCTGACTTAGATTGCGAACTCCCAAAAGTCAAGGGAACCTGTAATCAACTGTCACTGGAAAACCGCACATTCGAAAGGCAGAGCGTGAAAACCCGTCAAAATTTGGCCTAACTAAAACTGGATGTGATTGAAAATTCAGGTTGTTTTCCTGTGCTCTCGCATATAAAATTGTTGAATATTTAAATATTGTCGATTGGACTCAAATTGATATTGATTTATTTTAATTTTTTGATCTTCTCGATAACAAATCGGATGTGAAAATGGTTTTAACCCAGTTCGTGCTCTCCGAACCATTGTGCACAACCCAAACATGAGAAGAAGAAATCAAAGAAGCCAAGAAAACAAGCCAGTTGTCAGTGAGCTGTCTCCTCTCTCTCAGCTATTTATCGACCTTGCTCGATGTTTTTCTCCGCTTGCTTTGATCGTGCTTCAAAATCAATTGAGCACGAAAACGGCAATGCTTTTTACCTGGAAGGGAGGTACAGATACTACACACGAAATATTGAACAACACTTTTCCATATTGCAAGATAACTGCCGCTCACCAACGACAATCAAGGCAGGCTTGGGAAAACTCGCTAGTTTTCTTTTGTTGTGTACCTTCGACCTTTCTGGACAAACGTGGAAAAAGGGACCATAATGTTATGTGCATTTAATTTTAATTTTGATTGGAAAAGAGTAAAAAGATGCGTGTTTCAGTACTTTATATTCGATCAAATTAAAAGATTCTATCGTGGCATTGCTTTTGGGTGTGCAGGAATTGATTTTCAACTGATTGTTGTCAACGTTGTAGAAATGCAAAAATATGTTTTGATCAATTACGCGCTTTTCCATGTTTGTCGATTCTTTAAGATCTGGGCTCACAGTGACAGTTCGTGACAGCAGAATCTCGGCTCACTATGACGTACATAAATTTTGTATCGGTTTCTCCCTCCCAGCTGTTTACCATTTAACATAAATGCTTAAGAGTAAAGTATTACTTTATTCAAAATTAGTCCTCTAAATCTAAAAAAGGTGCCAAACTCATGATTAGTAAATAATACAATTTAATTGTTAAAATTAACTTGAATTGACGTATTTTACATCTAAATGTAGACAATTTCCTCTGATATAAACACATTTCTCGATTACTTTTTCATATCGACGTAAGTAACTTCCATACGGTTTTGAGAAAATTAATTCAGAAGAATAACAACCTGTCTTCCAAAACTGTTTTAAAATGAATCACCTTTTTAACATTTTTTTCGTTATGTACATTGCTTAAATTTTGGCATACAATTAGCTCGCGTTCAAAAACTATAGAGTTCCTATTATTTCACACAAGAATTTTTATGACTAAATGATAAGCCGTTTTATTCAGTTACTTGCGACGTTTTTCTACCAGTGTAAAGTCGACTCAAGTAGTGTATTGTTTTGATTCGTGGTTACGTCACTTTGTCTCTCCGTCTCAGCGGAGCGGCGAAAGTAGTGGTTAGTTTGCGAAAGTTGAAAATCTTACTTTCGTCGTTTTGTAAATCCGAAAATTAAACGTTCTAAATGTGAAAATCGAGTTGGTTCAGAGGGAAACGCGTGGAATTTCGTCTGCGAAACACGTAGGATCGATAAAGTAAGTTTGTATACTTTTTTGACTTGAGTCAATATGAATAAGTTTTCGAGATTTTTGAAAATACAGTGGGATTCCGTTTTTGGCATGCTCCATTTTTGGTACCCTCCATTTTTGGCAACAAAATGGATCCGTTTTTGGCAACATTTTTTATTATCATCAAAATTTGTTTTTTTTTTATAAACATCATTGTGTCTTTTGTTTCAGTTATTCGAAAAGCAAATCAGCTATACGCTAACCGCATTCCAGAGCTCAACTATTGTCGTTATTCCCTCAAATAGTACCAGCTGCTAGAAGGACCGTATGTGCTCATTTAATTCTAGATGGTCGTGTGCTCGCGACATTTTATGGAGTCATTATCTCTCTCAGTAGATACTCATAGATACAACTAGAATTCCAACTTCTTTTTTCAGGCATTCACGCTGCTTGACCTGCTCACTTTAGTATGCCAGTAGATGATACAACTAATAAAAATATTTTTTCTTCAGAATTGCAAAAGCTCGGTTGAACAAAGCACAAGCATTGACACAAAAGCAACAAATAGTTAATGACTCAAACAGAGTTTCTATCAAACGTTTCGTCTCGCCTCTCCAGTTCACTGTTCTTTTTATTGTTAAATTACATGCATTGCGTGTGTTAAAGCATACCACAACAATAGCGACAAACCAAGCAAAAAGACGTGTCTCTTATTTCTTTATGAAATTTTATGAAGTAAATTGCGTATTTCTAGTAAATTCGTATTCAAATGAATTTATAAGGAGCCGCATGAAATAATCAAAATTTTCCTTACGAGATCCTGATGATCCCTAGCTGGATCTAGGAGTTTTCTAACTGGATTCTGGACTATCCTTACGGGATCCTATATTCTTATAATGGCTTCTCAGAATTTTCAGTATATTCTTGAAAATACAAAGCGAAATCTGGATATTCATATCGGGTATTAGAGGTTTCTTGTGGGGTTCTGAGAAAAACCTAGAATTAGTTATTATAGATGCTGTGCGAAATATTTCGATTCCTTGTAACCTCTTAAGATTTCTTAGGCGTTATGTGAATTTCAAGCGGAATACGGTGGATTTTTAGTTGTATTTTTAATATTTCCAGCAAGTTCTTGAGGATTCTAAATATTTTTCCAGCGGAATTTTGAAATTGTTAGTGGTAGTCGAAATCGCAGCGGAATCTTTAAATTCTAAGCGATGTCCGCTAAATTCTAAATTCCTAGCAAGCTCTTGGATAGATGTCAATTACTATCTAACTCCTAGGCAAGATCCTGAGGATTCAAAGTAAAATTCTGTGGATTACTGGTGTCTACTTCAGAGTTCTAGCTGGTTCCTGTGTCCTCTTGGGGTTTCATAGCGGGATCCTGCGAATTTCTATTTAATTCATATGGTTGATTTATAACATACAAGCTCAACTTCTAAAGAACAATTAAAAATAATTTCCAATTGAAATGATGAGAAGCTTATTTTAAATAATGGGCCACAGTTAAGTGGTGCTCATGAGGCTTGTAAGCCTCATATTGAGCATCACTGATCTATATTATTTTGTGTTATTATTTCTAGAGGACTGTTTTATTTCCATAGAAAATCCTTTTTAAGCTAATTGTGACTTGACATTTGCCTACTTACGGAAATGCAAAGGCACAGAAACAAAATCCTTTCTACTTGACTTAGTGACCCTATGGAATAACTATAGCCACAGGAACGTTCCGGAATTTCTCTGTCCAGTTCAAACACTAGATATGTGTAAGAGTATACTGTCAAAACATATTTAAATTCGTAGTATTTACTGAAGGGTGAGAGTTCCACTTTTTTTTTGTTCTTTCAGGTTTCTAGGGGTTAATTTGTTGGAGGTTTTTACCATATTTAAAAACAATTAAAACATCAATAGTTCTTGTAGATAAAACTCAAGAGTTTGTAACATTGCGTTGCGTGGTAACGGAGTATTTCGTAGATTGCATACTAAAAACTGTCATGTTAGTTACTTTTTGCAATTTCTCATCGTAATAGGCTGTTTTTCATCACGCCAAACCGTCATGGAATGGCCTTCTTTCCCGCATTGTCGTATGAGTCTGTTGCCTTACTGAAAAGAGTTTGGTAATGACTCATTGCGCAACGCATTTGAGTTGCGTAATGGTTCATTACGCAACGCTTTTCAATAACGTAATGAAGCACATGTGATTTATGTTAATATCATTCTTATGAGAGGTTCTATTAATTTTTGTTCAGGATTTGTGTAATTATCATTATTAGTACTAAGAGCTGTGGAATATTTTCCTCTCCTACCTAATCCGCTCCGCCGTTATTTGCACTGGACTCGGAACAGACGATATTGCAGCCGAGGTACTGGGCATTGTCCATGCCTTTTCAGAACAGAAATATCTACCTTAGAATCAATCACTCTTATTCCAATTGCTCATGAAAAACATTTTTGGATGAAATAGTTATCCAATCGGAGTTCAGAGATGAAAAGACATACAAATTTCCAATGCTGGCCACGCCCATCTCCTCCGTTACTAGGAAAGGAAAGGAAAATGATGATATGACACCTACTTGAAGAGAGGCCAGCGATTCACCGACGCCCTCATAGATGTCAAGAAGTTGGATGATGGAAAGAGTAATGGTCTAGGATTCTCTATAAGCGAGTGATGCTACCGGATTGAAATTTAGTGTATAATTTATGTAATTCGGTGTAAGTTTGAATTCAATGTTTGAATCATCGTTGGGAGTAACGCAACTAAGAAAGTTAATGTCACTCCATGCGAGTTCGTCTTCTAGGGATGGGACACAGGTGTTTCCTAGCTAAAAAGTTCAGTACCGGACAGCATCCAGTGTCGATAAATTAAGCAATCATGGTCCTTAAGATGGTGTGTTAGAAGACAAACAGGCTGATATGGAGAGCAATGTTTGCATAGAATATCCATCCATGAAATATGCACAATTTTTGGTAAACTAAAAATGATTGAAAAATGATAAAAAGTTGAAGAATTATCTTTAATTTAAACATAATTAAAAATGATTTTTATAATGGAAATCTAATTTGAGTCACGCAATCATGATCTAATAAAATAATAATTTGTAAGTGGGAATGTGACTCTATGACCCTACTCGAACGCCACTCCCCGAATGCCATTACCCCTAACGCCATTACCCCGAATGGGTTATTACTCCGAACGCCACTACTCAGAATGGGTCACTATCTCGAATGCCATTACCCCGAATCCATTACATTTTGAGACTATTTCTAATAAGAAGGTGGGGAGAAAATTGTAAGATTCCTTATGAGTATTAAATAACAATGATTTTTTCAAATATTAAGAGATAAAAAAGTAGCTAGATTTTCATAAAACAAGTTTTACATACTACCTAAGTTTTGTTTGGGTCTGTCCTCTAATTTTGATGAGATTAACACAGCTACACTGCAATGCTCTGAAGAACAGCCTTTTTCAAAAATAAAGAGTGAATTTATTATAAAAAGGATAGCTATGATATGCACAAAATAAGGATGTAATACGTTTCGTTTTAAACGCTGCTACCCACATCCTTCACTCAATTTTTTTTAGATGTCAACTACAGGCATTGAGATCTTCTAAAAGATTTTGTTTCATAAACGATTGTAATAAAAGGTTACCCTGATAGTATCGCTGAAAGTGTTATATTATGAAACCCGTTTAAAGATTAACCTAATAGGCAATCTTTCCGTGGTGGCATAGAAACGCTAATACTTGTACAATATATGTTAGAAAAACCGCGGCCTCTGATCACCGTTACAGTAATACTTTCGTTCGTTTGTGAGATCATTCAGCAGAATTTCGATAAGATAACCACAAAAATAGTTGTGTTTGATTCAATACAGTGAATAAATGATGATGGCAGAAAAGTGGTGAGCAGAACTGACTGTTTTAATGCAAGAAAATAAAATAATGGGAAATTCCTGATTAGAATTAACAGGATTAACTTCAATTAATGCCTTAAAGATATCCTACTTTGAAAAGAATTAGCTGTTCCATATGGAAATATTAGTGCCTAGCTTATCCAGAATTTAGAAAATTTAAAAGAACAGCCTATTTCAGAAAGAAGGCCAAATTTCTGGCTTGCAGCTATGACGTGAATAATCACTGTAACAGCGTGACGCTCTCGCACAACCTGTATTAATAACATAGGAAAATCTTTGTTAAAACAAAATTGGAATATTAACATCACCAGGAAGTCCAAATACCGGCAAGCACGCAGCTGTTCCATATTGAGGGTATGGGTTAGAATTCCTCCGATGGTGGAATTATTGCACTGAGTAGTTTTTTGACGTCCCTGGGCATAGAGGCACATGTACTAGAATGGTAAATTGACAAGGAAAGCTCTCAGTCAATAAAAGGCTTATTGTATTATTTATTAAAAGTCCATTCACAAATTTCGTAACGCTGAAAGGGGCAAAAAATTGTTGAGGATGGTTGTCCTCAAAATGTTACAGCCCATACACAACATGTAGAATTTACATACGAAAAGTGGTACGAGGGGTTGGGTAGATGTCAAAAGTGGCAATTTTTGGCGTTATGAAATTTGTGAATGAACCCTTAAACTGCGAAAGTGCCCACTGAGCTGATAAACAGGCACTGTCTCAGAAAAAATGAGAAGAAGATAGTTGCCAACAAGATATTTCGAAAGAGTAGCCTTACATATAAAAGAAGGGGAGATGGAGCCGTGAATGTTTTTCGCACCATATTTGAACTAAATGTGGACAAACTTACTCTTCTTATGATTGACGACATGAAATTAATGAAAACTACAGTTTTGGTCAAGCACACAATTTCCTCCATTTATGTACAGCTTGATATGTTGATTGATATCTTTGTAATTTTTGCACCAGTGTCTCAAAATATATTCGTTTTTATTAGTATCATCGCTCCTGCTATCTAACATGCAATATAAATAAGAAGACTTAACATTCAGAACAATACCAGTGTGCTGTTTTGCATCATATATGAAGATCGTTTTTTGACAAACGTCTTACATACTAAATATAACTCTAATTACTCTTGGAAATGCAAATGTATTGAATTGGCGATGGAATAAGATTCCTGGAGTGAGAAGACTCAATAATGTACAGACTTCAAGACATTTTAAGACTGTGTCCGGTATTGGAGGCAACTTTCTATAATTGGTCAATTTGGTACTATATTACATCATCAAAATGCAATGTCAAAATTTGTATTTTGATTTTGAAATTTATTTTTTCTGCGTTACAACAATTATAATATATATTATAAATGGGTAACAAGATCGCTTAAAATCAATATTTTTTAATTATGAATTTGGCGGCTTAGTTGTCCGGTACTGGGGGATCTCTCCCTACACTTCATTGCCCTTTCTAGAGTGGGCCAACTTGTTAGAATCATCTGTGCAAGAGGTTTTGGTGAATGTTATGGAGATAAAAATCTTTTGACCATGGTTTTATGACTGTTGGTTTATAACACCATGAAAGTATTCTGCAGGCGATTGTTTTGTTTACAGATTTTTGGTTTTTTTTTCGTTATAATCGTTATAAGTATATAGTAATACCAACAAACTGCAAATACACCTCGAAAGTGCCTTATAAAACTTAAATTGTTACTAGGATAGGCTTTCGTTTCCATTCAATTTCATTATGATACTCGGTTGAATCAACTCATTAACCACCTTTGTTTAATGACATTTCATGTAGACAGGCCGTTTGTAACATGAGGCTACCAAAGTGAATTGAGATAACGCAAACAACGTCCGAATCAATAACGAACAATGGACACTCTCTTCATTATTCCCCATCTACGTAAATTTTGTTCGAAAGTAGGCTTCCGCCATAAATGACCATCGAGGCTGGTTATGGGAGGGGATGTCACATTATCCAGACTGGCTTGTGCTTATAAAACAGTAATGCTAATGTAAATGATAGTATAAATAACGTTATGATAATTGTTGAATGAGGAACTTGGTTATACTTGAGGTAACAGAGAACAGGCGCGGTATATCATTTGAAATGTCATGAAGATATAATTTATTAAATGTGCACAACAACAGCAATGCATCATGTGACTTAAAGGCTTTGAGGTAAAATGTCCACACCATCAATTTAACGATAAATAATTGAAGGAATCATGTTTTCAGGTACATTGTACGATTGAAACAAACCTTCTCTATTTTTGCTCTTTTTCAGGGTCAAACGGAAGTTCGGAAGCAAGATGTATGAAAGCTCTTGCTCATATCAAACGGCACTGGACCTAAAACGGGCAGCTTCCCCGTTGATAACACATCAGGTCAAATCGGAGGATTGCCTTGGTCTAACGCAATGTGCTACCGATTGGGGCTCCTATCGATTTCACCAGTCAACGTTCGAGCAATTGAAGCAAAGTGTGGAGAAAGCGAAGGCGGCCCTTCAGGATAGAACCGTTTTTCTGGGAAGCTCCAGTGCATTCAGGTAAGCTTCCAATTGATTTACTATTTAGTATCAAAGGCTATGATAGTCATACTGACATACATTCTTAATGTTTCTGCTTTTTTTCAGTGACATATACTCCTCCCCACGGTTAACAGAATCTCTGGAAAACGTGATATCGCATAGTACTGCCAATAGTAGTAACAATGCGGAAAATAACTCAAGCAACAACAACGCAAGTGGAACCTCGAGTAACAGTCTTAACAATTCCAGTGCAAGTGCGAACAATGCAAGTGGTGGGAGTAGTGGAACTAGTGGCGGGAGTGGAAGTGGCTCCAGTAGTGGTATTAGCGTGATCAATGCAACCTCCTTGGTCTCACCTAGCAATTTGCTGGTGAGCAATGGTCTTACTTCCCAACGACATCGAAGTGATTTATTAGGGACAGGTAACTTGAATCTCGTGTCGTCAACTCAGTCTCCGACCACCACTTCGACTCCATCGTCGATTTTGTCCCAAAACCTGGAATCACCATCGCTGGACGTCAAATCGAGACAAGGTAAGTGAAACTCTAACGACGAATATCGTTTCTTTCCGTTCTCACCATGCGAAGTACGAGAGCCCTGGTGAAAAACTGAACAAGACAAGGAAAATGCAACCCCCACAAAGACGGCGATAGGATGAAATACGTGTCGACCGAAAGGGGAAAAGGAATCCACCAATCGGAAAAGGATGATGTTTCCATGGTTACCGGATTGTGTTTATTCGCTTGATAAATGCGCGCATTCTGTTGACTCCTCCTTTCTTGGTTTTCCACCCACGCTTTGTCAAGTTGAGGGTGGCGGTTGAATTGATGAGTGTTAGTTGAAGCTCACACTTGTGGAAAGCATTTAACTTCTTTTTGGGAGAAACGTACTTGAAACATGTAAGATCCTAGTACTAACATACCTTTAATTTTTAGCTTCTGTTCATTAATCTTATAAAGCTATTAGAATTGCAGGGAGTAGTTTTAAGAGCCAGTTCCCTTTCCAAGGGAAGTTATATTGATGTTCTCCGATCAGGCTGAAATTCTCAGGAATTGTTCTTCTATATAAAAAAATAGATTTTTATATTAGGGGGAAGTGGGACAAAATGGTATCATGTCACTAAATATGCAAAATCTCAAAAACGCGCATTCTTCTTTTGACGTTAACTACGTCTTATGGCAATATACTGGGTGTCAATTAAAAATCTAAAATGTTGGGACCGTCACGTTATTATGTTAGAGTTTGAACTAAAGGAAAGCTGCAACTATGAAAATCGACTAAAATTCAAATGCAAAAAATCACTTGGCGTATTTAACGTAATGCGGTCGTGTCTTGTACACAACCCCCTCTGATTTTTTATTTATCCAATATACAACATGTTCCGATAATTGCATCCTTATCTTAACTTCTTAACTAACTCTAATCCTAACTTGAGATTAGAAATTTGGTAAAGGCAAGTACAGTTCCCATTTACAGTTGGGTGTTGTTCATGAGCTTATGAAACTTGGTTAAAAGCATTCTAATTAGTTTTCAAAAATGTTTTTCGGCCTTTCCAAAAATTCTGAAGGAAATTTCAAGTAATGATTCATGTATTCTAATGATTCTTTCTGGAATACCTTTATGAACTTCTGCCCGTAATTTTTCAAGGGATACTCAAAAGAATTCCTTCACATATTTTGTCAAGAAAATCGTAGAGTACTGCAACATTATTACCTCCAATGATTTCACATAGATCACTCTGAAAAAAAAAACATGACAGTGATTATCCCAGGATTTCCTTCAAATATTTTTCACTGAATTGCAAAAATGGAATTTCTCATTAAGTTTCTTCAGAATTTCTACAGCATTTCATCAAAACATCATTGCTGTGGTGCAAACATTTGTCTAATATTTTTTCAAATAATATTTCCAAACTCTATGGATTCTTCTAAACTTCATTCAATGTTCCACATCAATTATTACTACTGTCATTCTGACAGGTATGGTTTTAATTATTCATAATTCAATTTCTCCGGGAAATCTCTCTAAATTTCTTCAAAAAGTCCTGTAGGACATTACACAGAAATTTGATTTTTTTTTTCGGTTATATTAGCATTTTATCAATAAAATCCTAAGAAAAATTTCATCAAAAATACAGGAGTTTTTTCAGAGATCATTGTAAGAATTCATCGATCCATACTGAGAACTCACACACAATTTTTTTTTAAATTTCACGCGGATTTTTCTCAAAATTTCCTTCAAAAATCTGAATCAAATCCTTGACATTTCCCTGAAGAAAATTCTGGAAGAATGACTAGCATTTTTTTTTAGATTTATTTGAGAAATAGTATGAAAAATAACAGGAATTCCGGAATGAATTTTGAATTTCGGAGATGTTCTTAACGGAAATGTTGGAAAAAGTCCTAAGGAAATCAATGGAAAAATAGATGGATATATTTTTTGAGAACATGAGACTCCGTTTGAAAATTTATCCAACGGTCATTGGAGGATTCCAATCTCCGAAGTAGTTTCTATAGTTATCCCCAGAAAAACTCCAGATTGAGTTCTTGGAGGTATCCAAAACTAAATTCTTGGAAGAATTTCGTAGAAAGTTCTTAAAAAATCCCAAAAAAAATCCTGCAGAGATCGTTGGAGTAAGATGCGAAAGAAATACACAGTAAAACTAACAGTAATGCTTGTCGTAATGTTATGGGAAACAAAAAAAAATCCTAAAATCATTCTTAGAAGAATGTCCGTTCAAATAACGAACCAAAATCTTATGACTTATCTTATCTTTTTGTATTCATAATTCATGTGTGGTCTCTTTTTTAATCATGTTCGTTTTTTTTCAGGCAAGAGGTATTTAAAAATCTATGTCTAAGACGGTTAAGGGGCAGGATCCATCATTGATTTCAGAATTTTCAAAAGTAGTTTTTTCGTTCAAAATCGAGAAAATTCACAGGAAAATGTGTTTACTGTATTCTTTTCTCCAACCAAAACACAGTGAACACATTTTATTCGAATAATTTTGAGTTTTGACCAGAAAAACTGCTTTTGAAGTTTCGATGATGACGATTATTACGATGACGGAGCGTTGAACGTTTAACGCTACCAGTTCCAATTTCCGCAAGACAAAATCTAAAAAAATACAACAGCCCTTTAGACAAATTTTGTGGGTGTATCGCTGATGTCCTTTATTCAGAATCCCATTCCAAGGAAAAAAATTACCTTAAGTTCCAATAGACTATTATCTTATCTGGTTATGATGATTAAAGACGCTATCAGATCATTCGATAAAATTAATTGTTTTTTTTTTGCGGAAATCAAAACAAAAATCGACAATTTTTTTATGTTGTTTACCTACACGTTTAGAACAATCTGATAATAAAATGTTTGATTAATAAAACGAAAAATACTTTGAAATCATTTAAATGAATAAATTATTTACATCTAACCACAAATGCTCTGGGTCCGTCGCCAGCTTTTCAGGCGAATCCAGACCTGACCTTATACCCCTCCCAACCCCCACAACCGTAGCACTTATGAGGGCGTCGCTGAGTCGGTGGCCTTTCATTAAGTAAGTGCTGCATCAACATTTCCTTCCCCTTCCTGAGTTACGGTAAAGATGGGCGTGGCCAGAAATAGCAATATTCGTGAACTTGGTAATGTTGTGTAAGATTGGGCCAATGTTTACTCCCTTTTAGCCTTGTTCCTGAAAGCGGTCTTGAGATTATCAAATGGCACATTAATATTGCTAATATCCAATCTACGAAGTATATCATAACTGAATCTATGACAAAAGGTCGAAAGACAATAGGTCGAAAGGACAGAAGGTCAAAAGACAAAACGTCGAAAGGACAAAAGGTCGAAAGAACAAAAGGTCGAAAAACAAAAAAATAATAGACAAACGGTCAAAAATATTTTTTCAAAGAAGGAAAAATTTCCCATCATGCAAATAATTTTCGACCATTTATCCTTTCGACCTTTTGTCCATAAACGACCGTTACTACGCCAACGCTAACGTTGTTAAAAAGAAAAATATTCTGAAATTTATCGTTTTATTTTGTTCTAGTGCTTTGAAGCACTTTTTGTAAATAAATTTTTAGTCATGTAAAATTAAACATTCGCCACTGATTTATATATTTTGAAGAATATCTACAACCTGGAATTGTTTTTATTTTTAACCTGGAAATCTCAAGAAATTTTATTTCTGTAAATGAGTATGCATCCTGTAACCATAGTAAAACTGCACGGATTATGTTGGAATTTGGTATGATCACTCTACGTTGTATACACGCTCAAAAAAGCGTGAACTATCAAAAACACACCGTGAACTATCAAAAATACACCATGAACGTTCTCGGAACTAGGCAACGCGTTCATACATACATGATCTAGTTCACGGTGTATTTTTGCTTGTTGACGAGTTCATGACTGCTGTTCACGGATACGAGAACGGATATTTTTCTGTGTAAACATTAAGATAAACATGGTATAGGGATATTGAAAGTACTTCACATCGAGAAAAACAAGTTTTTCATAAAAATAAGTGATTTTCAAATCGATTTTTTTCTTACCAACTAAACTAGGTCAAAACACTAAATATGAAATTTTAAAGGGCAACTCATGGGCTGTTTTGCGAGTACCGCTACCCCTGGCCAAGAGAGCTGAAATTTACAGGAGTTGTTTTCCTATACAAAAGAAGATATTTGGCAAAATTTCAGATTTTTATATTTGGGGGGAGTGGTACAAAATAATAACTAATGATTTAATATTTATAAAAATACAAAATTGTATATATGTCACATTCGACATTTTCGTCAATCTTGAGGTAATACCGTGGAAAGCCATCAAATGATAAACACTTTCGATCAACTTACTGAAATCTGTGAGATTGTTCTATAAAATTTCGAAAAAAAAAATATCAAGTTGTTTTGTCACATTGGCACATTGACCCTCATAATGTGATAGCAATAAAAAAAATATCTAAAAGAAATGTCACTTACTTGCAAAAGTGATGATGTGGATAACAATAAGGCATTGCACCAATGTTTTCGTTAGCAGCCTCAGCGGTTCAGTTATAAGCGTTATTTCTTCTCACGCTGTTTGGTTGGGAATGTTTTGATGGTATTTTGTAAATAATTGAGTTTAGCTTAGTTTAGACTGACTGCACATATGGCTGCTATGAGACACTGAACTGTTTATATCTTGAATGTAATTTTGACTTTTACTGTCAAATCTGTGAAAGATTATTGAAAATTGCATTTTTGCACAACAGTTGTATACATAAAAAAATATATATTTATATTTTCAGTAAAATCCATTTATAAGTTACAGTAGTTCTTGTGATTTTGTGTATTTTCCGGCACAAACATATTGGGGGTCATTTTGACCCACTTTTCCCTTATGAAAAGTGTAGTTCTGCCAAATGGGTTTCTTTTTGAATAGTAATGAACACATCTTGAAAAACTATAGATTATTATGAGATAGTTGACAAATTTTAAATTGTGCTTATTGTAACTTGTTTACCTGATTCAGTTCAAACACTACAACGAAAAATGTAGCAAATCATGGCAATAAATCCGGACACTTTTAAACCAAAATCTGAACAACTATGGTTTAACATGAAATTGCTAAATTGAACCATGCAAAATCAACTAAATATATCACGTCTTTAATAACTAGTAGAATGCATGTATTCTGTATTCGTTTAAAAATACAAAAGTAAGCATTGTTTGTGATTTAGTTGTTTGTACAGACATGTTTGTGGTTTAATCTGCAATCATCACTGATTGGTTCAATGAATCCGCATTTAACGACGCCACAGTATTGTTCTCATTACATATTACTCATGTGTTGATGATGTTCAAAGTATAATTTCAGTTTTATTTGAAAATTGTGTACTTACGGCATCGAAACAAACGATTCCAATACAATGACCAGATTTAAAAATATTTGGCTTCAATTTTAAACATTTGGATATGTTTATAACAAGGAAAGAATTAAAATAATTTTTCAATTTAGCATTTCACTGGTAAATATTATAAAAGTGTCCGGATATTGGTACCGTCTGGATTTTGATTCACCACGGTACACCACAAATGAAAGCTTTTGAGTTGCCCTACAGAACATCATATTAAATTTTTTGACCTAGTTCGGTTGACAAAAATAAGTCGATTTGAAAAAAAAACTAATTTAAAAAAACGGTTTATTTCGATTTGAAACTTTGAAACTTAATCCAAATACCACGTAAAGTAAACAAGCCAAATTTCATACAAATTGGCGCATTTTTACTATAGCTAGAGCAGTTTAATTGATTTTGTATATTTTTTTTCATATTAAATCATTAGGGCCGTGCGTTTAGTGTTACCAAGTATTTAGCCGCATCAAGTCAAGGAATGTGGGTCCACTGCCGTCCGCACTGCACTTTTCGTCAGGAAAGTATTTCGACTGTGCAACTGGGCGTTGCATGCTAGTCCGTTGTCTAGTGTGGTGCTTTTTTGAAAGGACACAACCGTCCATGGAAGCACTAACGTGTACGTGTCTTTTAAAAATATGATAGCCCATGAGATGCCCTACAAAACGTCATATTATGTTTTTTGACCTAGTTCGATTGGCAAGAAAAAAATCAATTTGAAAACCACTAAAATTTTTATGACAAACTTGTTTTTTTCGATTTGAAGTACTTTTAAAATCCATAGTACCATACTAATCTTAAAGTTTATATAACGTAGCGTAATCATACCAAATTTCAACATAATCCGTGCAGTTTTACTAAAATTATATCAGTTTTTGTGATTTTGCATGTTTAGTGACATGAAATCATTTGGGATCATTTTGTCCCACTTCCTCTTTATTTAAAAATCTAAAATTTTGCAAAACATATTCTTGCATATAGAAGAACAATCTCTGAAAAATTCAGCCTAATCGGAGAACGTCAAAATTTCACCAATTCACTCGGTTCATGGCAGCATCTCTCCATCCTCGACTGCGACCCACGCTCTCCAGGTCCTGGTGCACCTGGCAGTGCTGGATTTGGGCTTTGGGGGGGCTTGGTCAGATCTTTGAAAGGGGGTTCCTAATACAAATTTGAACACGCTTTGGGATTCCACAAACAAACGTATTGAATTTGAGTTTTAAATGAGATGGGTGGTCCAAAGATATGAGGGGCCCAAATTCAAAGGGGTGTAAGTGACATTTTGATCGGTTGATAACTATAAACATTTAAAAGTTCAAAGTTTTAAATAGTTATTTCAACTCGAAGAAGATTGGAGCCTATTTTAGATTCCATATAATTTGTATTAAGTGAAAAAATACGGAAAAATTTCAAAGCTGTTTTCCTTCAAAGCTCCAACTCTCTAGCAAAATTGCATCTTTTAACCTTTCTAATTGTTCTCAATCATGCAAAATAGATCAAGGACACTAACTCATACAATGACAAACATAATTTCATGAATTCTATTCAGAATTATTCTATTTTCATTGATATTTAAAATTACGAGAGCTGAAGTTTTATCAAGAATACGACAATTTTGCCTCAGACAAAGTGCTACTTTTCTCTGAGTGAGATCTTTTAAAAATGTCCTTTTCTTATCCGAATACCACATATCCTCGAAAGATTCCTGCATTCATCAGTATCGCAAAATGAAACGGTTCAAGATACTAAACGAACCGATTATCTGTTATAAATTACTCTTTAAACTTGAAAGAAGAGTTCTTTAATGTTTTTCTATGCTCGGCATTATTAGCATCAATTTTTTAAATCCAATTGATTAATTTTCTCTTCTATTCCTAGTTTTTAATCCTTTCAAATTGTTTTTGACCATTGGCTTTGGATGGATCTTTTTAAAACCAAAAAAAAAGGAAAATTCCTTATGTAATCAAATGATTCCATTAAGTACAAGTTTCCAGTTTTTTGGAGCCGCTACTTTTTCGAAAAAAAAAACATAGTATTTATAATTCATTGATTAAACTTAAAGTTAACTAAGCCTTTTCTGAAAAAAACTTAATTATTTTCGGCATACACAATAGAAAATTACTTAAAAATACTGACTACTGCGTCACCACAGAATTTCCCATACATTTCAAGTTTCTGGTTGTTTGGCAAATATGTTTAAATTTAAGTTTGGTTGAAAAGCAATAGACTTGAAAAGTACGTAACAGATTTAGCCGTATTTTTTAAAGATTCTGCAAAAACTTGAGGCGCATTTTTAAGCCCAATATGTTTTTAAAACTATCTTGAAAAGAATTAGGAAGATTTTGGCTCAAAAACCATATTTTTTTATAATTGATGGATAAAAATTGATCAAACCATACTGTGAGTTTCAGATATAAGGAAAAGAAAAATTCTACTAATATATTCGAATGTTGCCTTCAACGATTAAAATATATGTCTAAAGAAAAAATATTGCAAAGTTTTTCAAAATGTTTTTGTACTTAGTTTTGGTTCCTCGGGGGACCCCTCTAATCGAGCGGCCCGGGGCATTTCCCCCTTGGTACCCCCCCCAAATCCGGACCTGGCACCTGGTCAATCCAACTAGCGCGCTCCGACCGGATTCGTAGCGAACACCATATTTACAGGGTTGTTGTCCGGCATTCTTGCAACATGCCCTGCCCAGCGTATGCTTCCGGCTTTAGCTACCTTCACGATACTGGTTCGCCGTAGAGTTGAGCGAGCTCGTGGTTCATCCTTCGCCGCCACACGCCGTTCTCCTGCACGCCGCCGAAGATCGTCCTAAGCACTCGGCGTTTGAAAACCCCAAGAGCTTGCAAGTCCTCCTCGAGCATAGTCCACGTCTCATACCCGAAGAGGACTACCGGTCTTTTGAGCGTTTTGTACATCGTGCATTTGGTGTGGGGGTGAATCATTCTTGACCGCAGTTTTTTCTGGAGCCCTTAGTAGGCCCGACTTCAACTGATGATGCGTCTTCTTATTTCCCGACTAACAATGTTGTCAGCCGTTAACAAAGATCCGAGGTAGACGAACTCGTCCACCACCTCGAAGGCATCCTATTCTATCGTGACACTGCTTCCTAGGCGGGTCCTGTCGCGATCAGTTCCGCCAACAGCATGTACTTTGATTTCGACGCATTTACCATTAGCCCGACTCTTGTTGCTTCGCGTTTAAGGCGGGTGAACAAATCTGCCACCGTTTCAAATTTTCTCCCAATAATGTCCATGTCGTCCGCGAAGTAAACAAATTGACTGGATCTCGTGAAAATTGCGCCTCGACTCTTATGTCCGGCTCTCCGTATGACACCTTCAAGCGCAATATTGAACAACAGGCACGAAACTCTGGCACCCTGTCGTAGTCCCCGCCGAGACTCGAACGAACTTTAGTGTTTGCCCGAGATCTTCACGCAGTTTTGCACACCGTCCATCGTTGCTCTAATCAATCTTGTGAGCTTCCCGTGAAAGCTGTTCTCGTCGTTAATAATTTTTTTTAAACCTCAATCTACTCTTGTTGGGTACAGTTTTAAAATGTGTATAAATCAGATTTTTATCTTCACTAGTTTTGAAATGGCAGTATGGTAAAGTCGTGCCCATACTTCCTGGGACACCCTAAAATTGAATGAAATCATTGTAAGTATATCTTGATTATGAATGGCTGAATGAATGGCTGAAACATGAAAAAATGGGTCCACATTTAATGCGCTGAAGAATCTTATTAACTACCAGTTTCATAGCATCCATCTATCAAGTAGGTAAGTTGCTCATTACACTCTTCGAGCAGCGACTGGACAAAAATATATACCATATTTCATGGAATCGCTCGCAATTATATTTCAAATATGTTTATGGCAACCGGCAGTACAGAATCCCCAAAAATGGTTGTGCAAATTAAAGGTCGTAACTTTTGACTGCACGGTATTTATGGCTTCATTGAGGTAATGAATTCCTTCATTTGTTCCATTCGGTTGCCCAAAATGTTAATGCAAGCTCAAGGATGATCGAGACATGGCTGCAGAAATCCTGAGCTATTCAAATTAGGAGCATTGCCAAAAATTGAAATAATAAAAATCCTCCATGGGTTTTAGGGTGGCATAAAAGAAAATCCTTGAGCAACATGCACACAAAAGAAACATTTTTTTCCGTATTGGACAGAGAAAATGGAAAAGAAGCAAAGAGAACTAGACATAATTTGAATAAAATATCTTTGCATGCATTCTTTCTAAAGGGTGGCATTTTAATTCGGTGCTACATTTCTACATGTATATCGTTTCTTTTATTTTTAAACCCACCAGCCAAACGAACAAAAGATGGTAGGTTGAGCAATTCAAACAAAGCTACGTTTCATTTAGATGGGTGAGGCACAATTATTCTTATTCAACTAGACTCTGCTAAAGATTCTCGCTATAATGGAACATTTTTTGACTCAATAAAAGTGAGTAAATATCTGGTACCTTTCCATCGACACAAACATTCAGCAGTATTGGCGGTTAATCTCTATGTACATTCACGCCAATTAAGCAATTTGATAGGCTACACCCTATCAATTACAACCCTCGTGTTCGAAAATGCTCCCTCGATAGAACGCTGCAACATGAATAGAGTAACTGTACAAGAGCCGTGATGTCCTCTTATATGACCGCAGGAAAAAAAACGCTGAAAGAGAAATTGTACGTTTTATGGTCCTGTGTTATCAATAAACACATCAGTAAGCCATTAGCAACCCCGAATCGATGTAACCGAAGTTATAAAAGACGTTGCTCATGCAGGCAAACATGCACGGGGATGATGACAGCTACCGACCGGATTTACATCGTGAAAGCCACAAGTCAATGGCTATAAAAAAGAACCCTTGGTCCTGTTCTATTTCTGGCGAAATTTCCATCGATACACATTGTCTGGTAACAATTTGTTGGGCGAGAAACGCATCATTCAAATACATTACAAGAATACTAGAGCATTCAATTTTAGATGAATTACGTTGCAATGTAGCCATCAAAATTCATCACCGTCATTGGGTTTTCTGTTTCAGGTATGCTTGTTGTTTCATTTCTCTACGATTGCACAATTAAAGCTCCTTTAGTATCGGTGCGACAATTATTTGTTGTAGGAAAAATGTACCATTAGTGGTGCACCTTAGGAAAAATGACGGGCTATTTGGCCAAGCTTAGTTTATTTTGTAGCTGAGATTCGTGAGCTTTAATTCCACCGGTCAAAGATTTTTTCAAAAATGCTTACCACACGATAAACACATGCAAAAATACTCAATTGGCAATGGAAGCTCTCAGTTAATAACTGTGAAAGTGCTTAGAATCAGGCTCTGTCCTAATTGCGACGTAATGCCAGAAATAAGTGCCAGTCTATTCATCGAACAGATGATCGTCCATTAGTAACGTAAGGGGTCCATGCTCGGTAGTATGATTCAAAGAAAAGAACCTTATCAGTACCGTAAAACGGGGTAACTTTGATAGTTTTTTCGAAGAAAACTTCAATATTTATGCATGCTGTTCCAAAGAATTACAATTTATATTTTTAAAACCAGTACTGACATCCTAGCTATCGATTGCACTTGATAGATTGCCAAAAGATTTATTCTGAATGGATATATAATTTTTCATATAATCGAAAGTCGGTTTTCTGTTTTGGGGTAACTTTGATAACACTGCGGAACACGGTTTTGTCTCAAGAACCAGAATACCGCTATTTACTAAATGAAGGGTTGCTGAGTCCATTGCACATTGGTCCACGGAACGAAATTAAGTGGAAAAAATTAATAACTTGAAAAATATAAGAGATAGGGTTTTGGTGTCTTCTGAACATTTGTTTGTCTGGTTAAGGCGCGTCCTAAGTGTCCTAAGCGCCAAATTTCATAGCTTTCGGAATTCGCTCTCAAACTTTTTTATTTCAAAAGATAGCGCAACAAAATGTTCTACAATATTGAAGATTATAGAAAATGAAGATTATATGAAAACTTTGTAGAACATCATTTTTTTCTATATCTGATAGTTTTAGAGATATAAGTCACTTTAGAACTTTATGGTCAAAAATCGGTTTTTCCTCAATACTAACGAAAATGTCAATTTTTCAGGCCTAGGGTGCAGAGCTACTTGGGCACTTCCATGATTCACTTTGGCATGGGGGGTTTTTCTCAGTCGAATAGTCTGAAACATTGCAATAAGAAGCACTTTCATATGACACATATTTTGGCAAAATATGAGATCTGTAGCTTTCAAAAAACCCCACTGCCGAAGTGAATCAAAAGTGCCAAGAACAGGATCCGGCTCCCTACTATGTTCTGAAGAGTTTTAGATATGAGCAAAATACACATTTTCTCTGAAGACGTCATACCTCTAAATCATATGAAAAGATATAAGCGTTTTTGTAGTTTTTTCACCCACTTTTCCAAGCGTAACATTTCAAAATGGCGCAAGTGAAATCAAAAACTTTTCCCGTTACTTGAATAAGGATATCTTAAAGTGCATTTGAGGAAAATTTGGTGATAGTGATTTTTGATTTTCTCTAATAAGGCCGGAACAAATCTTAAAATCTTCTTTTGTCACCTTCCACCAAAATGTGTCAAGGGGGGGGGAAAGTCATCATTTTTCAATTCATATATCCGTCAAATCAAAATGTTTGAATAATAAACACGACATTTTTTTTATTCTTAACATCGATCGCGTAACATTTTTCATAAAACGGCTTTCAAATTGTACTCTAGCTATTAACAATTTTAAGAAGACTGCGAAAATGTTGCACTTATATGCAACTTAAAACTTGAAATCATATTTAGATTATTTCAATTTGGTCCAACATGTATGCAATATTCCCGGTCTTTTCGTTATGGAAATTTCCTTGACTTCCCTGGGCGTTAAAGGTCATCGTACCTGCCACATGATATACGAATGCGAAAATGGCAACTTTGGCACTGAAAGCTCTCAGTTAATAACTGTGGAAGTGCTCCATAAGAACACTAAGCTGAGAAGCAGGCTCTGTTCCAGTGGGGACGTAATGCCAAGAAGAAGAAGAATCCATGTAAATCATAAAAAAAATCTATTTTCATAGGCCACACTGCTACAGTAAAACAAACAAATTGAGAACTTGTAATCCAATAACACATGTTATCTCATGTAATACAGTAAAGACGAAAAACAAAACAAGCAAAAAACACGGAAAATAATGAATATCAACACTGAAAATAAGATAATTTATTTATTTTCCCCTTCTGACTTTTTGAAAATTTTGAAGGGGGGGGGAGACAAAAGTAAAATTTCAAATTTGTTCCGGCCTAAATGTGTTCTGAATTATCCCTTAGTTTTACTTAGAAAACAGATTTCCTTTACTTCTTGAGATTCTTATTCAATTACAGTATAACATTTTGTAATACATTCAAAAATACTGAATCATTCTTAGCATGAACAAGAAGTTTGTAGATGTTTATCATGCCTATTTTTATTCATATCGTTAATAATTACAGTGATTTTCGTTCTTTGCCATACAATACCGTCAATGGAAGGAAAACTCGCCGAATTTAAATGAAGTCCTGCCAATATAAGCTGAAGCTTTCACTAGATTGGACAATGCCAATGCAGTTGCATTTCCTTTTTTTAAGTTTGTATAAGTGTTTTTTGAACTAGACAATACTTAACTATGTCAATTATATGCACTCGGCCTCCGTATGAATAGAACATTGGAAAATAAACATTTGATTAAAATCTCAAAAATATTAAAAACTACTTATTCGTCAAGTTTTCCTTCCATTGACGGTATTTTATGGCAAAAAACGAAAATCTCTGTAATTATTAACGATATGAATAAAAATAGGCATGATAAACATCTACAATCTTCTTGTTCATGCTAAGAATGATTCAGTATTTTTGAATGTGTTACAAAATGTTCGACAGTAATTGAATAAGAATCTCAAGAAGTTGAAAAAATCTGTTTTCTAAGTAAAATTAAGGGATAATTCAGAGCACATTTATTAGAGAAAATCAAAAATCACTATCACCAAATTTTCTTAAAATGCATTTTAAGATATGCTTATTCAAGTAACGGGAAAAGTTTTTGATTTCACTTGCGCCATTTTGAAATGTTACGCTTGGAAAAGTGGGTGAAAAAACTACAAAAACGCTTATATCTTTTCATATGAAAATTTTAGAGGTATGACGTCTTCAGAGAAAATGTGTATTTTGCTCATATCTAAAACTCTTCAGAACATAGTAGGCCTGAAAAATTGATATTTTCGTTAGTATTGAGGAAAACCCGATTTTCGACCATAAAGTTCTAAAGTGACCTATATCTCTAAAACTATCAGATATAGAAAAAAATGATGTTCTACAAAGTTTTCATATAATCTTCATTTTCTATAATCTTCAATATTGTAGAACATTTTGTTGCGCTATCTTTTGAAATAAAAAAGTTTGAGAGCGAATTTCGAAAGCTATGAAATTTGGCGCTTAGGACACTTTTGCATATAACACGACAAATGTTCAGAAGACACCAAAACCCTATCTCTTATATTTTTCAAGTTATTAATTTTTTTTCCACTTAATTTCGTTCCGTGGACCAATGTGCATTGCCGTTTTCAGAAATATCATGGCACGTCTAGTTTTTGAGATATTGACTGTTGAAAATGCTTAATTTGACTGTTTCAAACAACTTGCATGCACGTTTTTCAACTTGTACGGCAATTTGTTTGCTCAATTTGTCACAGAATTCAAACTTTATGTATAGAACAATAATTATCAACGAAGTTCATAATATTTTCGATGGTAAAATGTTATTTTTTGGTGGTTCAGAAAAGTATTGTATTTTGCCATATAAGAGAAACGAAGAATTTTATATGAAAACTGCAAACATGTTGGAAAAAAACAATTTAAGCTAAATTTTATCGTAAAATTTCAACTGATTTGTATCTAAATTAAAAGTTCAAGTCCTAAGCATGTTTGGTAGATTATAGCACAAAAAAGTTAGATAAATCATACCTTAAATTTCATGTGAACATCAATAAAACCAGTGTTTAATACAACTTTGGCAACCTGTAGCTAAAAATTTTGACGTGCTGCAACATTTCTGAGATCGGCATTAGATTCAGCGACCCAAAATCTACTAGAAACACATAATTTGATCCTTGAGACACGCGAAAGTGTCATTTTTGTTACGCTGTGTAATGGTGTATCAATCGAACAAGATTGAATGAATTACGAAACATTTATAGGGCGTTGCATACCTCTAGGCGTTTAACGCTATATGGAAATTTCTGACTTAGATTACAAAATTGGTCCTAGTTTGTAAAAATGGTTTTCGCTAAGAGATTCGAGACCTAATTAATGTTCTACTATAACTAGGCTGTCATGGGTAAGTGACGAACTCATTATGTTTTTATTAAATAGTGGTCGTAGAACAGATTGTTTGTGAGCGTTGTAAAAATGCTAAAATCTTGTAAATTTTTAATCTTTGAATAAAAATTCTCAAATGCACTTGATTCTAACGAAAATAGCTTTGGCATGAAGTGTCATACTAATACTTTTTACTTTTGTAGTTGTTTTTCTTAACTGATTGACAGAAACTTCCTCATTTCGTTTAATATGTTGGGGGTCTTGCACTATCAAAGTTACCCGCATTATCAAAGTTATCCTGTTTTACGGTACCGGTAATTTATTTTTGAATTTCAAATTATGTCATTGAAATATCCGCTGTGAAGTGAAGAAGTGAAGATCACAATCATCTCAGAATGAGGGTCAAAATGCAAGTTACTTTATCCTAATAAGTTTACTTTAAATTATCTAGAATTCCGCATGAAAACGGTTCATTATTTTCTGATTGCATGGTTTTTGGTTATAGATTTTATCAATCTTTCACAATATTTTCATTTATGTGAATTTCACATCGTTTAAAAAAGTTTCCTTTAATTTCACATCGTTCAAATCAATTTTCTAATGTTTAACCAAGGATAATAATAAACTAAGCTCTGATTGAGGTTTTGTAAATTGTACGGTTAAAAATATTTATTACGAAAAATTAGCAAAAATTGCGAATTACCTATTACAAGAATGTCAGATTGGAAAATAAGGTTTGACTTCCTTTATTTTCAAAGCATAATAATTATTCCGTATAGTATTAATTATTGTTCAATACAAATGTGTAGATTTTTTTTTTTGAAAAAAATGTTTTGGCAATTAGTTTTGCATATACAAAATAGATATATCTAAAGGGAAAAAAGGAAAACCCCAATTTCCTCATATAAAACCATTTTGATTTTAAATAATTGAATGTGTTTAGTGCCGTAGCATGTTGTTGGCCAGGTTTGCACCTGATAAAGGCACCAGCCTGATGGGGGCGCCAAAATGCGTCACGCATTTGCTAAATTTTGAAAGAGATTACAAAGAAATGGCAGTCGATTGCAATTCAATTTTAACGTCTTCCAATCTATTTTATTCCTCGGGAGTAGTGATGATTTACTAGTTCGAGACCAGTAAAACCAGCTCAGATAATTTTGTTTTCGAAAATATTCATTTGAATACGATTTATTCGTGCTGTTCGGAATTTGAACCAAGGTGTTCGGAATTTGAACCAAGGTGTTCGGAGTATGAGACAGAATGAACACAGTGTTCGGCATTCGAATCAAAATGCTGTTCCATACTTTTACGTATAAACAATACTACACAAGTTTAAATAAACAATTTTATCGGCACATCCAACAGCTAACAAGTAGTCTTTGAGGAGAAATTAAAATTTGCACAAATATCAGCAAATTTATGCCTATCAGATGCATATGAAATCATTGTTGGGATTAAGTGTTCGGAATAAGAGTCAAAACTGTATATTTATTGTTTTCAATATATAAATTTGCTATTTAGTTCCTTGCCCGAAATAAGGATATACGTGTTTTTGGATTTTTTGATTAGGGTGACCTTTTCCGAATTAGGTTGACCAGAAAAATCGCGATTTTGCTAAATTTGTATTTCTAAAAAAATATAACGAACCTCTTGTAGACTAGAACGTGACTAGTTGGCCCACTCTATAAGAGACTATAAAGTGTCTATTTATGCCACACAGATAAAGCAAAATAGCATTAATGGTAGCTATTTTGAGGCCACCTGTTCTAGATGTATGTCGCTTCATCTTGAAAATGATTTTATCATAACGTCGATCTTGCCGGATTGATTCCAACGTACACAAAACAAAATAAGATTGAAAACACGTCTGTGATAAATTAATTTGTAGTGCTTGTTAATTGAAGTAATTTATTAGGATATAGAACTCACATTTTTAGTGCCGAGTGAGATTTACTGTGAAATGTGATGAAAAAGAAGCAAAATTGCGTGTGCCCCTTCTGAGAGTGGTATAATTTTAGTTTTTTAGCGTTTGCTAAAATAAATCTCCATGTGATGAATAAAACATATTCAGCAGTTCTTGGTTTGCTTGGGCAGTAATTGTGCTTCAAATTATATTTGATCAATTCAACCATCATTCCATGGCATTTTATGATAAAGTAAATGAGGATTTTTCAATTTGAAAATAGTTAAATTGTGCCAACCGAAGTGAAATTAATATGGCGGGACCATAAATTGATAAGTTTTTATCGACAAATGCTGTTTTGTCACCATAAAAACACAAATGAGAGTACACTGTTATGATTCGGCATTTGTGCATGTTAAATTGCCTTAATTAATCCTGATTGAAGACGATTCAGCTCTTTTTTGCTTTTTGTGGTAGCCAAGCAGCATTCAACTATGTTTGACAGCTCGGGCGTGTTGTTATGAAGAATATATGCAAAAATAGTGAAAAAATGATTTTAGTTTCGCATTTTCCAAAGGCAATAAGTGTTTTTGGGTAATTACGCAACGTGGATGATGTT
The DNA here is from genome assembly GCF_002204515.2 of Aedes aegypti. NCBI lineage: Eukaryota > Metazoa > Arthropoda > Insecta > Diptera > Culicidae > Aedes > Aedes aegypti. The sequence goes on along the minus strand of NC_035108.1, from coordinate 213,894,579 downwards.
ATGCTGGTGTAGTGAGTAATAAATTCGCAATGCTAATGCTGTTATTGCATCTTAAGAGCCCAAATACTGATCTAAGAGGAATAAATAATGTAAGCTATCAAGACACAAGTGCAAGTCAATCAGTTTAAAAGCAGCTTTAATGGCAACAAGGTGTATTATATCAATCTTTTATCATAGCAGCAACAAATAAGTGTCATTCAGCCACTACAAGTATTTTCAATGAGGTATTATAGGCTGAAATAATATTGGTTTTGTAGCCACAAAATTTTGATTTTATATTTTTCCTCTGAAAGGTTTTGAAAACAACTAAGAGCTGACTTACAAAGTATCATCTTTTCATCATTCATTCATTTTTCATCATTCATCAGCTATTATAGCATTCATGTAACTGTCATAAAACATTAATAAATCCACACGAATGCAACATTGCTGTGGAATTGTTACTTGGGCATTGTGCTTGGTCTGCCAACTTGCAAACCCAGAAGGACTTCCATCCGTATGACAACACCCTTTGACGTCGATGTCAAACGTAAATGATTGGCAGAAAACGTGCAGACTATCTACTAAGTGCTTTTCTAAAATATCCTAAATCTACTGTTTAACTGAACCCATTAATACCCAAATTTTTATTTTCGATCCAAGTATCATTTTTCGTCATCTCAAATCGATGTAATCACGTTTTGGACAATGATTTATTTTTATTCGCAAATTTATGAATTTTGGTTTTCCATTTTTAAAATTTTTAATTTTGAGCATCCCTATCCTTTTTCATTTTTTCTTGAAGCCTTTCATAAGTACCGATTTTTGACAATACAAAAAATTTGAGTTTTCCAGTACTTTTGAAAACATAAAATTTCTATTTTTTTCTGGAACATATTTTTATTTTTCGTGTAACTAACGGAAAGTTCGATATGAAACTATTTAAATTCTACCAAGCTCTTCTTCTGTGACAGGTTGATTGTAGAAAAACATAAAATATATAAAGTTTTGCATTAAACGTTAAATTAGACTCAGGCATTTGTAGGTTATAAAAGAATACAATTTTTAAACATTTTTCAAAAATACAAAAATGTTTCAAAAGTCTTATAAAACTTTCCTTATATGCGTGTAATGGCCCAAGGTTAAAGCCAAAAATAAAATCATTTCGATTTCCAAGCTAAGAAAAAATACAATTTTGTATAAAAGATACCCTGTCTAAAGGCGGGGCTGGGTATTAGAGGGTTAAGCTATTATTATGTAATACATTAATTTCTTAAGATCCACTTAAATTTACCTACTTAGACTATAATGTTAATCTTAAACTTAGCGTATCTCAGGTGAGAAAATTTTTACATGCAATACGGAAAGTGTACTTATTGATATTTTTTGTTCATAGCTCTCAGCCATCAACGGCTGCAGTACACTATTCGAAGTAATCATCTTACATTTTTTTTCACAATAACGGTAAGAATCTGACATTAGTAAATTATCAGTAATTAAACAAATCACCTACTACTATTGTATGTGTTGTAAAACAGCTAAATCTGCTCACCGAGCAGTTGGAATGCTAATGACAAGTTCGTTGAAGAGTAGTAAAATTACTAAAAGCAAGATGCATAATCAATCAAGATGTTTATCTAATATCTAATAATATCTAATTTCTAGGAATTTGTAACTCTTTAATACAATAAAGTGTTGATGAACTCGGTAATTTTGGTGACCACCTCAGATATTCTTTCAACAAAAACCATTTTGAATGTAAATAGTAGTATGTGTTTTTCACTTTATTGAAATATAAGACATATCACGTGAAGAAATGGGGACGGACCTGGTGTAGTGGTTAGAACACGCCTCTCACGCCGATGACCTGGGATCAAATCCCATCCCCGAGATAGTCACTAAAAATTTCAGTGACGACTTCCTTCGGAAGGGAAGTAAAGCCGTTGGTCCCGAGATGAACTAGTCCACGGCTAAAAATCTCGTTAATAAAGATAGAAAAAAAAAATATCACGTGAAGAAATTCCTAAGATTTACCAAAATATGTTTTTTTTTGCACACTGTTTAGCTGTTTGGCTGTTATACAAAAGGTCAACAAATTTGACAAAACCGAAATGACCACCCTTTAATTTTAGCATATACAAGCGATCAGTGATTTAAAATTGAAATTCTAACGGTACCCGACCGATGGCGGCCTGGTTTCAGCGAGAATTGCTCTTGTGTCAAAATACCTTCGAAGTAAGATTATTTTATAGTTTTCGATAGCGCCATAGAGAGTTTCAATTAGACGTGCAATCTCAACATCACTTTTGTATGTTTTTGATAATGTGAACCCAAACTTTTGCATGGTAGTGTAGGTAGTCAAAGCATCATCCAAACCGTTAAGGACTTCTCCAAATATTGCTGTGTGCGTTTGAAATGTCAAATATCAAATGCGGACACACCAAACGCGGTAAGATTTTTAACTAGGTAGGCGAAGTCAAAGATGGTTTTCGTTGCTTGGTTGGCGGTGATATGGATCATGGTTGCTTTGGTTACTTTGTGTTACCGCATTTGAAGCCCAGTTGAACTGAATTTGCACGTCAAACGCAAACAGCAATACATCAAGTGTTAAATATGCTTGGCTAAATAATGCTTCTTCATATTTTTTCCATATAAATCTGAAATATTTTATCGATCACTCGACACTGAAGAAGTCTGTAAGTCGCAGACGAAATAGGCCTATCTGTCAAGATAAAGGTGTTTGCTCGCCTTACTAGTGATTTTAGTTTTTTTTTTTTTTTGCAAAAAGTGAAGTGTTAAAGTTCAATTAGTAGAAAAAAATGTGTTCACTATGTTTCGGTTGGAGATTAGAATACAGTGAATACGTTTCCATGTAAACTTGTATGTTTTTGAATAAAAATTCATTTTGACTGACGAATTTTGCCTCCTGTTGATTTTTTTGCCTTGGCAAAAACACCGAGTGCATCGATTCTAAAACACGGTCATAGAAAGCCCAGTTACATTAGAGAATGTTATTTTCAGCTGCATGTTGAATGTTGAAGGAATGATGTATTCCATGGATAAGAAATAAAAGTACGGCTCTTACCTAAAATTAGTTTCACATTTTTGTCTCGTTGTGAAGAATGATTAAAAGTACGTCGACATTCATAATGTCTAGTTTTAGTAATGACGGAAAAAGGAAGGTAGGTATATATTAACATTATATGAACCAGGAATAAGGGTTTATGGGACGAGTCTGGTGTAGTGGAAAGAACGCCTCTCACGCTAAGGACCTGAGATCGAATCCCATCCGCGAGTTAGTAGATCGCTCCTCGTGACTTGATGATATCAAATAATGGGTTTTAAGCACATAATCACAATACTTCTAAAAAATGGACGCAGTGATCTCACACCGGACAGAAGAAGCACATGATTGTGGCGATTTGGGGTAATAAGGTTCGGAAATGTGTCAAAGAGTCAATACATTACAAATAGAGTGTCCATTTCCTGGCCGTTTTGTATCCTGGGATGGCCACTCTAATAAAAAAAGATAGAGTAGTGGACCTATGATTTGTGCCAAGAAATGTGTAAAATATTGAGAAGATGTGTCAGTTATAAGTTCATAGTCTGAGATTCCATGAACATGATTTTTACCATTTGCATAAGGATAACGAAGAACTTCAAAAAGCACCAAGTTTTCGAACGCGTTTTGCAAGGTGAGAAGTAAATGCATATACTATAAAATTCTCCGTATTGAAATGTTGTGACATAAACCAAACTTTAAAGTATATATATATATTTATATATATATATACAGGGTGTTTGGTTCCATGTTTTTAATAATTGGAGGGTAGATAGGTCTCCATGAGATATGAAAAAGTGCCCATGGAACATAGGGTCGCAAATCACTGCTAAGTGAGTTATTCACAATTTTAAGATTTTCAACTTGTTCATCTTTGGAACCTCATATCTAATTAACTATGCGTCATACATTTAATCTCAGCGCATGAATCGAAAGCTTATGATCTAATCTATCTTAGTTTCTTGGACGTAATTTTTGTAGAAAATGATTCAAAGGCTCAAATTACGAAAAGTTTGCAAAAAGTGACGGAAAAATCAGCATTTTTCGACGTATTTTTATGAATTTTATTAAAATTATCGTAATTAATGTTAAAAAAATTCTTCTACAAAATATGCATTAACTTGTTAGCTACCAAAGTGTCTTTGAGAGCAAAAGTGTATCTCTTGTAGATTCGTCACAATATCATGTTGAAAGTTGTGCTTCAAAGAGCAAAAAAATCAAAATAAATATCGGCTGATAACTCTATTCGTTCGTCCGTTCGTGTGTTGATGCCTCCGCGTGTGGATGAAGTGCTCGGAAACGACAGATGTCGGTCGTGCCGCAGCGAAGGGGAAATGAAATCGCTTCGCAACATGCGCCATTTTTTCTTCTCTTCGCGGCGTTTGGTTTGCAAACAGACGCATAAATAAGTTTAGTGCGGTCGCTGCACGACCACCGCAGTAGCGAAAGTGTGTTCATAAAGACTGATCCCTTTAAATTCCTCGCACTAGTAGCTGAGCTACGGTGCAGAGCAGATGGGGGGTGCGCTTGCGCGTGTAGCGAGGACTCAATTTATGCATTTCTCGCCTATGAAGTGGAACTTTTGATGCATTTTGAAGGGTTTTAGGTCGTCTATTAATTACATAGAGGTGGACAAGGGAGAGTAGAATTTATGACGTGCCATTCACGCCGTTGTAAAAGTACAACACTACCAAGTAAACCTCGCCCGTGATACACAGCACGAGCGAGGTAAATTCTTAGGTTCAATAAAGTAATTTAGGTATCGCACTAATGCTCAGCGTGAACTGTTGGAGCAGCAGGATGAAATATCTCACAAAATTAGTGACCGTCTATCCTACTACAGCTTGGTTTTCTGTATAAGGTTGCTTACAAATTATGTTCAATAGATCAATAATCTCTCAGTTAACTATTTTTATAAAATCAAATAATAGACCTACATGTAATATTTCATATAATTTTCAGTGTCGTATCCAGAAAATTGCTCAGGGGAGACGAACGACGCAAAAAAGTGGATATTTTTACAAAAATTGGGATGGCTTAAGACGGTTCAACCACATCATTTTGTTTTTCTTTTATCCAGCAAAATAATAGAATAACTGCATAAAATTAAGAATTTCTTTTGAAATTGAGACTTTGGCAGTTTAATAGGTTTTATGTGCAGTCACAACAATTAAAAGTCACAATTTGTAGATCAGTTCTTTTCTTAAAAAATGTTTGCAATGTTTGTAATATGAAATCAAATATTTTGAAAAAAAAAAAAATCAAATAATTCATCAAATTCCAACATTTTTACTTCATTATTGAAACAATTTATGATAGATTGAACGAAAACGACACAATTTTATCAAGCAGGTTGATACTTTTGTACAAGAATAATAAAATATAAATAAACCTTTTGTTATGCTCTAAATCAAATAGTAATCAGATCAGTACCCAAATATTTGTAGTTCAAAATTCCATTTTTTTCTCTCTCTCTCTCTCTCTCTCTCTCTCTCTCTCTCTCTCTCTCTGTTGAGTTACTGAGTCTTATTTTTTTAAATTTGAATTAAAACCAAGAGAAGTGTTAATTTTGAACGATAACATTTGAAATATTTGCAGTTTGCTCTAATAGATGGAAAATTAGAAATCAAATTGAATATAATTTAACAATTAAATGTATTAAAATGAACTTAAAACAGTCACAGTCACAATTAGAAATTGAAGCTCTTTCCAAACTTTAGTCAAGTTTTAATCATCAAGTTAACTGTAACTCTAGCAATGGCAAAATCATTTGAAATTTGACTCATGGAACATATTCAAGGCATAAATGTGTATGATTTTACACGAATTAAATTAAAAAAAAATACCTGCTGGAAACCCACCAAAACCCGGAAATATGAGAATATGTCATTTTTCAAACAAAACTAGTTTCATGTTATTTAAATCTCCCACAGCAATTTAAGGATGCTAATGGTTGTCACTATGGCAAGCCTGTAAAATTTCGTGAAGGGAAATATCCTTCATCATTTTAGTAACAGAACCTCCGAAATGTCAAGAAGGCGAAAGTGTACACACGACACGTAGCAAAACATTTTTTGGGATGAACAATATTTCATTAATAGTATGTCTCACTATCAAGAACTTTGGTGATCACTAAAGCCTCTCACTAATTTGAATTTCAAATCCAAATGTTTAATTTTAAAAATAGAATTCAATTCACATTTTCAAAACTGGATAAGCCAAACATGCTTTTAAAAACGTTTTTCGTATTTCAAGTAGTTTCACACCAAAAACTTGCTCCAAAATCCACTAAGGTGGAGAGGGAGGGAGGGTTGACCCTCAAACACACCCCCTCCCACTGATCACTTGTTTCTGTTTTGTAGACAATATGATCTTAATTTTCTTTCTGGCGTTATGTCCCAACTGAGACAGAGCCCTGCTCCTCAGCTTAGTGTACTTATGAGCACTTAGATAGTTGTTAACTGAAAGGTTTTCTCAGCCAAAGTTGTTGTTTTGTATGTGTATATGGGCAGAGGCATATACGTTTTAAATATTTTATATGGGACAAAGTCCACGAGACCCCTCCCAGCTCTGAAATTCTTTGGAAATGAGCATGTAGCTTAAGGACAGCCATAAAAGCACTGCAATATTAAATAAATGAAAAAAAAAACTCTAGTGGAATTAAATGGTATAGTACTAGATTCGGGGTTTCTTTTATTTATAGGTATTCCACTAAACAGCTCGAAGATTTATTACACAATATTCTTAATTTTTATCATGATCTCAATTAAATGCTTTTCACACAAAACAAAAGCATGATTACTGCATTCAGATGAAAATAATAATTTAGAAAATATTCAAGATCTATCCTGCAATTTCCAAGTTGTTCCAATAATTTCTCCACAAATTCCTTCAGGAATTCTTTCAGTTAATGTTCTCAGGAATTTTCCAGGGATACCTTCAGACTGAGACCACTTGAGGAATCCTTTGTCGGCCAATACCAGGCTGGTTTTTGGGAGTATAACTAGCAGACTCACCATCTGTTTGGATTGGAGACGAGGTGTCAATGTCGTGTGTGAATTTAGATGGAAGCAAGGAGACGCACTTTGGAATTCATTGTTCAACATTGCACTCCAGGGTGATATTAGGAGACCAGCGAGCAAAGAAATGACACTATCATGACACGGTCACATCTTCTTCTTCTTCTTCTTCTTGACATTAAGTCCTCACTGGGACAGAGCCTATTCTCAGCTTAGTGTTCTTATGAGCACTACCACAGTAGTTAACTGAGAGCTTTCTTTGCCAAAGTTATCATTTTTTTTTGTGGAGTATCGACTGTATGTTTTAATCTTAATTTTCCGGCAACGCAGTCTTTATTAAAGTTAAAGCGAGGTGCTTATTTGCCCGACGTTTCGACACGGGTATTGTTTCTTCCTCAGGGGGTAAATATAGTTTTCGTTCTTTGTCCTATGTTTTGTCGAACTATAACTGTCTGGTGTAGGTTTTTTTGGTACATAGCTACGAAAATCACTTCCTTTTTTGTGCACAACTTTTACTTTAATAAAGACTGCGTTGCCGGAAAATTAAGGTTATCATTTTCGCATTCGTATATCGGGTAGCAGGTACGATGATACTTTATGCGCAGAGAAGTCAAGGAAATTTCCATTACGAAAAGATGCTGGACCAACCGAGAATCGAACCGAGACACCTTCAGCATGGCTTTACTTTGTAGCCGCGGACTTTAACCACTCGGTTAAGGAAGGCCTACGGTCACATATGGTCCTTGGTCTTGTGGACAATATCGGCCTCATTTAAATCGATCGCAGGTCAGTGGAGGAGGTTTTCGAGGCTCTGAAGAATCTGAATATCTCCAAGAATTCGTTGAGGAATATCTGCAAAACATCCTTCAGCAATATTTTTAGGGATCACCCCTGATACTCCTTCAAAAATTATTTTATGAATTTCTCCAGGATTTTCTCCAGAAATTGTTTGGTAAATTCTGGCAAATTTTTTTTCAGGGATTTCCTATGAGATACATAAAAGGATTCCTTTAGGAACTCCTCTAAAATTTCTTCGGGGATTTCGTGGATTTCACCTAGCACTCGTTCTCTTAGGAATTCCACTAGGGATTTGTTCAGAATTTCCTCCAAAGATTTTAACAGGAATTCTTCCAAAGATTCTATCAGGAATACCTCTTTATAAATATTTACAGAAATATTTACAATTTTTTTTTCTTTATTAACGTGAATTTTAACACATATGGCTAGTTCTTCACTCATACAGAAAAATATTTAAAAGGATTTCTCGTAAAATACTTCCAGAGCTCCCTCCAGGAATTCCTTAAATTACATTCCTTCAGCATTTTCTCCAGAAGTACCACCAAGAATACCTCCAAGAGTTTCTCTAAGGATTCCTCTAAAAATACGTCCAAGGTTTCCTCCACAAACTACACAAGAAATAACTTTAAAATTCTACTAAGAATAGCTCCAGGGATTCTTTAGGATTAACTTCATGGTTTCTTCCAGGAATACCTTCAGGTAGAGGAATATCTTTCAGGATTCATCCATAAATTACTGCTTAGATTCCGCTAGCAATAGCTTCTAAGATTCCTCCTGAAATTTGACCATGGGTTCCTCCTGATAAACTTCAGGATATTTTTATCAATTTCTCCGTGGATTTGTAAAGGAGCTGTCTAGTAACATCCTGTAACTCCTCCGGAGATTCTTTCGGAGATTCCTGCAGAAATTTCTCCAGAAATACTTTCATTTTTTCCTCCAGGAATATCTCCAATGATTTGTTAGGAAAACCGTCAGGGTTTTCTCTAGCAATCAATAACATATCCATTGATTTTTTTCAAGAGTACCAGGGTTTTCTCTAGGAATACCTCCAAGGATTCCGTCAGTTATAAACCCATGAATCCCTACTGGAAAACGTTTAAAGATTTCTTCAGAAATATCCTACCTCCATGAATATCTCCAAAGATTGCTCCAAGTAAACTATGAAGATTTCTTTCAGGGAGTCTTTCTAGAATTCTGTTTAAACTTTTCTTCGGTGACTCCTGCAGGCATTCCTCTAAAGAGTTCTTCCAAGAATTCCTTTAGGGTTTCATCCAACGATTTCCTTAGGAATCTCTCCAAGGATTCCATCCGGAGCTTCTCCATTGGTTTCTTCAGGCAATTCTTCCAGAGTTTCTCCCTGTTTTTAAGAATAACGATTTGGATTTTCTCTTGGAACTTCAAAGAGTCCTTCTTAGAATAATTTTAGGATATTTTTCATGATCTTTTCAAGAATTCTTATGGAGATTTCTACAGTGACCCCTTCAGGAATCAATCCATTCTTAAAACAGGAAGAAACTCTGGAAGAATTCCTGGAGAAACCAATGAAGAAGTTCCGGAAGGAATCATCGGAGAGATTCCTAAGGAAATTGTTGGATGAAACCCTAAAGGAATTCTTGGAGGAACTTCTTAGAGCAGTGTTTCCCAAACTTTATTAAATTTCGCCCCCTTTAGGCTAATATATTTTGGAATCACCACTTTAATTTATGAAACACATATGTATGCCAAAAAATATCTTCGATTTGCATATCCCTTAATATTGTCGGTTATCGGACAATGATTAAAAACGATTAACTGAACAGTATTTTATATAGTCGACTATCCACATCTCGATATCTCACCCTATGTCGATGAATTCTTCGGTCCTTTTATTCTGCATATAATTATCATCTCCATGTGTCGATATCTTCGTCGATCGATGTACTGCTCATAACTGCATATTTGTCAAAATCGACATTTTTGAAAATTTCGAGTTTGTACCGGGGAGAGTTATCACATGACAAATACTTTCGATCAACTTACCGAAATCTATGAGATTGTTCTAGAAAAAAAAAATGCATAGTTGTTTTGTCACATTGGCAATTGTAACCGCATAACAGTCACATTGAGATTATACATGAGCCTCATAATGTAGTAGCAACAAAATTTCTATCAGAATTATTTTTTGACTACTCTTCCTATATGCAACATGAGTTGTACAAAATTTCAGCCTCAAATAAGCAATTATGGATTCATTGTGATTTTTTGAAATTTTAGTTTCCTTCAATACTGCAATGAAATGCAAACTTGGTATATCATTTACTAAATGCCTACTTTTGTCGAATGTTACAAATATGCAGATATGGGTAGTTTAGTCTTGTAGTTTTTTCATTTCTGATTTTCTTTCCGTACGTCGCTATGCCCATTATCAAAGGATACTAATTCAAATTTTCGTGATTCAAAATAATATAGGTGCATAAGATGACGTCTGCTTGTTTATTATTTTGATTATTTTCCTTCGTATTTCCACGCAATCAACGCATGCTTCATAAACTGTTTAAGGTTAACGTCAACGAATTAACGAAACGACGTTAATCGTTGATTAACGTTAACAACTCTGTTTTGTACGCATATTTATCGATCTACAGCAAATTGTTAACGATTTTCTTCGAATATTTCGATAGGTAATCTCAGAGTAACATATTATGAAAACAATATGTGAAAAATAGAATCCATTTCATTACAGCAGTGTTGCCAATTTTGATGATTGTCAATGTACTTTCAATGGTCTTCTAAGAATGAAGCAATTGTGTTTCTATTGTGCTTTAAATGTGACATTGGGACTGAATAAGTAACTCTGTGAAGGCGTAAGTTATTTTTCACATTAATACTATATTAGCACTTCCGGCAGGACGTACTTTTATCCTAAAAAATCTAATCATATCAGTTCCTTTCAAATTTAAAATATTTTTCTCTAAAAAATATAGGGGAAAAATGATTTTATGATATCTGTAAAATTGTTGCTCCAAAAATAATTCGATTTTTACCATCAGGCTTCTGATTGATGATGTTTTGTAAGAACAAGCCTTTTATGAAAATAAAAAATATAAATTGTCGAATTTTTCAGCCAATTTGAGCAATCATTGGTTTTGATAACCTCCAAAAATCGACCGTTCTAATCTTTGTTCTATATTCGTGTGAAATTTGATTATTTTTGAGATTTTTTATTATCACAACATTGTAAAATACTAGTCGAACGATGTACAGAAACCCGATTGAAATTTCATTAATAAATTTAAAAGTTACAGCATGCACAAAGTGTCCATTTTATAAAATGAACAGTCCTTAATTTCAAAGTTCCATACAAAAAAGTTCCTGGTATTCAATATTGAACATTGGGATAATTACTTAAAATTCTCAGATAAATGTTTTGAACTTTCAACACATGTTATCTGTGTTCTCAATGATATCAGTGATTTATCTTTTCGATTCAGAGAAAATCTCAAATACCGATCATTCACATGATATGGAAAAAATGAATGCATATTACAAACATTTTGTTTTTGACAATCATTCAGTGTTTTCTATCATAATTTTAAACGGAACATGCTTGGAGTTCTAAGCAGTCTAAGATAAAGGAAATCATGAAAATGGTTTAGTTTAGAATTGATTCTCCTTCAGATGCATTAGTAATAGTTTCTTGTTGTAAAGTTGTACTTGAGTGTGTTCTTCAAAGGTTGTAAGTAATAATTTTCAACTGCTCCCATGTCAGCTTTTTCTAGATTTTCGCTCCCCAATTTCTGTTTTACAAATTTTCGCCCCCTTGGACCTGAAAATCGCCCCTAGGGGGGCGAATTCGCCCACTTTAGGAATCACTGCTTTAGAGGATTCATCGGGTTATAACTGACGGAATCTTAGAGAAAACCCTAGTGGTACTCTTGAAAAAAATCAATGAATATATTATTGATTGCTAGAGAAAACCCTGACGGTATTCCCTACAATTCATCAGAGATATTCCAGTTAGCAGTAATTTATCGACGAATCCTGAAAGATATTCCTCTACCTGAAGGTATTCCTGGAAGAAACCATGAAGTTAATCCTAAAGAATTCCTGGAGCTATTCTTAGTAGAATTTTAAAGTTATTTCTTGTGTAGATCGCGGAGGAAACCTTGGACGTATTTTTAGAGGAATCCTCAGAGAAACTCTTGGAGGTATTCTTGGTGGTATTTCTGGAGAAAATGCTGAAGGAATGTAATTTAAGGAATTCCTGGAGGGAGCTCTGGAAGTATTTTACGAGAAATCCTTGTAAATATTTCTGAAGGCATTCAAAGAGGTATTCCTGATAGAATCTTTGGAAGAATTCCTGTTAAAATCTTTGGAGGAAATTCTGAACAAATCCCTAGTGGAATTCCTAAGAGAAGGAATGCTAGGTGAAATCCGCGAAATCCCCGAAGAAATTTTAGAGTTCCTAGAGGAATCCTTTGATGTTTCTCATAGGAAATCCCTGAAAAAAAATTTGCCAGAATTTACCAAACAATTTCTGGAGAAAACCCTGGAGAAATTTATAAAATAATTCTTGAAAGAGTATCAGGGGTAATCCCTAAAAATACAGTTTCTTCAGAGCCTCTAAAACCTCCTCCACTGACCTGCGATCGAATTAAATAAGGCCGATATCGTCCACAAGACCAAGGACCATATGTGACCGTAGGCCTTCCTTAACCGAGTGGTTAGAGTCCGCGGCTACAAAGTAAAGCCATGCTGAAGGTGTCTCGGTTCGATTCCCGGTTGGTCCAGCATCTTTTCGTAATGGAAATTTCCTTGACTTCTCTGCGCATAAAGTAACATCGTACCTGCTACCCGATATACGAATGCGAAAATGATAACTTTGGCAAAGAAAGCTCTCAGTTAACTACTGTGGTAGTGCTCATAAGAACACTAAGCTGAGAATCAGGCTCTGTCCCAGTGAGGACGTAATGTCAAGGAGAAGAAGAAGATGTGACCGTGTCATGATAGTGTCATTTCTTTGCTCGCTGGTCTCCTTATATCACCCTGGAGTGCAATGTTGAACAATGAATTCCAAAGTGCGTCTCCTTGCTTCCATCTAAATTCACACACGACATTGACACCTCGTCTCCAATCCAAACAGATGGTGAGTCTGCTAGTTATACTCTAAGAATTTATCTAAGTTCATCTGGTAATATCTGATTCGTTGTCGGATTGGCCCTCTCAAAAACCAGCCTGGTATTGGCCGACAAAGGATTCCTCAAGTGGTCTCAGTCTGAAGGTATCCCTGGAAAATTCCTGAGAACATTAACTGAAAGAATTCCTGAAGGAATTTGTGGAGAAATTATTGGAACAACTTGGAAATTGCAGGATAGATCTTGAATATTTTCTAAATTAATATTTTCATCTGAATGCAGTAATAATGCTTTTGTTTTGTGTGAAAAGCATTTAATTGAGATCATGAGAAAAATTAAGAATATTGTGTAATAAATCTTCGAGCTGTTTAGTGGAATACCTATAAATAAAAGAAAACCCGAATCTAGTACTATACCATTTAATTCCACTAGAGTTTATTTTCATTTATTTAATATTGCAGTGCTTTTATGGCTGTCCTTAAGCTACATGCTCATTTCCAAAGAATTTCAGAGCTGGGAGGGGTCTCGTGGACTTTGTCCCATATAAAATATTTAAAACGTATATGCCTCTGCCCATATACACATACAAAACAACAACTTTGGCTGAGAAAACCTTTCAGTTAACAACTATCTAAGTGCTCATAAGTACACTAAGCTGAGGAGCAGGGCTCTGTCTCAGTTGGGACATAACGCCAGAAAGAAAATTAAGATCATATTGTCTACAAAACAGAAGCAAGTGATCAGTGGGAGGGGGTGTGTTTGAGGGTCAACCCTCCCTCCCTCTCCACCTTAGTGGATTTTGGAGTAAGTTTTTGGTGTGTAACTACTTGAAATACGAAAAACGTTTTTAAAAGCATGTTTGGCTAATCCAGTTTTGAAAATGTGAATTGAATTTTATTTTTAAAATTAAACATTTGGATTTGAAATTCAAATTAGTGAGAGGCTTTAGTGATCACCAAAGTTCTTGATAGTGAGACATAGAGTAAAGTGGGGCAAAAGTTCGAGTGGGGTAAGAGTTTCTTTTTAAGATTTCTAGCTCAATTCAAAACAAAACTTATAAATGTCATGGTGGTTCGAATGCTATTCAAGTAAGAGACTTTCAATCCAAATATCATAAAAATCGATTTAGATTTGGAAATGTTATGGCTATTTGTTGTTTTTCAACGAGAATATTGAAATTTTTGGTCAAACTTTCGTTGCATGGAACCAATTGAAGATAGAATCTTTTTCAATATTTTATGTAAGGGCGTTTCTAGGCCTATCATAAGGTTGCTTTGAGGTGTATTAGTTTTTGCATAAATGCTTGAAAACAATTTTTGGCCCATAGTGGGGCAAAAGTTCGAATCAGCGGGGCAAAAGTTCGACCCATGTATTAAATCAAGGAAAAATTTGAGAATTGCCTAAAATCCACATATTATCTTCAAATTTAGTTAAATTTGTCTGATCGTGTGAAAACTGTCACCAAAATTTTACATTTCCACTTAGTTTTGCGTCAAACTTAAGTTTACGGCTGGTGTAAAGTATGCCTGTCATAAAAGGATCGATATTTTGTGTTTTAGCCAGTGAACTTTTGCCCCACACTAGATTCGAACTCTTGCCCCACCGGTGGGGCAAAAGTTCGAATAAGACAATCAATTTTGAAACTGTTATAACTAAATATGAGTAAATATTTTGACACAAGTTTGTTCAGCAAAATTATAGCCAATATGTTGAAGGTTCACTGTATGGTATTTGTTTTGTTTTAACTGCTGTTGTTTTCCTGGAATCTTTGATTATACCACTAAGGTCGAACTTTTGCCCCACCTTACTCCACTATTAATGAAATATTGTTCATCCCAAAAAATGTTTTGCTACGTGTCGTGTTTACACTTTCGGCTTCTTGACATTTCGGAGGTTCTGTTACTAAAATGATGAAGGATATTTCCCTTCACGAAATTTTACAGGCTTGCCATAGTGACAACCATTAGCATCCTTAAATTGCTGTGGGAGCTTTAAATAACATGAAACTAGTTTTGTTTGAAAAATGACATATTCTCATATTTCCGGGTTTTGGTGGGTTTCCAGCAGGTATTTTTTTTTCAATTTCATTCGTGTAAAATCATACACATTTATGCCTTGAATATGTTCCATGAGTCAAATTTCAAATGATTTTGCCATCGCTAGAGTTACAGTTAACTTGATGATTAAAACTTGACTAAAGTTTGGAAAGAGCTTCAATTTCTTATTGTGACTGTGACTGTTTTAAGTTCATTTTAATACATTTAATTGTTAAATTATATTCAATTTGATTTCTAATTTTCCATCTATTAGAGCAAACTGCAAATATTTCAAATGTTATCGTTCAAAATTAACACTTCTCTTGGTTTTAATTCAAATTTAAAAAAATAAGACTCAGTAACTCAACAGAGAGAGAGAGAGAAAAAAAAATGGAATTTTGAACTACAAATATTTGGGTACTGATCTGATTACTATTTGATTTAGAGCATAACAAAAGGTTTATTTATATTTTATTATTCTTGTACAAAAGCATCAACCTGCTTGATAAAATTGTGTCGTTTTCGTTCAATCTATCATAAATTGTTTCAATAATGAAGTAAAAATGTTGGAATTTGATGAATTATTTGATTTTTTTTTTTCAAAATATTTGATTTCATATTACAAACATTGCAAACATTTTTTAAGAAACGAACTGATCTACAAATTGTGACTTTTAATTGTTGTGACTGCACATAAAACCTGTTAAACTGCCAAAGTCTCAATTTCAAAAGAAATTCTTAATTTTATGCAGTTATTCTATTATTTTGCTGGATAAAAGAAAAACAAAATGATGTGGTTGAACCGTCTTAAGCCATCCCAATTTTTGTAAAAATATCCACTTTTTTGCGTCGTTCGTCTCCCCTGAGCAATTTTCTGGATACGACACTGAAAATTATATGAAATATTACATGTAGGTCTATTATTTGATTTTATAAAAATAGTTAACTGAGAGATTATTGATCTATTGAACATAATTTGTAAGCAACCTTATACAGAAAACCAAGCTGTAGTAGGATAGACGGTCACTAATTTTGTGAGATATTTCATCCTGCTGCTCCAACAGTTCACGCTGAGCATTAGTGCGATACCTAAATTACTTTATTGAACCTAAGAATTTACCTCGCTCGTGCTGTGTATCACGGGCGAGGTTTACTTGGTAGTGTTGTACTTTTACAACGGCGTGAATGGCACGTCATAAATTCTACTCTCCCTTGTCCACCTCTATGTAATTAATAGACGACCTAAAACCCTTCAAAATGCATCAAAAGTTCCACTTCATAGGCGAGAAATGCATAAATTGAGTCCTCGCTACACGCGCAAGCACACCCCCCATCTGCTCTGCACCGTAGCTCAGCTACTAGTGCGAGGAATTTAAAGGGATCAGTCTTTATGAACACACTTTCGCTACTGCGGTGGTCGTGCGGCGACCGCACTAAACTTATTTATGCGTCTGTTTGCAAACCAAACGCCGCGAAGAGAAGAAAAAATGGCGCATGTTGCGAAGCGATTTCATTTCCCCTTCGCTTCGGCACGACCGACATCTGTCGTTTCCGAGCACTTCATCCACACGCGGAGGCATCAACACACGAACGGACGAACGAATAGAGTTATCAGCCGATATTTATTTTGATTTTTTTGCTCTTTGAAGCACAACTTTCAACATGATATTGTGACGAATCTACAAGAGATACACTTTTGCTCTCAAAGACACTTTGGTAGCTAACAAGTTAATGCATATTTTGTAGAAGAATTTTTTTAACATTAATTACGATAATTTTAATAAAATTCATAAAAATACGTCGAAAAATGCTGATTTTTCCGTCACTTTTTGCAAACTTTTCGTAATTTGAGCCTTTGAATCATTTTCTACAAAAATTACGTCCAAGAAACTGAGATAGATTAGATCATAAGCTTTCGATTCATGCGCTGAGATTAAATGTATGACGCATAGTTAATTAGATATGAGGTTCCAAAGATGAACAAGTTGAAAATCTTAAAATCGTGAATAACTCACTTAGCAGTGATTTGCGACCCTATGTTCCATGGGCACTTTTTCATATCTCATGGAGACCTATCTACCCTCCAATTATTAAAAACATGGAACCAAACACCCTGTATATATATATATATATATATATATATATATATATATATATATATATATATATATATATATATATATATATATATATATATATATATATATATATATATATATATATATATATATATATATATATATATATATATATATATATATATATATATATATATATATATATATATATATATATATATATATATATATATATATATATATATATACATATATATATATATATATATATATATATATATATATATATACATATATACATATATATATATATATATATACATATATATATATATATGTATATATTTATTTATTTATTGATGTATTTCGTCAACCAACTGTAAACTACATGTTTGTGTAATACTATGTAGTTTTATAAATTGAAGAGTAAAAATTTTCATTGCCTTGTTCGCGATATGGTCATATCAATATCTGTGTAATGCTAAGAGACATTATTCGATTCCTTAGGCCGAATTTTGCATAGGTAGCTTGATGATGATCAAATTTCCATTTCTTAACTGTATAGCAGACGTTTAGAAATTCAAACTTGATAAAAGATTGGTGAAATCGAAACGTGCGAAACAATATCATTGACAAATGGTCGGCGTTAAGTCAGAGTGGACCAAGTGACATTTTTCATATTTTGAGAAAAATGGGTTTTAAGTCTAACGCTCTGTAAGTTTTGAACTCGTTTAATTTTTGGTTCAATATTTCTACGCAAGTTTGTGTTACTTTCAAACAATATAATGTGAAGTGATAATCATGAAAAATCATAGTTCAAACCTCTAATAGAACGATTTTTTGATGGACTATGTGTACTTGGTCCACTCTGACTGAACTAAAGACCACCGTTCAGTGAGTTGGTTCACTCTGACTGAACAATTTCTAGAAAAATAAAAATCATTTAATGATTGCATGGTCAAACTGGGTGCATATCTCTAAGATAAGCAGATTATCAAAACCCTTCGACATCAGTATCGTAAATTCTTCAATAATCCATATCGTCAATACCGAAATCATTGGCATTACGATAGCTTGAAAATAATGTTTTGCAGGGTCAGGGCAAAATATTCAAAAATGTGTTCAGTCAGAGTGGACCAAGTGAAAATCTTGAGTACCGACCTAAATATACTGGTTCAATAAGCAGGGTCTAGCACATTCCATACATACACCATAGAACTACCATAAAATTCTATCGGACTCTGAAATTGACTCAAAAAATGCAATAATCAATCAGTTTATTGCTTTTCAACACTTGGTCCGCTCTGTCTGCATAGAAATTGTTACAATTTCTGACCACCCATCCAAATATGGTAAATGGTCAAAAATCAAAATAAAATGCATCGTATTAAGTAATAATTATAATTTTCTATTGATGGATAAGTAGAAGAATCATTCGATGCCGAAAAATCTGACAAATCTCTTGAAATGTTTTACATTTTCTTCTATTCCTCGGAGCACTGATCATTTTCACTACTATGGTAATAAGCACTTGGTCCACTATGACTGCACACTTTTATCGATTTTATTGATCATCCAAAGTAAATTTTTTACATATCTCTCGCAGTTGACAGCATTTATCAAATCTGGTCAAAGTGAAACGGAGGTAAGGTAATTTCGCATCAAATGAGAGAATAATCCAATTTTCCCAAGTTTTGTACTTGGTCCCCTCTGACTTAACGCCGACCAAATGAAATCATGACAAATTCGCGACGCTCATTTACTATTGTAATGCCAAAAAGCATGCATCGATCCTCATATAATGACAGTGGAAACGTACAAGAACATACATTTAAAGTTGAGTATCATATTTTGTTAGAATCTTTATATAATTTATCAGAAACCTTGTAACTACTAATACTGTCATATTCTACTTTTGATATTTTGTGTCAAACATGTAATGCTGGGTTTAATTTAGCACAGAAACTCAATAAGGGGTCGTCCATAAACCACGTGGACATTTATTGGGGGAAGTCTTTGGCCAATGGCCATGGTCCACACATTTTTTTTTTGTATGGACAAATAACCCCGAGGGGGAGGGGTGGAGGTCTGAAAACTTAAAAAATATGCCACGTGGTTAATGGACAGCCCCTTATATTAACTAAAGACTGCTATTTTGCTGATAAGGATAAGAATATTCACAAAAAAACGTTGAAAAACATATTGTAAATAAGCACTTCAAACTTACTAATTTCTTTCGAACGAAATGCACAATTCTAAATAGAACATTAAAATGCTCTAGACACATCCTTTTAAAACCCAATGTTGAATTCGTAGTTTAAATGCTAGAAACACCTCTAATCATATAATTTACTTATTGATATGATTCTAATTATTTTAACAACCTCATGCATCAAGATTGTAACAAGCTATGTATGATGAACTTTTTAAAGTATAATAACATACTTGAATATAATTTTGTTGTGTACCTATATTCGGAACTACATACTCCACAGTCTGACGAAGACGTTTCCTCCGTCGCCTGGACCTTCTTTTCCTGCGTTCTCAGGACAATCCAGGTGTTTATAGAAGTGCTGCTTCCACCCTTCGATCATTTCACGTTCTTCCGTCGTTTCGTGAGAGCCGCACAGGTGTTCCATTTCCTCGCACTCCGCTTCCTCCATGCAGCGCTGTTTCTCCGAAAGATGTATACAAATTATTAGTATAGGGTGTCCCAGATAGCATAGGTATGATTTTAAAAACAGAATTCATAATACTTTTTAAACAAACATATATTTCATATTTTTGTAGTTTTCTTTACAGTATTTTAAATGCTACCTGCAAACTCCGAAAAAATCATGCGATTTTACGTCTTTTGGATGCACATAAAAGAAGCGAGTCGTATGACGTGAATTTATGTCACATTTCAAATACCATAGCGTCTGATTCGGGAATTGCCGATTCTTGCGACATCGTTTTCGTATCCTTTACCGTGTAAACCTACATTTTTTTTTAATACATCTTCAAGGACACATTTTTTGTGTTGTTTTATCATTTACATCATGTGTCATTCAGTCATACCACAGATAACAGATGTTTATGTTAGAACAAAAATCTTCTGAAAACTTGTGTAAAAATTCAAACTAAAACACGTTGAAAACACTAGCGCCGCCACACAACGTATTGCTGCAATCAGTGGTGAATATAAGTATCTTGAAATGTTTCATATTCACCACCGACATCACTATGGGAACTTAGCGATAACAGCGCCACCACAATGTTGCTACTTGTGTTGTCACTTAAAATCACCATTAATTGTCTTACACAGTTTTACAATCGGACATAAACATCTGTTATCTGTGGTCATACTATGAATTTCCTCCACAGTAATTTCCATTATTTTTAAGAGTGTGTAATAACTTAGTTCTATTAAAAAAAACTTTCACTATGATAAGTTTAAGTACATAACGTTTAAAATAATTCACATACATTTTCATAAGATTGTTGAAAATTATTAGAGTTCTTCTCCACATAAAACAACTTCACGAAAATTAAACTTTTCAGAAAATTAAACTGTATAAAAAAATCACAATTTTTTGATTTATTTAAGTCAAGTATATATTCTTTTGGAACGGTCCTATACACTTTTGATTTAATCCTATGATTACTTTTAAGTGCATATTTTTGATCATGCTAAAATCTTATTTTTCGTTCATATTTTTTTTTTTTGCAACATGTGGGAAGACAGCGTTGTTCTGAGCAGGCTGTGTGCATATAGCAAACTTTGAGTAACTCACATTTGCTCAGAGATCATCATACTTATTCTTCCTGGTGTCAGATTCGCTTCTGTCAGTTGCATCTGTTTTCAACAGGTGGAGACTGTTTTTGTTGAAATTTAATAAGCGCAGGGCTTATTAATTTGTGTTACGAAGAAAGGGATTACTGAAAGTTCAAAGAAAATGCGGTTTTACTCAAAGGATATGCATAATCTCATAGGACTATAATAGTTATTTCTTACATATTGTTAATGAATGGATTGAGTATTGATATTGGGATTTTATAAAGTAATGGAAGTACCGAATGATATTCCAGCATAATTTCATTCGTCTCTATGTCTTGGAAAGTTTGGTGTTCGTATAAATAGTTAATTACAACACATTTGGTGGTAAATTCAATGAAGCATTTTTTATATTAAACAATTGATTAAAGGCTCTCCCAAACCGACAAGTGTACTTGCCGCACTTCTATTCCATTGTAGAAACTAATTTTACTATTAAATGAGTACTTTTACACCATAGTCACAATGCAAGGAAACTATTGTGAATCGGTGGTAAATTCGTCTGCAACAGAACCATTGTGTAGTAACCGAACTGCAATTCAACCCAACTTATTCAGCTCATTCACTACACATTGATATATTTCTTCGATTATTATAGCTCACATATTATTTGGGCAAAGCTGAAAGAAAAGAATTCATTTAAGAAAAAACCTCTGATGAGGGTTTCCGGCTGCATTCAAGGCAAAGTAGGCCATTATTGAAAGGGGTCGTCCATTAATTAGGTAAGAGTTTATGGGGGGAGGGAGAGCTTGAGATTTCTTACGCGCCATACAAATTATTTTTAATTTTCATACAAAAAATCTTACTATGGGGGGAGGGGGGTCTAAAAACCGCCAAAATTGTCTTACATAATTAATGAATCGCCCCAAATTTGTACGCTTCGTTGATGATTGTTGCTTACACTTTCGAATTAAAGAAAATCGATTGGTATTTCACTGATGCATCTGAAAAAGTATCAGCATACTCTCTGCATGTCAGCGCATATAGTGATACTTTCCGGATGAATATGATCTGTCTGAGTACTGAGGTTTTTTTTCAATTTGAAATTGCGAATTGCTATGTCAACATGGCTGCCAAAATGAATGACGGGCTACTTAGCCTTAACACAATGGACCAATGCACGAGTTCACTAATTTGACGTATGAGCGGTGCCGAATTCACTAGTTGCCATGGTCACGTAAATAACACGGCACCGCTAAAACGTCAAGGAGTGAACTTGTGCATTGATCCATAGGAAAAAGTTTCACTTCGAAACAAACAACCCAACATTTACAGTTGCTATGTGCCCATGACGACGACCGAGTTGAGCTGCTCAGAGTTGCTCAAAAACGACTCATGGTCAAACTCAAGATCAGTAGGCCCACTTCTTGTTTTGTAATTAATTTCATCACTTTCATTAAAATAAATTATCGTATGATCAATAATCATATCGATACTGATACATATATGTTTAAGGACTTTTTAAAACGTACTTTCTGATCTAGCTCTAATTGAGTACAACAAAGTTGCTAAAAAGTAACACGTTTTGTGCAGAACTGTTAAGAGATGTTTCTAACGAATGTAACGACATTTACAAATTTATAATAAAATGAATCGCTAATAGTGGGTGCAAGAATCAAGTGTGTAAAAATACAATTTAAAAAAGCGCTACCCATAAAAAAATAAAAATTTTAATATTTTCAAATGAAACAACCAAGTCCTGGAAAAAAAATTTCTATTACAATTGCTTTAAGCATGTGATTGGTATTCTGAAAGTTTTTCTTCAATTATACTAAATCATATATCATACCTAGAATCAATCTAATTGAGATGCAAATCATACAATGTAAGTCTCCTTGTTGAAATAAAATGTTTCAAAGACCTTTCAAGAGTTCACCGTCTACCAACATTGAAAGGCTCATACAGTCCATAAAATAAACAAACAATAACTGAATCTAAAATCACTACATTAAAAGAGTTATTGTTCAGTACACGCGTCACCATCCCGAGAGTTCGTCCGATCGCCTGTCGTCCACCCAAAAGCGACCCTAACTCTCGCTCTAATCTCAACCAGCAAAAAGGGCATCGCATATCGCATTGCGTGAGAAGCTGCCACGAAGCCCAAAATGCGAAATGTGTTTATTGTTTGGTGTTTATATCGGGAGGGGTTCGCCATACGGTTGACTTCCTCTGAATCGGCAAAAAGTAGCACTAATTTATGAGCCTACGCCGAACGCATGCAGCCAATTTATGAGAACATCATCATTGTCACTGCCGCTGAACTGCGATATCATTATAATCGATACACGCGCGCACTTCTTCTGCAATTCATTGCACTCTGCTTGCGAGGGGTCGTCTAATGGTCTAATGCAGAAACGTCCAACGTAAGGCCCGCGGGCCACATCAGGGCTGATACTCCATTTTATGCGGCTCTGAAGATAGGTTATACTTACCAAAGTTATATTCTGCGATAATCCTATTTTATGCATCATGGTTTGTTACATTTAGGTAATAATAATATTAAATTTTGGGTTTATGGACAAAAAAAAGTTTAACTAAATTCAGTGAAATCTGCTTAAGAGTCATAAATCTAGCTGGAGATGATCGATTTAAAGCTGACGAAAAAAGTTTTTGCTATTTAGATGAGCTGTATTGGACATTTATCTACCATTACTTTATTGTTCGACTCGATAAACCTCTTACTGAAACGTTAGCTGAATTCACACAACATACAGGACATGAGATTCACACAACCTAAGGGGAAATTTCAGCAAAATATGACATAATTATTTGTTAGATTTTTGATGAAATCCTGAACTACGGAAAACTTGGAAGGAATTTTCACTAAACGCAGAGCAGAGCATTTAAATCATGGGCAGAGTTTTCATATAACCCTATGGAACGTTCAAGCAAAACCTTAAGTGCATTTTTCACAGTATTCCGAGCTGAATTTTTCAGTACTGCACAGTATTCTCACAGATTCCAAGCCAAAATTTAAAAACAATTATTTTACAAGATTATGGTGGAGTCCTAGACGCATTTTTAAGTAATACTGCATGACATTGTGACAGGAATAATTATGAAATTATTTTCAGTATGTCACCATTCACACAGAGTCCAATGCCATATTTTCAAAATAATCCTGGGCATAATTCTGTTTTATTTCAAAGCACGATTCTCACAGTATCCCGAACAAGATTTTTAATGGGATTTTTTACACATTGTTGAGCATTTCTACTGCTTCTTTAAATTCTACTGGTTTTCTTTAAATTTTAAATGAAATAAATTTAGGACGTTTTCACAAAAAAATGAATATTAATCGTACAATAAAAATGTTGGTCCACCGTACAATGTTTTTCCCGTGATTTGGTACGTTGTTCAAACAGGTTGGGCATACCTGGTCTAATAAGTGCGCATCATCGATAATCCCAACTTTCCCACCAAACGATGGCATCACTGTCGACTGGTGGAAAGCATACCTAATCGTGTCATGGCGATTAGAACCGACTCGAATCGCTTAAAGTGGCTAGGAGTGGTTTCGATCGGGATTACATTTTTTATCCTTTCCGAGTAATATGAACTGGCTACAGACTGGAACTTACAATCTTTTGATTGGGTGAAAATGGGCTACTCCTCGATAATGAATGTCTACATGCATGACGAATCTTAAACTCGAGAGTGTCACTAATTGAGGAGCGTGCTGCTGCAAGATTTCCGGCTATTGTATGATGAAGAGTGTGATGGGAATATTTGTTTGGTGTTTTGTGGCTATGAATGTAAATAAGTAATTCACGTGTAAAATGTAGGCATCAGACAGATTCATTCTTGGAAAAATCGAACGAATAGGGTGTCAGTACGGATGGTTGTAGATGTCCCACGCTATGTCTGAACCAGACGATTATAAAAATCGAATGTACATCGGATTGTTTCTCGCTAGAGATCAGTATTCGGTCTATATTTTCATAATATTCTATCGGTGAAATTTTATTCATACATTTTGTATGGACTGAAATTCGTTGAAAAGCAGGATTTTCATGGATTTTAGTATGAAAAATAGCTCAAAAGTGGAAAAAAAAATCAAAATTTCACCGATGAAATATTTTAAAACCTTCCGATTATAAAAATATAACCCACATACTGAATACTAGCGAGAAAAAACCCGATGCAAATTCGATTTTTATAATCGTTTGGTTCAGACATAGCGCGTGTCCCAGTCGTTTAGTTGGACTAATGTCAAACGTTTTGCTTAACTCGATATTCAATCAGTCGTTACTTGCCGCATAGCACTGAAAAATACTTTAAGAGTTTTTTTTTTCATTTTAAGATGATTATACAACGAAGCCACAACTATAATTTCCAAGAGCACAAGTCTAGAGAACCAAACAGCGCTATTCGTTGAAAATTTGATCGATTAGCATGAGAAGGTTGTAGGACAAAAGGTCGAAGGACAGAAGGTCGAATGACAAAAGGTCGAAGGACAAAAAGTCGAATGGACAAAAGGTCGAAGGGACAAAAGGTCGCATGGACAAAAGGTCGAATGGAAAAAAAGGTCGAATGGACATAAGGTCGAATGGACAAACGGTCGAATGGACAAAAGGTCGAATGGACGTAAGGTCTAAATTGTACCGTTGAAAGGATTATCGTACACTCAGTTGCTAACAGTTTAATCCCTTCTCATCTGAAGTTTTTCCTTCTTTTAAATGATAGCTGTTCTTCAGAACTATCGTTTGAAGCAATAATTTGTATTGATGCTATTATTTTCCAAACAAAAGATTCGTTTTCTGAATGTCGGTTGTTATTATTTTGATACTTCAAAGCATAAATTAATTATTATTAGCTTTTTATTTCATACATTTTCAATAGAGATTTGTCCTTCTTTTAAACATTGGCTGTTATTTTGGAGTTATACATTATAGTGATATTATACTGTTGTAGACACTTGTATCGACGATTATTCCTTCTTTTATACATCGGCTGTTCTTCATGGATTTCACTTTCACATCTTGCCTGTATTTATTTTTGAATTGGAATGTTGCCTCCTTATAAATATCGGCTGTTCTTTATGCTTTACAGTGTTTATGAGCATTTCAATTGCATTTCTAACAAAGGATTTTCCTTCTTTTGAAGTTTTGCTGTTTTAGGGCTATGCATTACAGTTTTATCTGACTGTTGGTTTCGACTGATTTGAATTAGCATCAGGGAAAAATAATCATCATTTTTCTGGAATTAGGTCCCAACTAGGGTAGAGTCTGCTTTTCAGCTACTCTAGCATTTACTGAGAGCTTTTCTGATAATTCGATCATTTTTGCATTTGTGCATCGTGCTTTTTATAAGAAGACGATCTGTAACCCGAACCGTTTGAAGATAATTCAAGGAATGCAGGTGTGATGTCGCACCACCGACGATCTGAAATCTACCCATGCTCTGAATAGAGTTTTACAGAAAACACATACATTACTCTTGAACGCAGACTCATTTCTCTTCCGAACCACCTGATGGGTTTACTACGAGGAGAGGCTATTTCATATAGCACTTTAACATATGCAGCAGAAAAAGCCTAGGCAAACTGCTTCTCCTAGCCGCCTTGAACATTGTTACAGGGAACCAGCCTCGGTAAAGCGAACCCTCTGCTCTGCAGTCGACGCATGGCGGCACACATGGTGCTATAATTCCAGTATAATCTGAATGACAGCCGCAGTTACTGCATTCCAGCACTCGGCATCCCAACTCATTGCACATCGTGTGGCATGCACCTCGATGCACTTAGAGTTACATAATTACCAGGAGAACATAATAGTTATTTAGGCAACAAGTTGCAAAATGATGATTTTTTCAGCACGAGTTGTACATTTATCCAACGAGGCTCGCCAACGAGTGCTGAAAAAATCGAGTTTTGCAACGGGTTGCCTACAATATTTTTTGCTATTTCGAAAAATGCCATTTCAGCTGGATGAACTCTAAAAGCACAAACAAACATTTCAAGAGAACCCACATGGGCACACATCCATGCGTAGTAGCATTTCAGTATTTTTCAATCTCGTAGGCTGTGATACAGTAGTACCTACCCATGAACGTCACAAGTTTTCACGCTCCCATCGAAATCAGGTAAGACAGCACAAACAGTTGCTGACTACAAATGTTGGGCTATTCGATTCCAAATCAGAATCACGTGGTCATTCATGGGGAGAGGGAGCATCTGGCCAATGATCACGGTCCATACATATTTTATAAATTTGTGTATGGACAAATGACCACGAGGGGGGAGCGGGTTGACCAGGAATCCCAAAAAACTGATCACGTGGTTAATGGACATCCCCTGTTGGAATCGAATCCCATCCCCGAGATAGTCACTGACAAAAAAGTTATAGTGACGACTTCCTTCGGAAGGGAAGTAAAGCCGTTGGTCCCGAGATGAACTAGCCCAGGGCTAAAAATCTCGTTAATAAAGATAGAAAAAAAAAAAAAAGATCGCACAACAGATCTAGAATCATATGCAATTATGCTTATTCTGCGCGGAGAGACGAGTCGAATGAGGAACAATTTTAGGCTCGCTCCCATTGGATTAACATTAGTCGCCTCACATCACCCGAGGTGCGAAGGACTCGTCTCGACTCACACGCCGCGCAAATAAGCACAAATGACATGAAGAGACTGGGTTGTTCGGTTGATGCTTACCAAAACAGTACTGAAAAGTGCTACTTTTCAGCACCGAAAAGAGTGCTGAAAAGTAGCACTTTTCAGCACTGTTTTTTCAGTAGGAAAAGTAGGCCGTTATGTTGATCAACTTCTCAATGAAAAGTTGATTGATTTGCAACGGAATTGCAAAAATGAACTAACGAGTCTCCAACTAAACCGCCTTTCAACGCATCAGAATCGTAGTGTGCTGCGCTAGCCGGAGGTAATCGAAAATTCTGAAAGCGCGCGCTAGGGGAGATTTAACACATGCGCTGCTCAGTGCTACGGTCGTCATCGGTATCGAAGTAGTAAAACAACTGCTCAGTAACGAAGAGTCTCTACAGCTATTTTTACCTTATTATGCAGGTGTCTAGATGGTCTACATGATACGGTCGAAGACGCGCGATCCGGAAGTTACAATTTCGATTCTCGTTTTAAAATTTTGTCTTCACATCAATTATTGCGCTGTTTTTGAACAACGCATGTGACGAAGCGCATGAGACGCATTGAGAAATTACCCTAAAAAAGCGAGGAACACCAACATTGGTCTCAAAATGTACAGTGCACGGGTGAGCATGGAAGGAATGTGGCTCTTGCACATAAGGCTACAGCACGTAAACAGTAACTCTGGATGCACAACGACCTGAAATGTCTAACAAAATTTCACCCCGAAAAGATCGTTGACCAGCTGAAATTGAACCTCCCTCAGTATGGTCTTTATGGAAATATGCGCGTATTCGTCACGTCTATTTGAGCTGTAGCGCTTGTGATAACTTGCTTTTTTATCTGAAGAGTGTAGCCTTTTGTTCTTCCTAAATTGTTGTCCATTCGACCTTTTTTGTCATTCGACTCTTTGTCCATTCGACCTTTTTTGTCATTCGACCTTTTGTCCATTCGACCTTTTGTCATTCGACCTCTTGTCCTTCGACCTTTTGTCATAGATTCGCATGAGAAGGCATAAAACCAACATTATGATACTAAATTGGAGTATCTGATAAGTTATGGACAAAGTTAAAAAAACGACACACACTAAATTCCGCTAAGGATAAGGAACATAGGGAAAATATGCACTAGCGGGAATTTTAAAGCTTGAGCTAGATCGTTACAATCACTTTTTGATAGGCGTTCGTGTGAAACACAAGTGGGTCTATGTTATGAAGTGGTAAACATTGTGAAGTTCGTTAAACTTTCATGACGTAGTCAAGACGGTCTCGTTCGCGATTCGTCGATCTCGACAAAGAAGGAAAACGCCGATAGCCAAGTCTTGGTCACGCAAGTGGCCGGTTTCCAGAGGAAACGCAATTCAACTTGCCCAACAATACGATCCTCTGAAACCGACGCTATCAACCGTCATTGCCCTCAGCACTCATCAGGTGTGCTTGCCATCGCATCAGTACGTTTTCACCGATCCTGAACTTCCATAAAACCACAATAGCCCAAGAAACATACAATAGACAAAAAATTAGATCTTTTTCCTTCAAACACACACTCTTTAATAGCCAAAGAAAGACTACATCATTAAGATCCGCGTAGCCTCTCTGAGTTACTCGGTAGCATGCCAGCCCTGCGACACAGTTCGAGGGTCTTATGCTACTGTGCTAGATATCTGGGAGTCCTGGTTCTGCCGTAAGCATCAATGTAAGTCTCAATAAGTTTCAAAATCGAGTAAATCTCCTATACGAAAAGATTCTCATGTTTATTCAATACACATTTCTCCGGATACGTGGACATAGCATCTATGAATGAACCAAATGTCTTTTCATAAAGTTACGATTCTCTGGCTTCGGCTCGTAGTATCGTAACTACTGAATCGATTCAATGGGCTCATAATAACTTTGCTTCTTTCAAATTACCAAGAACAAATGGGATTTATACTGTTCTGCTTTAGACGGGTTTTGGTTGTGATATTACTGTGAAGTTTATACCGAAAGGAGGACGTGTATCGTATGAAGAAGTGAAGAGTTTTGGACCAATCAGTCTGACCTCTTTACCCTGCGTGCTAATATAGTGCTATTATACAGCTACAGGGCATGTAAGCCGTATAATAGCCCTATAAGGCCAAAAAAAGCGAATTAGCAGGCTAGTGGTTGATTGGGCATGCCCCTTCATGTGATCCAACATGCTTACCAATTTTGAGGGGCCTTAGCAGAGTGGTTAGAGTTCACGGCTACAAAGCAACGCCATGCTGAAGGTGTCTGGGTTTGATTCCCGGTCGGTCCAGGATCTTTAAGTAAAGGAAATTTCCTTGACTTCCCTGGGCATAGAGTATCATCGTACCTGCCACACGAGATACGAATGCGAAAATGGCAATTTAGGCAATGAAAGCTCTCAGTTAATAAATGTGGAAGTGCCCATAAAAACACTGAGCTGAGAAGCAGGCTCTGCCCCAGTGGGGACGTCAATGTCTAGAAGAAGAACCAATCTGGAAAGTAGTCACTGTGGACTTTCCAGATTGGTAAGCATGTTGATTCGCATGAAGTTTTACACAAAGTTGTATACAAGAAAGCATTCGCTCAAAAGCATTTGATTACGTGTCTTTCGATGCCATTTTGGAAGCTGCACTAAACCATGGGCTGCCTAGACTGGCTGTAGGACGAAAGGTCGAAAGACAAAAAGTCGAATCACAAAAGGTCGAAGGACAAGAGATCGTATCACAAAAAGTCGAAGGACAGAAGTTCGAATGGACTAGAGGTTGAAGGGCAAAAGGTCGAATGTAAAAAAATCTCTATTTTAGTTTGAAGTATGGATTCGACACATTTTTATCTTTATATCAAAATTTTATTGTTGAAAAGATTGTTGTCAACTAAGTTGCTAACATTGCTTAATCACAATTATTTCCCTTCTCATCTGTGATTTTTCCTTGTTTTAAACGACAGCTGTTCTTTAGCAATACTTTTTGAAGCAATTTGTATTTAGGCTATTATTTTCCACACAAAAGATTTATTTGCTGAACGTAGGTTGTTGTTATTTTGAGCTATGCTTTGGAGATGTTAGCTCTCTATTTGATACATTTTCAATAGAAATGTTACCTTCTTTTAACATTGGCTGTTTTTTTTAGAATTAGATACTATAGCGATTTTATACTTGTATGACTGATTTAGATAGATAGCTTAATTTACATTTTTCCTGTATATTTTACAATTAAAATTTTGCTTCTTCAAGAAATCGGCTGTTCTTTATGCTTATGAATATTTATGAGCACTTCATTTGCATGTTTTATCAATGGATTTTCCTTCTTTTTAAGTTTTGCTACAGTATTATCTGACTGTTGGTTTCGAAAGATTTCTATTGGCATCAGGGAGTAGGCACCATCCTTTTTCTGGCATTAAATCCCAACTAGGTAAAAATCTGCTTCCCAACTATACATGCCTTGATCGAGAGATTTCTGTGACATTTGATCATTGTTGCATTTATGCAAGGAGTTTCTTAAAAGGAGAAGATCTGCAACACAACCCGTGAAAAGGTGATGTTGCACCAACGACGACCTGAAATTTGCCCATGCTCTTGATTTAAGTTTTACAGAAGACTCGTACATTATTCTTGGACTTGGACTAATTTCTCTTCGGGACCACCTTATGTTGTTACTTCGAGGAGAAAAGTCATTGCTCATAGCACTTAACACATGCGCAGCAGAAATAGCATCGGCAAACTGCATTTCCTTGCCACCTTGAAAATTGATACAGGGGCTTAGTCACGGCAGAGTGATGCCCGTCGACCACTTATGGGATTAACGTTGCGAAAACCAGTATAAATATTAGAACATACATAATAATGATGATTTGAACCATTTAGCGGTATTCAATTGTCCCCTGAACTAATTTTATTTGAGGAAAATTGTCAGAAATTTAGAAAAACATCAAAAAGCCCAATATTAAAAAAGTGCAAATATGTGCAGCTGAATTTTGCACGATCCTTTAGCTTACATCCTAAAATACCCTTGGAAATAAATTTTAGCCTGAGACAACTTGGGACAAAAACGTATTGGATGTGTATAGTTTCGATAAAAAATCGAAGATGTTTTTTTTTCAGTGTAGTCCCCACATTTATCTAAATTTAAGTATACATTTTTTGTTTTATTTTTCAAAGATAGCTTTTTATGCAGAATATTCCATGCAAGTTGCACAGAGGGCTCGGGATCAACTTACCATTCTCAATGTGCACAAATCGAGAGCTCAAATTTTAAAAGTCAAGAACGGCGCCGGCCACGTCCTTACGGTCATCGGGGAAGGGTCGACTACCGTTGTTACTAGAGACCGAGATCCTCTCTGCATCTCCACGATGACAACCGTGGAAAGGATATTGGGTTAGTGGGATTAGGTAGAGATCTGGGAGTCACCAATTTTGGTGATGCGATCCATGATATAGATAAGCCTAATCGGATTCGCGAAATAATTCGATAATCGCATTGTACGCCGAACAAGTGTTCATCGCTCGCTCGCAAGTGACGCGGTCAATAGATCAAACACTACTAAGCGATCGCGGTACTTTTTCACAACAACGTGAACACGAGGCGCGACATGTTTGATCCTGCCCTCATCGCTCGCCCCGCAGGAGCAAGCGTCAAGGTCGAAGGATCAAACAGAACTCTATAAGGTAACAGGTTACACATAGTCCACTAAGTTCGGAAATAAATACAAAGGATTGCATTTAATCGTTGCTAATTTAGATTGCTTGTCTGTATGAGATTTTGCTCCAAAGATACAAAAGGTGGAATGGAAACTTTTTGTCCATTCGACCTTTTGTTTATTCGACCTTTTATCCATTCGACCTTTTGTCATTGCACCTTTTGTCATTCATTACGGATGACCGTCTCGAGTGTGGTACAGAGAAAAAAGAGGAAAACCAGGCCAACTTTATTTGGCTTGGGCTACAAGTCCGATGTCTCCCAGGAACTACCTTATATTATTACTTCAGGGGCTGAGAGGTTGTTGATGCCTTTAAGCCATTTCGTCACTTTTGGCTCTATTCGCTCTGGCTACGATTTGTCTCTGCTCCGTCACTTACATTTCGGGGTCTGCCATGTGAGACTATTTATGATACATGCTCCTATGTTTGTTGGTTCTTTGGACTTTACTACGCTGATGGTCATGCTTTTCGGGCAGACCAGTTGGATGCCGACGTCGGTCTTACGATTCCGGTTAAGAGGTGACTTCCGGTACGCAAGCGCGGAGGAATATCTTCCGAATCCGGTAACGTTACGCGTTGTTCCTATTCTGATGTTGACCGGTAGAGTACCGAAATCGGCCTAGTGATTCCGGTTGGAGGATGGCTTCCCGTTCACTGACGCTCCGACGACTCAAGCCGGTGACTCGCTACGGACTTCTCAGAATAGTCCACGACGGTGGAGATTTCCCTGACTGTGGAAGATCTCCCGAGCCGATGCTATTCGGGCAGATGCCAAGGTCGGTCCTGAGATTCCGGTGGAGGGAAACTTTCGGTTTACAGGCGTCCCGGCGACCATTTGCTGTTTCGCGATCTACACAGTCAGTCTCCGGTGGACTATCTAGCCTACACCTACTCGACTCGATGGTGGTATGGTGCCGAGGTCAGACCTGCGATTCTGGTGAAGGAAGGCTTCCGGTTTGCACCCATCACCGATAAGACGTGACGCTCGAATTTATTCGGGTTAGTCTCCGACGGAGGATCTAGCCTACTCCGATCGCGGCCCAACGCTCTCTGGTCTTCTTGCCATTTCAATTGCAGCGACGACATAATATGCGTTATCGCTCTGTTCACCGCGTGTTACGTACTTACCTATTAATACACTTTCTGCACGATGTTGTCGGGGTTTAAATCTCCGTCGCTGCTTCCTAGCATTTCGTTCCGTACTTCCGCGTATCAGTCAAAAACTACATGTTGCGGTGTCTCCTGGATAAACATAAACATGCGGTCTGGGCAGTGTGGCGACTCTGCGTGTCCAAATCTATGGAGGAGATGCTTTTTGAAACATTCATGACCTGATAGGAACTAAGTCAGGTAGAAGTTCACGGCTCCAGGATTGGCCCATAGTGCAAAGGAGCTAAAGATATCCTGCCTGAAACTTCCAAATTTGGAAATTCTGACCACAATTGATGACTCCCTTTGCGTCCTAACTTGAATAGCCTGGGTTAGAGGTTACTTATCTTAGCTGCTTGACAAATTTGTCTTTAATTTTGAATTGATTGCTTTTTATGCGATTTTGTTTTTTTTTTTTTTTTTCATCTATAAGGAGTTTCTTCCAAAAAGGATTATCACGACTATTAACTAAATTTTACTTCGGACAATATTTTTATGCAATTGTGGGTTTTGATGAAAAAAAAAATCGGAATTTGGTCCAAAAACACCGTGAAAAAAGCTACTGTCCGGCTTTCGAAGCGTCCGAAAATTTGAAGCATCCCGTGACATAAATTTCCAAATGCTCTCACACATCTCCCAATACAAGTAGGTAGCGAGTGGTAATGATGAATAAATATGGCATACGGGAATGCACTAGCAAATTATGTACATTTGTATGAGAACGCAAACTTAAAAATTTGAGCGTTACTTTCTTAAGGTGAAACATCTCGGAATGCAAAGATGGCCGGTACAATGGCCGACTTCTCCACCTACTCACGTTTTCAAAGGCACAAAACTGGAGGAATAGTTGGCAAATGTTCCTGATCTTCTTATTTTAAGCTTTCTGATAGAGCACAAAGCCAAAATAAAAAGTGCACTGTTGTGGGATGCTTTCTTCGCGAGATTTGTGCCTTTGAAGTTTTAGTGCAATCGTAGAAGTTGATTCCAAACTGTTTCACCTTAATGCGTACTTTTTCCATATGGGCCAATCATGCTTTTATGGGCAGTATGATCTTTAATTCAAAAATTATGTCAAATTCTTCCTTTTCTTTCGGACGTAAGGTCCCAATTAGGACAGAGTCTTCAACTGTCGAGAAAATCTCCAACCCGAAAAGATCCTCGACCTGCAGGATTTGTACAAACTAATATAGAAGCAGTCTTTGACATTACATCTTAGTAAAATTCACTAAATATTGACATCTAAAACCACCCTCTATTTCAAAAAATGTACCTTCTTGTCCCCCAAACTTTTACATTGTTGTAACTCCCAGCGTCTGGATAATCGATAACGAAGCAAAGCACGACGCAACCCTATTAAGGATCCTTCTTTTCACTCAGCATGTAGCGACAGCACGGTCCAATGGCTCCCAATGCGAAGTATCCTTTTCCAGGAATCGTTTTCCATCCCATTCAAGCAGAATCTCTTTTACTAGACACGTCCTACGCGAGAAAAGCAGAAAAGAGGCGCGCACCGAAAGACGATGGCGATAGCGAAAATCCATCTTACCCATAAATCATACTTAGCAACAATGATAAATGGATCGCTTTTCACTGATTGCGCTGCGGGAAAATGAAGTTCTTCGGTTTGGGAGTCTGCTACTTTGGGTATTTTGCACAAAGACCGTCGACGACAATGGAGCAGAAGCGGCGTTTGAAGCCCACTTTCACTAATTTCGGTTCGATGATGATAAACTTTTCTACGCGCTTCGAGGCGTCCACCACACTTTTGCCGATGATTTGCTGGAATATTTCCCATAGTCACGGAACGATTAAGCGGATCATTAGGATTGGAACGTTTGTAAGCATGCATATTTGAAAATTAGAAGCAATCAAGCTGCGACAGAATGACTACTCTGGGAAGCTAGTTGGATCGAACAAAAGCGATCATTTTTTTTGTAGTTCCTGCATTAACATAACTTTTACTTTACTTGTTCTATTTTTGACCGATTTGTTTTCTTCATCATGGGTGTTTGTCTAAAAGAAAGGCGCTTAAAATTCGCTTCAATATTATTCGTATGTATGTATGCTCATCTTACTGTCAAATTAAAAAAAAAAAAAAACTATCAAAATGGTTGTTCCATCTATTCCTTCTGCTTTGAAAACGGGTTAAACAAAACAAAAAGTAGTTTTATTCTCCCCTTTAATACTTTCGAGTCTGAGGTGGAATGGACACATAAAAAAAAGTCTCGGGCACCTTTCTTCAGCCCTTTAGCTGCACATACTGTAACTTAACACTAGATAACAAGCATGTTTCAGTCCACAGCCGAAAAACATTCCTGACCAAAACTTTCCATTACTAAGGTCGGTACTCCATTTTTTTGGTCCATTTGTACAACAGTTCCAAAAGAATAGAACCCAAAAAATAAAACACTCTTATCGCAGTTTGATGTGAATTAAATTTCAAATAAATTTGTCATTAATTTAACATCAGCTGTCCTACCTGATATCATATAATCAAACACATTTTTGCGGCGATCTGTGATAGTGAATTCGGCGATTACTACTTATTATCAACCAAGAATGGTGTTAATTGGGCAATAGGAATGTATGTTGTTTCTTTTTTTAACTGGGAAGAGTGCATATAAATAATATCAGAGTAAAAACGCATTTCTTCAAGGTTTTGTTAGGGTATTTCTCAAGAGGCAATAGTTCAGATTTTTTACTTAAAAAACTCGTCCAGATAATGCAGTAATTCCTTCAAAAATGTTACCAAGGAATATGTTAGATAGTTTTCAGAAATTCTTCCAATGACACCTCCAGAGACATCTCCAAAAAAATTTTTACAGATTCCTAGAGAGATTCTGATAAAAAATCTCTAAGAAACTCCTCCAGAGATTTTATTATTTTTCCAAAGAATGCCTATTTTTTTCCACAGAAACTCCTTCAAGTATTTCTTTATGGCTATTTCTCTAGGAATTTGCGTTGGAAAATTCCACCACAAAATAATTCAAAAAAGTTTTTTCAAACATTTTTCCAAGAATTTCAATAGTTTCTTCGAAGATTTACCTAGACATAGTTCAAACATTTTCTAGAAATTTCCCTTTTTGATTTCACTAAATATTCCAAGTAGAATTCCTCCAGAGTTCTACCAGGAACTCCTTCTACAAAGAACTCCACAAGGGATTCCTCATTATAATCATACTGAGTTTAATTTGAGGAATTTGTCCATCAATTCTCTCAGGAATTCCTCCAGAAGTTTCTTCAGGAATTTATCAAAAATTTTCTATTGAGGCATATTGCCGGGAATAATTCAGAAATATTTTTGAAAACTTCTTTAGGTACTTCAGTATTTTCTTGAAAAATGTCTTCATAGATTACACCAAGAAATAATTCAGATATTTTCCACAAATTCCTGCAAGGATAGATGTAGAGACTTCTTGCAGATTCAACCAAGAATTCTTCCGAGGATTCCTACAGAGATTCCTCCAGGGTTCTATCAAGGATTGCTCTAGAAATTCCTACTGCAATTTCTACAGGATTTGCTCTAAAAAATCCTTAAGGGACTTCTCAAAGAATTTCTCAAAGAAATTTTGCCGAGATTCTTTTGAAAAATCCTCCAAGGATTTCAATATTTCTTTCAAAGGTTTTACCCTCAACATAATTCAGATACTTTCCAAAATTTTTTCCGAGGACTCCTCCAGAGACTTCTTCCCGAATTCTTCTTCAGATTTCTCCAAAAATTATTCCAGGAAATCCCAAAGGGTTCCTGCAATTTCCATCAGCGTTTCTGAAATGTTTCGAGGGATTTCTCCACAGAACTATATCAAATAAAAAAATAATTCAGTGTTTTTTTTTTTTCAAAAAAACCCCTAGGAATTTCAGTTTACCTTCATAGATTTCATCTCGTCATAATGCAGATATTTTCTTGATATTTTTCCAAGGATTCTTTCGAAAATTTCCCCTGGAATTACTCTAGAATTTCATCAAAGATTCCTGCAAAGATTCTTCCAAGATTTACTTTTTCAATTTGTCCAGGGATTCCTAAAGAGGATCTTCCAGGGATTTCTGCTGGAAATTTTCCAGTGATTCCATCAGGAATTTCTCCAACATCCATTTCAAAAATATCTTGAGGATCTTCTAGAAAACGATTTTTCTAGGGATTCCTCCAAGGATTGCTTTAGGAATTTGTCCTAGGGTTTGCTCGGGAATAACATGTTCACAGGAAATGATCGTCCAGTGAATGCATTCAACCCTTTGAAGACTTCTTTCAAAAATTTCAGCATGGAATATTTCAGACATTTTCAAAAAGGGGACGCCTGAGACTTTTCAAGGAATTCTCCAGCGAATCTTCTAAGAAGGCTTCCAGCATTTTTTGCTGGGATTCCTCGACAGAATTCCTTTAAACTGCTTCAGGATTTTTTTTGAAGAAATTGCTCTAGGAAAATTTTACCGTTAAATGATTAGGAGATTTTTTTTTTCGAAAACTCCTGCATATAGATTTCACCTTGACATTTTCCAGAAATTTCTTCAAGGAATCCTCCAGAAACTATTCCAGGAGTTCCTCCGAAAATTATGTGGAATTTTTCGAAGGATTCCTTCAGGAATCTACTAATATATTTCTTATGGTATTTATTTAAGATTGGGACAGAATAAGGAATTCTACATGGGTTCCAGTATTTCTTTCATATTTTTTTTTCAATGATTTCACCAAGAATTAAATTCAGAAACTTTCTAGATATTCTTCCAGAAATAACTTCGGAGACTCCTCCGAGTATTACCCCTTGGATTTTTCTCAAAGTTTCACCAGTAATTCCGAAAGGGATTCTCTCAGTCCGCACTCCGCAATTTCACCAGAATATTCCTTTAATGATTTTTCCAGAGAACGGTTTTCCTAAGAGTTTCTCAAAGGATTTTTTCAGGAATTCTTCTATGGCTTCCTTAAAAAATTTCTCCAAGGATTTTACCAGATATTCTTTCCGGAATTCCTCTTAAATCTCATCATCGAATACCGCTGAAAATTGTATGAACCATGGTCTTTTGCTATACCCACTAGTGATAATATCAGTAATTTTTCTGTCAATTTTATCATGGATTCTTTCAGAAATTGCACTTGGGGTTCATTCAGAAACTCCACCAGCAATATCTCAATTATTTCTGCCAGCAATTTCTTAAGAAGTTCTGCCAGTAATTTCTTCAGGTAATTCGCTAAAAATTTCCCGAGAAAATCCGCCAGTAATTCCTTCAGGAATTCTTCCAAAAAAAAACTGCCAGAGATTTCTACAGAAATCCCGCAAGACATTCTTCTAGAAAGACACTCAAGGATTCATACAACAATTCACATTAGGATTTCACCATCAACTGTAGAGATTCCGAAATTCCACCAGATATTCCTGAAGAAACTCTACCAGGCATTCCGCTAAAAATTCCACCAAGGTTTCCTTTAGTAGTTCTGCCAAGCATTGGTCCAGTAATTTTACCTGGAAATGCTTCAAGAATTCCGTCAGTGATATTTTTGAAATTCTTCCCTAGTTTCCCTACCAGAAATTCCAGCAAGAATTTTTCTATTGATTCTTATGAGAATTTCACCAGGCATTGCTCCAGGAATAGCACCAGAGAGTCCTGCAACAAGTGATTCCTTCGGAAATCTCAT
Organism: Aedes aegypti; assembly: GCF_002204515.2. NCBI lineage: Eukaryota > Metazoa > Arthropoda > Insecta > Diptera > Culicidae > Aedes > Aedes aegypti. The sequence goes on along the minus strand of NC_035108.1, from coordinate 213,855,619 downwards.
CAAAAATGCTTTCAAAGGGTTCTACAAGTTTTTTCTGTATAGATTTTTCTAGTTATTTACCCCCTCCAGATACCGCTCCTGGATATCTTTTATGGCGTTTTTCAGAAATTTATCTTTGGATTTTTCAGGATTTGACAAAGGAACTTCTTCAAGAATTCCTTCAGTAATACTTCCAAGGAAACCTTTAGAACGTCTATCTGAATTTCCTTCCTACATTAGCTCTATAAGAGATTGCTCCAGTCAATATACAATGGGTTCTAACAGGATTTACTCTAAACATTCCTCCAGAAATAGTAGATTCCTTCAGGAAATGTGTTCTTCCAAGGATATATCAAGTTTTTTCGCTAGATATTCCTCCTGGAATTTTTCCATAAATCCGTCCAGTTGCCTCCAGGCAATCCATCAGGGTTTCTTTAGAAGATTCTTATACTACATATTACATACCCTAGCAGACGCCCGTTTTATGTGTCTTTTTGCCATATCATAGTGTCGGCCATTAATTTTAAAAGCTGTTTCCACGGTGCCCCGATAGACCGTTATTATGTAAAATAAATGTCTATCAAATCTGAGTACAGGGATCGATTCTTGAGGCTATTCTGCAACTCTGGCCATTTAAAAAAAATCCCTAGGAGGAATCTCGAGAAATCTTGATTTGAAGTTTTGGACTTGAAAATTCAAACCAATCCTTATTGAAATTACATAAAAGCACTGAAAAAACCTACAAAAACTTGGCCAAACTGTCCTTAACTAGTATATAATTGTTACCGTTGTTATAATTAGAAATATTTACAGCTGACTTAACTTAATAGAGTGGCTTAAGTATGCTTTTACAAGGCTTAAACCCTTAAGCTTAGTTTAATAAAATAAAATCTAAGAAACAAAATCCGACATGATATTGATGTTATATTCGATAAACGAGAATCACTCAAAGCTTAATATTAATTATTTACAGCTTATTTTTATACTTTCGCACTATATGACCAGCCCACTGAAGTCTGCTGTATTTTTTTGCTTAATAAAATTTTCTTCTTTGTACATCTCCCGATCAGAAAGGCATATCAAAAACTTAACAAAATTATAACAAGGTTTGATATTTTTATCAAAGTATGTTATATTTAGATATTTTTTTTTTAAATGTGATGTGAAAATAGTTTTGAGTCGTATCAAAATTATATCAAAATGAGTTATATTTTTGAAATATATTTGGAATTGCTTTATATTAAAATTTTAACAAGTTTAAATTGCTTTTTATTTGAATTTAATGAGTATGGGGTCGTGCATAAATTATTTTATACTTAAAAGAGAAAAGGGTAGGAGGGTGGTGGGTCATTTATGGATCACCATTTCAAGCGAAGGAAGATATTGCGATACAACACATAAAACATTTTTGAACCGACCATGCATGTCGAGAATTACCAAGTTTTGCGTGATACAATAAGACATTCAGCCATGAAATTATTAGAATCGTTAACACCTTTTTCCTGAATGCTCAAATTTAGTTGATCTACTTGCGTTCTAGATTTACAAATTGAAATAAAACTTTTGTTCTCGGAATTTCCGTCATTCGGCTTTACTGTTACGCTTACACATTGTTTCAATGTATTTGTAATTCTAAATAGTACAGTGCCTTCTGAATATTTATAAGTAAACATATTATCGTACAACTTTTTAGTTACTAACTTTATATATTAGTGTATTGACACGATATTTTTCGAATTTTCAATATGAAAAAATAAGCGGTAAATAAAACATAAACGAAAGTTAAATATTTTTTATCTGTATTAATTGAAAGAATATTGAACCTAGAATTTTATCTCATTTATAACAAAATTAGTTATAAAATGTTTTATCAATCCTTGATATAATGTTGTTATTTTGAAGCAGTTTTTATATCTCATTTGTAACAACAGTTGTTATGACTGCCTTTTTTCTATTTGGTGTATCATATCTCAATATGTTTTAAATTTGATAAAATTATATCAACGCTTGATATAATTTTGTTTCTCGTAGAGGTTTTTTTGTTATAATTTTTGATATTTTATCATCTAACGAGGTATACTTTTTATCAACCTGTATTATAAAATATTTTTTGATAAAAATATCTCAGGTTGTAATAATTTTGTTATGCCTTTCTGATCGGGCTGGTACTACTCTTTATGAGGAATTATTTGAAAAATTAATCTTGATATTCCTTTAGGAATTTGTGCAGTTATTTCTCTGGGCGTAACTTTATGAATTCTTCCCGGTATTATTGTTCATGATACAATTTCTTCCATAAGGAATATAGAATTATACATAATTCTTCTCCGGTATTTCTCCAAAAACTACTTCTTGGATTCCTCCACGATTTAATCTAAGAATTTTCCAAGGTGTTCCGATAATGTTTCAAAATATTTTTGCAGGATTATTTACAAGAATTGTTCTTGTTATAATCACAACGTATTCTGAGAGACTTCACAGGAAACTCTCCCAAAAATTCGTGCGTATACACTCCCGTGCGTAAGTTTGGGTTCAGCCCCTAAAAAACATACAAAAGTGTTTAGCCCATATCTCTGTTATTACACGTCCAATTGAAACTCTCATAGCCGTATTTAAAAGGCAAAGAGTTATGCTTACTTCATATGTATTTTTCAAAAATAGTTTTTGAATTTTGTGCACTTAATTTTTACTTAAAGTTACGACATTTTTCAAAAAACACACTGAAAAATCATTCCAGCACCTACATTTTTAAACAAGTTGTCACTAGAATCGTAATCTTATATTCTTAGGAAATTTTTGCGGGAAAATCTAAAAACTATTCAAAATTAATAAAACACTCATTCAAGTCATCGCGCAAAAGTTTGGGTGCACCTGAACTTACTTGAAACGCGAAAAATCTATGAAGTATCAAACCAATCATGTATGCGCCATTATTTGCGTTTAAATAAGCTATGAATTATCAAAATCGTTTGAAAAATGGCAGACAAAAATGATTTGCGTGTCGATCAGGTGAACCAATACTTTTGCACAATAATTTGAATGACTGTTTCATTGATTTTGAAAAGTTCTTAGATTTTTCCGCAAAAAAAAAAATCGTGAGTGCTCTTCAACGAATATAAGATTACGATTCTAATGACACCTTGTCACAACTTTAAATTAAAATTTAGTACACACAATTTAAAAACTGGTTTCTGAAAAATACATACGAAGTAAGAATAACTCTTTGCCTTTCGAATGCGGCTAAGAGAGTTTTGATTGGACATGTAATCACAGAGATATGGACTGAACACTTTTGTATGTTTTTAGGGGGTGAACCTAAACTTTTGCTTGGGAGTGTTTGTTAATAGAAATTTCGTAAAAAAATTGCAATCATTGTTTCGAAAATTAAATAAATTTATGCATAAACAATTCTCATAAGCTTATGACACTATTGATGATTCATGCCTCACATTAATGCTGCAACGAAAATCCTTTTTTACTACTTTCACTGAAATCGATTCTATTCTTACTTTTTTGTAAGTATAATCAATTTAGTAAAATCAATGCATTACTACAAAGAACCCCCAATTTTATTTTAAGAACATTGCCTATATTTAGGCATATTCCACAATTTATGGTGTTTTTAATTTGAAATAACAGAAAAACTAAATTACGTTTAAGAAATTGGCCTTCATATTCGGCTTCAGGGGTCAATATTTTTTGTAAGTAACGTAATTTTCAATATTACCGAACATTGCTTCCTTGGATGATCATACCCCATATCAGCTAAATACATAAATCGCCTAAAACGATTTTTAAACAAGTAGAAAACAAAACAGAGTGTACAAGCGATAGGTGCCTGTACTTTTTTTTTTCAAAATATAAAAATGGCATCATTTGCTATTTCAAGTTGTATTTTTATGAATTATTCAAAAAATTCACGGAGAAATTTGGCAAAAAAAAATGCAAAGAGCTACTGAAATTCCTCCAGATTTTTACATGTCATCTCCACAAGTTTTTCAGGAGTTCCTTCCAGATTTTTCAAGAAATAGCTTCAGAAGCTTTTACAATAATTCGTTGAAGATTTCTTCAGAAGTACATATCATCAAGATCATCTAAGGATTCCCCTAAAAATCCTCAAAAAACGCATCCAACCACTCTTGCAGGGATTTGATCAGGAACTCCTCCAGTAATTTTTCGACAAAAGCTTAATGGATTTCCTCCAGAAATTCTTCCGACGTTTTCTGCAATAGTTACTGTAGGAGACTATCACAATGATTAATTCAAATTGCCAATGCTCCAGTAGTAGACGTTCGAGAATGAAACAAGGAATTTTAAACAAAATAGTTGACTTTTTCATAGATTTAATGTTTTTCTCTTGAAACAGCAACCAAAGTCTTTCGAATTAAGCATAAAGATCATCTTTGGGATATGTATTAATTTTTATATGTCTATTTAAAAAACTACTTCCGTCAGTTGATCCACTACTGGAACACGACGGCAACTACAAGAGAACAAAATTTTTGCGTAAACTTAAATTGTGATATGACTTATTGGTGAAATAAAAACCTAAAATTTGGCAAATCGACTAAACTAGAAGCCATCTATCCAACAAAAATAGCGCATGCCATTTTTATCGAAAAATATACGTTTTATACCATAGTTCATTTTACTGGTACCGTATTGTATTGTATTGTATTGTATATGGTATTGCTACCGGCACCCTATGTCTTTTTTCTGTTATTCTTTAAGCTATTACCACCGAACTAGCTTCAGAACCCCTCCCAAATAATCGCTCCAGACATTATTTTAAGGATTTTTTCTAGGAAATCCTCCCCCAGGAATTTTTCATCGATTCCTTGAGTAATCACTGTGGCGAACTGTGCGGAATCCTACAGTAATTTCTACTGTGTTTGTTCAACGACGACGTAAGAGGAACTATTGGGGCAAATCTCGATTAGTTTATGATTTCACCCTAAAAGCCATTGATAACCAAGTGTGTATTTTCTTGTTATTGGGCAAACGAATGGATACATGGTAATTAACAATGCTACGATAAAGAGAAGATGCTCCTCTATCTCCTAATGGTGATAATATTTATGTTGGTCAAAGACACAACGAACTACTTTCATGAGTTATGCGAGAAACGTACTGTGGCAGCAAAGTTAACGCTTTTCAACAAAACCGCGGATATAACGGAACATACGTTTCGGGCCAAAACATCGATTCTGAAATTAAAACCAGAATCACATCTTGAGCAATAACGATGCAAAACTGAGCAAATTTCAATTTGCTTTTGAAAGGTTCACAACATTTAGAACGCTCCGGTGGAGATGCAAAATTGTGGTTTGGTCTATTTAGCTGTCAATATATTCAAATCGCTGAAACTGACCTAAAGTGGGAATCGAATCCACACTACATAACACGAAGTGCTCAACAGCCTGAAGACACTAACCGCACGACCACGAAGTCCTCAGTAAATTTATACTTGCATTTGCATTATCCTTTTTGAGACGAATTTTAAAACACATAACGTGCGCCAACAAATATTAAATTAATACAATTTTGAATTTTGTGTCACAACAAAATCCTTGACATTCATACACAAGAAAATTTAAAAACACGCATACTCCACATGGCTGAGGGCACTTATAACCCCTATTTGCTTGAAAACAAACCCCTTTTATTTTTTCTGCTTACTTTTTCAATCAGAACTCAACCTTGGGTCAACTTTACATCAACAGCTCAAGCACCTTCCTCTTCACCTCTCCACCTGGTGGTGTCGCGGAAATACCAGATTACATTCAAACATACCTTACCCCGGCTGACAAGGGAGCAAAGGGTTCACTCGTTCCTCGCTGGCCGCGTGACACGATATTTACATTTCGATCTTGATCTGAATGAGTAATTAAGGCACCACCCGAATAAACCCCTAATAATATTTAGCAGCGGTGTAGTAAAGTGTTAACATAAATATTAATAAGCCCGCGTACGCGCAGTGCTATTAGAAGTGAAAAATAATAAACCCTTTTGTAATATGCAAACATTTACAGGACGACGAAACGCGGATTTTGTCCTCCTGTTCTCATCATCGTCGCGTCGCACAGTGGCGTTAAGCCGACAATCTATTTCCTAATTCATGATCTTAATACTGAATTTCAGCAGAGACTACAAGTAATCCATAAGTTGATTTCTGTCAATTTCTACATTGAACATAATATTTCCTAACAATAGCATTAAGAAACAATATTTAAGACATAAAAAGTTTTAAATTTCACTTAAAAAACTTTAGCAACTTATTCCGAAATCATGAGTTAAAATATTTTTGCATACAAGGACAATTCTCATGGCTGAATAGTTGTCCAATAAGTGTAACTCATCGGAAAAGAGCTCTCAAAGATCATTCATTATCCTTATAACCCATAAAAAAGCGCATTAACTTTCTGTGAAACTTTCTAGCCAACACCCTAACACTTGGAAGCATAATAAAGACGCTACTCATTAAAAGCGCTAAAATTACAAAATCTTCCACTGTGCGTCGTCGTCACTGGGAGGTTAGTCGACGACAGTTGGGATGGGAAGTGTTTATGAGTTTGCATTAGCAAGCCAAGTGAACCTCCGTCGACAAGATCCTGTCCTGGGCATTCGCCGCCCCGGTGGCCAACCGTGAAAATTCCCGTGCGATGACAAACGGTCAGCGAGCGTGTAATGGGCGGAAAAAATAATTCGACTTCTGCCAGCCAACCAGAGGCCACGCTATCCACCAGTTAGTCCCTTAGATATTCGTCGTGCGAAGGAGCTGAAAAGTGTTTAATTGTATCATTTTTTTTAAAGATAGTGAAAATATTTAATTGAATTAATTAGCGACCAAACGTTTGCTTCAGAAATCTTGCACGCGACTGACTGACATGTTGACATATTTTACATTTAAAAACGATAAATTAGTGTCGTTCAGATTGTCTTCCTCGCTGTCCGTTCAGAAATGGTTGAGAATAATATAAATGACATTTGAAAACTGGTTTTAGCTAAGCTTAGAACATTAAAGAATAAAAAAAACGAAGATATCATCATCTATTTATACCATCATTCACAAATAGGATCCAAGGTCGTGTTTTAAACTTCAGCATATTAAACCTGTTCAACTTATGGGGAGATCCCCCAGTACAGGATAGCACCCAATACCGGACACCATCAAAAAATTGAGAAATCATGGTCCAATCGAGATGGCGTATTATATGAAAAGGAAGCTTTTGTTTGCGTAAACAACACATCCTTGATATATGCAGGCTCTTTTTTGAATAACAGAGATGTTTGAAAACCGATATAAAGTTGACATATTGCCTTATATATGAACTTATTTAACCTTTACGTCCCAGACCCCCGACAAGGTATTTTCAAATAGCTGCCAATTAATCAATTTTCATTCGAATTTTTCCGAAACTATCCTCAGTGTATTTTTAAAAAGTGTTTAAGTTGTTTGCCATTAATCTACAATGCACAATTCGGAACCAAGTCGGAGATAATCCGGTTTGTACAGGCACCGCCGTGACCAATATTAAGGAAAGTGATTCTGTTCTATTTTTTATTTCAATTACACCGTAGTTTTAATGTAATCCGTTATTAAATAATTGATTGTGATCATTTCAATAAATCGTACCACATCTCAATCTTGATGAATCCGGGAGAACTTTTAAATACATGAAAAATAAACTCCATGCTCTAGACAAATTTTCCGAACACCAAATCGAAGCAGTCTCTAACCTTGATTCAAGTGAAGATGCAAAGAGTGCCGCCTATCGTGGTCAGTCGTTCCAAATTTGGGGGATTTAGGCAGGAGATCTTGAAACTCTATTAGGGAAATCAAGGTCTCCTTCCAAATCGCAAAGAAAGGAGACTGTTGCGTTTTGCCGAAAACTCTTAAAGATCGCAAACTTCTTCTCAAACATCTTGATGAGAATAAGCACTTTTTTTTACTTATCACGACAAAACTGAACCTTTGCTCAAAGTCGTCTTGAAAGGTCTCTCAAGTGACTTTAAGTCACAAAAATGGAAAAAATTATTTACTTGGATTTTTCCCAGTCCAAATAATCATTATGAAAAAGAGAACCCGATCTAGCATTGTTCGGAAGGGCTTTCTCAAGAATATTATTTAGTTCACGTTAACAAAAAAGATCTAAATAATATTAAAGCTTACGAAGAAGCAAAACTTTTGTTCGATGCCCGTTTGACATGGGAAAATTTTCAGAAACCTGGATGAAATTACCAGAACCCCACTCAGTGCCGTCGGTGCCGAAAGTGGGGTCATGGAAGAAAATATTGCCGCATGAATGCTAAATGCATGATTTGCGGAGGTTCTTCTCACGCTAAGGACGTGTGCACAAAGTTTGTATGCGCAAACTGCATTTTTCAGTTAACGATCGCTTCCCGGATTATCTCCGACTTGGTTTCGAATTGTGCATTGTAGATTAATGGCAAACAACTTTAACACTTTTTTAAAGTACACTGAGGATAGAATCATACCCAGTAGGTGGATTATATTCATGCTCATTTACAAACTAAATTTGTTCCGTCGGGACAAGGAAAAACCTATGCCGATCTTGTAGCAGCCATAAGATTTTCCTCCCTTTTTCATACTACGAGTAACCGAATCAATAAGAAGATTCAAATCAAATGGAATAACCCCTGCCGCCACAGAAAACCGCTACTCCGCCTCTTCGTCTACCTAAAATCCTAACGGAAAATCATCAGATAATGTACCTACAGGTATTATGTCTCCTTCTGATTTAAATTTCTAACTGAACAAACGAATCAAATGATTGACGTAATGTTCATAACCACCACGAAGTATGACTGAAGCAGTCCAAGTTGGTGTAAAATTTACTAATCAAATTGTTATTGGATTACGTTTCTCTAATGGATCCAAAAAATAAAAATAAAGGAAAAGGTATAGAGGACGAGCTGATTAATTTTCTAACCACTAAAAACATACTTGTAGCAGTTATAACTGAAGCTTATTTAAAACCTGGACCTATACTCAACAGAAATCTAAACTTCTTTGTTATCATAATGATCGAATTGATGGGTCATGTGTGGGAGTTGCAATCATCATTCATAGGCGGATAAAACACCAACTTTTTTTCGTCATTTGAAACTAATGTTTTTGAAACTTAAGGTATTTTTGTTGAAACACAGCTGGTGAACATCATTCATAGTTGCGTATTTGCCTTCTCAATACTCTGGACAGCAAGTTAATTTTCTCCAAACTGACTTGCGAAAATTGACTCGCAATAAGTCAAAATGTTTTGACATTGGTGACTTCAATGCTAAACAACGGTCATGGAATAATCCACAAAGTAATTCCAACAGCAGAATTTTATTGCTCGGCAGATGAGTGCTCAGGATGTTTCTCAATTCAAGGCCCTGAAAGCCCTACATATTTTTCCAATTCTAGAAACCCTTCTTCAATCGATTTCGTCTTAACCGACTCTAATCACCTTTGTAGCCAGCAAATGGTTACTCATGCTGATTTTGATTTTTACAATTAGTAACAGATATTTTGAAAATAGCATTTCTCAATTAAACCCAAATCCTTTTGGAAAATTATTTAAAATCTTGAAAAAAAAAAATCCGGAGCCGATTCGGACAGTGAAAGAGGAAAACTAATTGTAACTAACTAATTGCGAAAAAGCCCAAAAACTTACAAGTCCAATAGAAAATCAAGTTACTCAGAGCTTCGAAAACATTCTCAACCAAGAGTGAGATTTCGAAAATTCCTGGGAGATTGATTTGAAAGAAGTGAGAACTATAATTTTAAAAATTCAAAAATATTAAACCTCCTGGCGATGATGGAATTTTCTATATCCTCGTAAAAAAAAAAAAAAACTTTCCAGAAAGTAATCTTTATCTTATCAGAAAGTATCTTAATGTGTTCAGTTGGAATATTTTCCTGACAAATGCTAAGGTTGTACCAATTTTGAAAACCAGACAAACATCCTGCAAAAGCTTCTAGCTATCGTCCAATCCTTCCTTCCTAATATGGTATTAAGGTGCAAGTAAAAATGAAGCAAATGTCAAAAATGAAAAAGCAGTTTTCGCCCTTGAAATCAACAAATCGAAAAAAATAAAAACACACAGCCTTTTATTTTGGAAATAAAACAGCTGTGTGTTTTTATTTTTTTCGATTTGTTGATTTTAACGGCGAAAACTGCTTTTTCACATTTGACATTTGCTCCATTTTTACTTGGGCCTTAATGAGTTGCAGTTGTTGAAACATTGGAACAAATGTGAAATAAAATAATTAATAATTTTAAACAAAAATCGTTGCAATCTTGTTGCCACGATTAATGCGTTATATGTTTTGGTTAAGTTAGGGAAGTAAATTGAGAGCGTTTTTTTCTCTTATAAGCAGGTGAAATCAACTCACCTGTAAAAAATCTGAACTGGCAAATAAAATGTAATGTGTTGTTAACAAAATGTTAATAAAAGCTTAATTTTGTTTTACCAAAATAGGAAGATAGTGTTGTCTAATAACACAGAACACCTAGATATAAGAAATGAATGTAATGTTTGGAATGATGCTAATGAAGTATTAAAAAAAAACGAAAGCATCACATAAGACAACATGCTATAGCATGCGAACTGAAGCGAGAATCGTTTCCCTTTCGCATCATTATTTCAAATATCAACTCACCACAACCAAATCTCCCGCTCGAACCGACGGCATAAATATTGTGTGTAGGGTGCAAGCGTTTGCCGTCGGTGTTGCAGCCAGAGCTTTCACCACTCGCTTGGCGCAAGTTTCGCTAAAATCGATACCAGATGGCAGTCACAAAGAAAAGAAGAAAAATTTGATGTAGTTAGGAGAACGTATTTACTTGCAAACGAATCGTGAATAGTAATATGGGGAGAAGATAATTATGTGATGACTGCGTTCACCCTCATTATGTATTGGAATAATATTTAATGAATTTGGCATGGGATAGCATAGGAAGTTAATTTTTAAAATATATTAAGGTGAAACAGCTTGGAATCCAAATTCAATAATGTACCAAAACTTTGGAGGCAAACCTCGCAAAAAGAGCAATGAACGACAATGCAATTTCTATATGAGCTGTGTGCACTTACATAAAATTTGAATTAAGAAGATGGACATTGTTATTTCTGCAGATTAGTGCCTTTGAAATCGTAAATAGTGGCACAAACCGACTATTGCGACAGTCATGTTATGAATCTGACATTCATCTTAAGAAGGTTAATTAAAATGACTGACAAATTAAAGTCGAAATACAGTCAAGTCTCTACGAGTCGATATTTGAAGGGACCATTGACTCATACAAATATCGAATCATGGAACTCCGAACTGAAGCGGAAATCGAACCACTCTTCATGGATCTATGCGACTAAATGCTTTGTAACGGTAACCTCACACCCAGACAACCAGAAGTCGCATAAAAGTTCACGTAATAACTCGTTAATTTATACAAATTACATCAAACTCGCAAACACGGTGGAAAGAATCGTCAGATTAATGAGTTTCTCGCACAAAACGCTTTTTTCATGGGTAAATTTGTACATTTTGTTTCGTCCACTCGTACAAAAGTAAATTGAATCAATCCGTAAGCAGCTGTCAAATCAACATTTGTTATCATAAGTTAAGTCGCATAAGATCACAGGTTAGATCGGAAGAAAATTTATACACTCGCCTTGTATGCTATTATTCATCCACATAATATATGTACGTACCATGACCCCACAGTTATGGATCAAATAGTGTGGAGTCCAACCTATAAATTCAATAGAACAACATGGAAAACGTAAAATGGTTATTCAATAAGCACGAATCGAATCGTTTCAAATTGGAACTTCGGTTAGTAAAATATTTTGAGTATAATATTTACATAGAATTGCATAAAAATTAGAAAATTGTATCGGTTTCTGAAAACCATATTATGGATCAACGTTCATATTATGGATCAAAATTGTGACATATTACGGATCAGTGCGCAAAATCAAGAGATTTTCAACTCAATGCATATGTATTACATGTTTTGACGAAAGTTAACAATGCGTCATATATAACTGCAAAAAATAGCAGTGTTAGAGCTGGAAACAAGGGTAAAATGCCTTTTGTTTGTGAAGCTGCATTGTAATAACTGAGACATGGACTGTTCTCGCTCCACACCAAGTTTTTTCACTTATTTTGTCGGCTCAAAAATGAAATTTACAAACCTTGATGTTTTATTAGTTTTATCCTTAGTGCTATTGTCTTGAAAATGTCGAATCCAATGCTTAAAAAGGCAGAAATCTAGATTCTTTAGAAGTGATCCATAACCGTGGTAACAATCATTTCCTGATCCATATTATGGATCACTAGTTTAGAAGTGCTAATATTCAATATTATAATCAACAATCGAGAAAAATGTTTTCCAAAGATGAATTCATACTCAATCGAAACGAATGAGTATGTTTATGCTATAACATTTGAATTTTACCACCTGTGCACAGCTGTGGGAGCTTATGAATGCTGACGGCACTTCTTACAGAAAACGAACATATAATGATGGCTGTGTGGTACCAACTAAATATTTGTCAATACACCGCTATTAGCGGTTGAATTTTGTGCTTAACACTACAAATGGTAGAAGACAAATAGTATAACATGGGAAAAATATGTTTTACGCTCAACTTTTATGTTTTGAGCGAGTATCCGATGTTGAACGCCAAAGTGATCCGTCACTGTGGGTGATCCGTAACTGTGTGGGCATGGTATATCACCTACACTTTTGTACGTAAAGGTGCTTTCCATACATCTATAAGTGAAATTTTGCACATGCAAAGTGTTACCAACTTAGTGGAAACAATAGTAGTAACCAATCCCTGGGAAGCAGAATGATCTGCCAGGGCTATGAGTTGTTTTTTTTTATTTATAGGAGTTTTGAGTTAATTTAGACGCGATGGAAAATAACTTAAATTAGAAATTTGTTCTTAAAACTATACCCTTAGTCTTCAATATCCCTCGTCTTGAGGATTGTCGGAGTAGCGCATCTGCTATTCTAAGCAGTTGGTATGAGTGATTCCGGATGAAGTTGAGGAGAGAAACAGAGTGGAGGAAGGCGATACGTAGTGAAGGATTAATTTTGGCTAGGGCAGCAGAAAGTACCGAACTACCCACGAAGGTCGGATGGAAAAAGTTAATTGGTGCGTGTCGAATTGAGTCGCGATATAAAAAGTGACCGACTGGTGAAGAAATAAACCATCCGAGTGTGGCCAGCTGGTCCTCCGAAGCGTTTGAACGGAAGACATCCCACGTAGTGAGGCCGGTCAAGTCGGACGTGGTCAAGTACGCTGAGGCGACCCTAGATATCCCATCCCAGGAGGCTGTTGGAGCCAACCCTATCCAATCCCCGAAGGAAGATAACCCCAATAGGCAGCGCAACCCGCGCTTTGGTGTAGGAACCACCAGATTCGACCCCGTGGGAATTCGTCCAGTGGAGCTCATAACTTCGGAGAGGCTGGCGAGCCCCGTGCTGGTGTCCGACGAGTTCATGTAGTTCATTCATCAACTTTTCGGTTGTCATGCGAATTTTTATATCGCGTGTAGTCGCGCGATGTACTTTGTAAACCACCCTTGGTTTAACGAATATCCCAGAGGAGTCCTGACCACTTAGAAAGATGGCGTCTTCGGCAAAAATTGTTTCAGTGGATTAAGGGCTATCATTGTTCGAGCTAGTTGCCTCCTAGGACAGGACGTGACAGCTCAACGAAGACTGCCCCGTTGTTTTTCAGTCAATAACCCTGACGATACTAAATCCAGTGTTACCAGTATCCTTTTGAAGCAAATCTTGTGAACAAATTTAAATATCAAAACTCATAATTCGATTGTTTCTTGCACGGTTAATTCATTTAGTACAACAGAGGGTGCCCATATTTTAATAAAAATCAGGGTTAAATTCAAAACTGGCGACATTTTCAGAGAGAATTGACATAATTAGCATTATATTGGTTGCAATAAAGTATTTTTATTCATTTTTGCATTGTAGGAGCCCATGCTTTGGAAGTTGAGTTCGAATATAAATAGATTTGAAACAAAAGATTTCATGAAAACTTTCCGAACTTTTGATAAAAATTCTAATCTATGACTAGCAACACGCGCGGGCTAGCAACAAAGTTCCCTGTTGCAATCCAACTCAACGTTGTAAAAGTACGGCCTTTGCCAAAACGACAATGGGAAATGGGCTTTTTGACAGGAATTGGTTTCGTTTTTTGTACTTTGACCTGTCACGTCTTGTCTTAGGTTGCCCTCAAACCATTTGTTGTTGGCGCTAGTGAGCATAAAAATTGTTTTATTCTCAGGAACCTGGTCACTTAAAATGATGGCTTCTTCGGCAGATTTGTTCAGAGTAGCTCAAATGCTTTCTTTGTTTATTCTTGAAGTCGAGATTGGGTAAAATAATGATGCCTGGGCTGAGCCCCCTGACCTTCTGACAACTAGCCAGAGATGCCATCTTTCTGAAAGTCAGGATCCTGATGTCAAGCGTGTGCTAGAATAAGGACGTTAGTCGGCATCAATCGATTTCTCTCATCGATCAATTCTTTTCTTCTTTCTGGCGTTACGTCCCACTGGGACAGAGCCTGCTTCTCAGCTAAGGTGTTCTAATGAGCACTTCACAGTTATTAACTGAGAGCTTACTATGCCATTTTTGCATGTGTATATCGTGTGGCAGATACTCTATGCCCTGGGAAGTCGAGAAAATTTCCAACCCGAAAAGATCCTCGACCTGGTGGGATTCGAACCACGACCCTCAGCTTGGTCTTGCTTAATTAGCTGCGCGTTTCGCTACGGCTATTGGGCCCCACCCATCGATCATCTCTTCTGCGAATAAAGGTGACAGACGCAAGTTTGTCAGCATTGTCTTCACTCAGGGGTGCAAGGATTGCATCGCTGCCAAGCGGTCTGAAGTGAAAAAATGCTAAGCACATCCGCATCTTGTCACTTTATTTCAACAGAGAGAGGATCGTTGAAGATAAATCGATCATGCGACTTACGCCCTTATCACTAGCACACGCTTGAAGTATCCGCAAACAAAGTTTTATGTTTCACTAGCACCGCCTAGTGGCAAAATTTTTAATCAACTATCCTCGAACAATGATAGTCTTAACTTACTGAACAACTTTGCCGAAGACATCAACCTTCTAAATGTTAGGATCCTGAAATATCAGCAAAACAAAACTAAAATGTAACATGCCCACTATGCTACTAGGGTAAAATTCCGAATTAAATGAGTGAAGAACTCAAATTTTGAAATTATCTGATTTAATATATACCCGATTTCAAACTGTGGTCTACTCGAACCTTATATAGTGAGTTCAATATTATGCGACTTCTAATGTACATTTGTTGATTTTACCGCGTTATAAAGGGCAATACTGTTAATGAAAACGGTCGAGTATTGTTCTTAAGAAGATTCTTGAGGATACATTTTAATTTGGTGTCGATAGATATCCTTGTAGCAAAATTATAGCATATTAATCAAACTGTTGTACAAGTACAACAATGCGACAGCCCGCAGGTCATTGAAACAGAACACAATTATGTGTTGCTGCTTCATAATATTCCTATCGAAAAAAGTTTAGAGTATTTGTTTCGCCAAAAATATAACGAAAGCTTGTTTACATATCTGAATACGTCATTCGAAAGCGTTACAAATCCTATTTATCGAAAAATAAGAATGATAAAATGCTTAAATCTGTAAACAAAAGCACTTTCTCCCATTATTATGACATGTTCCAGTAATAGTGGTATTGGCTACTTCCGTTCCTATAATAGTGGTTGACATTGATTTCTGATTAAGACTTACTGTTAAATAAAAGCACCAATGCAAAGGAGCAAAAAAGTAAAGGTTTAAATTGTTTGCTTCTATTTTCTTACTAAATTTCAAGGTATTTTTCACACATTCATTCCATCTCATGGCTCTACTGAATACACACAAAATTTTTTTAAAAATATATAATAAACATGCTGTAAACTATTACTCGACACACACTATCACTGGATCAGCCACCCTAATTCAAATTGAAGTAAATATCAAAAAATAAAATAAATCAACCGATTTATTTGAAAAACAATGTTTTATATTATTTTGTGGGCGATTTTTGTACGAATTCTGTGTTGTAATGCACGAAGTCAAATCCACTTTTTCTACCAACATCTACAACTAGTTCCAATTGAAAAATAGACCAAGATCACCTCTGCATCTCCACGGTTGTCATGGAAAGGATATTGGGTTAGTGGGTACGGTAGAGATCTGGGAGTCACCAATGTTTGGTGATCCGATCCATGATATAATCACGCCTAACCGGATTCGCGAAATAATTCGATTATCGCAATGTACGCCGAGCCCGCCCACGCAGAAGCAGGCGACGTGATCAATAGATCAAACACTACTAACGATCCACGGCGCTTTTTCATTTCTCTGAGCGAACGATGCGCGACAAGTTTGATCCTGCCCCTCATGGCACGCCCCCGCAGGAGCAAGCGTCAAGGTCGAAGGATCAAACACTACTCAATACTAGACATGAGCTTTTCTATGAGACAATGTTTCAAATTGTCCGCTTTAATATCTATGGATCAAATTTTGAATATGCTCGCAGCCTTAATACAAAACATCCTTTTGTTTCTTTTATGGCCAGATACAATACCGTAATTTCGGGTGGAATTGATCACTTTTCACGGTTTTTTTTCTAGAATGTTGTCGAAGCCAAATAAAGGTAAATTCGGGAAAACACTTACGACGATAAACTTCATAAATAGATTTTTTTCTTAAAACTATAAACTCTAATATGTGTTGCTATCTTGACAGATTGACCTATTTCGTCTGCGACTTACAGACTTCTTCAGTGTCGAGCACTCGACATAATTTTGAAATCGAACATAATTTTGGAATTTTACATTATTTTCATGGAAATAAACATTAATTAGTACAAAAAACTCACAATACAAAATCAGACAATTGTTAAGACAAACAACATTCATTTCCCCCTGGTTTTATTGATGTTGGTGCTCTATTAGTAAGAAATAAAATCAATTCCACCTGAATTCACGGTACTTTTCGTAAAAATACCATCTAGTAACGAAACTATTATAAATTGTATTATTTCATTTTGTTTAGCGCCTTTAAAAATGTTTAAGTAAATTAAACAAATACATAACTTGTATGCAAGTTGACTGAAATCAATAAATAATACATTTTCAACGGTCAATATATGAAAAACCATACGCACTTTGACAGTTTTGATAACAGAAATAGATTCAGCTATCTCAAATTAAGTGAATATCGGTATTGGTAAAATATTAATTGTTGGTCAATGTACATAATAAAACCGTTCACGGGTCTTTGACAGTGCACATTTCAGTCACTATTACAGATAATTTGATTTTGGTAAAGTGTTAGAAAGAATTGAACTAATTGCATGCCGTAGAAAAAAAAATGAGTATAACATTTCATGAATAAAAAATCTATTGCGTCCAATTTATCATCTGTCTGATGTTTGGCTTCTCAAATGCACCCTCCTCTGCCGCTTAAGGTTCTCCCATTCTCCCACAGCCATTCATGGCTTCTACACTGCCAATGAAGTGTGAGATAGTTTTCCAACTTCAAGCCCACAAACAACTTTATTTTCACCCCCTGCAGCGATTATTGTCACTTCGGTGGTGACTGGTGGCATAAGTTTTCTGGGGTGAATTGAAGATAGCAACCGACTGCGAAGCGATGATGATGGGAGGATGATCACGCGTGCGAAATTGATTCCACTCTTTTCCTGAGAGTCATCATTCCTATTTCGATTTGGTCGGCGGTGAGAAGACGAAGGGACAACCGGTGGCGCAGATATCATAAATATTAAGTAACATATTTTCCACATCAGAACCTTCGGCGATTTTTGGAAAGAAGATAAATTATCAACACTGGTGATGGGATCGAGCGAGAAGTGACGGGTGTGTGCTCGCTAAATATTTATAGGGAGTACTTGGGAAGTTTTCGGCTTCATGGATTTTCCTATACTTCTGATAAATAAAACGAATTTCGATCATTGGTCATTTCAATCCGCGGCACGGTAAATTGCTGGGCATGGCGTACCATTGGTACCCCGCGTACCTACCGGAATAAAATTGACCCCTTTGTGTGGTTCTTAGCCTCTTGCCCAGCAACTCCTATCCCTACCTTCTCGTGGTAACCAACCCTGGGTAGGAAGTTGGTCGTATGCTGACAGGGAAGGGGGGTTTGCTTTTGCTTTTGCTTCTGCAAACTTGAAGCGTCTGTACTCCATGTTAGGAGCGGCTCACAACAGCGGTTAGTTCCCCATGTCAGGGGCGGCTGATCATCGTTCGAGTGCCAGAGAAGGACTCTAAGCTAAACTGCGCACTATTGGTCCTCCGGAAATCTAGGGGTTGGTGTCAGGCCCTGCAAGCCAGCCGTAAAAAAAATCAAGCAACGAATATTCAACGAGAAGAATACGAACCGGAAACAATCGGCGAAGACCACAGCGACGTAAAGGGACTAACGATTTGAAGCTCGGTTACGTGAACTGTAAATCTCTCAACTTCATCGGGGAGCACACGCATTCTCCCGACATGCTAAAGGACCGCGGATTTGCATCGTAGCGTTGCAGGAAGTGTGTAGGAAGGGATCAATGGTGCGAAAGTTTAGAGGTACCCGAGGAGAAAGAATAACTCGCCATAACTTATGCAGACCATAATTTGGTATCATACTATTATAAGTATTGTTCAGTTGGTATTGTAATGGTATTTGAAAAAAAAATGTTTAAAACAATCAAAAATACTTAATTTTGGTATTCGATAGCTATTGAGGACTGCTGGAGGTACCAGGTACCCCCGTTGGTTTGACCACATTTAATCTGAACACTTTTTAATTGTGTACCCCCGCTAATTTGCACATCGTTCAGATTAAAAATGGTTCAAACGTCATTTAGCTCATGGAACGGAGTAAAGTGGAATGGAACGCTGTGGAACGGATCGCAGAATCAAAACAAAACAGTGAAAGAGGTAACAGAAATACGCTTCTAGGGTTACTAGATGTTCAAATTAAAACGAACCCCGATGGTTTGCATGAGGTACCGTTCAAATTAACGGGAGTGTACGGTATTGAACTACTATTGAAAAATTCCACTTTTATATGAAAATCCATCAAGTATTATTTAGGTATTACAATACCTGATTCATATAGGGGCCAGATAGCCGTAGCGGTAAACGCGCCAGCTATTCAGCATGACCATGCTGAGGGTCGTGGGTTCGAATCCCCGCTGGTCGAGGATCTTTTCTTAAAAGGAAATTTTCTCGATTCCCAGGGCATAGAGTATCTTCGTACCTGCCACACGATATACACATGCAAAAATGGTCAATCGGCAAAGAAAAGCTCTCAGTTAATAACTGTGGAAGTGCTCATAAGAACACTAATCTGAGCAGCAGGCTTTGTCCCAGTTGGGACGTAACGCCAGAAAGAAGAAGAATACTGATCCAATATCAACTTGGTAATTTGTGGAATATGCAGAAGGTATTATTTGAGGTATTTTACCTCTTATTCAGAGCTCATTCATACCTCATTCAGGTTGTAAGTTTTGGAAATTATCTGGTATGGAATACCTCAATTTGGTATTCAGTAGTTATTTTCTCTGCTCGGGTAACCATACCATTTACCATAGCTGCGGCTTACACACACGAGCTGAGAACAGCTTTTACCCAAGTAGCACGTAAAACATCTTCCAAAGAGATGCTTCCCAAAAAATGGTTTCAAGCACGTATCAATAAAAGCATCTGTAACTACCTAGTTCTAGTTCGATTGCATATTAATATCAAAAGCTCAAAAAGTTTCATTACCGTTCCAGGTAACATGCATTCACTCCGTGTTTGACTATCAACCTTCCTGAAACGACTGAATAAAGTCAAGTTTATCAAGATGTGCTCAGTAACTTTTCAAACAAACTCTCAGCACTGAACTACGTGTATGACAGCAAGAAGATTGTTTGTTTTAATACAGTTTGCAATAGGGTTGAGTTACACTTTACTTATTATGCACACGGCGTGCCTGAAACCGTTATCAACACAAAAATGTTAAAGAATTTTGCACCTACCATTCGAAAGATATAATCTTTAAACATCTTCTCCGTGAATTTGAAAATATTCTAACGCGAGAATCGAAAATGATCGTGATTGAGAATTTTGAGCTATTTTGGAAAGAATATTCACTTACTTTCAAAATATTCTTCAACGGTTTTCAAAATTATTTAAAATTTACAAAGAAGATGCTTGGATATCACATGTTTTTAATGCTATATTCAAAACTGATGGTTTCTTGGGTGGTTTATAAATTTACAATAATGCACCGTTGGGGAATATTTGAATTATGTGAAATATCCGTTCCAAAATAGCTCAAAACCTTCAAATCACGATAACTTTCGATTCCCTCGTTAGAATATTTTAACTTTACGGAGTAGATGCTTGAATACATTATCTTTCGAATGGTAGTGTTCGAATTCTTGGACATATTTTGCGTTAATAACGGTTTCTGGCACACCGTGTCTAATAACGAACACATGGTCTACCCACAGTTTGTTTGTTTCAATGGTGTTTCTCATGTGTTGCGCAAAAGTTTTTGTGATAACTTTAGATTATTTCAGGCGTGGCCTAATTCGCCAGTAATGAACTTGTATTCCGAAGGGTGCAGCAAAGTTGTAAGCAACAAGGCAAATTGGTAGCTTTTATAGTGCATTGGCGAAGCAATTGTCCGAGAGCTGGTGGAATAGTGGGTAGAGGAGAAGATTACTGATCTTGATGTCGGAAGATCGATTCTCGTTCACATTTTGTTTTCTTTTTTTTTCTTCTTAGTATTTTGCAACAAATCAGCAATTTCGATATAACTTTAATATGTTGCAAAGAGACTCCGCCTCTTGCGCTTTTTGCGTTGCTATTCAGTGTTATGTAAGTCATATTTTCAACAAAATTGACAACTTTGATTAGTTCAGAAGATGATTTATTATTGAGTTGTGAAACCACTGTGCTGCTTGGGTATAGTGATAGGTGATATTCAGAGGTGCGTGATCGGGGTGGTGGCCGATCAATGAGAGAACGTGCAAATTAGGTGTCAAAGGCCGGGTTCTTTCAACTTCAGCATCATAAACCGTGCACAGCCCTCACTCCCGGAAGCACTGATTGATGATAAAGACGCTTTTTACGCGCAGCTCGAATGCGAGTACGATAGCTGCCCAAGCCACTTCGTCAATATCGTCATCATCCATCCATCCTTCTGGCATTACGTCCCCACTGGGACAGAGCCTGCTTCTCAGCTTAGTGTTCTTATGAGCACTTTCCACAGTTATTAACTGAGAGCTTACTGTGCCAATGGACCATTTTTTGCATGCGTATTATCGTGTGGCAGGTACGATGATACTCTATGCCCTGGGAAGTCCGAGAAAATTTCCAACCCGAAAAAGATCCTCGACTGGTGGGATTCGAACCCACGACCCTCAGCTTGGTCTTGCTGAATAGCTGCGCGTTTACCGCTACGGCTATCTGGGCCCCAATATCGTCATAGGAGATCTAAAAAGGTTGGCCAGGAGGAGGAATTCAGACCGACTATTGGAAAGTTCAGCGCCCACCAGTTGACTAACGAAAACGGCCTATGACTGATAGATTTTGCCGCCTCCAAGAATATGGGCCATACACCTGGAGATCACCACAGCAGACAGAATAACAAATCGACCACGTTCTGGTTGATGGACTGCACTTCTCCGACATTATCGACGTCAGGACCTATAGTGGCGCTAACATCAACCTCTGACCACTATCTGGTGATAGTTAAACTGTGCCCAACACTCTCCGTCGTTAACAACGTACGGTACAGACGGCCGTCCCCGTATGACCTAAAGCGGCTTAAGCAACCGAATGTCGAATCTGCGTACGCGCAGCACCTTGAGGCTGCATTACCGGAAGAGGGTGAGCTGGATGAAGCCCCTCTTGAGGGCTGCTGGAGAACTGTGAGAGCAACGTCGGGTACGTGGGACGGAGTCAACGGAACGATTGGTTCGACGACGAATGTAGGCAGATTCTGGAGAAGAAGAATGTAGCGCGGGCGATCATGCTACAGAACAGAATATGGAACGTTATTGACGGAAACGGCAACAGCAGACCCGCCTCTTTCGGGAGAAAAAAACGCCGCCTGGAGGAAACGGAGAGCAAGAAGATGGAACAGCTGTGCCGGTCTCAAGAAACACGCAAGTCCTATCAGAAGCTCACACTCGTATAAAATTTCATGTAAATTTCAATCTTCTTAGATGCACATAAAAGAAGCGAAATAATTGACATGAATTTACATCCGTTCTGAAAATTACATGAACATGACAAGCCAAAAAAAAACGGCATGACGTGAAAGTAAGTTTAAACAGATTTACTCTCACGCCATGACGTGTATTAGCATGTGAACAGTAAACTAAAAATTGAATATAATTATTTCAGAGCGTTGGTTATAACATAATTCCTTTTTTTAGTTTTTGAACACTTACCATTTAGTAGCAAAATTTTTGATTGTCGTTTTTTGTTGGTCTTTAACCCCTTTACCGGCAGCTTCATTTATTACCGCAAAATTCAAATTCAAATCGTAATAACTTTTTTGTTTTTTAATATTTTTGCACCATTTTTTCACAAGCTCTCAAAAACTCTTCTAGTTTTAGGATCTGTGTCGATATTGATCATTGGTCATCTGGTTTTTAAGATATTCCAAAATTCCTTGAGGGACCGACCCGTAACTACAACCTCCTGTTAATTTCTCAGGCTACAGAATTTCAATCGTATTCGGATATTCACTTTTCGAAACAATACATTAATGAGAGTATGTTGTGAAAAAATGAAGCAATTTGGTGCAGCCGTCTTTAAGTAATGACCATTTAGGTTTCTGGAACCACGCTGGCCAAATAAAGATCTTAATAACTTCCAAAAACATCATATCGTTATTTTCAGATATCTCCAAGAATACTGATCCGATTTGTATGCTTTTTCAGAAAATCTCCTTATTAATTGGCATTATATAGCCCACATTTTATTTTTTTTGATAAATTGATCAAAAACAAAAATGGCCGCCAAAAGCATTTTATATGGAAAATGTCGGTCCCCCAAGGAACATCGGAATATCTTTAAAATCAGATCACCAATAATCAATATCGACACAGATCCTAAAACTAGAAGAGTTTTTTGAGAGCTTGTGAAAAAAATGGTGCAAAAATATTGAAAAACAAAAAAGTTATAACGATTTGAATTTGAATTTTGCAGTAAAAAATGAAGCTGCCGGTAGAGGGGTTAAATCAGAGCAATTTCATACTCTGTAACAAGAACTTCTCCGCGATGGAGTCTGCGCCACATAATATCCTCGATGAAGGAACTGCTCTCCCAAAAACACCACACAAATTCCCATCATTCATAGAACTTTTACTGGATCCTGTAGCATGGAATCACACATTATTTTTTGCTATCACATTATGATTTTAAGCATTCTTGTTGATGATCATAAATCACCGAGCCCTCAAATTTGTATAATGCACTCTGGTACGGGATCCTGCATCAGATGAAACGAAATGTTCTCTTCCTGATCGGGTTCCAAATATTCACGTACAAATATCAATCGCCGCACGACAAGGGAATCATATGCAATGAAGAACACATATCGAAGAACTTTCAATATTCCACGATCGGAAATCAATTTTTATATTTCTTCGGGAGTTTTTTTTTGTGTACAACACTCGCGACGTCTTCCACCGACTACGCTTGAAAACAAACTTGACAATTTTCATGGCGTTGTCACCATGATCCACGATCATGTAAATTTACGCTATAATAAACATAAAATTAGGTCTGTCATTGAACTTGCATGACTAGGGAAACTGAAATTTGAGATCACATAGATTATTTCTTACGTTGCTCTAAAAGTATGTTACTGAATATTTAAATTTTATAATACGTCATCTGAAACATAAAATTCAGTTATCTTTGAGCTTGAGTCGCAAAATTATTCAGTACAATCAAGTTTACGTCACTTGTAAAACTCATTATTTTAAAGAGCGCAACGCATTCCGCAACGCCTTCGTGCCGCGATCCATGATTTTGCAGGGATAAGGATGGGAGCATTTTGATAGACAAGCGTAAAGTTATCGAAAGATGGAAGCAGCACTCCGGCGAACACCTGAATGGCGCTGAGAGCACAGGCAATGGAGGACGGAACAACGGAGGAAATGCCTTCATCAGTACTGCGAGTGATGGTAACCAAGCAGCACTTTGAGGGAGGTTAAGAATGCCATTCACAAGCTCAATAATAATAAAGTTTTCAAGCCGGCTTTGTTGACGGCCGATCGACAACGGACCAGATCTTTACTGTACGGAAAATCCTCCAAAAATGTCGTGAATTCCAGGTCCAAACGCATCATCTTTTCATCGATTTCAAGGCTGCATAAGATAGTATCGGCCGCTTAGAGCTAAGGACGAGAACAACTTTCCCGGGAAGCTCACGAGACTGATAAGAGTAACGATGGAAGGTGTGCAAAATTGTGTGAAGGTTTCAGGCAAACACTCCAGTTCGTTTGGTCCCGCCGGAGACTACGACAAGGTGATGGACTCTCGTGCCTGTTGCTTAATATTGCGCAAGAAGGTGTTATGCGGAGAGCCGGGCTTAACAGTCGGGGTACGATTTTTACGATATCCAGTTAATTTGTTTGCTTCGCGGATGATATGGACATTGTCAGCCGAACATTTGAAAAGGTTGCAGACCTGTACACCCGCCTGAAACGCGAGGTAGCAAAAGTTGGACTGGTGGTGAATGCGACCAAGACAAAGTACATGCTACCTGGTGGGGCCGAGCGCGACAGGGCTCGCCTAGGTAGCAGTGTTACGATGGACGGGGATACATTCGAGGTGGTTGACGTGTTCGTCGACATTGGATCCTTGCTGACGGCTGACAATTAGCCGTGAAATACGGAGGCGCATCATCAGTGGAAGTCGAGCCTACTATGGCCTTCACAAAAAGCTGCGGTCAAAACAGATTCACACCCGCACCAAATATACAATGTAAAAAACGCTTATAAGGCCGGTAGTCCTCTACAGGCATGAAACGTGGGCTTCGTGGCCGTGCGGTTAGTGCTACCAATCATTTAGCCGCATGGAGCCAAGGAATGTGGGTTCGATTCCCGCTTTAGTCCGAAAAACTTTTCGTCAGGAACGTATTTTGACTGAGCCACTGAGCGTTGCATGCTAGTCCGTTGTCTAGTGTGGTGCTTCCTTCAAAGGACAAATCGTCCACTGGAAGCATTGACGTGTCGGTGTCTTTACAACGTGGACGATGCGCGAGGAGGACTTGCAAGCCTTTAGAGTCTTCGATTGTCGGGTGCTTGAGACAATCTTTGGCGGTGTGCAGGAAAACGATGAGTGGCGGCGAAAAATGAACCACGAGCTCACCCAACTCTACGGCGAACCCAGTATCCAGAAGGTGGCCAAAGCTGGAAGGATACCAGGGCAGGGCATGTTGCAAGAATGCCGGACAGCAACCCTGCAAAGATGGTGTTCGCGTCGGATCCGGTTGGTACAAGAAGGCGTGGAGCGCAACGAGCTAGGTGGGCGGATCAAGTGCGCATCGATTTGGCAAGCGTGGGGCAGAACCGAGGATGGAGAGATGCGGCAACGAACCGAGTATTGTGGCGTGAAATTGTTGATTCAGTGTTATATGTTTAGATGTTAACTAAATAAATGAAATGAAACAAGTGAAGCATATGTGAGATTTTCTCAAATCTTTACTAGAGAAACAAACAAGTAGATTGGAGTACCTTGGTACCCCTATCAATTTTGTTGTTTTTCTATTGGGATTCTGCTCGGAAGATTCGAATACACTAATTAGAATTATCTTTACTATAGGAAGCTTTGACTACCATCTGAATAATGAAGGATTTATTTTATTTGGACACAACTAAAGATTTTTTGTAAGAATAAGATCTTATCATGGGGACAGGCTTGAAATGTTGGCAGAAATTTTCCCAATTTCTGAAAAATGGTCAATTGGTTTAAAAGTCATCAGTTTATAACCGAGGAAATGCTAATAAGAACACTGAGCAGACTATGTCCCAGTTGGGACATAACGCCAGAAAGAAGAAAATATAGTTCTATCAATATAAAAAAAACTAAACTGGATATAATTATCACGCTTTTCATTATTATAACTACCTTTATAATAATTATGATAAGATGATAAAGTATTCATAGGTTGTTACTCGGAAATTATCTAAATTTAGTTACACTTGTTTAAATATAAATTCTTGTTTGATTGAGGAATAAAAGGAATGAAAGCCAAAATTTTCCAAACACACACACACACTATTGAAGTACAAAAAATAGCACAAAAAGGTCATAGGTAATTGTTAAAAATCAAAACACTCCTCAGATCCATCCCCTAATTCCATAAAACAGCGAACTGAGTCCGACCAGCGCAACAATGAGCAATCGAATCAAAAAAAAAAAGCCTGCAAGGAAGCACGTGGCCCGCCGTACGCTGTGTCATTCATACGTCACCGTGGGACACGTGCTAAATTATGGTAGTTGATTATTCGAAGAATTTATTACCACTTCTAATGTAACGTGTAAAATATGCTCTTTCCTCTACAAGCATTGGTCGTTTTGCTTTTTCAACTGCTCATAGCTTTGATATTCATAACTTCTTGAGCTGAAACTGCGTATCCCTCTTTGCAGGAATAGCAGCCGTTTGCGGAGATTTTTTAATTAAATCATTACCAAGATTATGTCGATTTTGCTCATTTTGTTTCGTCAACACCTTGCCATCACAAGTCGACCGTGGAGATAGCTGGAACTGTATTGCAGCATCAAATGTCCCCCTTCTGTACGTGTTTTCGCTGTATTTCAGTCGCTCCGTGTGACTTCGTTTGATGCTGCGTTTCGCAGGATAAAACGTACCAAGTGCCATCACCTCGTGAGCAACGTCAGGCAAGCTACACGGGAACGACAAGGGAGCTGAAATAGCTAATGTGATAATGCGAAAATAATGGAACGCCTGCTGGTGAGAAGTGTTTTCCTAAAGTATTATCTCTATGACACTCGAGAGGCTGAGCTGAAATTAATCGTCTGTTTACGGAGCTTTTAGAGATTACTGCGTGAGATGATATTGCCCTATCGGCAATCAACTTTTCCCCGAGATTTTGATTCCCTTTCACAACATTTATATTTTTGCTGATGTATGCAGCTTGGTTTAAGAGGTAGCATACCAATCATTTGTAAAAAAAAAACAGATTTTAGTGATTAACACTCAATCAAGTAATTTTAAGTTTAAATAAACTGTACAGCTTTACTATAACCTTCACTTTCAAGTTTGGATCTTCATGGTTTTACATCACAACTGATGAAACTTCCAAATTCTCAATAATATTGCAAAAGTCGAAAAATGTATGTTCGGATTGAAACTTGGATTGGTCTTTCTTTACTCAGAGAGTGTAAGGATGATGCTCCTCCGCCGACCCACTAAAACTACAGCTATCCCTCATGTAGGACGAAAATTGGTACCGCGTACATGGATACTGCGTAGACAGATAGCGGTAGCATATAGGATTTCAGAAAAATGGTTCCATCAAATACATATAGCATCAATCACAATGCGTTTACATCAGCGTTCACCGTAATGGAAAAGATGTGGACGCATGGTAGCTCACATTTCAACAAAATAAAGCAATAGGATCAAATCCCATAAGCTACAGCCTAATTGTCTGCAACTTTGCAATAAGATGCACTTTAATACGATGCATATTGTGGCCAAATATGAGGTCAGTAACTTTCGAAAAACCCCACTGCCAAAGTGAATCAAAAGTGCCAGGAATAGGATCTGGCTCCAACTTCATCCACGCGGTTTTTGTCCTACATGGAAACCATTAAAACCGTGAAGATGAAATACATCGTAGATCGGGGTATAGGTGTAACTCCATTCTCTTTATGAAAATGTACAAAGAATTGGCATAACTCTTGGGTTCAGACCCTTTTCTCAATGGAACCTCTTTACGGTATTATTTTGAAAGCCAATGCATACAGAACTTTAGCGGAAATATCCTCCGAGGTACTGCCGGCAGCCAACTTCAACATTGTTATAGATTACCAGTGTCATAAAGATGTTCATAGTATAATATATTATTTTAGTTTGGGCTATTACTTCACAGGCTATCCATTTACAACGTAAGATAATTTTCTGGATTTTTCAATCCACGTTCCCCTAAAAGTAAGATATTTTGTATAAAAATAAAAAAAACATAATGTATGGCGGGTAAGAAATCTCAAGCCCCCTCCCCCATTAATTCAGCTTCAGCGCTTTCACCGCTGCTATAAGCTCATCGTTGGAGATCTGACAAGCTTCAGCATTTCCTACTTCTTCATTGCCATATGGTGTGGCCGGCCACATTGTAGGGTCATGCTTTGGGAATAGACCCTCGACGGTGACTCTCAGTTACGACCGGCGTCAACGGGCCCTTGGTTTTCGCCATTATCACACCATTAATCTCACGTTTGAAGGCCGCTCTGGCTTACTGGGACACAGTTCTTCGCTTTTCTCGGACTTCATCAGCCCTGTCGTCCTGCTTAGTCGCGCTTAGTCGACGACTAAGAAGCTTTTCTCAGATTTTTTTTTAGAATTTTTCACCCGAAATTTACGAGCTGTATCAACGCCCTAGAGTAATTTCACCACATCGAATGGAAATTCCAGGCATTATCAACGCCTTAGAATAATTTGAACTTATTCCACATATATCAAAATCGAAAACTCCAAGCAGTATCAACGCCCTGGAGTAATTTGTCCCATATAGAGCCGTAACATCCTAACGCCCTGTATGAAATCAATTAAACTTTCAAGCTTTTTCAACGCCTTGGAGTAACTTGACCTCACCTTATGTAGACCAAGTGCATCTTTACGCACCACATCACTTGAATGGTCCGAGCATTATCAACGCCCTAGAGGAATTTGGACTCATGCCATGTAAATCAGATGCATCTTAACGCCCTAAGGGACAAATGTCAAGATGTATAAATGCCCTTGATGATTTTACCTTGTCATACGTAGATATGGTGCACCTCAATGTCCTGCATCGATTGAAAACTCCAATCTGTATTGACGCCCTAGAGTAATTTAAACTTGTCTCATATAGATCAGCTGCAATTTACGACCCTGTGGGACATTATTTAAAAATTTCAAGCTGCATAAACGCCCTGGATTAATTTGACTTCATCCCATGTAAATCAAGTGCATCTTGACGCCCTGTATGACATCAATCGAATATTCCAAGATTTATTAACGCCCTGGAGTGATTTGACCTTGTTCCATGTAAATACGTTGCATTTTAACGCCCTGTGGGACAATTGTCAAAATATATAAACGCCCTCCACTAATTTGACCTTGTCTTACGTAGATCAGGTGCACCTCAATTCCCTGTATCGATTGAACATTCCAATCTGTATTGATGCCCTGGAGTAATTTGACCTTGCCTCACGTAGATCTTAGATAAGGTGCATATTAACGCCCTGTAGGACATCAATTGAAAATTCCATGCTGTATCATCGTCCTGGAGTAATTTGGACTCGTGTCATGTAAATCAATTTTATGTTAACGCCTATGTTCGCTATCTATTTTCCTTGTATTTTGACTTTGTTTTCTTACGTAGATCAGGTGCAATTTAATGCTCTGTTTCCATTAAAAATTCCAAGCTGTATCAACGCCCTGGAGTATTTTGACCTCATTCTATGTAGACCAGGTACATCCCAACACCCTGTAGGACATAAATTAAAAATTCCAAGCTTTAGCAACGCCCTGGAGTAATTTGGCCTTCTTTCACGTAGTTCAGAAACATTTTAACGCTTTGTATAACATCAATCGATCAAGCTATATCAACGGTCTGAAGTGATTTGACTGAATTCCATATTGATCTTTGTGAGATCTGGAGCATATTTACGCCCTGTTGAAAATCAATTGAAATTTCTTTGCAGTATCAACGCCCTGCAGTAATTTGACTGGAGTGACTGACTTATTCTTTGATGATCAGGTACATCTCAACGCCCTGTATGACATTAATTGAAAATTCCAAGCTCTATCAATGTCCTGCAGTAATTTAACCTTAGTCCACATTAATAAATTGAATCGTAACGCCCCGTAAAAATCAATCAATTTTTTTAATCTGTATCAACGCCCTGAAGTGATTATAGCCTGTTTCACGTAGATAAACTGCAACTTAACGCCCTGTAGAAAACCAATTAAATTTTGGTTTGCTTTGTGACCTTAACTAATGTATATCAAGTGAAGAGTAGTGTTTGGTTCTTTCCATTTTATATGTTGTGTACACTGAGAGGCAAAATAAAGTGCCCACCTCACCAGTTTTCGAATTTCTCTCATTGATTTGGTTCAAATTAAAGTTAACACACTTAAATCTTTTTTGATATTTTATTTTTGATATTCTTTTAAAGTTGCACTTATGAAATTTTGATAAAAAAAATAATTTTACTCAAAGAAAAAGAAAATCAATTTGTATTGAAAAAAAATAGTGACAAAATAAAGTGCCCACTTCCTTCTTGGCCCCAGAAGAGATGATTTAAGAAAAATAAAAAAGCAATTTAATAGTTAATGTGTCCTCCTTTGGCCTTAAGGACTTGCTGGAGGCGCTTCGGCATGCTTTTCACCAGGTTTTGTAGGTGTTATGGTTCTAGTTTTTCCCAGGCGCGCTCCAAGGCTTCAAAATAATTATTTTTGTTGTAACACCAGTTTTGTCAACCCTGGCATCGAGAATCGCCCACAAATTCTCGATGGGGTTGAGGTCTGGGCTTTGTGGAGGCCATTCCAGCGGTTTAATCCGACAAGATCGGAAGAAAGACTTGGTCTTCTTGGCAGTATGCTTCGGGTCGTTGTTCTAGAGAAATATGAATTTCTCTTCAAGGCCCGTCTGGATCAGCGAAATCTCCAGATTTTCCCGCAAGATGTTTATGTAGGAATCTGCCGTCATTTTTCCGTCGATTTTCACGAGGCTTCCTACTCCACTCCATGAAAAACACCCCCAGACCATCACATTTCCTCCTCCATGCTTCACCGTTCCTTGGATGTGGCGCTCTGCACCACACACGAGCCCGCCGCTTTCGGTTAAACAGCTCGAGCTTCAGGAGCGCTACATCCAAGGAACGGTGACGCATGGAGGTGTGATGTGATGAAAGAAGGAAGTGGGCACTTTATTTTCTCACTATTTTTTTTTTCAATACAAATTGATTTTCTTTTTCTTTGAGTAAAATTCTTTTTTTTTTATCAAAATTTCATAAGTGCAACTTTAAAAGAATATCAAAAATAAAATATCGAAAAAGATTTAAGTGTGTTAACTTTAATTTGAACCAAATCAACGACAGGAATTTGAAAACTGGTAAGGTGGGCACTTTATTTTGCCTCTCAGTGTATAATATCTATAGTTTGCCCTTACTATTTATCAAACGATTGTGCCACTTTTCCTCGAATGTCCTTTCCGCGAATGACAGTTTCCAGAATAACCCTTTTCCTCGAATGCCATTTTTCCGAATGTTTTGTCTCTTCGAGAAGAGATGCAGTTCATGAAGGTGCAAGAATAGTTCTCTGTGTGCGTATCAGAAGACTGGTCCGTTCACTACCCTGAGTTGTGAAATGGGATCCCTTAATTTAATGGATATCACTATGGATGTATGTGCTTGATCCCTAATATTTGGTATTGTTAATGAAAATGTTGGTTAAATTATCTCGAGAAATCCTTCGATAAAATCACGTGAGCATTAAGAAGCCCAAGACTACTCTCGAAGTTTGATGAAATATGGTATAGTTTAAAAATGAAAGAATCTTCAACTTATATGTGCTTATGACAGTCAGTTAATACCCTTTTTTCTGGACCAATAATTTTCATGTGATAGAGATAAATTTCATAATCAAATATGCACAACGAGCAGCATTTTTGTGTTTTCAAATTTGATGAAATAGGTTTGAAAACCATCTGTAATTGATACTTCTAAATTCCAAGATTCACTAATATATCTTTCGAACAAAACCGTTTTGCTGAGCTTCATTATGATTAAAAAAGAGGCACATTTTAATTCACATTCTCGGATGTCCGGCTTTTGAAACAGCTGGAAATCATGCTTCGTAATCCGGACACTTGAAGTTAACCGTTAATAAAGAAATGTTCATATGAATACCGGAAAATTTCACTAGCTGACAACAAAAACATACTTTTTTCCTCTTGTTAGTCACGTTTAAAAACACAGAAACATATGTTGACTATGAAAACTTCGAGCACATATCCGAGCACCAACCTTAAGAAATTGTTTATCAGGCGGAAAATCAAATGACGATTTCACGCGCAGTTTATTTTTATTTTAGTGTTTATGATTTTAAGGCCTACTGCAATACGTTGACATTCACAATAATAATTTAAAATCAAAGAATCGAACTGAGTGTTAACATTACAGTTACACTTTCTTAAACATGGCAAAAAATAAGAAAATGTTCAAGGTGTCCGGCTTTCAAAGCGTCCGGCAATTTGATGCAAAACGGTACAGAAGATAAAACCAATGCGAAATATATTGAAAACCAGAGAAATTGTTGACTTTTTTCCATATTGTTATCACCTTAACAGCGATATTTTATTTGTAATTTAAGCCATATACCGTTCTGATTCATATTACGGACAGCTTCAAATTCCGGACATTCTACTTTGTATGGGAAACATTTCACGCGAAATGTTTCAATTTTTGCTGTTCAAAAGTTCTTAATTTCAAGCCTCGTTTTAGTAGACTTTTTCCATAAATATCTTTGCAAATTTATAATGCCCAACTAACTTAGATGTCTCTTTGGTGGTTTAACGATTTCGATTGATGATTTGACTGTTCCATTAATGATTATCATGACCTGTCCGGAATTCGATTCAAAGTGTCCGGAATATGAGGCAAATGTGAGGAAGCGTCCGGAATAAGAATCATGAAAAGGCCACACATTTTGATTTATTTAAAATTATTGAAGTTGCGGAAGCGTATTCTTCACCCACCGTTCGAAATAAAAGGGCTTCCGACGCTCGATAGCGCTAAGGAATCATACAGAATGATTTATTTTGTATGCTCTATGCTGGTTTATATTTCCCTGAGTCCTTAAGTGTCCGTAATATGAATCAAAACGGTATTTGGCTGAAAATCGAACACTTCTTCTTTATGTAAAAAAATAGTTCAAATTTTCTAGATGTTCTGCTTTTGAAAAACTCAAGAAAATCTTAGTAAACTTAATTATTTGATTCATTTAAAAAAAAAATCATATATTTCTCTAAGTATGCTTCATATATTACTTTACGTACAAACATTATCAAACATTCGAAACATCGAATCTCAGGTATTGATTTATTTATGTTTAACTTTAAAACTTTTCTTCGCATTATAGTCAAGTCTACATTTTTTTCTGGTCTGACATGACTGAGAACACGCTTAATATTTCGTTAAAAATGTTCCGAGTTATGGTTGAGTAATAATCGCTGAAATGAGGTTACCTTCGGCATATATAATTAGAATTACAGTTTGCGTCGTATTTTGCCTAAATTTTATAAAACTAGAGGAGAAGCATTAAGGTTGACTCAAATTGCTGGACCATAGCTTGACAGTTGGCAAAAAAAGCTCAGTTTTTGATAAATTCTATGTATTTCTTCTCGTATCTTCTTCTCATATATTCCCTGGAACACAAACAATCTTAAAATAAATAAATTTGAGAGAGACACAAAAACGGTTCTATGTGGCTTTTAGATTGGCACTAGATGATTCCTTTTACACTGAGTGATATGTTCTACAAGACAAAGTTTATTTCATGGATTATGATTTCTATTTGAATGGTACATCGTTATAGTATGACTCTAGGAAATAGTCACATAGCATATACAGTAGGTATTGTTAAGGTAGATTCAATTGATACTACGACAAAATAACATTCACTTTCTACATCAGCAAACTTTTCAACTAAATAATGTTTAAGTCCATGTACTTGATCTCTTCGTTCCATATTTCAATAGAAATGGAACACAAACTAAATACGTGCAAATGCATTTTGGTTTTCGTTCGTTAGTAATGTATATTAAAGTATTTGTGATATTTGAAATTTTTATATATTAAAATGTTGCCAAGGGTTTTTTGGATTTTCGTTTATGATCTACATAAACTGAAAGTCGAAAGCCCATTGCAACATAACCTCCACCACAGTTGATCCCTATATATTAAAATATTTGTGATATTTCTTATGAGCCGACATCATTAACGCCTGGGAATAGAAGCGCCTTCTGGGCTATAGCAACGCCCCCCTCAAAAAGGGACGACTAAGAAGCTCAAAGTTTACGACGACAGGGCTGGACTTCATCGTGCATCGCTCTCTGATATCGTCTCTTGGCTTTAAGACAGGCGGCGCGAAGAGTGTAGAGTACCTCGTTCCACCAGTATACGGGACGTCGATTGTTTGGTGGTTTGGCCTTCGTTTTCCACTGCTGCACGATAGTCGTGTTTCTCGGCGTTGCCGCGCAGTTCCGTCGGCCAATAGTATAGCGGATTGCTTGATGATCGCTATGGGTATACTCCTCACTTACCCTCCAGTTCATAATGCCCATCAACGAAGCACTACACCATTCTCGTCCGTTTTTCCCAATTGTGCTAACGGTACCTTCATTGCACACTGATCTAGCTTTGTCAGGGCCTCCAGCAGGCTGTAACGTAGACACCATTGTCTTTCACGACCACAAATCCTTCTTTGGTGCTAGAAACCACTTCTTTGATAGGGAACCTACCCACTATTCGCCACTATTCCCGTGCTGTCCGCCACCTAGTTGGCTTTATCAAGCGGTACTCGATACAGCTCACCTATAATCACAACGTCGCACTTTGATTCCGTTGTTGACTGCCACAGCAGTTGCTGTGCGATGTCGCAATGATTCAAGTTGATCTGCGTTACCTCCTGTACTGTCGTGATGCGATAGCCTTTTTATACGCAGGGCACTTAAAGCTGCCCGCTACACGAGTATTTCCTTTCTCCGGTTTACAGAGTAAACACTATGGTCGCTTCGAGCCATCTTTCCCGAAGAGCCTTTTTCCAGTCATTTCCTGCACAATTCGGATCTGTCCGGACCCTTACAGATTTCCGCTTGATGTCCGAAGTCCGAGTACTTGAAGCACCTCATCGGTGGCCTCTCGGCTCGTGAGATGAGTCTCAGCGGGCAAACCGACCATCCAATTTTTACCTTTTCTTTCTCCATCCGTTTGTTGGCTAAGGCTGTTTTTTTTTTTTTTTTTTTTTTTTTTTTTTTTTTTTTTTTTTTTTTTTTTTTTTTTTTCATGCATCTCTAGGAGTTAAAAAAATCTTCTTAAGACTGGCCTGTATTTGTTCATGCTCATGCCACAATGTATGGTTTGGCACTGTGTGGGATTCGCAATGGGGCGCCTACCCACTAAAAAACAGTCTCCTAGGTACACCGTCACCGTAAAGAATTCTTCTCCGGCACCACCTTGCGGTATTACTTCGAAGAAGAGGCGACACATGCTACGCGCACCCTTCATTAAGCCCTTCGGCTCCATCATTAATTTGTTAGTTCCATTGTTAATTTGTTTCGCTTTCAGCGAATGCCGTGCCATGCTGAGCCCTTCGGCTCCCATTAATAATTTGTTAGTATTCCTAGTTTGTGATCTAAACATACCATGGGTGCCAGAAACTCCCTGACGAAGGAAGTTCTCTCGGTGCTGGACGCGTGCCATTTAGCACTACAGGTTCTCGCGCACTACTCGGATAGTCCCCGGCGGTGAATCTACCCTACCCCGACGAAGAGTTCCCCGGAGGTGGAAGTTCTTTCGGTACCGATGCTGCCCGGATAGGTGCCAAGGTCGATCCTGCGATTCCGGTTGGTGGATGACTTCCGGTTCACAGGTGCCCTGACGACCAATTTGGCAAGACAATTCACACCGTCTTCAGCTTAAGGCTGCACAGACTGAACAATCACAAACATTAGGCAACGGACAACACGAAACACCCAGTAGCCCAATGATGAATTTTTCGTTTGACGAAAAGTTTCTACCGACTGGAGTGGGAATCGAACCCACACTTCATGGCACAATATGCCTAAACGACTGACGCCGCTAACCGCACGGCCACGAAGCCTACAACTTCCGGTGCTTTTCCACGATCTACTCGGTCCGGTCCCCGATCATGCATACCTACCGGTTGGGTGCCGAGGTCGGTTCGGCGATTCCGGTTGGAGACTGACTTCCGGTTTACCGGCACCTCAACGACCCAGAACCAGTACTGCGTCGCGTTATGCTCGGTCTAGTCCCTGGCGGTGGATCTAGCCATTTAGCTCTCCAGCATTTGTGCGCGGCTCGGGCAGTATACGACCGGGCTACGAAACCCGACCCGAGTTGTCGGCGCGCGCACTTGCTTGTACCTCCCTCCACTTCCGCTGAAGCAATGACATTATTTTCGTCACCGCCATGTTCACCGCGTTCCACATCACCTCATCGCTACACATTCTATCCACTACGTTGTCTACGGTTACGTCAACACCGCAGACCGCTGTCATCTCGCTACGTTCCGCAGCAAAACGTGGACACTCGAAAATGACGTGTTCCGGCGACTCCTCTACGACTGGGCACTCAGCGTAGAGCGGCGACTCTGCGTGGCCGAACCTGTGCAGATATTTCTTGAAGCAGCCGTGACCTGACAAGAACTGCGTCAAGTGGAAGTTGACTTCTCCATGGGGTCTGCTCACCCATTTCGCCAGATTTGGAATAAGGCGATAAGTCCACCTTCCCTTTTCAGCGGTATCCCACTCGCGTTGCCATTTCACCATCGTGTCGGCTCGGGCAATCTTCCGGGCTCCTCTAGTACTACTAGCTTCGTAGCACTCCTTATCTTCTTTCAAAACGTAGCCGATAGGGACCATTCCGGCAATCACGCATACTGCCTCCGAAGATATGGTTCGGTAGGCACTCGCTACCCGCATGGCCATCAGCCTATACGTGCTACTAAGCTTAACTCGGTTCCTCTTCGTCTTCATTGCGGTTCCCTACGCCGGGCTAGCGTACCTCAGGATCGACGTAGCCACGCTAGACAATAGCCTCCGCTTACTGCTGCAAATCGCCGAGTTATTCGGCATGATCCTGGACAGCGCCGTGACTGCCCTTGCTGCTTTCTCGCACGCGTAATCGACATGGCAGTTGAAGTTCAGCCGATCGTCGATCATTACGCCGAGGTGTTTTAGCTCCCGCTTTGAGGCTATGGTGTGTTCTCCCACTGTAATCTCAGCCTTCTGCACCACTTTTCGGTTGCTGATAAGCAACAGCTCCGTTTTTTGGTGGGCTATCACCAGTTTCTTCTCGTACATCCAGTTTTCGACTGCGTCCACTGCTTCTGTAGCGAGAACCTCCACCCTTTCCAGTGAGTCACCAATGACCACAAGCGTGATGTCGTCTGCAAATCCAACGATTTTGACGCCTGTTGGCAGCCTAAGCGTCAGCACTCCGTCGTACATAGCATTCCACAACGTTGGACCCAGGATAGAGCCCTGTGGAACTCCCGCATTTACCGACCTCGACTTCTGTCCTTCGCTAGTGCTGTAGCTCAAGACCCGGTTTTCGAAGTAGCTTCCTAATACCTTGCACAGATAATCCGGAACCTTCATTTTATGTAACGCCACAGCAATGGCTTCCCAGCTTGCACTGTTAAAGGCGTTTCTCACATCTATCGTCACGACAGCACAGTAACGGTTACCTCTTCGTTTTTTTGTCCTTGCTTTGTCGGCTGTGTCAATCACTGTTTTGATGGCATCTACCGTTGACCTTCCTTTCCGGAATCCAAACTGCCACTCCGACAGTCCACGCTCTCCCTCAGTGAACGCCATCAGTCTATTGAGGATGATCCTCTCCAACAGCTTTCCGAGTGTGTCGAGCAAACATATCGGCCGAAACGAGCCTGGATCACCGGGGGGCTTACCCGGTTTCGGTAGCAGAACCAGTTTTTGCCTTTTCCACTGTGCTGGGAAATGTCCCTCATCTAAGCAGATCTGGAGTGATGTCCGGAACATATCTAAGGCTGTGCTCATGCACTTCTGTGCTCATACACTTCGTCAATCTCAGCCTCTAGCTGTCCTGGTAGTTCGCTGTTGGAGCTTAATGTCATCATAAACGATGCTCACTACGACATTTCTACGGTGTCTCTGCGACTACGCCGGTGATACGCTATGTACTACTCAGAGTAGTCCCCAGCAGTGGATCTATCCTACTCCGACGAAGATTTCCCCGGCGGCGGAAGATCTCCCGATCCGATGCTATCCGGGCAGATGCCGAGGTCGGTCCTGCGATTCCGGTGATGGGAAGCTTCCGATTCACAGGCGCCGCGACGATCATTTGCCGGTGCAACAACACGATCTACTCAACTAGTCCCCGGCGATGGACTTAGCCTACTCCGAAGCTGGCTGGGCAGATGCCGAAGTCGCTCCTGTGATTTTGGTAGAGGAAAACTTCCGAATCACAGGCGCCCCGACGACCATATGCCAGTGCTGTTACGCGAATTCGCGAATCAGCTAGACCCCGGTGGTGGACTCAGCCTACGCCGACTCTGCGTTGGCCGGCCAAGTGCCAGGGTCGGCTCTGCAATTCCGGTTGAAGGATGGCTTCCAGTTTGCAGGCACTTTGACTTGTTATTACCGATACTACGCTACGCCTGCTCTACTCGGTCTAGTCCCCGACGGAGGATCTAGCCTACTCCGCCACGTGGCTCTCGCAGTACCAAAGTTCAAAAACGTGAATCTCATCAAGTAGCCGTTGTTGGGTACATGAGTTTTCTAAATCATTAGTGTCATTGAAGGCTCTAAATGCGGGAAATGCAGCGGGAAATAGGGTAAGTGTTCCCTTAGTTGTGGGAGTTCCTATAGTTGTGGTAGTGCCGTTTTCACTGATTTTATTATATTAGTCACCGAACCGACACTTCCAATCGACGTATTGACTTGTTGATACACGGAATAGTTGAAAAGAGCGTTCAAATTGCTTCAAAACTGATGAAGTATCACTAAAATTGCTAAAACTTTTCTTACTTGTACCAATAGTTGCGGTAGAGTGTTCCTATAGTGGAGGATCCCATAAGAAAACAACGGATACCGCAACTATGGGAACACAAATTAAATATATATCACAACCTAAGGAGCCGTGTACCAATAGTGGAGGTATTATTTTTCACTGACATGCCGTGGATTACTGCGATGAAATCATTTTTCTCATTAAGTCAATGGTTGTTCCTTCCCGTTACAACATTAACATGTACATTAATTGCGCTTTTTGAATTTAGACGGTTAAATGAAGTTCAATCGTGCTTAGTACCTCCACTATTGGTACATCTACCCTAGACCATTTTTCTACAATAATTTAGGGTTGCCCTTAGCAACGGGTTTTTGCTATTTTCAAGGCCTTTTACCTACAGCAGCGATGGACGTGAATTTCACTGGCTTCGCTAACTGTGTTTTGCTCGACATGGCTACTGTAGAGTGAATTTCAAGATTTTCCCCAACTCTGGTAATGACTGTGCATTGTGTCCACCACTTGAACAACTCAGCGAAAATTGCTCACCTACAGTGCATGGGCTTAGTGGGTCGTCATTGGTACGGCATCCCCACTTTCCCTGAGTTACCTTCTTAGGTCTTCTAATCTGATTGCAGATTTCGCCCTTAAAAAATTAACAATTTAGGGGCCTATTTTATAAATCGAGCAGATTCATGTGACTCGTCTGTATTCATTGTCGATCAAAGCAAGCATGCTTATTTCAGATGTCACCCGTCGACTCCCATAATAATCCAGTCACATAGAGTGACAACTGTCGAAAAACTCGAGTGACAGAGCTGTGTCGAGCGAATTTTTCGGTCGACAGTGAATCCAGTCGAGTCATTTTGATCGACTCGACTTATAAAATAGACCCCTTAGTACGCACTCCTTAGGGGTCTATTTTGTAAATCGAGCGGATTCAGGTGACTCGTCTGTCGTCACTGTCGATCAAAGTAAGCATGCATATTTCAGATGTCACCTGTCGACTCCCATACTGATCCAGTCACATAGAACGACAACTGTGTGCGGTGGGAGCTAGGGACTTGTTCCCTAGCGCCAATGAAAAACCACCAGTTGGCTTGACCGGGCCCTGGTTCCGGTTTACCGGTTTCCAGTCAGCCCAAGGGGAGGTTGTCTAGGGCGTGGCGGGGGTTCAATGCAGGGCTCTGTTGAACTCCTACAAAAACCCACAGGTCCGCAATCACACCTCCGTACAAGCGACCCGTACCGCTTTCAAAGTACTCTAGCCCATCACCAGGAGCGCCACCCGGCGCATTAGGATCCAGGCCAGCAAGATCCTGATTATGGAAGACTGGCAGCATAAGAACATGGACACGACTATGGACCACGCATAGGAACTACGCTACAGAGCTGACAGTCGTACTATTCTACACCCTTAGTAAGGATGGATGACACCTCCCTGAAACGGCGAGTGGGTTAATGGTACGGTTGCCCCCGTCCCGTTAAAACCTTGGCAGGCCTCCAAGTACGTTCCAAACCCGCCACCTTAGCTGGTGGAAGTAGGCTCAGTTGAACCTTTCCTGACTTGCGCCGATCTGGCTCTGAACTTGGCACCCCATAAGGGGCCGGGTCAACCCTAGCATGGCGTCACTGCTGGCAAACATCACCATGGGATCACGAAGGCGACTACTTACGACGGGCGAGGATAGCGGCTTAGAGGGGGGACCCACTAAAATGGAGAATTTCCAAAACAATGCCGAAACAATGGAGTTTAATGCAGCAGGAGTTGAGAACGCTAGCGCGTTCCAGAAAAGCGGCAAGGTGCCACGATCGCCGGTGCACACCACGGAGAATATACCGACGGCTAGCAGTAGCTCGAAGCAATGTGAAACACAGGGACCACAAGGAGGATTAGGGATTCAAAGTCCAGTGTTCACACCGAAATCGAGCAATAACACTCAAGGAGGCCAACTACCTGAAAACTAGCGGTTGACTGAGGTGAAGAATAAGGTCGATGAACTCATCCAGTTCGTTAAGGACCGGCACAATGTGCATACTGTGATCAAGAGCAAGCTGACGAGCATCAAATCCGCTGTCAACGCTGCCATGAAGGAGCAGGAAGCGCTGATCATGAGGGCAGAGTTTGCCGAAAAATCACTGAAGAAGGTTACGGAGCAAGCAGCGGCTGACAAGCTTAGGACCCCAAAGGTACGTAGTGACAAGCCTACGAAGAAGCGAGATAGAGAGTCACCAGGAGAAGAGGAAGACCCAAAAAAGCAGCGCAACGATCAAGGAAAAAATGTGCCAAAAAAAGACAAGAATGGTGAAGGATGGCAAACCGTCGTAAACGCCAAAGATAAAAAAGGAAACAGAATGAGAAGGTGGAGAAGAAAAAGGACGGGAAGAAGAAAGCGAAGCGACGTCCGCAGTGGTCGAAAGGGGATGCCATACTTGTTAAGGCAAACGACCAAATAACGTACGCAGATATCCTTCGGAAAGTTAAGGACGATCCGAACTTGAAGGACCTCGGAGAAAACGTGATTAGGACGCGGCGCACCCAGAAAGGGGAAATGCTGTTTGAGCTGAAGAGTGACCCAGCGATCAAGAGCTCGGCCTATCAGGAGCTAGTCGCGAAATCTTTGGCGAACGAGGCGGACGTTAGAGCACTTACTCAGGAAGCAGTTGTTGAGTGCAGATACCTGGACGAGATTGCAACTGTGGACGAAGTGAGTGAGGAGCTGCGTAAGCAATGCAACCTTGGTGAGGAGGCCATGGCAATCCGTCTGAGGAAGTCGTACGACGGCACACTGTCAGCGACAATTCGGCTACCAGTCGACACGGCGAACAAACTGGTGGAGAAAGGCAAGATAAGAATTGGCTGGTCGATATGCCCACTGAGACTTGTCACGCGAGCAGATAGGCCACCGATGCGTTGCTTCAAGTGCATGGACTTCGGACACCCGGCGGCGAGCTGTAAAGGCCCAGACAGAACCGAACTGTGCAGGAAATGTGGAGATAGAGGTCACTTTGGGAAAGACTGCAAGAATAGACCAAGGTGCTTGCTCTGCTCATCAGAGGAAGGAAACACCCATTCGACGGGTAGCTTCAATTGCCGCGCGTACCAAAAGGCGATCGCAGCCCAACAGTAACGGAGGTAACGCAGATCAACCTGAATCACTGCGACACCGCACAGCAACTGTTTTGGCAGTCGACAACAGAAACTAAGTGCGACGTTGCGATAATAGCTGAACCGTATCGAGTACCACTCAATAACGCCAATTGGGTGGCGGATAGTACAGGCGCAGCGGCGATACAAGTGACGGGTAGGTTTCCTATCCAGGAAGTGGTTGCCAGCTCAAACGCGGGGTTCGTGATCGCCAAAATCAACGGAATCTACTTTTGCAGCTGCTACGCGCCTCCAAGATGGACGCTCGAAGAATTTGGTCATATGTTGGAGGAGTTGACCGACGAGCTAGTTGGTCGAAAACCAGTGCTGATTGGAGGTGACTTCAATGCATGGGCCGTGGAGTGGGGTAGCAGGGTAACCAATGCCAGAGGTTACAACCTACTGGAGGCTCTAGCAAACCAAGACGTAGTATTGTGCAACGAAGGCACCGTTAGCACATTTCGGAAAGACGGACGGGAGTCGATCATTGACCTAACATTTTGTAGCCCATCACTGGCGGGCAACATGAACTGGAGGGTAAGCGAAGAGTACACCCATAGCGATCACCTGGCGATACGCTACAGTATTGGCCGGCGGAACACTGCGGCAGTGCAGAGGAACCCAATTGGCGACCGGCAGTGGAAGACTAAGGCTTTCGACAAAGATCTCTTTGTTGAGGCACTTCGCGCCGACAGCGATGCCCTGAACTTGGATGCGGTAGGGCTGACAACAGCGATGGCAAGGGCATGTGATACAACGATGCCACGGAAACGGGAGCCCCCCAACGATCGACGTCCCGCGTACTGGTGGAACGAGACACTCAACGAACTCCGAGCTGCTTGCCTTAAAGCCAGGAGGCGTTACCAGAGAGCAACGAACGTAGAAATCAAAGAGGAGCGAAAGGTCGTATTCCAAGCAGCCAGAGCTGCTTTCAAACGCGAGATAACACTGAGCAAGTCTGAGTGCTACAAGCAGCTGTGCCGAAAAGCTGACGCCAACCCCTGGGGGACGCTTATCGAGTGGTCATGGCAAAAGTTAAGGGTCCATCAATTCCGGTTGAAACGTGTGCTGAAAAGCTGAGGGTTATTGTTGAGGGTCTCTTCCCAACGCATGATCCGACACCGTGGCCACCCACGCCGTATGTCGACGAGGAAGAAGCAATCACTGAAGATCGTCAGGTTTCCAATAACGAGCTTGTAGCAGCGGCGAAAGCATTGAAGGTAAAAAAGGCCCCCGGACCGGATGGAATACCGAATGTGGCACTAAAAGCGGCGATTCCAGCGTATCCGGATATGTTCCGGAAAGTGATGCAGAAATGCCTGGACGAAGGTCTTTTCCCAGATATATGGAAGATCCAGAAGCTGGTGCTGCTACCGAAGCCAGGAAAACCACCCGGTGATCCTTCATCATACAGGCCTATATGCTTGCTGGATACACTGGGCAAACTCTTGGAACGGGTCATCCTAAACAGGGTGGCTAAATGTACGGAGAGCGCGAACGGACTATCAGAAAGGCAGTTCGGATTCCGGAAGGGAAAATCGACGGTAGACGCTATTCGGACGGTCCTGGAGAGGGCCGAGAAGGCATCGAAGCAAAAGCGAAGAGGGAATCGTTACTGCGCCGTAGTTACGATAGACGTTAAGAACGCGTTCAATAGTGCCAGTTGGGAGGCCATCGCCACAGCGC
The DNA here is from genome assembly GCF_002204515.2 of Aedes aegypti. Lineage (NCBI taxonomy): Eukaryota > Metazoa > Arthropoda > Insecta > Diptera > Culicidae > Aedes > Aedes aegypti. The sequence continues at coordinate 213,811,667 of NC_035108.1, read as the reverse complement.
TGCATAGAATGCGGGTTCCTGACTATCTGTGCCGAATTCTACAGAGTTACTTCGAGAATCGGATGTTGGTGTATGCAACCGACGCCGGCCGAAAGGAGTTAAGAGTAACGGCGGGAGTTCCTCAAGGGTCCATACTGAGTCCGACGCTGTGGAATGGGATGTACGACGGGGTCCTATCATTGGAGTTACCCATGGGCGTCGAGATCGTCGGCTTCGCTGATGACGTCGTCCTAACTGTAATAGGCGAAACGCTGGAAGAAGTGGAAGTGCTAACAACGGAGGCAATGGGTACGGTTGAGAACTGGATGAATGCAGTCAAGCTGAAAATAGCCCACCACAAAACGGAGGTGCTATTAGTCAGCAATCGCAAAGCGGTTCAACACGCTGAGATTACCGTCGGGGGACATGTCATAGCGTCACAGCGGTCACTCAGACACCTGGGCGTGATGATAGACGATCGGCTAAATTTCAACAGCCACGTCGACTATGCATGTGAGAAGGCGGCAAGGGCGACCAACGCACTCACAAGGATCATGCCGAACGCTCATGGTCCGAGAAGCAGTAGGAGGCGTCTTCTGGCTAGCGTATTATCGTCGATACTGCGATACGGAGTTCCGGCCTGGGGTGCAGCACTGCAAACCAAGCGCAATCGGGATAAGCTCAACAGCACGTTCCGGGTCATGGCTATGAGAGTAGCAAGCGCATACAGAACAATATCGTCGGAGGCGGTATTTGTGATCACCGGGATGACTCCGATTTGCATCACCCTGGGAGAAGACATCGAGTGTTATCAGCGGAGAGGCACTAGTCAGGTGAGGAAATTGGCGAGGATCGGCTCGCTGGGCAAGTGGCAGCAAGAATGGGACGCCTCTGAGAAAGGTAGATGGACCCACAGACTCATCCCGAATGTGTCGACCTGGGTAAACAGGAAACATGGCGAAGTAAACTTCCACCTGACACAGTTCCTGTCAGGTCACGGTTGCTTCAAGCAGTATTTACATCGGTTCGGCCACGCGCCGTCACCGTTCTGTCCTGTGTGTAGTGAAAGAGAGGAAACGCCGGAACATGTTGTTTTCGACTGCCCGAGGTTCAACATGGAACGAAGCGCGGCGGTGGCTGCTTTTGGACAGGATTTCAATGCAGACATGATTGTAAGCAAAATGATAGGCGATGCTAACCTTTGGAATCTGGTGGAAAAAATGGTGGTGGAGATAACATCTATCTTGCAGAGAAACTGGCGGGAAGAGCAGCGAAGCGAGAGGCAGAGAGCAGTGCCTGGCATCGGGTCGTCGGGGCGCTAACGAACCGGAAGTCAACCCCCAACCGGAATCGTTTGACCGACCTCGGCACTCGAGTCAGCCTGACGAAGAAAGAAGGCGAAGATCTCCCCTGCGATAGCCGCCGGTAGTCGGGGCACCATCAGTGCGGACGTCTCCCCAACCGGTACTGGTGACAACCTCCGACGCCGGGGGAAGTCAGGAGGAGAAGGAAGCGAGAAGGGATGAACGATGGAAGGAGAAAGAAAAGCGGAAGAAGGTGGAACAGCAGTCTGCTCAACATGCAAGAGCAAACCACTGGCAGACTGCGCAGAGTGCAACAGCACAGAGCGGGAAAACGTCAAGAACGTAAGAGAAGTGCAGATGCACAGCCCCCCCCCGACGAAGTCGCATCTAGTGGAATCCGGGGGGATCCAGGCTACCGCCGAAAGTGAGGACTAGGTTTTAGTGGATAGGCACGCAAGTGAATCCCACACAGTGCCAATAATTAACAGGCCAGGTTTTTGAAACTTTTTTGATACCCCACTATAATAAAAAAAAAAAAAAAAAAAAAAAAAGAACGACAACTGTCGATAAACTCGAGTGACAGAGCCGAGTCGAGTGAAATTTTTGGTCGACAGTGACTCCAGTCGAGTCATTTTGATCGACTCGACTTATAAAATAAAGCCCTTAACCTTCGGTTGTTGTCACCGTTTGACCCGTGGAAGCGTCAAATTGGAACTTTTGGGGAATCTAACAGAGCTAAGATGGATGCTCTTTCCAGGTTGTTGGCTTATCATAATGTAGGCCAAAATTTTCTTCTTCTTATTTATTCTGGCATTACGTCCCAGCTGGAACAGAACCTGCTTCTCGGCAGAGTGTTCTTATGAACACTTTCACAGTTATGGATGGATGATGCACGGGTAATTTTTAAGTTTAATGATGATTGACAATGTTTGTAGAGAATTAATTGTGATCGTATTGTGTTTATTGTCTTTATTTGTAATTGTTACTGATAGTGATTGCAATGTTTATTTAGAAAAGAAATGAGGTTTTTCTGAATTTTCGAGCAAGTCGCGTGTTGTTGATCTACTCAAACCGGGGTTTCCTCATCAAACGCTTCATCTATGCCCAGGGAAGTCGAGGAAGTTTTCTTTACGAAAAGATCCTCGACCGGTGGGATTCAAAACCATGACCCTTAGCTTGATCTTGCTGAACAATCGCATCTACTGCTATGATTATCTGACCCCCTCTTAATGAATTGTGTCCGAATGACCATCATAACTTTTATTTACATTTCATTTCTAGCTCCAAATTTTGGTTGCGTTAATTTGATTCACTCTGCCGACATAAAAGCAATCAATGTTTTTAATAATCTTGCTCTGCTGGCTGCCGAAACAAACAGCGGTACGTCCAAATTGAATTTCTCAAAAGGGTAGTCCTGTCAAATAATGGGGTTTCATCCTTCTTTGTTCCATCAATAATCGTAAATGTTTTAACGCAATTGTATTCTCGGCTAACAATAGCAATTCATATTTTGGCGTAACGGAGTGCAATTGTTTTGCCATCGGTCGATTAGTAACTTATGCTGACGGGAGCGCTGCAATTTTGAGAGAAAAAAGGGGATTAAGGCAGGGTGAGTTTACCCTTCCTATTGTAGTCACCCGTTGCATAATAATTATACCATGTTGGGATGTTCATTTGTTCACGTCTAGTCGTTTCCGCTAAACAATTCACTGGAGGTAGAAAACGGCCTTCTGGTTCGAGTGATCAACCCTAAAACATCCTTGCAACATACACTATCTTTCCGCTTCTTGATTTCTAACGTGGTGCCGGTCGGCTCGTTTGCGAACTTGATTATTATTTATGCTACTGGTCAGTGGTTCTCAAACCGACAGAGATCGAGTAATATTGCATATGATGATTTGGAAATGTTAAAGCAAGTGTGAAAAATGCAATAAAATACTTATTTTACTGGCTTTAGTGAAATATATTCAGACGCAGGACCTATTTGGAATTTTAATTTAAAACACATCCATCTATTTCAAGATATCTATACCCAATCATTTGAGAAACGTTGCCCAAGAACGTGTTACCAAATGAGGGTGAGGGCGAAAAGATAGTTGTTGAATTGTTCGCGTCGAGTTGAGCCGTGAAAAGAGGGTGGAAAGAGATAATGATTTCAAGTGTTGTGCCATTTCGAGTGCGCCTGGCACCGATTGACTCATTGACTGTTACAGTGACTCCTGGTCCTCCTGATTTGGTCCGTGTCCCGAAACTGAAAGTTGGTAATCGTGAGAATCGTTTGGGCTCAAGTAAGTATGCCAGTAATTTAGCGAATAGTTGGCGTACAATAATAATATTGAATCAATCGGGAAATGAACACAGCTAGACATAAAGATTAATGTGCAGCTTTCGTGAGAAGTCGGGTGCTTGTGAAGATTGCAATTTAATTGCACGGTCTCTGAGAGACGCAGATTTGAAAACAAATCATGACAAAAATAACGCATTCTTGATATTTTACTTCTTTATGGACTAAGTAAAAAATGTTCTGAAACATGATTTAAGGTTATATACTAGCCCGGGACATGGTTATTCTTCTTTTTCTCCTGACATTACGTCCTCACTGAAACAGAGCCTGCTTCTCAGCTTAGTGTTCTTATGAGCACTTCCACAGTTATTAACTGAGAGCTTTCTTTGCCAAAGTTGCCATTTCCGCATTCGTATATCGTGTGGTAGGTACGATGATACTCTATGCCCTGGGAAGTCAGTCCATTACGAAAAAATTCTGGACCGACTGGGAATCGAACCCAGACACCTTCAGCATGGCTTTGTTTGGTAGCCGCGGACTCTAATCACTCGGCTAAGGAGGCCCACAGTTTATAAAATAGTAAAGTAAGGTGGGGCAAAAGTTCGACCTTAGTGGTATAATCAAAGTTTCCAGGAAAACAATAGCAGCTGAAACAAAACAAATACCATGCAGTGAACCTTCAACATATTGGCTATAATATTGCTGAACAAACTTGTGTCAAAGTATTTACCCATTTTTAGTTATAACAGTTTCAAAATTGATTGTCTTATTCGAACTTTTGCCCCACCGGTGGGGCAAGAGTTCGAATCTAGTGTGGGGCAAAAGTTCGCTGGCTAAAACACAAAATACCGATACTTTTATTACAGGCATACTTTACTCCAGCCGTAAACTTAAGTTTGCCGAAAAATAAAATAAATAAAATCAGGGTTAATTGTAATATACTGAAAAATAGCAGTTTTTCGCAAAACTAAGTGGAAATGTTAAATTTTGGTGACATTTTTCGCACGATCAGACAAATTTAGCAAAATTTAAAGGTGATATGTGGATTTTAGGCAAATTGCAAATTTTTCTGTGAGTTTATACATGGGTCGAACTTTTGCCCCGCTGATTCGAACTTTTGCCCCACTATGGGCCAAAAATTGATTCCAAGCATTTATGCAAAAACTAATATACCTCAAAGCATCCTTATGATAGGCCTAGAAACGCCCGTACATAAAATATTGAAAAAGATTTTATCTTTAATTGGTTCTATGCAACGAAATTTTGACCAAAAATTGCAATATTCACGTCGAAAAACAACAAATAGCCATAACTTTTCCTAATCTCAATTGATTTTTATGATATTTGGAGTGAAAGTTTCTTTCTTGAATAGCATTTGAACCACCATGACATTTTTAAGTTTTGTTTTGAATTGAGCTAGAAATCTTAAAAGAAACTCTTACCCCACTCGAACTTTTGCCCCACTTTACTCTATATAAAGTGGTAGTCTCCATTAAGCAAACTGTAAAAGGGGATACCTCTATGGGACAGTATAAACAGTAGAGTGATGCAAATTTTGAAAGTTATGCTCCCCTATTCTTAAACGATTAAAATTATGGTAGAAAGCATCCTCCCAAAGTTTGAAATGATTCGGAAGAAATTTGACTGTGCACACGCTATTTGAAGTTTATATGGAGATTACTATGGAAAACGCTAACCTTTTGTGTTAAACCCTCTATCTCTTCGGCATGATATTTTATGGAAAAGTGAACACACTCTTCGCATGTGAAATCCTACCAGCTACAACTTTGCCGAAGACCACATTTTGATTGGACGTCAGGATTAATTGCTATTCCTATTTATAAAGTGTGTTTGCATGAAGCATGCTTCACCAACTGCTCGGCAGGCAACATTGGTGCTCCTGGTGGGAAGAATAGATCAAAGTAATCCAGGCTACTATGTTCTACAGCAAAAAAGCAGTGTTGCTCTGGAAGTAGTTGAATGATCATCTCAGCATGATTTAGACTTTGTTATCAATAATAACAAATTATCCTTACGTTCCATCAAAATGTGGTCTTCGGCAAAGTTTTAGCCGGGAAGATTTCTTAGGAGATGAGTTTGTTTACTTTTCCATAGATTATTATGACGAGCTGTTAGGAGGCTGAACACAAAAGGTTTGCCTTTTCCATAGAAATTTCCATATAAACTTCAAATGGCGTGTGCACAACCAAATTTCTACCAAATCACTTCAAATTTTGGGAGAATGATTTTCATCATAATTGACACCGTTTAAGCATAGGGGAGCAAAAACTTCAAAATTTGCATCGGTCTAATAAACAGCTTAATGTTTATAGGAAATTTATCCCACGATCATTTGCAGGACCTCAAGAAATAAGTTAAGGTTAAAGTTTTTTATATTTTTTTTCAAAATATTTCAAAATGTTTTCCATTTTGCCTTCTAGGTATAATCATAACACAACTTTAAGGGTTAAATTGAAGATCTGATAAAATATGTGCTTTAGAAAAATAGCTAAAAAACTGTGTTTATAACTCTCAGGTAGTAACTTCAATTGATGTATTCATATCATCACGAATAAAAAAAAAGAAAGATAAAGACGGATTCCATGTCAAATCGGTCAGTCACAGAACTCGACCATCTTCGATTTGGATTAAATTTTGCATATGTTTTTGGTATGATAGAATAAGTGTTTTCCATAGAAAAATTGATCATTTGGCTCAAGTGTAACTTTTGAAAATGACCTATAAATTTTTGCAAGCAACTTATTTGAAAAATTCTAACTCCGAAACTGTTGATTTTAGAGAAAAATGTTCTCTGAAGAAGTTGTAGTGAACCGTTTGGACTATAAGAAAAAATATACACTGAAAAAATACTTTATTTATTTTTATCGAAAAATTAAAAATAAAACGGCAGACAATTAATCGTTCCATAAAAAAATATTAAATTTCCATAAAAAATGCAAAATTTGCCAGTAAAGAAACAAGGGTAAAATCAACAGAAAAGTTAAAAATTTCCATAAAAAAATAAAGAAGTGCATAAAAAAAACAAAATTTTCCATAAATAAAATAATTTTGAGCAATAAATAGATTCAAAAGTGCAGTAGAATCGACAATAATCTCACTAAAAAATATCGAATTTTACATTTAAAAACCTCAAAATATCCCTATACTCTTCACAAAAAGCAAGAAATAATTGTAAATTTTCCACAAAAAAAGCCAAAATTTTCAATAAATAAGTAATAATTCGCCCACAATAAATCAAAAATTTCCATTCAAATAATCAAAAAGAGCAATAGCAGTAAATGCAAAGTTGCAATAAACAAACCCAACTGAGCAATTCAAAATGACAATCAATACATGAAAATGTTATAGAAAATTCCAATATTTAAGTAAAACTTTCCATAAAAATAACGTAATTTTCCAATAATGAGTAATAATGTGTGTAATGGATTTCATAAATTTTCAGTCAAACTGAAGCATTGTTTTCACAATTGGAGCTAATTAGTCGTCGTATGTAGATGTAGTAATTGCATTTTAGAGTTCGATAATTAATTACGTAAGAATTTAGGGGAGGGGAGAGCGCGGAGATTGGCCGGGTTTGAAAAAATATTTCTTGCCATATAGAAAAAAATAATGTTTCATACAAAAAATCAAACATGGAGGGGAGGCGAGCTTTCGAAAAATCACAAAAAATGTTTTTTAATACACCCCATCGTTAGGCGCTACAATTTTAATTATTTCGGCAAAGTTGAAATGAAACATGCAACATGGGATATCTAATCTTCCAATATTAGGAACACTTATGTCACTGCTTTGGTTATGTCCAACTAAATTAATGGTAGAAGCTTATGCTCTCATGCCCCACCAGCCAGGAAAATGGTGTTTACAAACTAAGCATCATTTGTGGCAACACTTTATGCGGCATGATGGAACTTTGCCGAGCGCGCTAAGTGTTGTTTGACCACTGACGTAGTTGCATGAAGTGGGTGATGAGGTACAAAAGTAGCGTTACAGCATGCTTAACCATATTTGTAGTACTGAGACAACCCATAAGATCTAAAAATGAACCTATTAGAAGATACTTTAAAAAGCGTTATGTTCGTATGCAAATAAAAAAAATATTTAGGAAAATACTCATCAATCGAAGTATACACATTTCTGCAACTGCTGTGGGCAGTTACACCAAAGATGAAAGTGAATTTCCGTATTATGAGTCCGTATTATGTTTAAAATCACTCGCCACTAGCTCAGTAGAGAAACCTATCATACAAAAAAACACACATTATTACTCATTATTGGAAAATTACGTTATTTTTATGGAAAGTTTTACTTAAATATTGGAATTTTCTACAACATTTTCATGTATTGATTGTCATTTTGAATTGCTCAGTTGGGTTTGTTTATTGCAACTTTGCATTTACTGCTATTGCTCTTTTTGATTTTTTGAATGGAAATTTTTGATTTATTGTGGGCGAATTATTATTTATTTATTGCAAATTTTGGCTTTTTTTGTGGAAAATTTATAATTATTTCTTGCTTTTTGTGAAGAAAATAGGGACATTTTGAGGTTCTTAAATGTAAAATTTGATATTTTTAGTGAGATTATTGTCGATTCTACTGCACTTTTGAATCTATTTATTGCTAAATTTTTTTTTATTTATGGAAAATTTTGTTTTTTCTATGCACTTCTTTATTTTTTTATGGAAATTTTTAACTTTTCTGTTGATTTTACCCTTGATTCTTTACTGGCAAATTTTGCATTTTTTATGGAAATTTTATATTTTTTTATGGGACGTTAGTATTTTAGCCAAATAAAACATAAATTTTCAATTACACAAAAAACACATTTTTAATATTTTTTAAATTTTCACCATAGAATCTTATTAGTAAAAAGATGTTTGGGACAAAGTTTCATGATGGAGAAATTTTTAATAAAAAAGTTTTTCTTAGAACAAACTTGGTCGATTTTCAAAATTTTGATTTTTTGTCAAAATAAATACGTTCTGATGATTCAGTAAGCATCTTAAAATGATTCTAAACCATAATGATTATATGAATAATTTCTCTAGAAGTTGCCATTTTCGGATTATATCGTGTCTAATGCAAAACAATATTGTTTAAATATTAAAATAGGCCATTTTCACTAGTTATTCGCGTTTCTCCATTATTAAAAATACGTTATCGAGAGTGAAGACCATATTTCTTTCCACTTAATTATTTTGCTACAATTACTATCCTTATGAAAAACATTTCTTGATATCATTTTTCATCACTTTAAAAGGTTCAAATAGAGTGATTCCAAGCAACAGCACCAAAATTTGGTAAATTTTTTAATTCATTTTTTTCTATTGAGCTGAAACTTTGCACAGTTTTCCAGTTCCATCTAAATCGTCATTTTCCGATATCAAATCTTCAAGTTGAGTCACGACTAACTTTTCAAAAGGGTGTATGTGAAAATGGTTCAAAAATATTCAAAAAGCTGCACAGCAAAAACGGTTCGTTCGATTGAGTGCTGAAAAAATCGAGTTTTGCAACGAGTTGCCTACAACATTTTTTGCTATTTCGAAAAATGCCATTTCAGCTGGATGAACTCTAAAAGCACAAACACACATTTCAAGAGAACCCACATGGGCACACATCCATGCGTAGTATCAATTCAGTATTTTTCAATCACGTAGGCTATGATACAGTAGTACCTACGCATGAATGTCACAAGTTTTCACGCTCCCATCGAAATCAGGTAAGACAGCACAAACAGTTGCTGACTACAAATGTTGGACTATTCGATTCCAAATCAGAATCACGTGGTCATTCATGGGGAGAGGGAGCGTCTGGCCAATGATCACGGTCCATACAAATTTTATAAATTTATGTATGGACAAATGACCACGAGGGGGTAGGGGTTGACCAGGAATCCCAAAAAACTGATCACGTGGTGAATGGACAGCCCCTGTCGGAATCAGATCGCACAACGGATCAGATGCAATTTTGCTAATTCTGCGCGGCATGTGAGGCGAGACGAGTCGAGTGAGGAACAATTGTCGACTCGCTCCCATTGGATTAGCTTTAGTCGCCTCACATCAGCCGAGGTGAGAAGGACTCGTCTCGACTCACATGCCGCGCAAATAAGCACAAATGGCATGAAAAGGCTGGTTTGTTCGGATGATGCCTACCAAAACAGTACTGAAAAGTGCTACTTTTCAGCACCGAAAAGAGTTCTGAAAAGTAGCACTATTCAGCACTGTTTTTCTCAGTAGGAAAAGTAGGCCGTTATGTTGATCAACTTCTCAATGAAAAGTTGATTGATTTGCAACGGAATTGCAAAAATTTTTTTTTGCATAAAAAAACATAAATTTTGACACAAAAACTTAAATATCTCAAAACCCTATCGGAATACCAACGTAATTTTTTGAGGGAAAACGGTCCATTATATTAGCTATCTACCATAAAAATTTGGTGATGGTAAACTAATAAACAAAAAAGTTATGACATTTCAAACATGTCACAATTTTCACATATAGTAGAAAAAAAAATTTTTTTCGGTGTAAATTATTACGGGAACCGCAGTTTGTTGCTGATTTTATTGTTAAGGGCCTTGCGTGAATTAAACAAGTCGTTTTCATGTATTCATTAGTATTATGTATATTATATGTATAAATATTATGTATATGTATAAATATTATATGTATATGTATATATGTATAAATTAAAATAAATTAACAGATTACACGAAAATATTTTTTTTTTTTACCAGGATATTTTTTTTTAGAGTATGATCGATGAGTTTCTAAATGTTATATATAAACTTTAAAAGTTTGGATTTGGGTATGCGTTATGAGATCATGAAAACATTTTATTAATACTTATTTATTTATTTATTGTTATTCAATTTTTTTACAATATCGAACACTTTTGCATCATTATCAGTACAGTTCGAGTATAGTTTTGCTTTAATTTTTTTTTCTGACAATGGAATGAAACAGTGACATTTTTAGGTTCCTTGGATCGTTTTCGCGTTATTATATTGCTCGCTGAGCTCTGATGCCTTTAATTCGTACTCTTCAGTAGTAGTAAAACAAAATGATAATTTTGTTAAATCTTCTTCTTTTCTGCGATTCGCCCAATCAAATAGTTCTTTTGCAGTTTTAATTGGATGCTCACGTTCTTTGGCTAAACTTGCTCTTGTGGCCATGCGCTTTATGGTTCCTCCAATAGCATCACAAGGACCTTTGCCATGTGACGTAGCAAAGAAATGCCATTCTGCATCAATTCCGTACTTTGATTTAAATTGACAAATGATAACTGATCAATATAATTTTCTTCAAACTCAGCGAATAAAGTATTTTCCAATGATGACGAATCTGGACAATCCGAACAAGATCGTAGATAGCAATTTGATGTTGTATTTTCACACAAAAGACTACCAGTTAACATTTTAATATCCTTTGATAAATTGATTCTTTTCAAACTATGTAAGATTAAGTTAATATTTTCGTGTGTTGTGCACACACAAACATTATGTGTTCCTGAATTGGATAGAAGCTTGCATTGCCTTGGACGAAGGCTTGCAAATGAGGAAAAACCTACCTTAATATTTTCGTTAATTTCCTTGAAGCGTGTATACGCTTCTTTCAAAGTAGTCATCATTAATCGTTTTTGGATTGCTTGACGCTTTCCATCTTTTTTTACAGATACATAATCTTTTTGGCCAGGCATAGCTCTACTTACTTCATCGTCTTCAAAATATTGAATTATTTTTTCTTTTGTCTCATCTGTTAATGAAGTACTCGACCTAGCATTTTCGGTTGCAAGACAGTTATTTTTGAATTGTTTTGCCTCTTTTGCTGTATTTCTATTGGTTTTGAACTCATCAATGGCGTCTTGAATAGACCACGAGCTTGGCAGCATCGACAAAATCAATAATTTTTCTTTCCTTGTCGTGGCTAGATTCGAGAACCTTTCCTTCATATTCATAATTACCTCATCGTAGTCTGTATTTTCCACATCCTCAGGTCCTAATTTGAAGAGGTTTCTTCGTACAGCTTCGTTGATTTCACGGTATTTTTTCTCGGGATAATTGACGTAACCCATCTTCGTCCAATTAATCCGAGTCACTTTTATTCCAGCTATCCCTTCGTTGAAGCGTTCGATGTTGACCTTCTGGATGCACTCATCTTCTGATTGATTTGTTGAAACAGATGTCGCTGATGGTACCGTGGCAAAACTATCTGCACTTGGTACTTCTGGTAACTCCTCAGTTGTTGTCGGTGCATCTAGTAATTCCTCAGTTGTTGTTGTTTTCGAACTTCCTGCAACCTGATCCACCGATGATGTACAGATTGCCCGTTTGTCAACGTTTAAACGGCAGGACGTACAAATGCGTAAATTTGTATTCAATGTAGACATTGGAGCATAACCAGCCGCTTTCAGTTTATCTATGGTGCTTTCGGTGAGATTTCGTAGCTCTTTCGAACACTTTTTTTCTGCAAACGGCCTGCAACAGTTGAGAAAGCGACTACTCATGTTGCTCGTTAGATTTTAATAAACAAAATCACTTTTAAGTTTTTACTGACTAGTTTGGTGTCGTTTGCTTGACTGAAGAAAAATTTTACAATTAAATCTTTTATAACCATAGTGGTAGTATATTTTTAGCTTTTTCGTGAGTATGTTCATGGTATGTACCTATCATGTTTTTGATGTTGTTGAAGTTACTCGCTTTCTCCCAAATATGATTAACAAAGTCTATTCTCTACCAAGGCGGGTCTATACCCAGGTGTAATCTGATTTTAACTTTGTGGAGAAAACCAGCGCCGAGAAAACCGACCTGCTTTACGTTTACTAGATCATCTGGGTATAGACCCGCCTTGTTCTCTACGAGGTAAACTTTTTGCAGGTAAACTAGTCGTATACCTGTATAGAAAACTTTTTTTGTAGCATTTGTCTTCAATATTAGATTTCTTATAGGTTTCTTTTATCAAAAGGTTTCAACACTATTGAGAGAATTTTTCTTCAGTTACGTACAATAAAAAATATGACACTATCAAGACTTTAGATCACAACACTGGATCGCGTCTAACTTTCTAATAAATGCTATAATAGTTATGAATAATTAAATAAAATATCATGAAAACAACTTGTTAACCTCATGTGGTACCCTTAACAAAAAATTCAGCAACAAACTGCGGTCCTAAAAAAAATTAACAATGAAAAAAAAAATTTTTTTTCACTAAGTGTCAAATTTGTGAAATATTTGAAATGTCATAACTTTTTTGTTTATTGGCTTACCATCACCAAATTTTTATGGTAGATAGCTAATATAATGGACCGTTTTCCTTCAAAAAATTACGTTGGTATTCCGATAGGGTTTTGAGATATTTGAGTTTTTGTGACAAAAATGATGTTTTTTAATGCAAAAAATATTTTTTTTTTACTGTATTTTTTTTGGAATCTTTATTTAGTTGTCTAACTTTGTTTCTTTAGTTGTCTAACAATCGAACGAACCGTTTTTGCTGTTCAGCTTTTTGAATATTTTTGAACCGGTTTCACATACACCCTTTTGAAAAGTTAGTCGTGACTCAACTTGAAGATTTGATATCGGAAAATGACGATTTAGATGGAACTGAAAAACTGTGCAAAGTTTCAGATATTTTTGAAATGGTCGATCAGAATCGACTTGCATGCCTCCGTGGAATCCCTCTAGAACGATTTTTTGATTGATTATGTGTACTTGGTCCACTCTGACTGAACAATTTCTTGGAAAATAATAATTATTTAATGCTACAATGGTCAAACTGGGTGCATATCTCTAAAATAAGTAGGTTATCAAGACCCTACGACACCAGTATCGTAAATTCTTCAATAATTCATATCGTAAATATTGAAATTAGTGGCATTACGATAGCTTGAAAATTAAGATATTGCAGGGTCATTGCGTTGAAGACCAGAAATATTCAAATATGTGTTCAGCAAGAGTGAACCAAGTGAAAATCTTGAATACCGACCAAAATAAACTGGTCCAATAGGCGGGTTCTAGCACTTTCCGTACATACACCACAGAACTACCATAAACTTCTATCGGACTCTGAAATCTACTCAAAAAATGCAATCAGTTTAGTGCATTTCAACACTTGGTACGCTCTGTCTGCACAGAAGTTGTTGCATTTTCTGATCACCCATCCAAATATAGTAAATGGTCAAAAATCAATATCAAATGCATCGAATTAAGTAATATTTATAAATTTCTATTGATGGATAAGCAGAAGAATCATTCGATGTCAAAAAATCTGACAAATCTTTTGAAATATTTCTCATTTTCTCGCATTCCTCAGCGCGCTGATCATTTTCGCTGTTATGGTAATAAGCACTTGGTCCTCTCTGACTGCACACTTTTATCGATTTTTATTGATCATCCAAAGTAAATTTGTTACACATTTCTCGCAGTTTACATCATTCATCAAATCTGGTCAAAGTGAAGCGAAGATAAGGTTATTGCGCATCTAATGAGAGAATAATCCAATTTTCCCAAGTTTTGTACTTGGTCCCCTCTGACTTAACGCCGACCAATTGATATCAATTATAGAAAATGGTTATAGGAAACTGTTTTCAATATGTTACGAAAAACAAAACTTGATTGCACTAAGATAAAATTTTGAAATCAGATACTGCCCAGCTAACTATTAAATGGCTGTAAAAATATATTCAGCAAAGCTGCAAGTAATGCCGAACGGTTTTATTTCGGAGTTGAAATTGTGATTTTCATACCAGTAGCGTGATAAATTGCTGAGCTTTCATTTATTTAAACAGCACAATGAACAGCAATGTGTGTACACGATTTGATTTTTATCACGAGCTGGGTTGTGCAAATCTCGGTTTTTTGAATTTAACCGTGATTCAGCTAACAAATTGTCAGGTTGCTTAGTAACGAAGCACGATTTACTATACTCGGCTTTGTTTGCTGAGATCTCATCAAATTGGTAAATCTCGGTTAAAATAAATCGAAATTTGGCATTCTAAATTAAGTGTGTAGGTATGTCTATGGTCTGGTTATTTTGAATCATAGATTGTAGATCATCTGATGTTCTCACAACAATCTAAGATGAACGGATTAAAGGAATTCCTTTAGTATACACCTCTCACGCTAACACATAGGCTTCTACAGACATTCAATTATAGAAAATTTAAATAAACTAATTTACTATTTCCTCTCAACTGCCAGACAAGTTTGCCTAGAAGGGAAATTTAATTTTCTACCACCAGACTGTTCTCCAATATAACTACCATCACCCCGTTCAATGTCAGGGATATTTTCAGCCAAAAGTCGTTCCTCCATACTTCGAATTGTAAGACAACCCAAACCAAACTGTGCCCAATCCGTTTCTTCAGTCCGCAAATCCTTTGCTACAAATCGTATAAAAGTTATTTGCCGTAAGGATTCGGGCCTCAGTCGATGTCAAGCTGCCCCAAGGCAAAGACTTCATACGACCAAAAGCAGCGTGACCAGCGAAACTACCCAACCTTATATTGAATTAGTAACCATTTCTTGCATTTTAGATAAAATATAACTTTCCCCTTCCTTCGTTCCCCACGGAACCCGTCGCTGGCTGGTCGTTTCGTATCTGTCTGCCCGGGAATAATAAAAACACGCTGTTGCGCATATCCACGACCGACAAAAACTCTCCCAACAGCGACGACAACGACGATGAGGGTGTGTAATGACAAATATCCTTGATGTGAAAGGAAAAAGGAAAAGGAAGGAAAAAGGAAGTGGTTCCAGGATCCGTCTCTTTTCCGCACAATTCTTCAACTCGTGCCAAGTTCGGAAAACTCACAACCACTGCACTCTTCCTGTCGTCATCGGCTCCACATTGAACCGCATCCTTGAGCCCTACCATGGGCAAGGGGGATGCATTAGAGGTAACGCAAGTAGTATTGCACATTATCTCCTTTCCAGCAACGCACCCTTGGATGGGATCCGAGCACGCACACACACACAGAGCCATCTATCGTCCACATGACCGGTACGATTGGTGGTTGCTAGGGAAAATTTATAGCCCCGCCTTCGTTGATTCACGCGTGTACCTACACTTCCACATTGCGATTACGACTCCTGACTGTAGCAGCCAGGATGAACTCTCGCTCTCGTGGGTTTCCTTTCGCTCTCACTCTCACCCATGACGCACACAACCATACAAAATGCCGTTCAGTTCGCCCAATGTGTAGATCGTCGGCTCAATTATCCTTGCTGTAAAACATTTACCCCGAAAATAAAACTAAATCAATTCATCTTCAGGGATAGATGACTTGTCTTGTTGTGATAAGTAATACAGTTTTGGTCTTCATTAAGGTGAAACTGTTTGGAATCAACTTCTAAGATTGCACTAAAACTTCAAAGGCACAAATCTCGCGAAGAAAGCATCCCACAACAGCGCACTTTTTATTTTGGCTTTGTGCACTAGCAGAAAGCTTAAAATATGAAGATCAGGAACGTTTGCCAACTATTTCTCCAGTTTTGTGCCTTTGAAAACGTGAGTAGGGGGAGAAGTCGGCCATTGTGCCGGCCATCTTTGGATTCCGAGATGTTTCACCTTAACAATTAAGAAAATAAGAACTGTTCATTTTATAAAGTGGATACATTGTTTATGCTATATCTTTTTTATTTATTGATAAAATCGAAATCGGTTTTCTGTGCTTCGTTCAACTATTATTCTACAATGCTATGAAAATATAAGATCTTAGAAAATGCTGTTGGTTGATGAGCTAAATAGGTTTTACAAAAACTCCTAAGAAAAGCTGTTCGTCAAAGTTTAACATTTTTTTCGTAAAACAAATATCCTAATTTTCATGAACAAATTGTATGCTTGTGTTCTTTACTATTCTACTAAAGGTATAGCTTTAAAAAAATCAATTATATTCCAACATTCTCTGACATTAGGTAACTTTAGTGATTAACCCATTTATGGCCAAATTTGCTGATACACCATCGTTTCACTCCCAGCAAAAGCGAAAAGGAAAAGTGTTTGGTTTACTAAAAAAACTATATTTGTACAAACGAGAGCTAAATCGTGCGTTTAAACCATAGTCTTAAGTACAAATTTTACTGTTTATGGTAGTTTTACTAAAAAGTCTCATACTTTCAAAATCGTGTACGCATATTTGTCGATCTACAGCAAATTGTAAACGGTTTTCCCCAAATTTTTCAATTGGTTATCTCAAAATAACATATTATGAAAATAATATAAGGAGAATTAAATCGATTTTTTTACATCAGTGTTGCCAATTTTGATGATTGTCAATGTACTTTGAAAGGTCTTCTGCGAATAAAGCAAGTGTGAGACAATAGACTTTAAATGTGACGTGGGGACTAGAATGGTTAAAATGATTTTATTATATCAGTAAAATTGTTGTTCCAAAAATAGCTTGATTTTTTTCCATCAGGCTTCTGATTGATGATGCTTTTGAAGAACAAGCCTTTTTTGAAAATAAAAAATATAAATTGTCCAATTTTCAAGCTAATTTATAACAATCATTGATTTTGATAACCTCCAAAAATCGACTGTTCTAATCGTTGTGCCATATTCGTGTGAAATTTAATTATTTTAGAGAATTTTTATTATCACAACATTGTACAATACTAGTCGAACGATGTGCAGAAAACCGCTTGAAATTTAATTGATAAATTAAAAAGATACAGCGTGCACAAGGTGTCCACTTTATAAAATGAACAGTCCTTATATTGAAATTTTAAACCTCTGTCGTTTAGGTCATGTCATGGAAATAAATGTAAGGAATATACAATGAGTGTGATCCGAAAGTGATGTCTATCACCAACAGCGGCTGACAAAATTGGGACATTAACGTCAAACGAAAATTGCCGATCGTGTTGATAAAAACGGAACACACCTGATTTTTTTTCAAACTACGAGATAACTCCAGCTTGCCAACTACAATCAAGGCAGACTTAATGAAAATTGCTAGTTTTCTTTTGTTGTGTACCTTCAATCTTTACGGACAAACATAGATAAAATCCAAAGTTATGTATGCATTCAATTTTTATTTTTAAGTGAAAAATGTAAAAAGATGCGTTTTTCAATGCTGTGTATTCAATCATAGTAAAAGATGTAGGGTAGAAGCTCCGGTTTTGGCCATACGCCAGTTGTAGCCATAAGAGATTATACACCGTTTTACATACAAACCTTTTGTGTTCAGTAGATCACATTCATATGATAGAGCTACATTCATTTACTCGTCCAAATTGACTCAAAACATAATTCCTTATAATTTTAACTCCCATACACCTAATTTGGCCAGGGCACTCCTAATTTGGCCACTCTCATGAGAAATCAATGCGATTGGCCAATTCAGGAACCAAAGATAAATCTCTGGCCGAAACTGGTTCCGTTGGCCTATATTGACCAACGGGATTTTCAAAGCGAAAAAATGGCCGTAGCTCAGTTTTGATATTTTACACACATAATATGGATTGAAAGCTTGCATTTGACATATTTGTAGCATAAATACGGCTTCCCATTTATTTTTTATTGACATTTTCTCTTAGGCTGGTCAAAATCGGTGCTTTTACCCTAATCGTAACATTACTTTTGAATACTTTTGGATTGATTTTCATTCGATTTTTTCACCTTTGATGAAATGTTAAAATATATCTTGATCAATTACGCGATTTTATCATGTTTGTCCATCGTTTAAGATAATCTCGGCTCACTTTGACGTACATAAATTTCGCATCGGTTACTCCTTCCCATGTTTCACATGTACCGTAAAACGGGGTAACTTTGATAGTTTTTTATCCTGTTTATTCTCGTATTATGTTTTGAAGATTTACACTCCCGTGCATAAGTTTGGGTTTACCCCCTAAAAAACATATACAAGTGTTCAGTCCATATCTTTATGATTACACGTCCAATTGAAACTCTCTAAGCGTCCAATTGAAACTCTCTAAAGGCTAAGAGTTATTCCTTATTCGTATTTATTTTTCCTGAAACATGTTATGAATTTTGTATACTAAATTTTTACTTAAAGTTGTGAAATTTTTCAAAAAACACACTAAAAATATATAGCTAATTTCCTCAGCATTGGATCGACCGAAATTTTAAAATAAGATGCCATTAGAATCGTTATCTTATATTCTTTAAAAAGCGCTCACGAAATTTTGGCGAAAAAATCTGAAAACTATTCAAAATCAATGAAACAGTCATTCAAGTCATCGTGCAAAAGTTTGGGTTTACCCCTCAGTATGGTGTATCGTGAGAAATTTTGGGTTCTTCTAAACTTACTTAAGGTGAAGATGAATCGAAGACAAACCTCAAATTTTCAAGAGCACAAATCTGGAGAACCGAACACCCGTTTGAGCTGAAAACTTAATCCATTGGTCACCACCAGAGAGTGACCAATCGATTAAGTTTTCAGCTCAAACGGATGTTTAGTTCTCCAGATACGTGCGCTTGAAAATTTGAGGTTTGGCTTCAATTTATATTCACCTTAAGTAAGTTTAGGTGAACCCAAACTTTCGCACGATACACCATACGCCCTTGACCTTAGTCCACATAGATCAGATGCATTTTAACGTTCTTTAACATTTTTGAGCTGTATAAACACCCTGGAGCATCTTAGCGTTCTAGCGCCCTGTGGAAATGAATCGAAATTTCCGACCCGTACACCCTCTTGTCACCAAATAATCTGATTTTCTGGTATCCCTCTGATATTATACATCTTTTTCACGAGGAAATCCCAATTCTGTTGAAATTGTTACGTTAACTCTAGCATGAGTGAAAGGATATCGATCGAATTATATCAAGCGACTCTTGAAGTTTGATGAGATATATGAAAGTTTGAAGTAAAAAAAAACTTCAAAACATACTAAGCATAGTAAACAGTTTACGGATTTTAAGTTAAAAATAGCCCCGACCATATGTTATAAAGACAGTTAGTTAATATGCTTATTCATTTTAGATCCAACGCAAAACTACAATACAAAATCATAACAAAATATATTTAAAAACAAAGCAATTGTCAACTAATTTGCACTTTGGCATCACTTCAAGAGCGACATTTGATTTTACAATTAAGCGATATATTTGGCTAAAGTTTGAAAACCTCTTCCAAAAAACTTTCAAAGTTTCTAGATGTTCTTGTTTTAAGAAACCCTATTTTTTTGTGAACAAAAGCCACTATTTTTTTAAGGAGTTGTGTTTTGATATGTTTTTATTGGTAGAACCCTCGTACGCTAAACAGCTAAACATTTTACAGGGAAGCTTATTTAACGATAAATTTAAGGTACTTCTTCAAGTATCTTTTTTCACAGATATCCCCCGCAACACAAAGCAAACTTAGTGGCATCGTATGAAGAAAGGATGTACACACTAAGCTCATACGGTGAATTTCACCGTAATCTCAACAGCTGAACAGTTCGGTGAAATAAAACACCGTAATTCCGTCGAAATTTTACGGATTCCGGTGATTTTTCACGGAATACTGTAAAAATTTACCGTACTCCGTTAATTTATTTCACCGAACTGTTCAGCTGTTGAGATTTTAAAGGAATCCGTAAAATAATTTAAGTGTGTAGCTTTCATATGAAAAAATTTTGGCCATTTTAAATTTGGCCGCCACCTTGAAATTTATCAGGAAAAACATGTTTTCACATGCTCGTTTTGAATTCTGAGGTCACCATCAAGAAGCTAGCTAAGAAAAAACAGCTATTTTATCGCGTTTTTATGCCTCTAGTTTAACTGATATGCTAAATTTCTGCTCTCAGGGTGGCCACAGAACCGAGAAGAACGGAAAAAAGACGATAATTAGATTCCACCAGGAAAAAGACGTGAAAACCGAGAATTGGAGATGGTAACCGGGAAAATCGTTTTGAACGAACATTTTCGAGCTATAAATCTACAAACCAGAAATTGTGGAAAATCATTATGTTTGAATATATTGCAATTCATCATTTGTGAATTTGAATGCTTTGATGTTTTCTACATTAATATGCTATGTACTATGTGTTGAATATTTTTACCTTAAAATTATATACTTTAGAGGACCCTTCATTTTCGTGAAAAAAAAATTAAGAGATTTAAATTGAGTTGAAGGTATGATTAGCAAAATAAAAGCCCGGGACAAAAGCAATAATTTCAAAATGTAAATTTGGGTGACAACCCTGTGCTTTCAATCTGATCAAAAAGTCATATAAATAGCTAGGATTTCGCAAAAAATTAGTTCCCTTTCATCGGTAGTTGCCGTCATATTCCAGTAGTGGATCAACCAATGGAAGCAGTTTTAAAAACGATATATAAAAATGAAGAAAAGTCCTAGAGATGACCTTTATGCTTCATTTGAGAGATTTCAGTAACTGCTACAAGAATAAATGACTGAAAGACGCGTACCAATTGTGGCTCAAGCGATTTCATGTACAAAATATTAGTTTACGTAACAAGTTGCAGAATGATGATTTTTATAGAACTAATCGTATATTTACCCAACATGGCTTGCCGAGTTGATTATTTCGACGATTGTTGTAATTAAGAATTCTATAACGAGTTGCGTACAACGTTTTTTGCAATTTGATAGAAAACCACTTGAGGATATCAGATATCATATTGGAACGTATTAACCATTACTTTGCAAATTTTGAGAATTGTCCTCCGAACTTCAGAGGTGGTGTTGTCCTGCTTTTAGTTGAATTCACTACGCGTTGTAGGTCCATGTTATTTATAGAACTTTCAATACAACATTGGCATGTTAAGAAAGATTGTCCTACTTTTCCCCCGAATGTCGTTTCCCCGAATGCCATTTTCCCGAATGACCCGTTTCCCCGAATAGTGGAGCAGTTCAAATAGGCGCTATACAGTTTTCAGTGGTAGTATGGTGAATTAGAAAGAACGATAAGCAATCAAAAAGAGAAGGTATTTGGTCATTCTTGGCATACACATGTTGCCAAAAATGCTGAGGACGGTAAATCTCGTAAGAACCGCTAATCAAATAAAGAAGGGTGTATATCAGATGACCAGTAGTCATCACCCTGAAATATATAAAGATATGACAATTATGAGCACCTAAAACTTTTCGGGGAAGTGGGTTATTCGGGGAAACGGAATATTCGGGGAACTGGCGTTCGTGGAAACGACATTCGGGTAAAAGTAGCACAACCATAAAGAAAGCATAATCTGTTAGTACATGTTGTGGGAAATTTACAGCCCAATTTTTCTTTTAACAGAACAATGTTTAAGCCCATGTGCTTGATATATTCGTTCCACATTTTAGTTGAAATGGAACACAAACTTAACACGTGCCAATGCATATTGATTCTTGCGTCTTAAGAATACGTATTTAAGTATTTGTGATATTTTTTCTCATGAGACTCACTCATTTACGGCTGAGAGTTGAAGCGCTCTCTAGGCTATAGCAGCGTCCCTTCAATAGGTGACGACTAAGAAGCTCAAATTTTACGACGACAGGCTGCTCGCAATCTAAGCCAGCTGTCTCCTCTCTCTCAGGTGCAGACAACAAGGTTCACCTCCAAAAATCTTGGTAAAAGTCTGTGTTATGCAAAAATCCATAATTTATTTTTTAAGACCAAAAAGAACCTTTGTAAAAGTATTATAGCTGTATTTGGAATATCAACCGTTATTAATAAGAGAAAGTTCTACTAAAAGATAGTTAAAGATGCATAATTGTTTCTAAAAATTTATACAAACTTAAGTTTTGTAGAAAAAAAGCAGGGTAATGATATTTCTACTTATATCTTCCAAAACTGTGTCCCATCCTAAAAATCTTTTTTATCTAAAAATCTGTGATCTGTGATCACAGATATCTGTAGGCAAGAACAGGAAAAAAATCTGTGTAATTACAGATAAATCTGTGTATGTGGCATCACTGCACATCACTGGCTGTCAATGCCTACCAACCAAGTTATTTTAAAAAAGAGTACAACAGTTTTAGCAGACAATGGATGTGGCGATTGAGAATCCGATGGAGGGAAAGAAACAGCTGGCGCGTTTGTTGATGCCAATTTTCCTTCCAATACTAGCTATCGTTCCCTTAGTGCTTTTATGTTCAATACCACAGTTAGAAAATTGAAAGAGAAATGCATATTTCTGCAGGATACAGATAAAAGATAAATTTGTTCTTTAGATGAGGTTCAAATAAAATTTCAGTCGTTCTGCTTCAGGATGCCTTCCCCAATATTTGAAACCATATTTCCAAAATGAAAGTGGCAACAGACAGCAACTCATTTCAGTTGCATGATGGCTAGTAACATCATGCCTTCTCAATACGCACTAAATTTTTACGTAAATAATACTACTCTATTGCAATTTCGCAAAAGATTACTTGAGGGTATAAAAGACCGTATCGTTATACCTGCTTCTTTATTCTTAAATTTAAGAAGATTGTTGTGTTATGATTAATTATGCTACTTAAAAGAGTTGCGTAATTACTTTTTTGCAATTTCTCAACGTAATAGGCTGCTTTTCCTTACGCCAATCTGTCATGAGATGCCCTAATTTCCTGCACTGATGTATGCAGTGCGGGAATAGTCATTAAGTAGCTGAAACCAGTGCTGTAATGACTCATTACGCAACGCTTTCTCATTAAGCAACTGTTTTGAGTTGTGTAATGAATCATTACACAACCATTTTTCAGAAATTGTAAAATAATGGTGAATGCATTCTAATATAATTTCTGCTATCCTCATGTGGTCTTCCACGAAATTGCAAAAAATGTTGTACGTATCTCGTTGCAGAACTCAATTTTTACAGCACTCGTCAAAATTTACGACTCGTGCTGTAAAAATCATCATTCTGCAACTTGTTCCGTAAACGACACGCATAATTCAGTGCAGGAAGGTAAAACAGTATGGTGAAATGGTGAAATCAGTGGCGTAATGAATATTGCCCAACACCTTTTTTCGCCTTTTCATATCGCAACTGTTTTGAGCTGAAATGAATGAATCAAGTTATTATTTCTGATACCCCAAGTGGTCCATTACAAAATCTAAAAAAATAAATTTGTGAGCAACTTGTTGCAGAGCTCGTTCTTGCAGCACTCAGCGCAGTTATCCAATTATTCAAGCTTCGTTTGATAAATGTATGACTCGTGTTGACTATTCCTACGCAGCAAGATAAGCGATTATTCTCAGGCTCATGGTTCCCATTACAATAAAGTCTTGATAAAAATACAGGAAATAAATGGTCCAAGAAGGAACTTTTACCTGATCATAGCAAACGCAGTTGGAAAAAAATGTAAATCAAATAAAAGCACCTTTAGAAAATTTCTTAAGCGATTCAAGAAGAATAGTTCGAATTGCTTCCATTTCGGCAGTTCTTGATGGATTGCTTTAAGCTTGGTATGCTTGAATTTTGGGTAATGACCACTTGTTCGGATTTATTTCGGTGAATCACTGTGTCAGATCTGGTAAATATGATCCCAACTTCAAGTTAGAACTAAATTAGACATTGGGATCAGCTTTGTTCTTGGATATTTTCTCGTTTAAATATGTGACCTCCGTGGAACCGGTCCCAGATTGATCAATTTTATTTTTTTCTTAACTGACAAATTAGGATGTTAAACCTCATTATTGTGAAAAACCAGCTCAGCCCTGATAAAATGAGATCATTTTAAATTTGAAACATGAACCTGAAAAGGCGCAGGATCTCCAAAATAAATACATTATTTTTGTTTCAGATTTTCTGGCGAATCTTCCCAATTAATTAAAGTTCAAGATAGGCCAATAAGTCAATTTTATAAATTATATTTCATTTAGGATAAATAAAGAAGTACCAATGGTCTTATCCACTGGTGTACTAAACAAAATTGGTCGAAGACTTATTACACTAGAGCGGGTCCAGCTCACGTGGGGATCATAGTATCATAGCGAATTTAGTACACCGGTAGATTAGACCATCTTTCAAAAATCAGATTTGTCCAAAACGCAGTTGTAGAGAATAGAATTGTTAATTATATCTGATGAAGAATGACACCAAGAATGAATGGAAAGACTGAAGAGCTACCAAATATAGAGATATGTTTTTGTATAGAGTTTTGAATAGAATTGTTACAGTTTTTGAATAGTTTTGTATAAAGATTGTTTATTGGGTTTTAGGATAGTTTGAACAGAAAGTATATAATTAGGTAAATGTAGAGAATAGAATTAATAATTACTGAACAATATATAATTTATAACTGATCACTGCAGCCGCGGAAAAGAAAGATGATCTTAGGAGTCGAGTATAGGAAACTAAAATTTAATAAATCAGTCTTAACAGCCATCATGAAGAGAAAGCACGCTAAAAAACCTCGTTGTTCTCATTTCATCAATTTGTCCGTCTGTCCCGTCGTCAGAATCCATTGCTGGTGCTACCTGTCGTCTGAAGTCCGATCAATCCTGTCATCCAACCGTTTATCAAGTTCCGTCCAAGTTGCCGTTGAAGTTTGGTCAATCTTACCGTAGTCCAGTCATACGTTTTGCCTGTCCATTCGTCAAGATCCGTTCCGGTTGCCGTTCGTCGTTGAAGTTCCACTTAACCTGGCCGCTCGTTGACTGTTTGCCGTCCATTTGTTGACTGTTTGCCAATAAAACCATGGGAGTTTTATGTATTGTTTTGCAATTCAATATTCTATAATGAACATAATTCCCATATAAAATTGATGGCTCTATTTGAAATGAAACTTCTTATCTGCGTACAGCGATCATAGAATAGTAGTTTACGCAAAAAGTTGCAGATTGATGATTTTCAGAATAGTAGTTTACGGAACAAATTGCAGAATGATGATTTTTACAACACGAGTCGTAAATTCTACGAGGCTTGCCGAGTAGGATAATTACGACGAGTGCTGATTCACGACACGAATGCCAAACGAATGGTAAAGTGTCGCTAGTAAATAATAATAATAATTAAAACGACGAGTGCTGTAAACATCGAGTTCTACAACGAGTTACGTACAATTTTTTTTGCAGTTTCGTAGAAGACCACTTGAGGGTATCAGAAATTATATCTGAATGCATTCACCATTATTTTACAATTTCTGAAAAAACTGTTGTGTTATGATTCACTACGCAACTCAAAACAGTTGCGTAATGAGAAAGCGTTACGTAATGAAAAATTACAGCACTGGTTTCAGTTGCGGAATGACTGTTCCCGCACTGCATACTTCAGTGCAGGAAAGTAGGCCGTTTCAGGACAGATTGGAGTGAAAAAAAAACAGTCTATTACGATGAAAAATTGCAAAAAAAATAATCGAGTAGGCGATTACTTTTCTTTTAAACGGAAAAACATCATTATGGATCGATCTATGCGAATACTACGATTAGCTAAGAGAAACAATCCAATTAACTATCAAGCAAATAACTGTTAATTGAACTTTTATGACTACAACGAGTCTCATATACAACAAGTACTATTACAGTCACCCCAATGCCAATACCATTCCACAAGAACAGTAAAACACAAAAATTAAAACCTGAAGCGGATAGTTTCCCTGTCGGTCGGTGGGTGTCTCGGTCCCTATGCTTCTGGTGTCGATGTGTGTTGTTGTTTTTGTTTTCTCGGGTGGCGCCGTTCCGAGATTCGATTGTCGATTATTGCGCCTGAAAGCGCCGAAGGGAAACGGCGGATAAGGATTTTTGTTTTATCACACACATGGAGGCGAACGCATTTAGTTGTCTCCGCGCGTTACGGCACGTCGCACTCACATCGTCGGAACGGAACGGCACCAGCAGAGTTCGCTCAAAATCCAACTGAACTGAAAGACAACGGGAAGTTTCGGATAGATCGGGTTATCTACAGCAATATTTTCTACCATTGTTTAGAGAAAGATAGTTACATAACGCTAGTAAAGCCACCGTTGTTTTCCCGGACGGAAAGAATCGTGTTCCCCGGATACGGTTTAATAGTTTTTCAATCACCGGATATAGCTCAAAAGTTGGAATTCACGCTCAACTGGTTTTTATGCAAATGTAGAAACGATATCGAGACTCTTGCCTGCCACTGTCCAGCGGGAGAGAAAAAAGGATTCATTGAAATACGAAAAAAATCCACACTGCAACTGTGGAGACCACGAAGCCGCCTTTGTCCGTCCTGAGGGAGGCTTGTAGTGGTACCGCTTCCTATTGTGCAAACCAGAAACAGCTGGCGCAGTGTGTGGTGAAAAGACCCCGGATGTACGTGTAGTCGCGCTATCATTCCTGTGGCGAGCACTGAGTGTGTCTGTGTGGTCTCCTCCTAGCCTACCGCAGACGCCACGTACCTTGGAGCACCAATACAGACGTTATCACATTACTCGGCAGAAGGCACCATTGCCAACAGGAACGGGTCGTCTGTTGAGGCCAAACCCCCCATCCAGGAGGCTCACCGTGAGTGAGACAGAAAGCGAGAGATTTGTGTTGTGTTGTTGGCCCAGTGTGGATGAATAACAGTGCCCGGAAATAGAGGTGTCCGGTAACGTTAACCGGTTCCGATCGTCACTTTTCCCGTTCCTTTTCCTCTTCCGATACACACACTTTTCGTGACCTTTTTTGTCACCATCACCATCGCTACCGACCGCACACATAGTCGAACCCTGCGGTCTATTGTTTTCGGAACTGAATCAACCAGAAGAGAGCTTCTCCCAGCAACAGGAACCAACGAACAGCAGCCCCTAAATAAATAATTCCTTCCAGTTTTTTTGTGTGGCCATCATCCAGCCAGAACCAAAGGACCCAAGGAGCCCCCCAAACGGGAAGCAACGCAAGGACGTGCTTGTGTGGAGGTATTTTTATGTCTGCTATCAACCGGTGCCCTAACAATATCAAGAGACCTTTGGGAGTTGGTACGAGCAGCTACAGAAAGGACGAGTGAGTGAAGAAAAATTACCAACAAAATTGATTGTATTCTACGCGTTTTTGTCAACGGTCGTGTCGTGAATAGAGCAGTGTGACAGATTCTTGGCAATTGGAACAAAAGGACGAAGGAAAGAAGTGAATAATTCGTATTGTCGACAATCCTCGAGGAAGAAACGCGCGCGGGTCATAGCTATTGATCGATTTGACCGTGGTTGTCGCGCTCTCGGCAAGTGAAAGTGAAATACGTCGGAAGTACACTTTGAAGCGGGAGAGTGGGGACAAAAAATAGAGAATAATATACAATGTCCTGACTCGCAACGTTGCCATACGAAACTAGTGATATAGATCAGTGTGTGGTGAAGTTACAGTGTTGGCGAAATTTGTAAGAAGCGACGGTGGATTTGAACACTGTGAAGGCGGCGGCTTAGAAACGGCACGGTTCGACGAGAAAGCTTTCAAAATTCGTTTGAAAACTGGAAAGCCACGAGAAAACAGTCTTGACGATAGCAGCCGCATTATGATCGACATAAAAAGTTCGCCCGATTATCTGAATCGATCCACCGGCGGATCGTTCGGAAACTTTTCAATGTTACTTGCTGGTAATTATAACAATATCTAAAAAAAAATAGATGAAAGTGTATACAAGGATTGTTCATTCTATATAATCGGTTGATTAGTATGTAGGTTTTCCTTATCGCATTCAAAGACTATCCTACGACATTGTACAGATATGAGACTCCTCACAATCCTTGAATTCTAAAAGTGTGGTATTTTTCATAAACCCAGACAAAATCACTGTTACCTTGAAGCGTACATAGTATTAATAAAATTTCAAAACAGATTTATAAAACATTTATGGTTTTAAAACCGTAACAAAATTTTAAATATTGCGGACTCCAATTTTGCGTCGAATCTTGGCATTTTCACATAATTATACCGAGTTACTAACGACCGAACGCTTAGAGATCTTTACAGACAAGATCTCTGCAAGATAATGAGTTTATTCGCAAAGATTTAAGCAAATTGTTGTTGAAAGTCAGCGTTCGAATTATTAAGTTGATGATTGTGGCCTTTCTTAACTTATTTGTAACAGCAGCGGATACAAAGCAAAGATTTGCTGAAGGTGTTAAAGTTTGATTCTCAATCACACTGCCCTACCGACAATTACTGCGCTCAACTACACATTAAGTTCAGCTGGGCAATCGCCGGCACCACCTATCTCATAAAAGAAACGTGACGTTAGAAAGAAGAATAAGAATATGAAAACCAAAAATAACTCTGGAATGATTCAGACAAAATTTGGCTGTGCACACGCCACTTGAAGTTTATATGGAGATTACTATGGAAATCGTCAACCTTTTGTGTTCAGCCCTTTATGTGAACTCCTTTCAGCTACAGCTTTGCCGAAGACCACATTTTAATTGGGTTTGCATTTTACATACTTCATCAACTGTACGGCAGGCAACAGTGGAGCTCCTGGTGGGACGAATAGATCAAAGTAATCCAGGCTACTTTGTTCTACAGCAAACAGTGTTGCTCTGAAGTAATCAAATGATTATCTCAGCATGTTTTAGACTTTGTTATCAATAATAACAAATTATTCTTACGTCGTATCAAAATCTGGTCTTTGACAAAGTTGTGGCTAGGAAAATTTCATATAAGAAGTGTTAGTTCCATAGATTATTATGACGATCAGTTAGTGCACTGAAAACAAAAGGTTTGTCTTTTCCATAGTAATTTCCATACAAACTTCAAATGGCGTGTGCACGGTCAAATTTCTTCTAAATCGCTTCAAATTTTGGGAGAATGATTTTCATTATAATTGACACTGTTTAAGCATAGGGGAGCAAACACTTCAAAATTTGCATCAGTCTAATGCGACAATCATAGACTTTTTCTTACTCGTGAAGAACAAAATTTTTGACATTTTTTGCTTTAATACATTAACTACACGGTTCGAACGGAACGTGTAAACTTCTGTGACATATTATGCGCGGCATTTCATACATTCTTACATGATATGTCATGTTAACTTCAATCATATGCCATGTAATCTTGCAAGGTTTTTTGAGATTACGTGACATATATCACATTTTTACGTAATTTCAGATTAAAATTTACACGACTTCATGATTACATTGCATAAATGAAGTTTACATGACGTGTAATCTTCAATATTTTTAACAGTGTAGTTTAGCAAAAAATAATTGACGAAAACTGTCTTCCATTGTAAAGCCCTGTTGGAATTAACTACAGTAATCAAAAATTACTTTCTCCTACAAAAAAATACAAATAACGCTTGTGAATGCTAAATCACGTTCGTAACATTTTCGCATTTTTTAATTGCTGATAATTTAAAAACGAATAAATCGAGTTTAGCAACGTGTTGCATATACATTTTTTTTTTGCGGCATCTAAAATTGTAGTTCAAGTTAAATCATTTCGAATTCTTATCATCCAAAGCATGTTGAATCTGAACCTAGTTGGCTAAACCATTGAGAAGTGCAAACAAATTCGAATGAGTCACTCAGATATTAATGTGCATTCCAAAAAAAAACTGAAACAGTGCTGAAAAGTAGCAGTTGTTTTTGGTAGGAAAATTGGCCGTTATGTTCTTTCTTTTGATAAAAGTAGGCTGATATGCAACGAAATAGCAAAACAATTGTTTGGCGTTCAGATATTATGCATTATACATAATATTACATTATATATACTTTTGAATAAAATACAGTTTTATTAAAATGCTACGATGTGTTCGAGCTTTTGGACATTCTAGAATGTCCATCCAAAATTTCACGTTTCTTCTATATGACCAGATACAATATTTTATCAAAGGACAACATCCCTATCTTTTTTCATTTTAATTGAATTACCATTGTTACCATTTTTTGACAACAATAAAAAATTAAGTTTGTACCAAAGTTTTTAAAATATTTTTTTTTATTGGCGCAGATTTTTTGTTTTGTGTAGTTAACGGAAAAACAGGTTTGACATTTTTTCACCAGGCTCTTTCTCTGTTTGTAGCATGGTCACTTAAAAAAAAAATTAAGATTTATTTAAAAGAAATGTAAATGTACGTATATTGTAATATAATTATATTATATTTTCATGTTCCTTCAAAGTTAGTTAATTGCTCGTGGTAATTTCTTTTTCATATAAGGTACCGCGGGGCAAGTGGGAACGAAAAAAACGATAGTTCAAACAAATTGTTCAATCAAATTTTCAAATGTCAATATTTTTCAAATCCAACAACACAGTCACGTTTTGGCAACATATTTGATGGTGTGTGCATAAAACTAATCGAATAATTTCGAAATTGTGAAAACCTTGGAAGAAAGTTTTAGAATGAGCCAATGGTCCCAATTGCCTCGCTAAGCGGGGCAAGTGGGACACATCCAGTTTCATGCGTCAATCCACATCAGTAAGTCAACCATTACAATAATAGGATTAATAATTCATAGATTTTTAATTTTAAGTACATATTTGATGTACATAAGGGATCAACCATAAAATACGTTACGTTTTAGACAGAAACCCTTTATTTAATAGTATGTCACCTCACATTTAATATTAACTGAAAATTCCTCAATAAAAGCGTAAAGAGGTATTGAACATGTTCAAAATATATCATTTATAAGTTGTTAATTAACCCATATCCGCCCAGCGTCCTAAAAATAGGACAGAAGCCCCGAACGCCCAGCGTCCTATAAATAGGACAGTACTTGTAGTGCAAATATCTTGAAAATAAAGAGGATTAGGAGAAAACTGTCTTCTGCAAAGTTGATCACAGGACTGCTGGCTTCCACTTGGTAACTATTTTAATTCAGAATTAACTCACCAGGTGGCGCACAGACGCCAACAAATGTCGCATATATAAGCAACATATGAAACAACTTTCCAGCGTACAAATATTTGCTTCGTTTATATCTCAGTCCAGCGATGAGATACAAAATTGGTGTCTTCGACAAAGTTGAATAACTAAATAATACCTATTCGCATAGAACCTTACAAATTCGGAAAACACTCCCAAGATGGCGCTAGCGAGCCAAAACTTTATTTGCATATATCTTAGCCCAGTTATGAGATACAAAAATGGTGTCTTCGACAAAGTTGAACAACTAAATAATACCTATTTGCATAGAACCTTATAAATTCGGAAAACATTCCCAAGATGGCGCTAGTGAGCCAAAACTTTATTTGCTTATATCTTAGTCCAGTTATGAGATACAAAAATGGTGTCTTCGACAAAGTTGAACAACTAAATAATACCTATTCGCATAGAACCTTATAAATTCGGAAAACACTCCCAAGATGGCGCTAGTAAGCCCAAAAAATTATTTGCTTATATCTTAGTCCAGTTATGAGATACAAAAATGGTGTCTTCGACAAAGTTGAACAACTAAATAATACCTAATCGCATAGAACCTTATAAATTCGGAAAACACTCCCAAGATGGCGCTAGTGAGCCAAAACTTTATTTGCTTATAACTTAGCCCAGTTATGAGATACAAAAATGGTGTCTACGACAAAGTTGAACAACTAAATGAGAACTATTCACCTAAAACCTTATTTCTTCGGAAAACACTCAAAAGATGGCGCTAGTGGTCGAACATTTTGATTGTTTATATCTCAGTTCAGTGATGATATACAACGTTGGTGTCTTCGACAAATGTGTTTAACTGAATGAGATCTAGTCACCCGAAAACTTATTAGTTGGGAAAACACTCACTATATGGCGCTAGTGAGCAGAGATATTATTTGCTTGTATCTCAGTCCAGTTATTAGATACAAAATTGATGTCTTCGACAAAGTTAATCAACTTAATGAGACATATTCGCCTAAAACCTTTTTAGTTCGAAATACACTCGAAAGATGGCGCTAGCGATCGAACATTTTGATTGTTTATATCTCAGTTCAGTGATGAGATACAACATTGGTGTCTTCGACAAACGTATTCAACTGAATGAGATCTATTCGCCCGAAAACTTATTAGTTCGGAAAACATTCACTAGATTGTGCTAGTGGGCAGATATTGCATTTGCTTGCATCTCAGTTCTGTTATGAGATACAAAATTGTTGTCTTCGACACTGTTGAACAACTAAATGAACTTAGTCACATAAAACCTTATAACACTCACAAAATGGCGCTAGTGGGCAAAGATTTCATTAGCTAATATCTCAGTCAAGTTATTAGATACAAAGTTTGTGTCATGGACAATGTTAAACAACTAAATGAATCCTATTCGCCTAAAACCATATTAGTTCGGAAAACACTTACAATGTGGCGCTAGTGGTCAAATATATTTTTTTTATATCAGTCCAGCGATGAGACTGAAAAAAATCGAACTGTCGAAATTGGTATCTTCGACAAAAGTGTTCAACTGAATGGGATCTATTCGCCCAGAAACATAGTAGTTTGAAAAATTCTCCCAAGGTGGCGCTAGTAGACAAACATATTATTTGCTTTTATTTCAATCTAGAGATTGGATACAAAGTTAGTGTTTTTGACAAAGTTGGAGAACTGAATGAGACCTATTCGCCTGGAAACTTATTACTTTGGAAATCACCTAAATGTCACTACTGGGCACACATTTTATTCGCTTATATATCAGTCCACTGATCAAATCCAAAGAAAGCTATTCGTCTAAAACCTTAGTTCGGAAGTCGTTCTCAAGATTGAAGTCCAGTGATGAAAAATTTGGTATCTTCGAAAACGATGATCAACTAAAGGAGATATTTTCGCAAAAAAAAACATATTAGCTGGGAATTGCTTTTATGTGCGAAACATCAAGGAAACAACCAATAAGAAATTGGTCTGCCTAGATCAAAACAATGGATACTTACTATCGATTCGAGCAACAATCGCTTATTTCGGATGCAATGCTCCTTACATTTTTAGATGAACCTTGACACCATTTAGATCTTTTGATCTTTTGAAGGGAGTGAAAAACGAAAAAACCGACAAATTGACTTATCCATCCATGAACTAAACTCCAAGGGTGAAGGGCGGCTGTCAAATGAGAGTAAAATTAAATAGCCGCCAACCTAAGCCCAGAAGCAGTTTTATGACTTAAACGTGGAAAAGTATAAATTATGATTCGCAAAATTACAGGTAATAAATGCGCTTGAAAGATATTGTTTGCAAGCAGTTATTTACTACGCGCTACTGCAGTGCGTTGTTGCCAATTCAATCAGAAAATTCTACTTAATTCCCAAAATGAATGTTTTCGAGAAAATTGATTACGCCTTCGCTATTGTTGGTCGTAGTTATGTATGACTGTTTACTTTTAGAACCAGCGACGCGTTGAGGTACCAGTAAAGAGCCTTCCACTCGGTCCAAGAATTGTGACATTTGAGCGGGCACGCTTCCGTATGCTCCCCAGGTATTCTGGCCAGCTTTAGTGTCAAAAATCTTGGACCGCGTGGATTCGGTTCTATCGGTGGATAAGACCATATGCATCAGTGATGCAGTAACTTCAACGTTATAGACGAATAATGTTGGCTTCAAATATTCACGTCTGTAAAGCATGTAATAGTTGGAGTGCAATATTTGACTGTCAATTGACTGAAGGACTAACTTTTGATTAGCACTAACGAAATTCTAATATTGCCAAATATAAATTTCGATAGCTGTCAGATCCGAGTCACATTGTATACTAATAACTTGACCCAGCAAAAATATTTTGATAGTTATGTTTTCATTATCAGCTGGCAAGTTTTATAGAATCTGTTTGAAGACTATTGTGATACATCTGAAGGTTTTTTTCTACATCAAAAAATTTGACGTAAGATTTTATTTTTTTTTTTGTATAAATGATTTAAGTGTGCATAATTGTACATGTACATGTATGGAAATGTATGTATGTCCGTATCTTACTTACGTGGTAGTGCAGAAAATTGAATTGAAGTCACTAAATGATTTAGTTCTGGCATGCACCTTTCACCTCTGAAATTTTTATTATTTATGTTGCAATTTCTATATCAGGGTACGTCCATAAATTACGTCACATAAAGTTTTGCCATATTCATCCTCCTCAATTTTCCTCTATATCACACTTGTTGTATGGATTTCAATTTTTATATGGGTAGTCACGTTTCATTGTAACCCCCTCCTTCCTCTTCTGTACGTGACGTAATTTATGAATTCCCCTCACCAGCAGTTTTTTCCAACTTGTTTACATTGTAATGGGTCGAATTGCATGAAAATATATTTGATTAATCTCGAAAATAAACTTATGGAACAGCTAGATATGGACGACACACTTTCAAGATTTTTTTTGGATCCCCACCATAGACTTGAAATTTTTTGGTGAAATAAGGTTTAATTTATGGGAATACGACAATGAGTAACAAAAACGGAGCTGAATTCCAATTGTGAGATATCTTGGGCGTTAACGGGTTAAAATGTAGAACATAAACAATCAATAATTGACGAAATTATAAATATGTTTTGTTATTATTTATATGCATGGCAGAAAACCACCTTATGGGGTGGAATTGTTTTCCATCTCTACTTAATTTCGTAGAAATAACAAATAAAGTTCAAATAAAATAGAAAAGTAATCGTTCCCATGATGCATTTCAAATTTCAGCTGTGTGTTTGTTCATTTTTGTCGTATTTCTAAAATAAAAAAATAAATTTAAAAATAAAGAATAATAACACTTTTCTTCTCCCTCCTATGCAATTACGTAATTTGAGGTTGATCTTTTTTGATAAAAATCATTTGTTTGAATGTTTTAGTGCTACTCTCTAGGAGAATGTATGAAACGTGTACGAAAAGTTTTGATTCTGGTTTTTGTTTTGATAGGTCCCACTTACCCCAGGTACAAATATATTCTGGGGTAAGATAGACCATCGAAAATTTCATATGAAATGAAAACAAAATACTGGTTTATCGTTAGCAGCTTGTAATAATACTCAAAATTATAGCATACTGATGGAAATTCGATTTAAAACACATTTATTTTTTGCGAGTCAATGCAAGACGTGGAACGTGTCACAATTTGTCATGCAAGTTGAAAATGGCGCTGAACTGACAACTGTTACATGAACCACATGGTAATAAAAATAACAATATGTTTAGTACTAAATACATTCCTTGTCATTGTATCTTCAACTTTCTAGAAGAATACCCCCATGAAAAACTTTTCCTAGTTGAGCTATGACGAAACGCCCCACTTACCCCGTATTCTCACTTGCCCCGCGGTACCTTAATCATTTTATTCCATTGTCAAGTCAAAATTAACTTAAATTCAATAGTTCACTTAAATACATGCGATATTCAACCCATCATTTGGTAAATCCTGTTCTTCCTGTTTTTTTTTTTTTTTTTTTTTGTACGCCAGGATAGACTGTCTGGGAAATCAGTATCTCCACTCACATGTCTGAAGCGGACACGAAAATTTGAATTAGTGAGTTCTTCCAGTGATTGTACTCATGAGTGGTGTCTTTGTGTGTTGGTAGAACGACGGTCAGCATCAATTATTTTTGAGAATCGCTTAAGGCGACATCTATATCTGAGAAATCTCGATCCACCATATATTTTGAGTTTTCTGTATCGTTTCCTAAATTGCTATTTTGACTCTTATAAGACAAACCCGCCCTGAGATTGGGTTTCTTGCCGGGCAAACATAACTCGACAGACGATCCTTTTCGGAGGTGGTGCTTAAGCCGTCTGTTTTTTTAGCCAGGAAACGGGACAGGAAACGGAAAACCTTTAGCCGCATTTTGCGTCCTAAATGTGATAGGTTGATAATATACTAGACATCAAACGAGACCCAGGCATTAGTAGGTTATAACATATTTCAGATTTGCAAACATTTCTCAAAAATACATACATGTTTTAAAAATCATGTAAATAACTCTCCTGATATGCGTATTATGGTCCAAGATTGAAGCCACAAAAATCTACATGCAAATTGGTAAACTTGACGAGCTATGAGTTTCCAGCTTTATATCTAGGATTGATTTCAGTACCGGTGATACTGGAAACGAAAATACCGGTAATACCGGTTTATTTTTTGGTACCGAAATACCGTTTTGATTCATATTACGAACAGCTTCAAATTCCGAACACTTTGCTTTGTATGGGAAACATTTCACATGAAATGTTTCATATTTTGCTGTTCAAAAGTTCTTATTTTCCAAACTCATTTTCATTAACATTTTCCATAGATAGGTACGAAAATTTATAATGCCAAACTGCCTTAGACGTCTCTTTTGTGGTTTGATAATTTCAATTGGCGATTCGACTTTTCTATTTATGATTTTCATGAGACTATTGTTTTTCTGGAATCTTTGATTATACCACTAAGGTCGAACTTTTGCCCCACTTTACTCTACATTTTTTGAAATTGGATTATTTTTCTTGATTAAATAAAAAACACTGTCAGTACCAGATTTTTACCGGTAGGTACTACCGGTACTCAGCAAAAATGGTCGATAAAAGAAACCCTATTTGGATCTCATTTTCTAGCCCTCCGATTCATTTGAAATTTTAGCATCTATTCTAAAGGAATTTAAAATTTTCTACGTTTCTGAAGAAAAGTTTTAACTTATCACAAATCGTTATTTTTTTAAACAAATTGTTTTTTTTTATTCACTGTTCCTTCGATTTCAACAACATGTCCCCAAAATTTTATGTTGCCAAATCATGCCATAATTGTATAACACCTATTGTAAAACACCTTTCTTAAGGTCAAAACGCAATTATAGCGCAGAACGGCAACAAAAGTGTAACCGGTTCGGCCAGAATTGAGCGCACTATGTCAACTGAGCTATCATCGAATAATAGTAAACCAACACTAAGTCGACAAGCTTGTTATAGTTCATGCTGACGAAACAGTTACGTTAGCCGTTGCAACAGGGTAACATTTACTTATTTTTTAAATTTTGTTTACCAAATTTTTACTTGAAGGTATGGCATTTTCTAAAATTATACTGCGCAAAACATGGCTAATTTTCTCAGCATTGGAGCGACCAAATCCGATACGGCATTAGAACCGTTATCTCATAATCTTAGTACATTTCAGTTTATCGTGAACAAGTTTGGGATAAGTGAAACTTATTTAAAAGACGAAAATTCTGTAATAATGCCAATGGTGTCCGGGCATTTGGCCGAATGCCGTTTGGCCGAACGCCATTTGGCCGAATGGGTCGTTTAGTTGAATGCCGTTAGGCCGAATCAAGAACAAAACAAAAATTCAACCCTGTAGTGAACTCGCGTCAAATCTCTGAGTTCATGGCTGGTTCGACTCTGGGCAACCAACGATGTGCTAGTGTTTCAAATGTTTTTTGATAATTTCATAAGATTTTGTTCCTTCTTTTAAACATAGGCTATTCTTTCAACTTGTACTGGTTTCATTACTATTGGCAATAGTTTATTTTATTTTTAAATTGGGTTTTTTACCTTCCTTTAATCATCGGCAGTACTTTATAGTTATACTTATATAACAATTATTTGCATTAAACTAGCTTAAATTTTTCTTCTTTTAATCATAGGCCGTTCTTTCATATTTTAATATTTTCCATAGTTAATGGAACTATGGCTTATTACACGTTCATAATCTTAAACCGAACGACTCTGTGAACACTTAAAGAAGCTAACTGTTTCTCCATTGTGAAAAGAAGAAGATAAAATTGTGATTGATCAAATTAATAAATGTATTAAGTACTATCAGAAGGATCGAAGCAAATCGATGATACAGAAAGACGAATAAGTCGTGAACCGTCAAAACCTGACTACAAACGCAATACGAAAACCTATGCTGGCAACTATTACTGCTAGTAGAGAAGTGAATAATTGCTTACATTTAGAATGTTCTTCTTTCAGCATTGACTGTTCTTTGAACAGCATTGACTGTTATTTGAACTAACACTAAAAAGCTGTATATCAATGATGATTTATCCTTCTTTAAGAATAAACTGTTCTTTGAAGTTCATTACAAATGCATGCTAACTGTAGTTCACTCTTGTTTTCAATTTCGGAATTTGGCCAAATGGTATTCGGGCTAATGACCCGGAACCATGCCAGTTACATGCACCCCACTAATAATTTTAATAATCTTTTGAAATCGGTTGAAGGTGAAGATGCATCGAAGCTAAACCTCGAATTCACAAGAGCACAAATCTTCAGAACCAGACAACCGTTCACGCTAAAAATTTGATCGATTGGTCAACACCAGCGAATGACCAATGAGATAAATTTTCAGCTCAAATGGTTATCTAGCTCTCTAGATTTGTGCGAAATTCAAGCTTTGGCTTGGATGCGTCTTCACCTGGCAGAGATATTGATAAACATTATTTGCATGCGTCTCAAGTGGACTCAAACTTTTGCACAAATACTCAAAAATATATGTTGAAATTCATGTGCTGCAAAAAAATTATTAAAATAAGTTCTTGAATACTTGAAATTTAGCTTTTATAAAAATCATGAAATATCCAAAATATTTTTATGAAAATGCGAAATTTTTAGTTATGCCGTTTTTTATTTTTGCATTTCAGATTCATCGTACAAATCGTCATGGGGATCTCACAGCTCATCGCAAAGCCAAGGTAAGCCTGATTGATTTAAAATAAATATGATTACTGTTTTTATAAATATTATTTCATTTTTCGAGTAATCCTTGCAATAGAATGAAGTGTCCAGTGTTCTTTTGTATACGTATTTGAAAATTATGTCAGAACCAAATTAGTTTTTAGGTTTCAAAGTTGACGCGCAGCTATTCAGCAAGAACAAGCTAAGGGTCGTATGTTAGAATCTCACTGGTCGGGGATCTTTCCGGGTTGAAAATTTTCTCGGCTTCCCAGGGCATGGAGTGTTTTCGTGCTTGCCAGAAGACATACACATGCAAAAATGGTCAATTTTCAAACAGCTCTTAGTTAATAACTGTGCAAGTGCTCATAAGAACACTAAGCTGAGAAGCAGGATCTGTTTGGATGTAACGACAAAAAGGACAAGAATATCATGAGAAACGAATATTCATGGTCGTGTATAATTCATTTCTCATAAGAGACTTTAAATCTCTTTGTTTGAAAAGACTCTTCTGTTTTGAGCAATTATTCAGAAAAAAAAGATATTTTGACGAATTTTCGTCTGTACACCACAATCTAGAATAAACAACGGTTAGGCGAAATGTACAAAATACAATTGTGGTATTGAAAATATTTCAAATATCAATTTAAATTCAGAATAATAACATTGTGGACTCACAAGAGCATATTAATAAAACAAATCAGCAATCTCTTCCATGCATGTGAAAAAAAAACTCTAGGAAACAATTATCAGATACGCTTTGATTAATTCCAAGCTCTCTACACGTTCCGTGTCAAAATCCCCCCGAAGGCACTGATGACACGGTTCTGCTTTGCGGTTCGTAATGTGCAATCAAAACTGAACCAATATCAAAAACAAATGTTACGCTCTCTTGATCTTGCAAAACTTCAAAAGAACCTCTCAACCCCGCAGCCAGTGGCACCTCGGCTGATTGTCCTTTCGACGCCCGCATAAAAACATCGGAGCGACTACCGTAGTCTTCGTCGTCCTGTGTGCTTGTTTTCGATGTCCTCGTGTTCACGCTCATGTTAGCTTAGAAACTTTGGATAGACAAGAGTTTCGTTTGCCGCAGGCTAGGTTTCTTATATAGGATCCCGTAAATGCTGGAGAAGGGCCCACGACTGCCATCGACCGAAGTTTGCTTTTGCATTCGTCGGGAGCATGACTTTGGAACTGTGGCGGTGATTTCGTAACTTCCGAGCTGGGGATTTTCGTCGTCGAAAAGGCAACCACTACAATGTACAGTGGTTTCATCTGTTCTACGAAATGGTTATAAATCATCTCGTTCAATATTAAAGACACTATCAGTGAGTTTCAAAAGCACTCTTGGGGTAGTTGTCATTGATATCATTTTAAAAATTCAGATTATTGATTTCATTATTTTGCGTAGAGGCGAAGATTCTTAGGGCCGATTTGTTCACCTTCGCTTAAACCGTAAACCAAGCTTACCCATATAGTTAAACTAGGTTTAAGGGCTAAGCGGTGGTGAAGAAACCACTTATTAGAAAAAACTTGAAAAGGAAATTGCATTTTTAGCAGGATAATCAACATTTGTACCACATACACCCGATTCTGTTCTTGCACGGGGGATGCGTACAGTTCAAAATTAAAGAAAAAAACGTTCAAAAAAGTAACAACATTTCTCGACGTTTCATGCAAAAATAATGGCGAAAAAAAATGTATGGAAACTTTTTTTGCACATCAGTGTAAAAAAAACCGTGCAAAAACAGAATTAGGTGTAAATGCAAAGTATTGATGTAAGGAACATTTATATTGTTCATTCACATAGGTCTGTAATCAAAGCTGATTGCAGACTCCAATCAATAAATATGGTTCTGCCATAAGCCATAAATATTCATAATTTTGTTTTTGTCAGAATGTCAATTAACGAAACATTGAACATTTAAACGATTACATTGCGGAACACGTGTTTGTCTCAACCACCAAAATACCTCATATTCATATTCATATTCACTCGACAATTAAGGATTGCTGAATCCATCGCCGTTTTCAAAAATAGAATAGCGTCTGGTGGGCTTCGATTCCACGACTCTCAAAACGATTATTTTTTTTTTCAAAATTTTACTTCTCAATTTGTTCAAATTGACTTTTGTGTCTATGACCTTCAGGTTTTTTTTTAAAAAAACACCGTCGGCTGGTTCAAGTCGCAATAGACATGACAACCTTAGTTGGGGAAAGTTTCATACACATTAGTGCCGCCTAGTAGCGAAATCTCAAATTTCTTGGCTATCATAATGATAGCCTTTGAGTTATTGAACAATTTTGCCGAAAACGCCATCTTACTAAGTGGTCAGGCTACTGGGATATTCGCAAATCCAAGAGTGTTTGAGCTAGAACAACAACCCGTTATACACGAAGTTGACCTAATCAGTGAACCCCCCAG
Organism: Aedes aegypti; assembly: GCF_002204515.2. Lineage (NCBI taxonomy): Eukaryota > Metazoa > Arthropoda > Insecta > Diptera > Culicidae > Aedes > Aedes aegypti. Next base: position 213,770,317 of record NC_035108.1, on the reverse strand, counting down.
CGTAGAAGGGCTGCCAACCATTGAGAAGGGACATGTTGTCAAACTTCAGCTCTTCACGATGATTCGTCAGATCAAAGCTAGAATAAAACGATTCGAAGAACATAGATCGGGTCTCATTTGCATTGGACTACCCAAGTGCTTAGTAGTGCGCGCCGTTTAAGGTCATAGTTTTAAAAGTAATTGTAATTTATTTATTCCTTTGTGATTTCAAATTGTGTATATAATTTGAATGTGTTTTCTTTCAATAGGTAGTTAAAATAGTGCAAAGTAAAAGTAATTGAAGCTATTGATAATATTGTTAAAGTACTATTGTTAAGAAAAAGTAATTGTATGAGCCAAAATGGAGGTGTTAGTTGAAAAAGAGAGAGAGAGAGACATGGTGTTAGTGCTGGTGATAGGCTCGTGATTGTTCTCCGAGCCTTTTCTTTCTTTTTTTGAGGCCACGGGCAATTCCCGGAGGGCCCAGTTCCGTTCTCAGAACAACTCGAACTAGAATCGACTCCTCAGCATTTCCAGGGCAAGCCATAGCCACGCATACGCCTTCTGGGGCCGACAATCCGGTCCACGGACAAATCGGACACGTAGCCCGGTTCAGGGCTGGCTTCTACACTGGCAACACCACTCGAAGGCCCTATTGAGTCCCGTGACAAGCGTTCCGGCACAATCCGTTGGAAGTGCCTAGTTTTTCTAACAGCGTCTCTAAGCTCAGTCATCGACCACACATCCGTTTGACCCCGTTAGAAGACCGCGCCGGTAGGCCATAGCCAAACCGGTCGAACCACAGTGAGTCCAAGCCAAGGTGAACGCTCCATGGTAGAACTCGCAAAGTCGCCCAGGACCCCGGAACGTTCAGACCGGACCTACAGGGACCACGTGTAGCGATTGCCGCCTGTCTCTTAAGCCTACTCCTCCGCCGATTATGATGCCACCACCGATGCTAGCCAACGTAGTTCGTCGCCATCTGCCATCCTGCCGCCAACAACCAGCCATGTAACACGCAAGTACACCATTACGTTTCTCTCTATTGAAAAATACCCAGTGGGCGAATAAAACTACTATGTTTTTAAATTTCGATGTAACTCATTTAAAGGACGCACTCCCTCAGGTTATATACATCTTCTTTTCTTTTGGATCGATTCCGTACCTGAAAAGGTTATTCAAGCCTCGGCTTTGGTTAGTCTTTCTTGGAATCCGACCACTTCATGAGTTTTTTCCACCTTGGTCAGATAAACTGGTTGGCTTCCCTTTCCGCTATGCAATTCCAGCACTGATGCTTCTACAAGGTAATTGATTGGGGTTGCAGTGTTTGAATCGTTGTTAATCACAGTAAACGACCCTGTGCTCAGCTAAATCTCCTAGCCTTATTCCTTCTGAGCAGCGTTAGGCTACACGCCAACCTACAAGCTGCGGAGCCCCTTGAGAGTCCCCGACGGTCGAAGGCGAACTGAAATCGATTACCTCATAACACATGGGATCATCATTTCGCGTTCTAAACTTCGTTTGGATATATGAAATGCACATTTGACACATATCTACATCGTCGTGTGTACATCAAACCAAGCGAGATGTTTTTTTACATTACATCAATTTTTACATTTGACACGTGTTTCGTCATGTACATGTAAACTTCAAAACGTCAAAACCTTATAACAGCAAGATGCCTTAGGCGGGAATTTCCTACAACTTGATCATTAATTAACTGTGCAGTGTTAAAGGATACTTAAATCGTGACTAACAACCTATTCTAGATTTGAAAACTTTAATTGATTAGCGGATATGAGGAGTCAAACTTTATCAGGGACCGTCCAATAATTACGTAGAGTTTACGGTGGGAGGGAAGGTTTGAGATTTCTTACGTACCATACAATTTTTTTTATTTTCATACAAAAAATCTTATCATAGGGAGAGGGGTTGAAAAATCCTCAAAATTGCCTTACGTAATAAATGGACCACCCCTTAGATGATATACACACAACTTGACACTCACCAAGTATCAACACTAACGTAACATCGGAATTTCAACCCAGAGGCTATTGAAAAACATTTGAAATCGCTTCAAAATAATTCTTTAGCTTATATTCTAAGCATTTGGAAACATAAAAAAAATCAGTTTTTGCGCGTTGATAAAAATATAAAATGATTCTTACAGAAATCGTGATGTGACTAAATCAGAACGAGGCAAAAACGTGAAATTATTGTAAGTAAGATTATATTGGAATAATGGAATAAAGCACATTTGTAAATTCTCTTTCTAAATTTTATTCCGTTTGGTCATAAGGAAACAAAATTACAGCATGCAAAGTTGAGAATTCATGATGTATGTTGTATGTTTATGCTTACCATTTATTACAATACCACCTTATAGATATCATGAAGATATCATGATACGTTGTATGCATACAACATATTAATATGTTTCGTAAGTTAGAGATATGAATCTGTCTCAAGGCTCTGAAAATACATAACAGGATTATTAAAGGTTTTTGCCATACATTTTGAAAACATGGGATATACTCCATCATTCACGGTCTAACTTTGAATATCTAGCAGGAGCGTTTGAAAAAAAAAATGTGGTTCTACATTCTCGAGATCATGATAAGGTAAGGGAAGGAAGGCAAGGTAAGGGAGTGAGAATTAAGAAAACTTATTTTTTGCTCTTTGGCCTACGGACGGTACCACTGTGCGATGAAGGTAATGATGGTGTTTGGAGAACGTTGCTTTTCTAGTTTCGGATAGAATGGCGGCACAGCGGCACGACATCGCGATGGTGTTACAAATTACACCCCGGAGCGTTTTCTGACACAACATTAAAATTAACGTTTAACCCCACAAGCGACCAGAATACCCGATGTCCCTTAATGGGATGGAAGTGCCGCATGCTGAGTGCGAAGGAAAACAGATTTCCCAACTCTTCCCCTGGATGGTCTTTGGGAATGATTTCGTTCGTTGTTGGGGAGAGGTAAATTAAGAGCTCGGCGGAGATTTACAATCCTATCGACATATGCGACTTTCGGCGAATGATGGAATCAAATTGAATTTGAATGTGATCAAAAAGCGGTTTGATGATTCGCACTGATTGTGAACAATAAAAACCTTCACCCCAAAGGGTGCCATCAGTCGTCAGTCAGAGCAGTGGTTGAATGCTTGAGGCGATTTTGAATTTATTCACGCTGGTGGCTAAATGGTGGTGTGACGGCTTACAGAAATATCGGATGATTGCTCTTTTCGATGGCATTTTACTTCTCATTCTGCTTTATCTGAGACTGTAGTGTAGTATGCCCCTCCATTCCAACCAATAAGCAATATCATCTGAAATCAATATTTACGCCTAACCAGAATCGAGATATAAATCGATAACCGAATCATACGTCGAACAAGTTTTTATCGCCCGCCCTTGCAGAGCAAGCGTCGTGATCAAAGGATTCCTTATTAATTTTACAAAAAGCTTATAGAAGCTTAACTATTTTAATAAATTGGTTTAATTTTGAAATGTCACGAAAAAAGAGTCAATAGCCATAATCAAACCAGGAATTAGCTTTGATCTCTTCTCCCTTCACCTCGTGTGAAAAAAGAATAGTATTCCTCAAAATGATATTATGCGATGCAAAAACTGTGAAAAATCACTCTTTTCAACCCAAATTCGACTATTTTTCTTTCCAATTACTCGTACATCACATGGCACAAAACATCCTTTGTCACAGAACATGCATGCGAATTTATTTGTTTTTCGTTTGATTCGACACACCCGTTGATGTTTTTTATTAACATGGATCTCAAGCGCACATACTAAACAAAAAAATGTACAACATTCCATCTCATGTGAACCGTAGTAAAAAAGATCAAAAGAATTGTGTTTGCATAGATTTGCTTCGATTTGTTTCATTCTTCTCTGTCGTTTGAAACGGGATTGAACAACCGTTCGGATTCGTCGTGTGGGGATTCGGGATTGGGTTCCATTTTTCTGGTTCATGCAAGATTTTTTTTTCTCTCGCTACGCTGTTATCCTTCATTGGATATATTTTATTATACAAATTCCGGCAAATTTACAAATATCGAATGTCGGGTGTTGGTTTTGTATTCTGTCAACGTTGTGGGAATGTATCTTGGGTTACGGGACGGACGACTGGTTGGTGATGTGTTACGAGGGGGAGTGTGGTGAACATTTTTTTGTGTGTCAATGGATATCCTTTGCAAGATTTGTGCACGCATGATTTGATACATGGGCTAACGAGGGTAGATTTTTGTTGAATGCTGTTTTTTGGTTGGAGTCTATCTATCGCCGTGTACTGAGGAATATGTAGCGAATGTCAATGGATTCGATGGTAAATATATGTGATATATTTATCAGTGATTTGTGTCCAGTCTGAGTCTGTTGTTTCATAGAAACAAGGATTATAATTATCATTCAAAATGTCAAAATAACATTGGTTACACTGCGGAACACGTTTTTGTCTCAAGTACCAAAGTACCGCTGTTTACTTAATAAAAGGTTGCTGAATCCATTGCAGTTTTCAAAAATATCATAGCACATCTAGTTTTTGAGATATTGGCTGTTGAAAATGCAAAAATTAACTATTTTAGCCAACTTGCATGCAAGTTTGTCGGCTTTTAAGGCAATTTGTTTGCCTAATTTTTCACAGAATTTAAACTTTATGTGTACGACAATACTTATCAATAAAATTTATTATACTTCCGATGCGGAATAGTTATTTTTTGATGATTTAAAGAACTATTGTATATTCCCATATAAGAGAAACGAAGAATTTTGTATGGAGGTTCCAAGCATGTTGAAAAAATCGGTGTAAACTAAATTGAATCGTGCAATTTCAACAAAATTATGTCCATATTGAAAGTTCAGGTCCTATTTTGCATGCATAGTGGGTTTCATCACACAAAAGTTTGATAAATTATACTTAAAATTTTATGTAAACTTCAATAAAACCAGTGTTTTATACAACTTTGGCGACCTGTAGCTAAAAATTGTGACATGCTAGAATGTTTCTGAGAATGGCATCAGATTCAACAACCCCAAAACTACTAGAGACACATAATTTGATCCTTGAGACACGCAAACATGTCATTTGTGTTACGCTGTGTTATCATTAGTCTTTAAGTGCATGCATGTATTGAGAATTTTTATGAAACAAATTTAAGAAAATGAATCCAAAAACTGATCTAGAAAATCATGAATATTTTTTTATTTCAAACGATAAGCAAATATTTCATGAAAATACATTGAGATTTTCCAAGGTTTCCACCAAGTATTTATATTACAATTCTTCTTATGGCATCATTATGCATGCATTTGTTCAGGAATTCCTTCATACATTGCTTGAGGAACTCGTTCAGAAACTACAATTGAATTGTCTCAAGAGATTGATTAAAATTTAGAAAATAATTTAATTTAAACATTTTCAACAATTCTTAGAAAAATACATCCATTTCTTTCCCACGGTGTCTTGAGTAAAACCATTAAATTTTATTTTTTACATTACTTTTTGTAATTTTTCTAAGCGTCTTTCTTCAAAAACTTAAAAGATTCTTACTAACTGTGAAAAAAAATCATACAGGGTTATCACCAAGAAATGTATGTAAAGAAATCTAATAAACATTTCTTTATATCTTGTTTTAAGCATTTAAATATTTCGGAGCAATTTTATCAAAACTATTGGCACCAGGCCCATAACCGATCAGAAGAAAATAGTAAGTCGATAATTATTGCATAGTGAGCTGAGCCTTGCCTTATTTTTTAATTACTATCATTTGGATTTGGTATTCATAATTCACCTGATGGAAACCATAATCAGCTGTCATAACTTAATTAGCTATTGAAAGCTATTCTTTTTTAATAAAGTATAATCAAAAGTGAAGTTCTCGCAAAAATTTACCAGATTGTATAAGCTTGGCTTGCTATTGCTTGGTTATTCAATTCAATAGTTTATTGAGCTTTTAAATACACTTCACATTGTTCCGTTATGTATTATTTATGGATATACTTTAGTTTGTTATTTTGTATACCTACACCATCTAAATAAGTTTAGGGTATCGATTCTTTGTATTTTGTCTTTTATTACCGCCTTATGTAGAGCATACTGTAGTATGTTAGTATTCGTATACTATGTATTTTGTTCAGGCAGTCATGATAAAAACTACAACTTATTATGAATCTAATAATTAACTAACAAAAGTTGCTCCCAAGACATTTCTTAAATTTGTCAAATCAATGCAATTCTATAGAAATCACGGATATTTTAGAAAAAAGTTGTAAAAAGTTCATGAAAATTTATCTCGAAGATTTTCAAAGTATTCCTACAGGAAGATTTCAAGAATTCGACCAGGAACTTCACTAAGGAAAACTGCAAGTATTTCTCTAGAAAAATATTTCCCAAGAAATGTCAACAGATTTTTTCTTCAAGTATCACAACCAAAATCACTTAGCAACTACCCTAATACTAAATATTACATATACTTTGTAATTGGGACAAATCGATGTGAAATTTGCGGTGCGAATCGAACTCACAAATCTATGTTCACTAGATATTGTGTGTTAACCCTGCACTGCGAGAGGACTTATGTACGCAGAAGTTAACCTGAACTCGATTACAGCTCAATAATCACGTGGTCCTCTTTAGCAAAGCGCTCATCTTTTGGAAGAATTAATCACTCAACACGTTAACAACACATTTTTATCGAAAACAGTTAAAAATGACAGAAGTTGATAGGCAAAGTATTGTTATCAAGATGGCTTTGTTCCCAACTTGTTATATTTTTTATAACATATTTATAACAAAATTTGTTATATTTTACACCAAAGTCATAACATTTGTTGTAAATTATATTCAAAGTTATGAACAGAAACATAATTTGCAATAATTATGTTTAACAACTACCGAAAGCTAAACATTACATATATTCTGCAATTGGATTAAATGAACAAATTTATGTGAAGTTTTGCGAAAAAGTTACACGTCTTCTCAGTGAGAATCGAACTCACGACTCTCTGATCTCTAGTTAGGGCGCGTTACCCCTACGCCATGAGAGGACTCATGAACGCAGAAGTTAACCTGAATTCGATTTCAGCTCAATAATCACGTGGTCCTTTTTCGCAAAGTGCACCTCTTTCGGAAGAATTAGATGCCCATCCAAACATAACGCTTTCTATATATACATATATATCCAATGCCTAGCCCGAGAGCGCATTATTTTTTTTGGTATGGAAATAGCACACTACACTAGGAAATCCAAATTATTTTACCATATTCAAAATCACTACTAATTAGGTTCAAATTTAGGGTGATACGTCAAATTTTCAACAATTTTCAAACATCTCAACTTTTTTACTCTCTATAAGAGTTTTGTTTTCTTCTAATACACAATCTTGATTGGATCATGATTTCTCAATTTTTCGACTTTGTCCGGTATTGGATGCTGTCCGGTACTGGGGGATCTCCCCCTATAATAGGATGCGTTATATTCTTATTTAATGTGATGCGAATTTTGTTCGAATCATATCAGAGAAACACATCCTGTAATAATCTTGTTGTTTCCGTCTGGCTGAGGTTCTTTTTTTAAATTCCACCCAGAATTGCTTCTTCCAACAATTAAAATAGAAGTTTCACTACCAATTTCTCCATGATTTTTTTTGCATTCTGATATATGTGAAACATTCATTCTGATTTACTAATAAAGCTGATACGAATTTCTGAAAAGATTTCCCTTTATATTTTTTTAATAATATTTCTAGACATAGTATCTAGACGTATCTAGACGTATACCTCATCATCAGGTTTTCTTCAGGAATCAATCCAGACATTGCATCTAAAAGCGAGTAAGAGCAGTGGTTTCTGCATGAATATACTCGACGGTTCCGTTGTAAAAAGTCACTACTGAATTTTGTTTCGAAGCTCTGTTGAGGAATCCATAAGAAGATGCTCATTTAATTACAACTAGAATTTTGACAATTTATTTCGTTAATATTTTTAAAAGGATTTTTGTTTAATAAGTTCTTCGTAAAATAATCCAATATTTTTTTTCAAGAGCTCCTTTTAGGTATTTTTTTGTTATTTAGTTAAGATTTTTTCAGGATTCATGCCAAAATTTTCCAACACACCATGCAGCTTTTTGTTCGAACAATAATTCTGCAATCCAAAAAAATACGTTTTATATTCTCGACATTCCACAAAGAATTCAGCCAAATGTTTTTCTTGGATTTTACAATATATTTCTTCAGAAATCACTATAGAAAATTTTGGATTAATTCTAGAAAAAAGCACTGGTGAAACTTCCGGGAAAAATTCCAAAGGGTTCTTTTGGAAATCTATGAATGAATTTCTGATATATTTGCTTGAAATACAGTACTGATTCGATTTTGTCAGCCCCCGATTTTGTCTACCCCCGATTTTGTCAGCTTTTTGACCTGATTTTGTCAGCCTATTTTAAATTTGTCATGTAATTGTTATCGTCATGTTTTACCACGTTTACATTAAAATTGATGATGATGTTTGATGTCATGCACGCATGGGAGTAGCCAGAGGGGGCAGTGGCAATGCCTTTTATTAAATGTTAAAAATCGATATTACCAATATAGGGGAGGGGGAGCCCCTGATAAAAAAAAACTGGCTACGCCCATGTCCATCGCCCTCTTAAAAGCCCATGTAACCATGTAACACGTTAAAATTTGAAAAACAGGAACAAAATAAAATGACCCGATTTTGTCAGGTTCCCCATTTTGTCAGCCTAAAATTCATCGAGGGGCTGACAAAATCGGGTCCTTACTGTATACTAGAAGGTATCACAGTCAGTTGACAGCTAATACTCGTAGCAATCGGACCTATCCATAATCCCTCCCGTGCGATATCGTCAAAAATGAGTGCTGTTCGAAAAAACACTTTGGTGGTAGATTTCGGTGTTCTTCCGTCGCGACCAGATGTTGCAAAAGTGCAGCATTTTCTGGAACACGAATTGAAATTGGATCTTTCGGATGCCAAGAGTATCCAGCTGCATAATACCCGTAAATGCGTTTTCATAGAAATGGTGGACCGTGACACAGCGAAACGCTATGAAAATGCACATAACATAAAGCGAGTCTTCACTTGTAAAGACAAACAGTTTAAAATTCCTGTGTATGTGGATAGCGAGGCAGTGAGTGTTCGTGTACATGATCTTCCTCCATCCGTACCACATACGACTGTCGGGAATTTCATGATGCAGTTCGGAGAGGTGCTTTCGATACAGAGCGAACGTTGGAGGCACTACTTTCCTGGATTACCGAATGGAGTTCGCGTACTGCAAATGAGGATTAAACATCCTATCCCGTCATTCCTAACGATCGCCAATGAGATCTGTTACGTTGAGCACCCGAATCAGATCAAAACCTGTAAGCGGTGTACCCGTGCGGAACATCCGAAGCAGAAATGTCTGGCGGTAGACGTCCAGAAAAACACCACAACAACGCACGAAGCAACCGAAACATCACCACCACCAACCGAACAAAAATTCAGCGAGGCTGACTTCCCACCGATAAGCGACGATCAACCACCTAAATCAACGTGTCCCAAACGTACACTCGTTGAACATGAGCTTGGATCGACAACCGTACCTACGGTCACCGAGAAGCAGGCAGAGCAACACAACAGTGAAAGCGATGACGATGACAACGACGGGAATGATAGTTCATCCTCCACATACGAGGCCAACGATGGTAGCAACAAGCGACGACTGTCAACTAGGCTTAGGGAGAAGAAAAAAATATGTACTGATAATGGATCACAGTCTGTTTGTGATACCGATTTGCATGTTGTTTCAATTAAGAAAAAAGGTAATAATCGGCCCCGTTAAGCCTCCGGGCGTTTGGGCCTGCTAAATAAATGGTTTGAAAAAAAAAAAAAAAAAAAGAAGGTATCACAAGAGAAGCTTCAGAAGAAACTACTTTTAGAATTTTGAAGGAGTTTCTACAGCTGTCCTTGAAAAAAATCTTGAATGAGTTCTAAAATATATTATGTGGCCTGGGAAATCAAGATTGAATATTTGGATGAATTTCATAAAAATGTTCCAGTAAGTGTTCCAGGAAAGAGATTTAGGAAAAAGATTTCATGGAGTGATACAAGGTAGAATCTTTGTAGGAGTTATCAGAAGTAATATATACGAAATGTTTTGAGAATATTTTAAGACATACAATAAACAAAGAAAAAGTTAGAAGGAGCCGGATCCTATTCTTGGCACCGGGGGGCAAGTGGGTAAATGGGGTAAGTGAAAATAATTGGTATATTTAAATGAGTATGTGAATTAACGTTTTAAACTCATGCGTAAACCTTTGAGGACATTGAGAACATTACGTTAGGCAAGAGATTTCTGAGATTCTTCAGCCATTATTGCATAATAGAGCGAAAGATTGTTAACCTGTTAACTATCACTCCGTAATAAGTTGGCGGCTTACAATCTTATTTTAATATTTTCAGAGGAAAAAAGTTGCGGAAAATAAATTTCTGTACCACTTCTAAGTTGTCCCTTCCGACAGTTTTAAACTGCAATAAAAAAAGTTTTAGAGTTGATTCGACATAGACCTAAAAATAATTAAATTGAAACACCGTCAATTTTCTACTCACGTGGGACAAGTGAAAAGTTTCTCATTTGAGATTGAATATGTGTTTTCTGTTTAGGTAGCTATAAGTGTACAAGATTCGCCATCATCATAGAACAACAGAACGTGCTTATAATTCAAGAAACACTATACTCAAAGCGTTAAAAGCTATTATCATGGCCGAATCATGGAACTTCTCTAAAAAAAGGTTGCTAAATATAACGATATTAATATGTTTACTTCGGACAGCCGATTAAAAGAAAGGCATTGATTGAAAAGTTCCAATATAAGAGAACGCACGGAAATCTCATGGAATGTCTATGTAAATTTAGTTCAAAGCATTAAAAATGGGGTATAGGTGTATCCATATACAAAAAATTCTAAATACTTTATTGAAGGATTCCGTTTGATTTTTCCCGAAGAGTTATAACCCGATTTTCTTTACAAATAACGAGCGGTGGAAATTCTACAGAGCAGAAATGCAATTGCTATCCCATGATGTAAAAACTAACATTGGAAATGTTGCAGTTATAATTTTGTCGAATCATTTCAACAAACAACTATTTCCTGCTAAATTGTGGATTCGGACCATTGTTCAACCGTTTGGGTAACAATTAGCGTTGGGCAAATTTGACCAGAACATCGATTTCACTGAATCGATTCGAATTCAATATGGTGAATCGATGTTTTTGAATCGATTCAATTCTCAGGCTCATTTTAACATTTACAAAAAAACAAAATCTCAAAAATACACCAAAGGCAATTGTATTTGGATACATAATTCCTTCAAATAAATAACGATTGAAACTTAAAATTATACATTCAATGCTAACTAGGCCTATGCTTCATCAACTCATTAAAAAATTCGAATCAATTTCATACATGGGAATCGAAAGAAAAATCGAATGAAGAAAATCGGTTCACTCGATTTTGAGTGATCTTAATATCGATTCAAAATATCGTTTAATCGGAACGAAGAAATCGATGTTTGGAACATCGATTCAAAATCGCTCATCGCTAGTAACAATGAATGTGTGTGGTAAAAAGGCAAGATTAATTAAATTGTTAATTTTTTTTTTAAAAAGTGAAAATTGTTTACCTTAATGTGCAGGTGTAGAATAAAATATTGTTTATTTAAATTGACGCTTATATTGAGCTGTTCGGTAATCCAACCCGCATGGTTATTAAATTAATTAACTCATTATGCGTGCTAAAGATGGACAAATTATGGGTGAAATTATGAAAAAAATCCACGTGCTCGGCTGGGATTTGAACCCAGGACTCTTGTATGCTTGACGAGCGCTTTACCAACTAAGCTACCGAGCCACTTAGTGACCTAATAACAATTGTTTACTTGTTTTTTTTTTCATTTATTCATTTAGCATAATGATAATAAGTAATTTTAATAATGAATTTATTTATTTACTTGCTTATTTATTTATTTATTTATTCAATTCATTTATTTTTGTTATGTTTTTTTTTATCTATTTATTTTTTTATTTTTGTATATACAAATTTATTCATTACTCAGATTTTTTATTTACGTTGTTATTCAGATTATTTGTTGTACTATCCAATTTCATAAATTTCATTTTATTTTAATTATAAAAAGAATACATGTGCAATCTAAGGAAATGTCAATGCTTTGCATGTAGCCCAATTGGAATTGAAGTTTATGGAATTCACTCACCTTCGAAGAGATGTCCACGTCATCGAAAACGGTGTATCTTCTGGATCTTTCGAGAGAATAAAAGGCATGTCTGAAAGGAGAAGTACTCTTGTTGAATTTTGATCGTCCGGAGGAGTGAAGGTAACGTCGGTTGCTGTGATAGTTGCCTCCTTATCGAAATTTTCCATTCAAAATCTGTAAATAAATCTGAGTAATTTTTATATAATGCATTTTAGGATTCTATCCCATTTCCCGAAATGCTATTTACCTGAGTGTCATGATTCCGAATTTCATTATCCTAAATGTACCAATACTGCGAAACTCTAAATTTACAGCTTCCCCCAATTACCTTTATTTTGGGCTTGAGAAATTCGATTTTATGGAATTCTGAATAATGGTACCGTTTTGATTCATATTACGGACACTTAAGGCCTTAGTGAAGTATAACCCAGCAGAGAGCATACAAAATAAATCATTCTGTATGATTCTTTAGCATTATCAAGCGTTGTAAGCCCTTAACTTTCGAATGGTGGGTAAAGAATTCGCTTCCGCAACTTGAATAATTTTTAATAAATCAAAATGTGTGGCCTTTTCATGATTCTTATTCCGGACGCTTCCTCACTTTTGCCTCATATTCTGGACACATTGATTCGAATTCCGGACAGCTCATGATAATCATTAATGGAACAGTCAAATGATTAATTGAAAAGAGACATCTAAGGTAGTTGGGTATTATAAATTTTCATAGATATTTATGGAAAATGCTTACTAAAACGAGCCTTGAAATCGAGAACTTTTAAACGGCAAAAATTGAAACATTTCGTGTGAAATGTTTCCCATACAAAGTAGAGTGTCCGGAATTTGAAGCTGTCCGTAATATGAATCAAAACGGTACATTCAGAAAAATGAATAGCGAGGCCATGGCGTTCGGCTTGATGGATTTTGGAGTAATGAGGTAGAATAGCCTATAAGATGGTTCGTCCTTCTGCTAGAACACTTTTAGATAACCATATTGTACGTATAACGAAATCGCCTTTTGCGTTATGCGATGCTTGTATGTACAAAGGTTACGTATCTTATTCATGAGAAGGCCTTATACGTACGAAATTGGAGGCAATATACGAGCGTATTTTGTATGATAGAAATGGAATCAATGCGAGTGTAATGTTTGAATTGTAAACTATAGAGATAGATGAGATGGATATATGGCCCAGATAACCGTAGCGGTAAACGCGCAGCTATTCAGCATGACCATGCTGAGGGTCGTGGGTTCGAATCCCGCTGGTCGAGGATCTTTTCGTAAAGGAAATTTTCACGATTCCCAGGGCAGTATCTACGTACCTGCCACACGATATACATATGCAAAAATGGTCAATTGGCAAAGAAAGCTCTCAGTTAATAACTGTGGAAGTGCTCACAAGAACACTAATCTGAGAAGCAGGCTTTGTCCCAGTTGGGACGTAACGCCAGAAAGAAGAAGAAGAAGAAGAGACAGATGACTCACTTAAACTCATTGATAAAGACTCAAAAATGAGTGAACTTTTTTTCAAAAGAGTTACGATTCACTAGCATCGCTCATTTTTGGAGGATAGCTCAAAAATTTACCCTAGATAACATTTTTGTCTTGATCTTATCATAGACAAATGCGCCAGTCATGTATAAATAGTTGAAATAGTGATGTAAAAAATGTTGTTATTCAAAAGTTGTAATGTATTTTGTCACTTTTATTTTATAATATGAGTTACTGAATCGATCAAAAGACTTGATTCAATTTGGTGAGCCAATTACCTACGATTCGCTAGCATAATTGAACAATTTTGCCCATCTCTAGTGAACTAATCTGCAATCTTATGCGACTCAACAGCTGCTACAGATTGATTCAACTTATTCTGCATTTGTATACGGAACCAAACAAAATCCACTAATGAACTCAGAAAATAGCGCTTTATACGACTGAGCTCGTCATTAAAATGATGTAATGCAAACTAGTTCACAAGTTTTTATGTAGATTGGTATGTGGTTTATGATTGCTAGCCAGCATCATGTCGAGTGTATATCTTTATTGAATTATTTCAGATCTCTTATCAATATTTGAATGTAATCAATTAGCAAAACGGGAATTGATTTTTGTTTTACCTTTTTTTACTCTTTCCAGGCTACAGTTCGAATGCCCTTAGCAGCGTTAGCGTCGGGAAAACTTCATTAGATGCACATTCACACTTTAGACAGCCAGGTAAATAAAATATGTGTACACTAAAAAAAGAACGCTTACACCTTAATTGACTAAGAAGATTTGCTCAAGAGTCTACGTTTTCTGCTGCTCATCTCCTCGTGCAATACTCCACAATCCAACGTTTATCGCTTCAGATTTTGGACGATAATCTTGTCAATGTACACACACATGAGAGCAAGCACATCTTGATAATCGATAAGCGTCATTTCATCCGAACAACGACCAGCAGCTAGAACTCTCATCCTACAAATTGACTTTACGAAACTTGGTGGAGTGTGTGAAGCTGGCAAGGATTCGAGGGAACTATGTATAAGCAAACACAGATCAATTTTCGCTTGGCTCTTGAGCACCGATGACGACTATCATCCAGCTCCGGACCATTCGCCGGATTCGTACAAAGTTCATACTGATGGTACTCTGGGCACGAAAACGGGAGCAAACAAGCAGACGAATAATGAAGTTGGATAGTTGGCAAACATGAAACGTAATTAAAAGCATTTCGGACAAACGTTGAAGAACTCTGCTCCCTCGCTGTAGACTGTGTGTAACTTCTACTTCGGAGGGATTTGATGGTGCAGGTTGGCAAAAAATATCACTGCCAAAACGTTTTAGGTATTTCGCATTGGAGGCACATTCTAATAAATCTATGGGGCATAAAATTTGGATCACGAACGATTCTTCTTTCACATGGATTACATAGGAACTTCATTATGGAGACATGTCACAACAAGAAGAATTGTATGGTTAATGTACATTGTTGCAGATAGAGCTAAAGAAAGAGTTAGTGCAAAGTAATGGATCTGTATGAAATTGTTGATGATTTTTACAGGACATTTGTAAAGTGTAACAATTATATTTTTCGCAAGGTTTAAAGCAATCGTATACAAAATATGCCTCTTCCAAACTACACATTGTTTTCTGTTAGCTCTCTATTCAGAGCTCCACAAAACCACCAATGTAAATTCTCGACAGAACGATAGAAAATTGTACTGCTTACTAGCTGTGTCTTTACTGATAGACCATCATAGACCTATATTTTACCATACACATTTGAATATGTATATGTCTTTGTCATTACTCGTAATCATCCCGTCTTCATTACAGATGTACAGGAAAACTCTATGCACATTATAAAACTCAGTGCAGGCAAATGCATCATTCCTATACCGTATTTCCACCTATAATTTATAATACTCGCAGATGTACAACATCCTTCGGTGCCACTGCTAGCACGTGCAACTGTTTCTCCGAGGACACTCAAACTTTTCAACTCGAGACCATAATTTGGAAAAGTGTCCCCTCGTGTGTGGCAACTTGTTCTAACCAGTAGCAGGAGCCGAACAGTGAAAAATGTGCGAAACGTATTCATTTCAATCCTTGATTCAGAATGCCAAGTTTTGCGCCGTGCAATTTCAAGTGGCTCATTCTAAATAATAATAATCAAGAGTGGGCCAAAAGCAAGAACGAGATATACCTACATGTGTACGAGAGGCGTTGACAGGAGTTCTCCGTTTTTCTGTGCCGACATCCAACTAGAACAACGCTGGGACATCAGTGAGTTGGTGAATGCAATGTTCTGGGTTGAGTGGTGCCGGTAAAAACCTACAAGAGTGTGGTTCGGGGAGTACATTTTAAGGGTATTGTTTAGCACAACCCTCTCTTATTATCCTTTGGCGTGGGCTCAGTTCTCCGACCGACCAACGACGACAACGGTGCTTCGATAGAAAACAATGCCACGTATTGAAAATTGTTATGAAACATTTTCTATTGTTCGCACTGGCAACTATTGTATGCCATTTCATATAATATTTTATTTTATTCCACCCTGAAGAGCAGTAGAATAATAATTTTAAAATTACATTCACGTCGTGCTCGCTTTATTGAGTGGATGGGAATGGCACTTTGGGATGCGGGGTTTTGTGGAGCAGAGAATAGTCCTCCAGTATGAGGCATGTGTTCAAATGTAGCCGTAAGTGTCGTTGGTGGCTGAATGAATGCAGAAATTATAACATAATGGTGCATTTTTGTTAGGTAAGGTTGTACTGAGGATGTGAGTTGAAGAAAAGCAAGATAAGAATGCTGACTGACAACAAGAGATTCTGAAATTACACTATCCCGTGTTCAAAATGCGAACACTGGGAAGACACAATCAAGGGAAGTACATGTACGTCTCTTATTGTGGCATTGCATAAAATCCGATAGCTCTGATTAGGTACCTGGTGATTATCTAGGAAAAATGCTGCCACGATTAAATAGAGCACATAAGCCTTTTTACTTCTTCATGACACTACACAACACCCCAAAAGAAAGGGCCATACCACTGAGAGCTTTTTTTTATTATTATTATTTGTGTTATTCAGTAGGACCATGCTGAGGGTGGTGAGTCTGGACTCACAAATCGAACATCTTTTCGGATTTTAAATTTATTAGACTTCTTGGAGCACATCTTAGTATTCGCCACATAAAAGGAATATTAAGGCTTTGACAATTAAGTAAAATAAACTAAGAAATCAATGCACAATAGTCCACATTTTTAAATCATGGTATAAATTACGCATTTGAAATATTTTACTATTTCTGTCCTATGAAACATTCTTCTACTTGGCATTACGTCCTCACTGGGACAGAGCCTGCTTCTCAGCTTAGTGTTCTTATGGGCACTTCCACAGTTATTAACTGAAAGCTTTCTTTGCCAAAGTTGCCATTTTCGCATTCGTATATCGTATGGCAGGTACGATGAATACTTTATGCCCATGGAAGTCAAGGAAATTTTAATTACGAAAAGATGCTGGACTGACCGGGAATTGAACCCAGACACCTTCAGCATGGCTTTGGTTTGCAGCCGCGGACTCTAACCACTCGGCTAAGGAAGGCCCCTCCTATCCTATGAAATGTTGTGGAATACTATTGCAATTGTTTGAAAATAAGTACAACATAGCTTTCAATGAAATTTTATTTTTCTCCTATTACAAAAAAAAATGGTGACAATATGATTGCTGCCGATCGTAAAGCCTTAAATTATTGGTAGCGATATAAGTGCCACTGACTCGCTAGCGTAGTTCCAGCTTCTTTTGGTAGCATATAGTTACCCGTGTGAGACGTACTTTACTTGTTCAGAAGCATTAGAAAAGAGGTGAAACAGTATTAAGAGAAGAGATTTACTTCACTTGTAAAACAAACTACAAGTTTGATCCTGCAATTTTGGAGCACCCTTCAACCTGAAATTTTACGGTGGATTTCCTATGTTTAATTCTTTTAGGCTGAACAACATTATTGAGCATTGCTAAAACCCAACTATCCTCTGAAAAAAGAAAGAAAACAGAAATACAAAATAAATTCTTAATCTCTTCACAACCTGAAACCTCACGCTGAAACCAGACCGTCATCAGTACACGTCTTTAGAATTCTAATTTTATAACACTAATTGTTTGCATATGCTAAAGGTAAGTCGTTTCGGTTTTCTCAAATTGGTGGATCCCTCGTACGCCAGCTACACAGTTAAATTATTTCACCGACCTCAGTAAAACGTTTCGCCGAAAACGCAACAGCTAAGAATTCGATAATTTTCAATGCCGATTTTCGGTACTTATTTTACCGAGATTTCGGCAAACCAATTTTTTTGCCGAGATTTGGCAATCGTTTAAATTATTATCAAGATATCAGCTGTTGGGTTCTCGGCGATTCCGTTTAAGTGTGTACCAAAACAACTTAACATACAGTACACAAATTTGTATGAAAAAACTCGTTCAAAATCATTTTTGTTCATAACTTTTTACTTAAATTTTTAACATTTTTCATGTCTTCTACAAAGTTGTTTAACATCTAAAAATGCGTGTTTTTGCTGAACATTGCACCTTTCTATCTCTTAAAGTAAAAGAATTATCAGTCGAAAAAATATGATTTTTAGGGGCCATACACATACAACGGCATATATCTCAAAAAGTATGAGAGATAGAAAAATCGTATCTTCGACAAAGTTGTTTCAAATAGCCAGTTCTACAACTTTGCCGAAGACACCATATGTCTATCTAAATATTAAAAAAAATTGTGTTTCTATCTCACTGCTAGGTGGATTGATCACAAAACTTTTTGCATCAAAAGATGCGCTTTAATACACCAAGAAACTTCTCCGAACAAACTATATCGCTAAAATCAATAGTTTGGACGCTATTCGAAAAGCGCATGAAATCGAGCAAATAAAACCACACCAGCAAGTCGCTGGGAAGTTCGGCAAGCAGTAAGGCCCGAAGAGAGCTTATTTTGCAGCAACTAGAGGAGCAACAAGCATTGAAGCTCAAACAAAGTGCAGAAGAAGACGAAATTCGTAAAAAGCGAGCTGAGGAAGACGAAGCATTTCTGCAGCAAAAGCTGGATATCATCCTGGAAGACGACATCGAGAGTAGAAGCAGCAGGCAAAGTAGTCGGGCAAGTCGTAGGAAAGTTGAAGATTGGCTCAAAGATGGTCAAGGCGACCAGAGAGCAGCGCAAAGCAAAAGTATCCCTCAACAACTTGTGGCCCAGTAGTTTGCATCGACGTCTACGGCTCATGACCAGGGACATGTACCTTCTATCTTCGCACCACCAACTGGAGTTCCCACCTCAACATCTACACCACAGTCAGGTAAAATCGTAACAGCCCTAGATGTAGATAACCCTAAGCTTAGCGGACTACAACAATTAGGAGCCTTTTCTAATCTTAAAGATACTAGTAGAGACAATTATGGGATCAGTACTCGAGCATCGACTCAGTTAGTAATCGCGGGTGGGAATATACAGTCATTTCCCCTCCATGTGTCACCCCAAGCTCCACAAGTATGGAACAATCTTGAATGTTTGAGGGCCAAACAGTCCTTCGCTGATACGAAAGTTACTTTCTCTGGTCAGCTTCCTCAAACAGTTTCTTCAAAACCCCCTGCTTTATTTGGTCCACAAATTGGGCATGCGCCTACCAGTCTAATACTGTCAAACGTGCCACCGGGCTCGCAAAATACGATTCCTTTGTCGACAGCAAATATGAATTCAATGCCGGCAGTACTGCCGCTTAGTTGCGCTGTGAGCCTTTAGCGTCATTGTCAACAGCTGTTCCAGTTTTGGATGCGACTCAACGAGTGCCAATCACCGACGTGACGACGATTTCATCGCATTTCGGACAAACACAGCTATGTTTACAACAGTTTTGTTCATCACCGATGTGTACAGTGTATCAGCCTGCACCTAGTAGTGTACAGTTAGCAGCGAGACAGATAATGCCCCGTGAACTGCCGTACTTCTCTGGTGATCCACAAGACTGGCCGTTGTTTTCTAGCTCTTTCTACAACTCAACGGCGGCTTGTGGGTTCACAAATGCGGAGAACCTAGCGAGACTCCAACGCTGTCTGGAAGCACATGCTTTAGAGTCAGTTAAGTGCCGTTTGTTGATACCAGAATCGGTGCCGCATGTCATGGAAACGTTACGCATGCTGTATGGAAGACCGGAAATACTCATCCACACCCTCTTAAGGATATTGTGATGCGTACCACCACCTAGAACGGAGAATTTACAGTCAGTACTTACATTCGGAATGGCGGTACGGAATTTGGTCGATCATATGTACGAGACTCAACTTTCGGACCATCTTCGTAATCCATTGCTTATTCACGAGTTGGTGGAAAAACTTCCGTCACAATTGAAGATGCAATGGTCGTGGTTCAAGCGTTCGCAAGTGGATGTCAACCTGGCGACATTCGGAGAGCTCATGACTGAGCTAGTCAATACAGCGTCAGACGTGACTCTCCCTTCGGACGTTCAACAGTCAAGACCAAACCTAACAGGGAAAGACAAGCAGAAGCTGTAATAACTAACTAACTAACTTATAAAAATTACCTATTTTAATATATAAATAATATTATTTGTATTAAACTCGATATAATTCGAAAATGGCTACTTCTAGAGAAATAATCCATTTAACCATTATGGTTCAGAATAATTTCAAGGTTCTTATTGCATCATCAGAACGTATTTACCAAAAATCAAAATTTTAATAATCGGACAGAAGTTGTTTTTGTTTATTTATTGCGTATATTGAACTTGTAATCGAGGCCCAGATTCACTGCCATTTCTCTCTACAACAAACTCGTCAAAATGGTTCTTTACTTGCAATATGCTACAGATATATCAGCCACTTGAAAACAGTGTACAGATTTGTTTCCTCGCCTCTTTCAAATAATACAGCCGCTCTTTTGCATCTCTGGCAAATGGTCCATTCTTAAGAATGATTTTCTGGCAAAACTGTGTTGAACTTCAAAGCTGCAAAACATAAAATATTTAATTGTTATAATCAATTAGAAGAATTTGACATGAATATCCGGTTCTCCATCAATTGTCAGCTTCACATGAGAACCCAAAAGAGCCATTATGTACTTTTTGGTTGGACTAATTTGACACCTCAACAACGATGAAAATCAAACATTGTAGCAATCCATGGATTAGCAAAAAATCGTGCATTTAAATGCATCAAAATCTACTGATACATCAAATGCATCAAGCGTGATCCACCCTTTGGATGGACTGCATTTCTCCGAAATTATCGACGTCAGGACACAACTAGCTCAAAAAAGAGTACTGGAAAACGTGAACTGTCAAAAATACACCATAAACAACCATCATGTTTACATGAACGTTCTCGAAACTAGGCAACGCGTTCACATAAACATGGTCCAGTTCACGGTATATTTTTGCTTGTTGACGAGTTCACGTCTGCTGTTCACGGATACGAGAATGGATTTTTTTCTGTGTATCAAAATTATAACTTGATGTGTTATTTAGTTACGATCGTTTTTTTTTGTAACACCGGTTGATATAAATTATATTCAGGATATTGTTAAAATAACTAAAATTTTGCGCTATAGCATATCAAAATTGTAACATATATTGTTACAAGAACCGCTTTGGGTAAAAATCAATTGGGATAATAACTAAACATTTTAACTCATTTTTTGGGTAAATGTTTTTAAGTGTGCAAGTCTATTTTGGAAAATGACAGATATGAAATAAAAAAAGTTGTATACTGTTAAAAAAAAACAAGTCTAAAATGGGAATCAAACCGTGACGCGTACCAAACCACAGGGATGGACCTGCCCAGTTGTCACACAGTTGTATATGATAGGGTATAAGAGTACAAATGTGGAGGCGATATACGTACATATTGCATACAGCCATATGGAGCAAGTACGTATATCGCCTCCACATTTGTACTCTTATGCGCTATCCTATACGAGTTTGTGTTTACTGGATGACGCCCTTACCATTGAGGCTATTGGTACACTTGAAGTGGAGGGTGATACAAGCTTAACTGCGAGAGATGCGACCACGAACCGAGTAATGTGGCGTGATTCAGTGTTATCTGTTTAGATGTTAACTAAATAAATATATTTCCACATGTAATGAAAAGTTCTTGACTTTTTGTTTATATACCTACTTTAAAATCGGACACAAATTGGTTGTTTAAAACATATTTGAAGTTTAACGTCATAGGGCTGCTTATAACAAAATTTATCATAGGCGGAACTCTCTACTAGTGTATTTGAGTAACTGAAATTGATATTTTTTGTCTCCATACTATACGCAATATGTGTTACCGTGGATTTCGGCGGACTTGTGCTATATTATTCTAGATCAGCATTAAATAACGGTAAAATCTTGAAGTAGCAAAAAAGTATTAAAAACTCCAAAACAAATCTGTATTTATAGAAAATTTGGGGAAAAACATTTTGGGCATGATAGCTACTCGAAAACAACGAAATCCACTGAATTTTGATTGTTTATTTCAAAACTCGATGTAAATACGTGAAAAATAGGGTAATTTTTGTAATTTTTGGATAATTGTGCTCAGAACCATAAGAGAACATTTTGTTAAACTCAACGAGAAAATATATTTTGTTTTTATAAAGAGCAGGAGTGGCTCACTTGCCCCTTGGCACACTTGCCCCAGAGTCCGCTGTATGATGTTCTTTGTGTAACGCTAAACCAGCTATTTGCTCATTTGCCTTGATCTTCTAGATCAGTCACGGACTCCAAGAGAACAGACATTTAAATCTTCAAGGGTAAACAGTAATCTTTCGAAGAATTATGAATAATTTTGATATCCATACGGGCCAATTTTCCATATATATAGAAATGAACGACAAACCTTTGATCGTGCATAACTTTCAATTGGATCATTCGATTTGTACCGGGCCTTTTTATGCACTTTTTTCACGCAAGGAAGGTTTATTACGTAAAGACGTGGTTTATTTCAGGGGAATATTTGTAATTTGACTATTTTCGAATTCCCATACATTTCTTCGAAATTTATCTAGGAACTTTTTGTGTAATCTGGAAGTGCCAATAAACACTAAGCTGAGCAGTTGGTTTTGTCCCAGTACGTACATAAATTTAAATTAAATCTTAACTGAGTATAGTTCCATTTTTTGTCTGCAGTTGCAGTTTGTACCAAGATAACTTGAATGTTTTTTTTTCAATGCGTTTAATATCGAATTAAATTTGTATACATGTCTTTAAAGTCTTATCCAATTACGTACTATGGCAACTACAAAAAGCAATTAGTCTTATTCTGTAAAATTAAATTACTCGCTTCTGTAGTGGAGCAAATTATCCCGCTCAAGAATGCTGTAGAAAGTCAAGTTCTGCCACTACGCTGATCACATTCACAAACACATAAAGAGTTGCTCCGCAACACTTCAGCATAATTATTTAATAACTTTTAATGAATTCACATGCTCCGCGCTCTGAAGTCATGTTATGGTGTGTTGCCTCAATTTGCATATTTTAGCATGGTTGGCTGATTATGCACTTCTCCGGGGTTGGCACAGGACACCCAATGGGACACTTCCACTTCTTTGCTTCAAGAGGGTGAACACTAATTATACTCATAGGAAAACAAGTTTATCACAGCAATGCAATAAAACTGACCCTCACCACAATCGCGTTTGGCTGAGACTTTGAATCCACTAGTATAGTTCTAACCATAATATTGAGAACTCATTGAATACTGACAACTGCAATAAATGATCTGCAGCAGCAATCAAAATCCGTTATTGTTTCCCAACTCGTCATTGTGTTTGCGATTGCGGTCATGGAAATTGTCATTAATAGTCATTAAATAATTATTCCTCTACAATTTTTAAATCTCCATGCATAGAGTGCCATTATTCAAAAGCGAGCGACATTTTTTATCCATGGCAAAGTGATGCATTGCGACACGGGTAATAAAAATCACTTCAAATGAAAAAGTAAAAAAAAAATCAGAGTTTTGCCGCATTTAAAGCCATCACCAATGTTTAACAATCGATTCATATGAATATAACCTAAATTTACGCCGCAGACAGAATGGGAGCATTCCACCTACCTCAAATCCGACACATCAAGTGCAGTTATCCTTTGCCAATTGAGTGAAGTGGTTTCGCTATCGCAGTAAATGATTGCATACCACTGGCAGCCCCTCGTCCCTTGGACAGTTAATATGGATGCTATTAGATACCATCTAATGGAAACATTCAACCGAAAAAGTGTTATTCATGCACCCAATTCGGTACTACGGAGGGTCGTTGAGTACATCACAAAAAAGTGATCTCAAGAGTCGTCTGCCATTTAGAGGAAAATTGCAAGGATGTTGTGAAAACTTGAAATTCGTGACAGTGACATTCCTAAAAAGATAATCGATGCTCAAGATTTTGATTTCTATCGAATTTAAAAATGCGCCGTACAGGGTGTCCGCAAATTATCCGTACAATCTTTGATGCAATGGCTCTTTGCATTTAAGCAGAATAAATTCAGTGTTCTTACATAATTTAAGGCTAAGTAGCTCGTCATTCGTTTTGGCAACAATGATGACTTTTCAGCTTGCTCTTCAAAGTGATAAAACTCAGTCTTGATAGTTTATATTGACTTGAAAAAGTATCACTGTACGTGCTAACATGCATAAAGTATGCTGATACTTTTCAGCTGCGTCAGTGCAAAACCAACTGATTTTCTTTGATTCGAAATTGTGAGATGAGTAAGCAACAATCATCAACGACGCGTACAAATTTCAATGATGGCCTACTTTGCCTTAATGCATTGACCTATTATATTCTTAAGCAGTAAGTTTGACATATTTCCGATGTCAAATATTTGTAAAATCAAGCCAAATGTGTTGCAAAGTCTTAATGAGAGTTGTTTTTTTTTAGTTTTATGGCGAAAGTGAAATGTCCATAGAACTCATTGGATTTGAACCGTATTATTGAAACTGTGTTTCAACGGGAACGATTTCCGAAACGTTATTCTTCGACCGCGATCGCAAATAAAACACAAGCGAATCGGTATTGGGAGAATATAATTTCCTGTCGAAGAGTTTCATAGCTACTGTTAGATTTACAATGAATTGGCTGGATAAGATGTTAATTTAGGTTTACAATTATGATGCTAGGTATGTGTTGTTATGGGAACCCCTGATTCCCATATGAATGCATCGGTATTAATTTCATGATTAGAAAATTGTTTGGACTTACGTTTAGTCCCTTTACTAGGATTCCGTATAATATTTCGCTGATTATCGGATTTGGTTGATGCGTCAGAGGGTTCTTATTGGAATAAATCTTAACATTTACTTAAGCATTTTGATTGGAGTAAGGGTATTTGCTTATCACAGAGGGATCTTTGTAAACAGTTCTGCAGTATGTTCTTCCTATCGTGACCTATGTATGCTAAGTATCACTGCAAGATTGAATTATAACGTAATGCGAATCCATAGGAAATTTAAAATGTTTAAGTGAATCATAGGGATTTCTTACCGGCTATTAAACATAGGGATTATCAATCTATCCCGCTGGTCCTGGACTCTATACGTAACCTACATGGAATAGTTTTGTGGGAGTCACTTACTTATGGTATACAATTACTGCATTGACTCACCTACTGATGTAGTTCAGATTAAATTCATAAGGCACTTAACTAGCTATCGGTTTAAATTCAATACAACTGGGATAAAGCTATCATAAGTTAAGAAATTAAGGCAAATTAGATTCTATAACTGATATTGAAAGTTGATCAGTTTTTCTGTATATCTGTTTTGCTTTGATTTTTCTCCTTCTTCTCTTATCACTGACTGTATGGTGTACTCACCGGATCGTAGATAAAGGAATGGATCGTTACCACTCACCAGTAGCAGCGGCGTATCTAGGAAGTAATGAAGGTGCGCTAGCTGCGTAGTAGCTAACACTCTGGCGCCCGAATAGGGACCTGAACCCTAGACCGTTGTTACGTGAGAAATTTGTTTTGAACCCCTGTACACTGTCATGTTTGTGTCTGTCATTCTTCGTGTGTTTTGTTTTGCACCCGTGCAGTCAAAGTAAATGAAAACAAGCAACAGCATAGATGTTGCACCAAAGTTTTGAGTACACAATATATTGAATGTTAGAATTAAGACTAAATGTTTAATAAATTCTAGCTTTACAGCATAGGCCAAATGAAACAACTGTGTCTTCTAATTGCCTTGCTAAAAGATCGGTGTCCCTAGTTGCTGTTTTCAACACGTATAATGTTCTACTTCCAGCCTAACTTCAAGGCAATGACCTGAAGGTTATTTCAAATAATAATAGGAAATTTGGATTCGTCCATTTTAGGATTTAGGGAGAAAACATCTCAAGAATGACCAGCGGCCCTCAGGAAAAACGTCTCCGAAAAGTTTTAATTTTGCTACGCAATCATTTCGGAATAATTTAAAATTCATTTTTGTGCTTACATATAGATATATTAAAAAAGAGACATGGACATTGATATTTTAATTGTTTTCATTGCGAGCAAGTCTTTCCCATTTTTTGTTGTTCGGATAATTTACGGACACCCTGTATCTTTGGTTTTGTCAGAATTTCAGTAACCATCCAAAATATCCCTTTGAATCCCAATTCAAGAATTTAAACATCATCAGAGCAGTGTATCTTTGTGCAGCAAAGATTAACTTGAACTAATAGCCTTGAAATAAATACTTTTCAAGCATAAGTCATGACTAATCCCTAACATATGAACATTGAAGAACAATTGAGATTTTTTTGTATGATTATCATCCTTTACCGTCGTACAGGGCTCCTTTTTAGAAAAATGAACATACAAACAAATTTCATCGCATGCGACGTTTTATTCATTTTATTTTTCTTTACTCTGGAAGTTCATGAAAATAAGACATTGATTACTGCACTTATTATTCGGAATCGCTAACTTACTAGCTCCCTAAAGATAAGCCTTTGAGCTCGAGAATATTTTGGCTCATGCAAAGTAATCAGCCAGAAGTGCTGATTTATCCAAATTTCAAAAACGACATTCTCTTCATCTAGAACATATTGATGGATCTTAGCGGCGCACACTGGGGTAGATCGCTGTTTACGACGGCCAGAACTTCTAGTACTCTGGATATGCATCGTAGAGATTTGTTGTCTTCTACAAAGTATTTTGGAATAATTTGTACTATATTTCGACTCCTTTGGATTTAATAGAAATAAGTGAATACTGATCTAGACCAGTTATATTGATAGGAGCGTTCAAGCAAAAAGATTTTTCCGGCAAAGTTTTGTCATTGAACCGTTTTTGACTTTTCTTCCGAAGATACTTACACTAAAAACAGCTAAAAAATCAAACTTGGTAATATTTTGTAAAAAAAATGTTAATAAATATATTATGTCATCATGTTTTTAAAATTCAACAATAACAAAGTATCTATCCAAATGTTAAAGCTTTAATGATAATTTTAGTATCAACAGTCCAAAAACAGTGTTTTACAAAAACCTGGATAACTCTTAGAGCAACAGATTACGGAAGCTATTTTTTTGTCTACGACTTGTGAAAAAATGAATTTCACTGTCGCAAAGAAAGAAAAGTGGGACCGCGTGGGGCTTTTTGCTAGAACAATTTCAGGATAAAAAAATGTTATATCAATATGTGATTTAAAAGGGAAATTTTTATACTTAATCTGCTGTCAGATCTAGAGAACTATACCGTTTTGATTCATATTACGGACACTTAAGACCCCAGTGAAGAATAATTCATCAGAAAGCATACAAAAAAAAATCATTCTGTATGATTCCTCCACGTTATCAAGACTCCAAAACACTTAGCTTTCGAATGGTGGGTGAAGATTTTGATTCCACAACATGAATCATTTTAAATAAATAGAAATGTGTGTACTTTTACTGATTCTTATTCCGGACGCATCCTCACTTTTGCCTCATATTTCGGACACTTTGATTCAAATTCCGGACAACTCATTTAAAGCAGAGATAGAAAAATCGTATAATCAATTCAAATTGTCAAACCACTAAATAGACGCCTAAGGCAGTTCAGCATTTTACATTTTCATAGATATCAGTTCAAAATGACTATTAAAACGAGCTCTGAAAGTGAGTACTTTTGAACTACAAAAATTGAAACATTCCGTCTGAAATGTTTCCCATACAAAGTAGAGTGTCCGGAATTTGAAGCAGTCCGTAATATGAATCAAAACGGTATGAGCTTTTCATTTATTTGCAATGTATTATATGAAAACACTATTCCCCTAATAAAAATCAAATGGCGTGGATACACATATGGTACGAAGTTCGTTTAAATGTTTACTAAAACATTTGTTTAGCGATGTCTTGTTAAAAAAAACTTATTAATATTCAATATGTTTTTAGTACATTTTAATGATATAAATGAACAAAAATCTTATCAAATAAAAGTATTTAAACAAATTTTTATCAAAAAATACAACCACCTCAACAAGCCCTATGGGGTCCCATTTTTCTTTTTTGGCGACAATCAAATTAATGTTCTTTGCAAAAATGGACCGTAGAAAAAAAAAACAGCTGCCGCTATATGCCGCTTCATGAGTTATCCAGGATGTTTTAAAACACTGTTTTTGGTCTGTTTTTACTAAAAGAATAATTAAATCTGCAAATTTTGATGATAAACAATGTAAATTTATCTTTTTATTGTTCAGCTTAATAACTTGATTACATATTTTTTTCTTTTTTTTTTGTACAAAAAAACGATTTTTTGACAGTTTTCTCTTAGCACCACATACAGTACTATTTACGTCAGTGATTTAGTGTAAGTATCTTCGGAAGAAATGCCAAAATAGCTCAATGAACAACTTTGCAGAAGAAATTTTTAGCTATGACGCTCCTATCAGAAGATAAAACTGATCTAGACCAGTTTTCACTTATCTAGATTCAATCCGAATAAGTCAAAACGTAGAACAAGTCATTCCTAAATACTTTGTCGAAGACACCAAACCTCTAGAATGGATATCCAGAGTACTAGTTTTGGATGTCGAAAACAGCGATCTGCCTCAGTGTGCGACGCGTTGCTATTTTATATGTAGCTTTATTCCTCTTCTTATTATTCATCATTATTATTTATTCTGGTTTTGCATCAGTTAGCTTGATTACACCTCGCAAACATTATTTCGCCAATTCACTCGGTTCATGGCCGTCTCTCCATCCTCGACTGCAACCCACGCTCTCCAGATCCTGGTGCACCTGGTCAATCCACCTAGCCTGCTGCGCCCCACGCCTTCTTCTTACTACCGGACTTGTGGCGAACACCATCTTTACAGGGCTGTTGTCCGGCATTCTTGAAACATGCCCTGCGCAGCGTACCCTTCCAGCTTTGACCACCTCCAGGATACTGGGTTCGCCGTAGAGTTAGGCAAGCTCGTTGTTCATTCTTCGCCGCGATTCTCCTGCACGTCGCCGAAGATCGTCCTAAGCATTCGGCGTTCGAAAACCTCAAGAGTTTGCAAATCCTTCTCGAGCATAGTATACGTCTCATGCCCGTAGAGGACTACCGGTCTTATGAGCGTTTTGTCCAACGTTTTGTTCTTGACCGCAGTTTCTTCTGGAGCCCATAGTAGGCTCGACCTCCGCTGATGATGCGCCTTCGTATTTGTTAGCTGTCAGCAAGGATCCGAGGTAGACGTACTCGTTCATCACCTCGAAGGTATTCCCGTCTATCGTGACACTGCTTGCTAAGCGGCCCCTGTCGCGCTCAGTTCCGCCTATCAGCATATACTCTGTTTTCGACGCATTCACCATAAGCCCGATTCTTGTTGCTTCGCGTTTTAGGCGGTTGAACAAATCTGCCATCGTTTCAAATTTTCTCACAACAATATCCATGTCGTCTGTGATGCAAATAAATTTTCCGGATCTCGTGAAAATCGTGCCTCTACTGTAAAGACGGTTCTCCGCATGACACCTTCAAGTGCAATATTGAATAACAGGCACGAAAGTCCATCGCCTTGTCGTAGTCCCCGATTTTTTACGGTTAGCTTGCAGGGCCTGACACCAACGCCCTAGATTTCAGGAGGACAATAGTGCGCAGTTTAGCAAAAAGTCCTTCTCTGGCACTCGGACGATGATCAGCCGCCCCTGACACGGAGAACATACGCTGTTGTGAGCCGCTCCTAACATGGAGTACAGACGCTCCAGGTTTGCAGCAGCATAAGCAAACCTTCCTTCCCTGTCAGCATACGACAAGAGCTCCCACCGGGGTTGGTTACTCGATCTTCCGTAAAGTTGCTCATACCCCGGCCAGTACCGCGAGGAGGTAGGGATAGGAGTTGCTATTTTATTCCTGTAGGTACGTGAGGTACCAATGCACAGTGGGACGGATTGGGGTTTTAGGAGGAAAGATGGAACTCACGCCTTCAATTGTGATTTTACGTAAAAATTATGTTCTACAAAGTTGTTCCTACTTTAAAAACAATTTTTTTGGTCGGAGCGAAAATTAGGGTGGTCCTTTGTAA
The DNA here is from genome assembly GCF_002204515.2 of Aedes aegypti. Classification (NCBI taxonomy): domain Eukaryota; kingdom Metazoa; phylum Arthropoda; class Insecta; order Diptera; family Culicidae; genus Aedes; species Aedes aegypti. The sequence continues at coordinate 213,740,042 of NC_035108.1, read as the reverse complement.
AAAAAGATAATCATAATAACTTTTTTATTTTATGAAATATTGGTACAGTTTGTTCTACAAAGCTGGAGATCAGAAAATTTTAAACTGATTTGACCAAAAAAGTTTTTTTCTAGCTCAAAAATTGACCGATTTAGAGCATTTTTCGCTTTTGATGTAGGGTGGCCCTTCAAAAATAGGTTTTTGTGTTTTATTTTTATTATTTCAAGTTTTGTCAGAAAGTTGTCTTCCCATCACTTTTAGAGCTGATTGAAACGCAAACATACAAGATATTTGAAACGAATAGATACAAGAATCTTTTCGTCATGAATATTTAATTTACTTTCATAGACATAATGTATCATCGATACTAATACATACGATATACGAAAGCAAAATGACAAATATGACAAAGAAAGCTCTCAGTTAATAACTGTGGAAGTGCTCTTAAAAACAGTAACCTAAGAATCATAATCTGTTCCAGTTGGAACGTAATGCCAAGAAAAAGAACATTAAAACATTTTTTCTGATGAAGAGTTATAGACTTTTTTATAACAAAAAATAACATTTTATGGGTTTATAGAGCAGGGGAAATAAAAAAAAATCGTTGATATAATTATAGCGTTTTTTTAGCTTAAAATATGAATAAAAATTGTATTATTCGTCGGCTGACTGGATCATAAGTACATAACTGTTAAAAACAGTTTTTGATCATCTTCCAATACAGCTCTACGTATCAAATAATGCATATGATTATATTCCTTAATCTGGACAGTAAAGTCAGCATCGTAATCATAAATCATACTCTTATAATCAACCGTTTCAGGTACGCTTTATCTCCTACGATGCACAAATTACTTGTAAACGGATTTCCGGTAATTAGAAATTCGTTACTCCCAATCAGAATGTTTCCCGATGAGGCTGGTGAATCCCATAATAAAAGTGTTCGAAAGTTTAAGGGGATGACAAATTCAACCGTGAGCCAAATTAGATGTTAGAAGACTATTTTCCTTATTTTTATTGCTGATCTCCTTTGAATATATTCACAAGTACTTTTATATGAATATAAAATGAAATACTTTGTTATTCATATTTAAAGCCGAAAGGAAATTATTATCATGCAAAAAAACTTTCTGTTTGCCTCAAATACATCTACAAGTGAAAAAATGTTTGTTTTTCATGAAAAATGTTTATAACTCTTCATAGAAAAAAATGTGCAGGCCCCAAAATATACGTTTCAATCAGCTCTACAGGTGATGGAATGGCAAATTTGCTGAAATACTTTAAATAAAAAAAAATAAAACACAAAAACCTGTTTTTAAAGGACCACCCTAGATCAATAGCGAAAAATGCTCTAAAACGGTCAATTTTTGAGCTAGAAAAAAACTTTATTGGTCAAATCAGCTTAAAATTTTCTGATCTTCAACTTTGTAGAACAAACTGTACCAATATTCCTTAAAATAAAAAAGTTTTTATGGTTATCTTTTTTTACAAAGGGCCACCCTAATTTTCGCTCCGACCAAAAAAAAAGTTTTTTTAATAGAAACAACTTTGTAGAACATCATTTTTACGTAAAATCACAATTGAAGGCGTGAGTTCCATCTTTCCTCCTAAAACCCCAATCCGTACCACTGTGCAATGGTACGCGATGCCTAGCAATTTATCTACCATATACATATATTATGTCATGCTATATTTTGATATCTTTGAGTCCGTCCTCCTACCCCTTCCTTGCCACGTTTTCTGTATGGTTCTTTAATAATTTTGTAAGGCTTTTCACGCATTCCAAGACCCCCTTCCCTTGTTTTGCATGATCCCTAAAGATCATATATAATGGATATTTCGCTTGAAACAATACATAAAAATGAAATTATGAGGAGGTTATTCATGCGGTGTTGTTTATTCTGCGTAACGTCCTCTTTATTTTGAGCTTTCGGTAACATTTCATCACAATTCACGCATGACTTATGATGTCGACCTAAAAGCCATTGGTACCCGAGTGTGTGCTCGTTGATTTAAAGCAAATGAATGGATCAAGATGAGAACTTTTACCACTGGAAGATAGTGGAGGATCTTCTCTTCATCGTAGCATTGTTTAATAACGTGTGATTCTATTCGTTCGCTCAAAATCAACAATTTACACACTTGGTTACTAGCGGTTTTAGGGCGAGATCATAAATTAAACGAGAATTGTTCTTAGCATTGGGAAATTCGTTGCAACCCACCCAAAATTCAATACTTTGAGAAATGCTGTTGTATACCGTTCAAATCATTCACTTTGCATTGATTGTGCCAATTGGCTCTGTTCGATTCACCAACTCGATTCATTTGAAACCCAAACAAAGTTAGCCTAGGTTATGCGATTATTGACAATCCAATACCTCGATCTGCACCGCTGAGGGATGACCATTTCTCAGCCTTTGGCCAGACAACTAGAAACGTAGCCAATGATGACCGCACCCTTCACTATTAGTTCGGATGTCGAAACGGGAAAGGCAAAGGTGCAAACAGTTTTCCCCTCGGGAACAATTTTCTTCGTCACACAAAGAAGGATTCATTTGTTTGCATTCGGATTCTGTTTACTTCTCGATTCAATTTATCGATTTCTGGTTGTACTGCCAATGCCCAGGGTGCTACTGGTACAATTGTAATAACAAAAGCATGATTCAGATGTAAGGACAAGGATAGGAAAATAATTAATGATTATTTAAAATAGGAAAATTGTACGCTATAATAAGCAAACAGAACATTTCACTACTTCTAATTTAGCGGTTAATATAAACTCGAATTTTGAATAAACGTCAGTCATTTAATAATTGTTTCTGAGCTTGAACATACATTTAATTTCCTGGACAATGTTAGTTTTGCAATTGAACATTTTTTTTATAATTAATTAAGGAGAACCTGGTGCTTTCATGTATTTTAATAAGAATTAAAAATTGATACTTACAATTCATCTTATCCTGAACTATTTTTACAGAGAATTCCTGAAGCCCCATGTTTTGTTAACTATGTAGCCAACGCCAATTTCCAAACGGTATAAATCGTACATTTCTTTTCTCACCTGTTTTTCTTTTCTTGGCTGTTTCCGGTCACACATCTACATACCTACATCTACATCTACATACCTTCAGGGGCCAGAATGCACCTTCTCAGTGGGAGTTACACTCCTTCAGCCAGTAGCGTAACAAAGCGGTGCACACTGGGACTAGGTTCCTAGGGACCCCAAAATCTTCGGTTTGAACATGCAAAATTACGTATCGAGGCACATGAACGTTATATTATTCAAATGATCTATTTTAATGCGCGAGGCCCTAAGAATCATGTCGTCGACATACCATATTCTTAAGCAAGCAATTCAAAGATAAAGGTCCAAATTTAGGTGTTTTCTCCGCGATTCATGTTTTGCTATATTTAGCTAACTCTAAAAGTGAATGACTGCGGCATTTATCTAATTCATTATTCGAAATATTACCGAACATACTTCACACTTAAATTATTTTACGGATTCCTGTGAAATTTCAACAGCTGAACAGTTCGGTAAAATAAATTAACGGATTACGGTAAATTTTTACAGTATACGTACAGTAATTCCGACGAAGATACAGTGTTTTATTTCACCGAACTGTTCAGCTGTTGAGATTACGGTGAAATTCACCGTAAGAGCTTAGTGTGTTTATATGGATCGAATCGTTTCATCCTTATCCGCACTGGGCCCCGAAGACCCTAGCTACGCCACTGCCACAGGCCAACACTACTGGAAATTGGTACCGTCCGATGACCACCGGAGGAACCGCGCCATCATCGGTTGCGTGGCGTGCGAGTGAAAAGTTATTATTAAATATTTTCTCAGCTCTTCTTGCTTCTTCCTTCCGTAAGTCTTTAGTGCGCTACGCAGGATTCCGGTTTGGGTGAAAGTGTGGGGTGGAGAAGGTCCTGGTTGAATGTATGCGTGCAATGTTATGGCCACCAACTTTGGTGGGGCCATTCTCATATCACGCCCTGGCCCGACCAAGCAGTTGTTTATGAGCAGTTGAACCATTGACTACAGTTGCCCTGGAGAGGTTCTACCGCTTTGTGGTTGTTCGTGATTATAGCCATTCCAAGCAAGCCCCCCAAACCCCCGGGCTCCAGTTGCATTCGGTATAGTCGGTAAGTCACTGTTTGAGGTGGCAGGAAAACTGTTGAAGCTGGAGGAAGACGTACATTAGCGAGTGGCGTATCGGAGGTTTTGTTACTGGTGCCTTCCCGCTTTGGGTTGGTAATGTAGACATTTCCACAATAATAAAATTAAATTGCACCTTCGGGAACATCGTTTCAAGACTGGTCAATAATTTTCGTTTGGGGTGCTTCATAAATTATGTAGAATATGTCTTCCACTAACATAAATTTCCTACCTCTGTTTAATGCCATTATAGGGGGAGAAATTGATGTTAAACTATCATTTTTTAAAACACTACGACTAATTGTATAAACAGAACCCCAATCCCAGGTATCCAGCAAAGTTGTAGCATAGTTCAAGAACTCTTCACAATGGCCATTTATAAATTCATTTGTTTCGGCATTATATGGCAACACTTCTCGTTTCCATGACAAGAATGGCTGATCATTGTCCGACTGCCAGCGCAGAACTCTAGCTAATCAGTGTAGAATGTTTGGAACAGAGACTGTCCATCATTTTAGTGTTCTTATTAGCACTTCCACAGATATTAAATGAGAGCTTTCTTTACCAACAGACCTCTCCTCCCAGCACCTTCTTCCAGCACTCCTTCCATAGCGATACACCAAAATATAACCAGAACAGACAGAATTACAAATCTAACACGTTCTGTTTGATGGAAGACATTGATATTATCGTCGTCATTATCTAATGGAGGAACTGCACCCAAATCTATCCGTCATCAACAATGTTCAGACTGACGACTGTCTTCGTGCGGCCTAAAGAGGCTAAAGTAACCAGAGATCGGATCTTTATACACATATAATCTCAAAGTCGAAATACTTCTTTTTGAGGACTACTGGAGTACAGTGTACGCACGGTAAATGACTGGGCATGGCGTACCATACCATACCTTGCGTACCTGCAGGAATAAATAGAACCCTTTGTGTGGTTCTTAGCCTCTTGTCGAGCAACTCCTATCCCTACCTCCTCGTGGTACTGGCCTGGGTCGAGTAACCCGGTGGAAGGTCAGGAACCTAACCCCGGTGGGAACTTTGGTCGTATGCTTCCAGGGAAGGGGGGGGGGGGGTTGTGTTTGTTCCTGCAAACATGGAGTTCCACCTGGACTAGGGTTTTCAAATTTCCCGGGATTTGATTTCCCGGGAAACGGGAAATAAATTTTCCATTTCCCGGGAAATCCCGGGATCCCGGGAAATTTTCAAAAACGTGAAAATTAAGCAAATTTGATGTTTTATTTTTAATTATTCATATATTTGTTATTTTTTTTTATACCAGTCAACTTGTACGGTACCTACATTCTATTTTTTAAGTAATTTATTCATGTTTCTCAAAAAAATCTATCGATTTTGTTGTGTACGCTAGGTTTCAGAACAACACAAATTATGATATTGAGTCCATATGGAGATTATTTTTGACACATCGTATGAAGTTCAAATAATATGTACAGGACGGACTCGATTATCCGGAGTTTGTTCTTTGACATTCTTGTTTTTGCATAAATTTAATTTGGTATTGCAATATACAATATGAATGGTTTTGCAGCTTTGGATGTAAGTAAAAAAGGGGGTTTGAAAAAGAGGTTTTTTGTATGCCGGTCAAAATAATTTCTTCCCAAGACCCCTAGTGTTCCTAAAAATAACTTCTGGCTACGCCACTGCATTATACAAACAAAACAACGAAAAAATGTAATATTTAAGTTCTTTTAATGCAGATTTTCTTTTTTCTTTTAATGATTCGATTATTAGGAAGATTCGATAATCCGGAGTGAAAAAAAATGATACAACGGATAATCGAGTCCGACCTGTACCAACATTAAATTGAACCTTCCAAACACTAGAATAAAAACCAACTAGAGTCTAACGATGGAAAATGTGACGGTTAAATCAATGAAAACTTTATGAGCGTACTCAATTCATGGATGATCCCTCGAAAAATCCTGTATTTTGTATAGCATTTAATCTATTTTGGAAAAAAAACATATCGTCAAAGAGCTATCAATTTTATCAACAGCTATTTGATTACAAAAAAAAACAACAACAAATCAATATCCAAGTATAGCTAGTGATCTAGCAAGATAATTGCATTGGTAAGACTGATATTTAAAGTAAATTATACGATAGTTTAGGTTTGAAAATGGATGGTCAATCCTTTTTCAATAGATCTACCCGGGAAATACAGAAATCCCGGGAAATACGAGAATCCCGGGAAACAGGAAATTATTTCCCGGGAAACGGGAATCCCGGGAAATATCATTTCCCGGGAAATGTTCCCGGGATTGAAAACTCTAACCTGGACTGAACATGTCTGTACTCCATTTTGGGAGCGGCTCAAGACAGCGTCCCCCGGTAGGAATTTTGGTCGTTTGCTGACAGGGAAGGGAGAGGGTTTGCTTTTGCTCTTGCTTCTGCAAACCTTGAGCGTCTGTACTCCATGTTAGGAGCGGCTCACAGCAGCGTCTGTTCCCCATGTCAGAGGCGGCTGATCATCGTCCGAGTGCCAGAGAAGAACTCTAAGCTAAACTGCGCCCTATGGCCCTCCGAACATTTAGATGGAATGGTCCTCTGGTAATCTAAGAGGTTGGATACCGATACACCTAGAGATCACCACAGTAGACAAAATCACAAATTGACTTCGTTCTGAATGATGGACGGCACTTCTGCTACATTAGGCGGCATCCATTTATTACGTAACGCTAAAATTGGAAATTTTCGACCCCCTCCTACCCCCTCCGTAACGCTTTTTGTATGGAAATTTTTAAAATTTTGTATGAGTCGTAACGCTCGAGCCTACCCCCTCCCCCCTTCGAGCGTTACGTATTTTGTGGATGCCGCCTTATCGAAATCAGGACGTATCGTGGCGCTTACATCGACTCTGACCACTATCTGGTGATGGTTAAACTGGGCCCAAAACTCTCCGTCGTCAACAACGTACGGTACCGACAGCCGCACCGGTATGACTTAGAGCGGCTTAATCAACCGGTTGTCGCAACTGCGTACGCGCAACACCTCGAGGCTGCATTACCGGGAGTGGGCGAGCTGGATGAAGCCCCTCTTGAGGACTGCTGGAGTGAAAGCAGCCATCAACAATGCAGCTGAGAGCAACGTCGGATACGTGGGACGGAATCGACGGAACGATTGGTTCGACGAGGAATGTAGGCAGTTTCTGGAGGAGAAGAATGCAGCGCGGGCGGTCATGCTGCAGCAAGGGACCCGGCAGATTGTGGAATATTATAGATGGAAACGGCAACAGCAGACCCGCGTATTTCGGGAGAAAACACGCCGCTTACGGAGTGCGAGGAGATGGAACAACTGTGCCGGTGTGCGGTCTCAAGAAGCAGTTAAGTTCTATCAAAAGCTCAACGTATCCCGCAAAGACTTCGTGTTGCGAGCCGAGATGTGCAGGGATAAGGATGGGAGCATATTGATTGAAGAGCGTGAGGTGATCGGGGGCCAAGATAGCCGTAGAGGTAAACGCGCAGCTATTCAGCTTGACCAAGCTGAGGGTCGTGGGTTCGAATCCCACCGGTCGAGGATCTTTTCGGGTTGGAAATTTTCTCCACTTCCCAGGGCATAGAGTATCTTCGTACCTGCCACACGATATACACATGCAAAAATGGTCATTGGCATAGTAAGCTCTCAGTGAATAACTGTGGAAGGGATCATAAGAACACTAAGCTGAGAAGCAGGCTCTGTCCCAGTGGGGACGTAACGCCAGAAAGAAGAAGAAGGTGATCGAAAGGTGGAAGCAGCACTTCGACGAACACCTGAATGGCGCTGAAAGCACAGGCAATGAAAGACGAGACAACGGAGGAAATGCCTTCGCCAGTACTGCGGGCGATGGAAACCAACCCTCCTGAGGGAGGTTAAGGATACCATGCCCACACAGTTACGGATCACCCACAGTGACGGATCACTTTGGCGTTCAACATCGGATAACTCTCTCAAAACATAAACGTTGACCTAAAACATATTTTTCCCATGTTATACTATTTGTCTTCTAACATTTGTAATGTTAAGCACAATATTCACCGCTAAATAACGGTGTATTTAACAAATGTTTAGTTGGTACCACACAGCTATCATTATATGGTTGTTTTCTGTAAGAAGTGCCGTCAGCATTCATAAGCTCCCACAGGTGGTAAAATTCAAATGTTAAAGCATGTTTTATGCTCGTTCGCTTCGATTTAGTATGAATTCATCTCTGGAAAACATTTTTCTCGATTGTTGATTCTAAATACCGAATATTAGCACTTCTAACTAGTGATCCATAATATGGACTAGGAAATGATTGTTTACCACGGTTATGGATCACTTCCAAATAATGTAGATTTCTGCCATTTTAAGCATTGGATTCAACATTTTCAGACAATAGCACTAAGGATAAAACTAATAAAACAACAAGGTTTGTAAATTTCATTTTTTAACAAACAAAAATGGATGGAAAACTTGGCGTGGAGCGAAAACAGTACTTAAGTGAGACTACTACAATGCAGTATCACAACAAAAATGGCATTTTACCCTTGTTTCCAGCTCTAACACTGCTGTTTTTTGCAGTAATATGTGACATTTTGATAACTTTCGCCAAATCATGCAATACAGATGCATTGAGTTGAAAATCTCTTGATTTTGCGCACTGATCCATAATATGTCACAATTTGATCCATAATATGTAACCGATACAATTTTTAATTTTTATGCAATCCTATGTAAACATTGCACTCAAAACAGTTTACTAACCGAAGTTCCAATTTGAAACGATTCAATTCGTGCTTTTAAATTACAATTTTATGTTTTCCATATCGTTTTATTGAATTTTATAGGTTGGATTCCACACTATTTGATCCATAACTGTGGGGTCATGGTACCATTCACCAGCTCATGAACAATAAAGCTGCTGATAAGGATGCTATCGGAGCTGAACATATAAAGATGGGCCCGGAGAAGCTGGCCATTTGTCTATACCGGCTGATAGTCACAATTTGGGAAACAGAGCTGCTGGATCGTAAAATGGAAGCAGTATTTCGATGAATACATGAATGATGCTATGATCTCAGGCAATGAGGGTCAAGAAAACGAGGGATTTTCTACGTACTGACTGCAGACGATGGAATCCAACGTTTCGACTCATTGGATTCCATCGTCCGCAGTTAGTACAGTCACCCCACGCAGTTGAATCACCCACAATTTATGAATCAGCTGACTTCAAAAGACAAAATTATTATCAAACTTGTCACAAAACATCACGGAATTATATTTACTGATAAGAAACTATGTGCAAAAATAATTCTGTGATGTTTCGTGAAAAGTTTGATAATAATTTTGGCTTTTGAAATCAGCTGATTCATAAATTGTGGGTGATTCAACTGCGTGGGGTCACTGTACGTAGAAAATCCCTCGTTGCTGTGATATCATTCATGTATTTATCGAACTACTTTCACAGATGTTAGGGATGCCTTTCGAAAGCTTAAAAACAATAAAGTTGCTGGTATGGATGTTATCGGATCTGAACTCATAAAGATGGGTTTATAAAATGCTGCCTTTTTGTATAACAGCTACCGGAAGAAGTGAAAATAAGGAAAAATAAACCTTATCATCAGAAAAGCGAATAATTGGATGTGGATAACTTACGAACAAACCCCATTATAAACACTAACAACATGTTGTCCACGATCATTTTTTTTTGTATGTTATCTGAAGCAAACAGGTTCGTAGGAAATCATCAAGCAGGATTCTTTGACAACAAATCAATGAAAAGTGTCTAGTATATCAGATCTCAACACAATACCTTTTCATCGATTTCAAGGAGGCATACGGTAGTATTGACCACAGCTAGGAAAAATCATGGACCAAAACCCGGGGAGATCTACCCCGTTACCCCGAATTCCTGAAAATTTTCCATGAAATGCTAAGGAAATTTTTCAGAAATTATTGGAGGGATGAAAAAATCCTGGAGATATTTCTATACGATGAAATACATAAATATATTTAACATAAATAACATATTTCTAAACTGATGAAATACATAAAGTCTTGGAGGAACTAAATGAATATTGGCAGTAGCGTTTTTATTTTGGGTTTGAACACTGAATAAATTTTCCAAGTAGAAATTGCTCCAAAATAATTTAAAAAATCTTCGAAGAATTTTGGGAGCAATTCCTGGGATATTTTGTGCGGTAATTCTTGATGTATTTGTAAATATTCTATATTTCTCGTCCATCGATTCGCAGCCATATGTATTCCCTGCGGAGGAATCACTTGGAACGCTGGCCGGACGCTCTCAAAGTGACACGACTTGCCTCACCAAGAAACTAATGCAGTACTGACGAGTCAACACCAAGCGTTGGTCCATGCACTCACCGTCATGGCAAACACAGCCACACTCCGAACGCAGCACACGCATACATTTGCAATGTATGGTTCTGCTAGTGTTGCATGTGAGGGGAAGGACATTAAACGTGTTCAGCTCTGTGTACACCTCACATCCTCCCTCTTCTCCGAAGAAAAATAAAATCAAACGTACATAAAGTCATCAATTTTCCCAAATTTGAGTTTAATGGATCATTGAAGGTAGTTTTTGCAAGTGCTCACCGCATCAAAACAAAGACGCCACTGTATATGGGATTTCACATTGTGACAGCATTGCTGTTCTGTCAAACACACAAGGCTACGGTGGCGCTATCTATGCTTTCCATAGCGGCCGTTTTGGTTATTTTAATGATCCATTGTCTCATTATGGCACACATAATGCATGAATACTTTTCGTTTCATATTGACTTCGCAGCACTAAACCACAGACAAACAGACGTCTCACTCTCATCATTGTGCATCGACCACCTTTTTAACGGTTGATTCAAAAATATGGTAGGTGGCCAATCCGCCACCTGCAGCGCTCGCATCGTTTTTGTTCGCGTTTGACATTTACACACTACCGCCATCTGTTGGCCTGTCGGCCAAACAAACCGATTTTAGCATTGGGCGTACATGTCTTCGTGACTATGATTTTGATCGAGATTTGTTCTAAGTGTTACGTCTGTTTGTCTGTGACTAAACCGTATTCGCACCTGCTCACGCGATGCGAAGTTTTCTGAATGCGAAGCTAATGTCAAAGTCGAAACAATGGGACGGCGGCTGTGACGACTCCGGGCGGCTTTGACAGATGTAAATAAGCGGCTAAACTGACCTCTTACACACTAAGTCATTATTAACGAACTTCAATGAAATGTTATACAGCTGGTGAAATTAATATTTCTGACGTCGAAATTTCACTGAAAACTGTTTTATTTTTATCAATTATGATGTGTGTTACTCTAATTTGGCAAGTAATATTGATAATCTTTGTGAAGTCTCATTTATTTTGATGCATGTGGTGTAAGAAATAAAGAGAGTTTTTATACTTTGTTCTGAGCAATTTTCTCTAACTGTGTAAATAAGTTCGCAGCTCTAAACAGAACTGCGATCGCATTCAGGATTTTACCAAAAAATACAATATGTCAACTATTTTTAAGGGGGGGCTCGTAGCCTCGAGGTTACGGTTTCGCTTCGTAAGCGGAAAGTCATGGGTTCGATTCCCAATCCCCCCACACAAAAAACTCCGTCCAGCCACCAGAAGACGCCGCACGAAGGACTGTGTATAGGGGAACACATCCATCCTTCGTCAGTATCGGATGGTGACTGAGACACACTGACCCTCTTTGTAGGCTGTTGCCTCACACGACACATATACATGGCAAAATGAACCACCGCACACCAATGGACTTCGATATGGATATGGATTGGACCAACGGCAGCACTCTCGGTATGAGAGAAATAGCAATAAGAACTAGGATATAAATAGATTCTGTATATATGATCCTCGGCATAGTAGTGGCCAAGTGCACAGAGTGCCTAACAAATAAATAAAAAAAAAAACAATTTTTACACTGTTAAATAGTTTTCACCCTATGAGGTATGTACTGTATTTCCTCAAATTTTGGTAAACCCGATAAAAACAATTGACATTTCAAAACGACTCGCTTTTTAGGCTACTTGGTTTTTTTTTTATTTCGAACAATGTCAGTAAAGCTGTTATTTCGTAAAATGGCTTATAGTCACTGTCAGAGTCAATACCGACAGCGAGCGAGATTTTTTTTTTTGCAAGCATGCACATCAATTCTATTAACAGTAAGATTCAACGATATATTGACTGTTTTATGAAAAACTTACGACAATTGACACGCCACCATCCTGTCCATAACTTGTTATTGAATTCAGCTTTTTTGAAGAAAACATCGTTTCTAAACAGCGTTGCGAGAATATCAAATTCACATATGTTATGGCCTTTTGGTGCGTCATCACAAAATAGCTTCTTTTAAAATCATTTACATATTGTTATGATAGTATTGGTATTTGCAGCATCAATGAAATACAACTGCTCATCACCTGATTTTATGGATAATTTATACGAAGAAAAATGCTTCCGATGATATTTCAATATTTATTCAACACTTTCAGATGCAGGGTTATCAGTTTAGCGACAAAAGACATGAGATTTATATTCTCAAAAAAAAAAAATCTCCGATCTTATGCCGCATTTCATTGCCTCACCCAGCTACACTTGTAAATAGAAAGTGCTTACCTTTTCCCTTGTAACTTTCGTTAAAGAAACACATTTTAAACGGGAATCAAATATTTATAAAGTTTTATGAACCGCAACACTCAAAACTAATGTCTGCGATTGTCTCAAATTACAGAAACCATCTCTAAGAGGCATAAAACCATACCAAGAGTTTATAAATTTGGACCACCCTAAATCATGACAAGCTCCACAGTGCGATGCGTCGGGACGCGTCTATTGTGTGTGCACAATTAACGCGATAGTTGAGCGCAAAGTTGCTAACTGTAAAATCGTAGCATTTAATGTGAATTGATCACAAAAATCATTGAAATTTTATTAAATCAGTGACCTTGTGATGAAAAACTATTTGCAAAATGATAAGTTTTTATATGCAGTAAATGTTGCGAAAACAAGCATATAACAATTGGTAGAAAAATCTGTCACCAGCCACCTGACAACACCGTCATCTCTTGCAAACATAAACCGTGCCGGTACATAACAAAAATATGCGATAAATCCAATAAAAACAGAGAAATTCCGTTGCCTTTCATTAGATCATAATGTTTTCTTTTGATATGTGCGATTGAAGAGTACATTTTGATTTCCATTACTCGTCAATCTACTAAATTTCCCATGTGTTTACATTTGTTTAACACAAATCTTATATTTTTTTGTTTATTCGATTTGAAAATGTACATAAAAAAAGCGACACTACTACTACTATTACATCCATGATGATTCTAATGATTCTTTGTGTTACACGCCGTTTCCCCTTTTGCTAAAGATTTTCCACGCCTGAGTTGTAGCTCACGTAACATAACAGCCAAAACATCATCAACGAGTTGACTCATTGGGCGGTATCAATAAAATGTATTAAAGTTAAGCGCTTTTTCTTCATCTAATATAAACCATAACATTTGGTTTTGACAGATTTCCGGAGTTTTATAATTAAATAATTTGGTGGTATCAGCGTGAGCAATTGATTTTGCATCAAAATCTCATACGTGAGTTTTCCTTAGCAGATCTCAAATGAGTTTGCTCTCGCAGGAGAACTCAATGTTTGAGAACAAGCTTATAAAACACTACCGACTTTGCGCAGTTTCGATTACATGATCATCATGCTTGCTATTTATGCCGACAGATATCAGCCTGAACAATTAACATTCAATATGGAAGATCGCTGCTTAAAAACAGGGAACTTACAAGGCTGTCAATCTACATACATTTCGGCGCTTCCTCACATCGTTTTTGTACTTCGCGTTTTGGTACCCACTTTCTGGTCAGTTTGCCCTAAACTTGCTCCTGATTTTCGAGTATACGGCTCATACGCTGCTAGTGCTAGATTCTGGCAATTAAAGGTATTGCATTAATTCGTCGTATTCGATGAAGCTTTTCATTTGTTCATCATTTTGTTTCTTGTTTTACGCATCAGCGAGATATCATTGATGTATTTCTGCGAGTGACACTTTTTCGTAGTTCTGAACTCTTTTTTCTTGGTTCTCATACATGCCACCATATGTTCAAGTTTCAAGCAAATAAGCCTATGTTGGATTCTCTGATCAATGTATGATAATTGCCACCAGATATCGATCATGCCTCATTGAAGGCCGTATGCGACACACAGGAATGAAAAAAAAGTTCAAGTATCTGTTTTGATGCCAAATGAATCATCGTTGGTTGACTTTGGCCTTAGGCATTTATTGTCCTTACTGAATCCACCACATATGATCATTTTCCCCCAAACCTTTTTTTCAGATAACAGATATGCTGTCCATTGTTCTTCACACATTCTAGAACAACGTTTTCAACAGGGGATCTGCAGACCTTCGTTCGCTTTGTTCGCTGAAACGAGCACCTTACAGCAAGACGTTTTTCAGTAGTTATCAAGGTTGGGAAACAATGCGCTAGAAGTTAAATTTTAGTACATTTAACTACTGGATGGTTGTCTTTACACACCACAGAATCCATTATTGGCTGTCATAACGACACGTTTTCTTATTAGCATTCATTATGCACTGGCTTCAGACAGTTGTTCTGAAACGCTATTTTTCTCAGATGGTTTTTGATGGATGTCTCGACACGTCAATTTCTTGGAAGGTTATCATTACACTTCCATATGTTGGGTGATTTTCATTACGCATCTTATTTTGACGGGTTTCATTACACGTCTTCGGCGTTTTTTCATTACACGCCATTTCATTGGAAGTTTTTCGTTATCCTTACATATCTCGGGTGATTTTCATTACGTACCCCATTTGACGGTTTTTATTAACGGTTTTTCTTTACTCACCATTTTCTTAGAAGCTTTCCATTGCACTTACACATTTTTGGCGGTTTTCATTACACACCCTATTTGACGGTTTTCTTTACTCGCCATTTTACTGGAAAGTTTTCATTACACTTTCATATCTCGGGTGGTTTTCATTACGCACCCTATTTGACGGTTTTCATTACTCGTCATTTGCTCGGAAGGTTTTCATTACACTTCCATGCTCTGGGTGGTTTTCATAACACACCCTATTTGACGGTTTTCATTAGTCGCCATTTTCTTGGAAGGTTTTCATTACACTTCCATACTCTGGGTGGTTTTCATTACGCACCCTATTTGACGGTTTTCATTACTCGTCATTATCTCGGAAGGTTTTCGTTACACTTCCATACTCTGGGTGGTTTTCATTACGCACCCTATTGACGGTTTTCATTACTCGTCATTTTCTCGGAAGGTTTTCATTACACTTCCATTTCTCGGGTGGTTTTCATTACGCACCCTATTTTTCTGTTAGGTTTTCATTACTCACCATTATACACCACAAGTTGTTCGATACGCCACTTCGGTTGATTGCTCCTCTTTGCACCTTTAAACTGATTTTTTGGGAACTGCGGTTCAGTTTTAAAAGCAATTCCAAGTGATTCTTTCCGCTTTTTTGCTCAGGGAAATAACAACAACAACGATGAGCTCCTGGCAGGATCGCCAATGTAAATATTCTATATTTCTCGTCCATCGATTCGCAGCCATATGTATTCCCTGCGGAAGAATCACTTGGAACGCTGGCCGGACGCTCTCAAAGTGACACGACTTGCCTCACCAAGAAACTAATGCAGTACTGACGAGTCAACACCAAGCGTTGGTCCATGCACTCACCGTCATGGCAAACACAGCCACACTCCGAACGCAGCACACGCATACATTTGCAATGTATGGTTCTGCTAGTGTTGCATGTGAGGGGAAGGACATTAAACGTGTTCAGCTCTATGTACACCTCACAGTATTAGTTCCAAAAACGAATTAAAGTATTTCTGAAAAACTGCAAAGAGTGCTTTTCAAGAAATTCCTGAATAATTTCTCGAAATAATGTTTACACGAATCTCATTTATTCTAGAATAGACTCTGTCTATTCTTGTTATTTTTCTAGAAAATTGTTTTATATTTTTATTTCCTTGGAAAATTTTCAAGGTTTCTCAATGTAAAATTTGGAGAAATGTTAACAAGAATTTCGGAAGAAATCTTGTAAAAAATCCTGAGCGAATTTTCATTGTAATTCTGATAATGGACTGCTGAAGAATTTTCTGGAGCAAATTTCTCCTTGCATATCTTAAGAAATCGTTTGAGGAAGTTCTTGACGAATTCTTGTGAGAATTGTTAGACTATGTGCTAGATGAATCTATGTAAACAATTCTGTAAGAATCCCAGGAAAAATCTTTGTACGTATTCCTGAAAAATAATCTGAATCAACCTCTAGAAGAATTTCTGAAGATGTCATCTCTGGAGCCTCGATAATTTTCATCAATATTCATTGCAATGCGTAAAAGGAAAAGGGACTATCGATACTTTTTTTGTGTAAGAAAAAGACTTTCGACACCTTTTTTCACCTTTGTTCACGTTTAAGAAGTATTGTTTGGTACTTTTAAAAAATGTATGAAATAATAGTTATAGCTTGGTCCAGGATATGGCTCGTAATAAAATGTTTTCGAACCAGTTCCTGGCTTCCTGAGGCTCAAGTTATAGAAGACCCCTAATGATTGATATTTTAGAATCCAAAACCACTCTATTCTCGTCTAAAGTGTTTTCAGACTACCCTTATTGAAACTAAATTTTTAATGTTATGTGAAATTTTTACCAAGATTTAGGGGCCCCTAAGAACCCGGGGCCCGGTGCGGACCGCACTCACCGCACCCCCCTAGCTACGCCACTAACACCCCGAATGTCATTACTCCGAATTGCAACATCATGGGGTCAAAACTTGTTATACAGCGTATAGTGTAAAACATACCGGGTACGTTTTTCAACAATTCCAGTCAATTGGTTTGCTTCGCAGATAAAATGTACATTGACGGCCAAACAATTGGAAAGATGACAGACTTGAAACGCGAGTCATCAAAAGTTGAGTGGTAATGAATGTGTCAAAGATAGAGTACATTCGAGAAGCCACATCTTTGCACAATCAGAGTTCTTCATTTATTACGTAACGCAAAAAAAAATTTTTTTTTTGATCAGCTCCATGCCTCAATCCACATCAGTAAGTCAACCATTACAATAATAGGATTGATAAATCATAGATTTTCTATTTTGAGTACATTTTTCATGTACATAAGGGATCAACCATAAAATACGTAACGCTTTAGGGAGAAAACATTGATTTAATAGTATGCCACAATGCCACATAGCACTTAAAATAAACAGAAAATTCCTCAATAAAAGCGTAAAGAGGAACAAAACATGTTCAAAATATATTATTTATAAGTTATTAATTAAAAAGTAGTACATAAATTTTTAATAATTGATAAAATTAAAAATATGTTCTGATATTATTTATACGCATGGCCAAAAACCACTTAATTGGGTGAAATTGTTTTCCATAACTATTAAATTTGGTAGAAATAACAAATAAAGTTAAATTAAAATAGAAAAGTAATCGTTCTCATGATGCATTTCAAATTTCATCCCCGTCTGTGTTCAATTTTGAATTCGTATTTCAAAATTAAAAAAAATAATAAAAATAAATAACATAATTAATCCTCTTATGCAATTACGTAATTTAAGATTGATCTTTTTTGATAAAATGATAAATCATTTGTTTGATCGTTTTAGTTGCTACTCTCTAGGAAAATGTTTGAAACGTGTAAGAAAAGTTTTGATTTATGTTTTGTTTTGATAGGTCCCACTTACCCCGCGTAAAAGGATATTTTGGGGTGAGTTAGACCATCGAAAATTTCATATGAAATGGAAACAAAATACCGGTTTATTATTAGCAGCTTGTAATATTACTTAAAATTGTAGCTTACAATTTGAAATTCGATTTATAACACATGTATTTTTTTGCGAGTCAATGCAAGACGTGAAATATTTTATAATAGCGTCGATGGGGGTGACAATGGGTCTAGGGGGTGAGATTGGGTCATAACGGAAAAATATTTTTCAGACATATTTCAGCTAATAACGCTGATATAACTAAAATTATTAATTCATATATTTGAGAACATGTTATCACACATAATTAATCACAATAAACATTTTTAGAAATAGTAGTTTTTGTTTAATATGTCAATAAACTTGTATGTTGAAACTAGAGAAAATTTACAACACTAAATTTCTCCTGTGCAAAGTATCACGCATGTACTTTAACCTCTATGGTTGAAAGTCTTTTCAATACACTTCACTCGTATTTTCCGGGATCTATTTAATTGTGCTTTAACCTCTAAGGTTGAAAGTCTTTTCAATACACTTCACTCGTATTTCCCGGGATCTATTTAATTTTTCCACAAAAAATTGTTTTTGGTACGGTGTCTTAAACATGAAAAATTGGGGTGAGGTTGGGCATGCAAGAACGATTGTGAATGAAATCACTAGCCTACATTTTTGGGGTTTTACGGTGCCGTGCCTACTCTTTCCTCATTAGAATGTGTTCATTCTTTCTAAATACAGTATCGCTGAAGCATCAAACAAGTCTACTTGAGGAGTTCGTGCATTGAATAACAATGCAACGCATTATGACAACTTCTCAAACCAGCAACTGTTTTTCGTACGCAGCAACATCGTAAAATTTATAATTTATTAGTGTTTTTATAATATAGAAACATCTCTCGGAAGTGAGTAGTGTTTGTTCCGTTGAATCTGTTGCATGCTCCTTTGAGGGCGAGCGGTGGAATCTGGATCAATTGTGTCCAGTTCGCGTTTTTTGGAAGAAAAAAACAAAAACAAAGTGTCCGAGTGAAAAAATCGACGCGTCAGTAGTGTTTGATCAGTTGAATCTGTTGCATGCTCCTTTGTGGGTGAGCAACGGAATCCGGATCGTGTCCGGTTCGCATAGTAATCGCACTATCGGTATCGATCATTCGTGTATATGTTCACGTATTCATTTAAAAATATATCTTTATCGTTTACCAAAACGAATCCTTTCCCTTATCCATAGTGTTTTCTTGTGGAAGTGCAGAGGACTCCTCGGCTTCCATAAAGCAAGTAACACGTCAACATTTCCCTCCCATTCCCAGATTGACCTGCATTCGGACGCAGCTGGCATTGTTTGCTATAATAATGAGAGCACCAGTAGGGGAAGGGGTGGTAAAATGAACACCTTAAGGATATCCTCTTGTTTCTGATAGAAAAACGAGGAATATGTGGTCGGGGTTCTGCTAAACCGCACCAAGTGCCATTTTTTCCCAAATTGAGTTTTTTACACCAAAGGACTTAAATAATCATAACCTCTCTACTATAAAAATATCGAGTGATTTGAACAATCCCTTGTAATCTTAGATCACACATTTTGTTTGGAAGGACACGTAAAATTATAATTTTGTTCAGCCAGAGTGAACCATAAACCAACGCACGTCATCAGAGGGAATTCATTTTTCAGATATAAAGCTATATTTTTCCGATTTCCTTTTATATTCTTACAATGGGCAGCAATTAATTAATTAAAATTAAATGTTGTTTCGTCAGCGTTGATCTATTTTCTTTGAAATGTTATCCAGCCACACCGCACTAAATACTGTTTATCTGAAAATCACATTTAGACATGAAGTAAAGGCATTGACATGCAATAAATACTTGCATTTGCTTGTTATATAATATGTTTATCAATTCACACAGAAGCCGTAATGAAAAAAACGAATTAATTTAATCTGATACTGTGTGAACAACTCAGGTGGACTTGGTGCGCTTTAGTTGTTCAGAAAATGGCATTATCGCCAGCAAACCCCGTCAGACAAAGTGCACATTACCTGATTCAAGTTTATCACCACTCCTTCAAGAAGTGAAGTTGACCTTGTGGTAGCACACTAGATTACCAATCAGAAGGAACGAGTTCGTATCCCGATGAAACTTTTTTTCTGTTGTTCTATCCGATGGTGATGGAAATCAAACAACTTTTAAATTATGTGGTTATTTTTATATTGCAGTAAAACATCAGCAGGTTAATGTACATCTGAAATGATGGTTATTCCTGGTGAACACTTCACGCATTGAACTGTGAACTTGATCAGCAAAGTTGCACCAAATGGGAGCAACTTGGTGCGAATTCATGGTTTTCTTCGATCATTAGGATCTATGTATGAATACGTGAGAACCTTGATTCAATACATACGAATCCTTCCCATAAACACTTGTGACATGGATTCCAACATGCATGGTGATGATAAAAATCTCCAATTTTACTTGTGTTGTTGAAACACATCCAACCACACCGAACCAAGAACCATATTTTTCAATTTTTGTTCAGCCAGAGTGAACTGAGTGGTTCATATTGTTTAATGCAGTCCAATTACATCGTTAATTTTTGATGATTTACTAGTATATTTACTCTCGGTGTACTTAGTGAACACTGTTAATCGTATGTGAGCGATAAAAAAAAATATTATCGTCCGCGATAAACTAGTACAGGAAAAGACTTTAAAGTAAAATATCTCGGAATAAAGATTTTGGCACTTGGTGCGGTTTAGCAGAACCCCGACCATGTATATTCCCCTACTTACACATTGAAGATGCTACTGATGCTGAGTAGCATCTGTTGGTTCCCTGTGTAAGTACAGCTGTTCTTGCAATAACGGAGTAGCAACTGCGGGCGGTCAATCATACTCATACTCATGCTCATGCTATAGAAATATCTCTCGGAAGTACAAATGAGTTGAATCGCTGAAATACCGGGAATATGACGTCAACACCTGCCTGAAAAGGGCCCAGATAGCCGTAGCGGTAAACGCGCAGCTATTCAGCATGACTAAGCTGAGGGTCGTGGGTTCGAATCCCACCGGTCGAGGATCTTTTCGGGTTGGAAATTTTCTCGACTTCCCAGGGCATAGAGTATCTTCGTACCTGTCACACGATATACACATGCAAAAATGGTCATTGGCATAGTAAGCTCTCAGTGAATAACTGTGGAAGTGCTCATAAGAACACTAAGCTGAGAAGCAGGCTCTGTCCCAGTGGGGACATAACGCCAGAAAGAAGAAGAAGAAGAAGAAGAAGAAGAAGCTGCCTGAAAAAAAGCCGCACCGAAATTCAACAATTTGCGAAGGTTTAAAATTATCAATGTCTCAGTACACGTTTGGGGAAACTAAATGGGGATGAGACTTTGAGGACAAAACAAGAAAATTTATGTAAACTTGACGATAACTGCTGGGTTTACATTTTTTTTCATAACTTTCATTTTTTTTGTATAATTGTACTTTTACGTGGGTTTATCATACTTGTGAAACATCAATATGTCTTTTTGTCTTGTTTGCATTGTATTTCATCAATATTTCGCAGCTGTGAATGGTTTTGCAATCATATTCACAAATAAAAAGTTCTTTCAATTACAGTGACCCATTGTCACCCTCTATGTCCTCTATGGGGTGAGCATTGGGAAATTTTTCATGCACCTGTAGTACCGTAGTGAATAAACATTTTTCTTTAATTTATGCAACAGCTGTTAATGTACCATCAAAGTACATACAAACCAAATTTAAAATTTATTGGAGTTGAATTGCAATAGTTATTCAAAAAACAATTCCGACATATCCTTTTTGGACCCATTCCCACCCCAACGACGATATTGGCCGCAAAATGCTGCCTTGAGGAACAACATCTCTTAAAGGAAGTCTTTCAAGCTTGGCGTTTTGATAATTAACCTGAAGGTACGATTTGACAGATAACTTTGGATTATACTAATAATGTATGTTTTTTGTTTTATTATTTTTGACACTTTACACCATTAAGGTGCATTCGTGTCGTTTTGAAATTCAACAGACATAATGATAAATAATGTATGTTGAAAAGTTTCATTTCCATTCCTTAGGGTTGTAAAGCAATTTAAAAATATTTATTGTTTCAGGTGTCAATTCAATAATAAGCATACTTCATGCTTCAAACTATGGTAGAGTACATACACATCCTTCTTTTTTTCGTGTTATTATTGACAAAACAGAAATCCTTCCAAATTCATGTTATCTGTAATTTCTTATTTTTTTTTTTTCAGATCCATATCAGATGTTTGGTCCCACTAGTAGTCGACTAGCTAGTTCAGGTAAGCAGCAACCAAATGGTTTGCTTCCTCAAAATTGTCACTCCGTTCAAACAAACAAAACGCTTAGAACCGGTACAAACCCCGTAAGCATAACGAGAATCCAATCCATCGAGATTCTAAACAGTTCAAGGAAATTCGAGGGTACACTTCTTCCGACGTTTCGTGACATGGGTGAGGTGTCAAATACGACTTTCCTGAACCAATTGTACCAGACTGCGGTGGAAACGGCGACGAGGAGCTTCTTCTGTCAGAAAATCAATAATTTTGCATAAAGAAACATGACCTTTATTTACGCCTTCGCGCTCCAACATTTCCGAGCCGATTCCGGCCGTTTTCCCGTTTTTCCCGACCCGACAGCAGTTTCAGGATGGAATAGCTACCCCTCAACCCGGAGGTCCAAGCTCGGCACGCCAAAAGCAGGCTGAAGCGTACACGAAGCTGTTGTTGATTAATTACCACTTCCTTTATGGGTTAGAAATACATTAAGCTTTCACTGGTGTTTTTTCCTTCCTCTAATTCTTCGGTTCCTTTCGCAAGTTTTTTTTTTCCACATTTCTTGTGCACCCACTCTACAGTTTGCCATGTGATTATTCATAACTTCCACTTTCCGATTTGCCGCGCAGCCATCTTGATAACGTAGTCCCGCAAAAGTTCTGAAGCCGCCACGTCATGCCACGGTTGTCGTCGTGTGTTTCGCGTGATTCGACCGATCTCCACTGGATCTGGGGGAGGGGAACGGACAAAACCAATTCTAAAAGTTTTGCCCACGCGGCTACTTCCGCTTTCCTTATAGAATAATTATAATTCTTTTCCTACTGTTGATTGCCAAGAAGCTGTTACATTTTTTCATTTCGGTCGAGCTTGGGGTAGGTAAATATGAGTTGGCTTAAAATTAAGCTACAAACGTTTAACAACACACTTATTTATTCCATCAAGCAATAAGGAAACTATAATTTAATTTTCTCTGTGTCACTTCTGCCAGCGAAAAATGTAAACATATTTAGATGCTGATCGTGTTATCGAACGAATGGAACCGGTCCCAGGCAGATTCGCATATCAAACTTCATCACTTTCAACAATTAAATTAGACTTGACGGTACGGTATTATTTCAAAGACATTGACCACATTGAAATTAAAAAAAAAACAATGAACAAGATTTCTTAGTTCAAAACTTGGAATGTTCAATGTCCTTGAAATGATTCCAGTTCAAATGTGATGAGATGTGATCGTAGTGGAAGTTCTTACGTTAGCACACCCCAAAAATGAAATGAGAAACCTTTTGTTTGATTAAAAAAATATATTACCGACACAAAATAATCTCACAAAGTAGTTTCCTAATAATATTAAATATGTTTCTAGCATTTGCATTTAGCATGCTGATTGAAATTTCGAATTTATGAATGTGACATACAGATTTTCATTGTCCCAATATTGCGGTATGCAGTGTTGATAGACTCACACTCAAATCTCAATCAATACGCTCTCCCGTGAAAGCAAACTCATTAGAGATCTGTTTCGCAAATCTCACGCTTGAGATTTTAATGCAAAATCACTCAATCAACTAAAACCGTAAACAATATTCAGTTACAGAACCCGTCAAAAACACGTGAAACCCGAATGTTGTTTTTTACGTTATAAAGGATTACTATAATTTTACCAGACTAACATGAAATTATTGCAGTGTGCGAGTAAACTGTGGAAATACGAGACAATGTGTCAAACAGGTGAGCCAACTCATCCATGATTTTTTAACTGTTGAGTTGCGTGATCGACAACTCACGCGTGTATAATCTCATGCGTGAGTTATGAGAAACTGAGTTTTTCATAATACTGGCGGTATATGCTATTTCTTATAAGTAAAGATGTTTTCCCCAAATCTCAAAGTCAATCATGTAACTACATCCAACATGAACAGATATACTCTATGCATATAATTGTTTTGGCTCTAAACTTAAAGATTCACGCTCATAAAATTTGTTCCGCAGATAGAGGGACCGGTTGGAAATATAGGCTCTTCTTGATGAATAGTTTAAAACCGTTAAGGATCAAAATCGGCACGGTAAATGACTGGGTATGGCGTACCATTGGTAACTCGCGTACCTACAGGAATAAAATAGACCCCATTATGTGGTCCTAAGCCTCTTGCCCAGCAACTCCTATCCGTACCTCCTAGCGGTACCAGCTGGGGTACGAGTAACCTTGGGGAAGATCGGGTAACCAACTCCGGCAGGAACTCTGGTTGTGTGCTGACAGAGCTTTTGCTTTCGCTTCTGCAAACCTGGAGTGTCTGTATTCCATGTTAGGAGCGGCTCACATCAGCGTCTCTTCCCCATGTCAGGGGCGGCTGATCATCGTCCGAGTGCCAGAGAAGAACTCTAAGCTAAACTGCGCACTATGGCCCTCCGATCATTTAAAGGGAATGGTCCTCCAGAAATCTAGGGGGTTCGTGTCAGGCCATACAAGCCAACCGTTAAAATACACCAGCACAGGAACGTCAACGAGAGAATATGAACCACAACAATCGGCAAAGACAACAGCGACGAAAATGGATTAGCGCTTGGAAACTCGGTACCCAGTAAACACAAACTCGTATACGATAGCGCATAAGAGTACAAATGTGGAGGCGATATACGTACATGCGCCATAAGGCTGCGTGCAAGATGCACGTATATCGCCTCCACATTTGTACTCTTATATCCCATCATAAACGATGGTGTGTTTACTGGGTACGTATTTTACCGTATTAAATTTTACCGTATTAAATTTTAGACTTGTTGATTGTTCCGATGTCTATAAGATTATCTGCTAGTATGTCTACTTCCTTGGTAAACCCAGAAGTTTCTTGGCCTTTTTTTGGTTTAATATTTTTCAAGTTAGCGAGAGCTAATTCTGAACTGCTTTTGTCAGTACAGTCAGCAGAAATTTTATCCACAATTTCTTGGTAATTAGCCGGAACGCCAGTAAACAAATCTCTGGCCTTACCAGTCAACCTAGTCAAAATGAGCTGAATGGCAGGGGCTTGCTGATCTGCTGGCACTATAGTTTGCACCAATCTGATAGCATCAATAAATGATTTTACACCTCCTGGATTTCCATCGTAAGAGGGAATCAGTGATGCTAATTCAGATGCTGTTTTTATGTTCAATGCCATTTTAACTTTTTTTGAAATCTTGATCAGTCTAATATTGAATATTATTGCGTAACTAAGTGATTTTAATGATATTGGTTTTGAATATTTCTTAAGTTTTGTTTCTAGTATATAAATTATTTCATCATAATCAAGACGTGCTGCTTTTATAAAGAATTCAACATGTCTATTATCTAAAACATCTTCATATTTCAAAAGAGTTTGTACGACTTATTGTATATGCTTTTAGTTAAAAGAATTTTATCCTTTAGAGTACTTTTAAGGTATCTTCTAAAAGGAGATTTTTTTAAGTTTGTTTTAATATTATGTAGTTTTCCAATTAAATTTTGTATTTCTAATTCAATTCCACTCATTGAAAACTTTTAAAGTTGATCATAAGGTTAATTGCATAATAAAAAAAAATAAAATTTTTCTTTTATAGTTTTTCGCTCAGGGGCAACCATGTGATTGGATCGTCTCCTGGCAAATTTTCAATTCTTGCTATCAATTCTTCCCACGTACGGGGGTTTGTGTTTCTTTCAAAAGGTGCAAATGGTTCTGGACCATTACCCTTTTCAACTTCATTTAAAAATTTGAGAAAATCTTCCCATTCAATGTCATCCATTTTAAATTTTTAATTATAATTCATATAGTTAAGAAAAATATCAATACCAAATGAAATTTACTAATAAAGGCATAAACTTTCATTTATGTTCACCATATAAATCATAACATATTATTTCTTAATGGGGAATTTTCCAATATAATTATAAAAGTAGATTTACAATGCACAATTCACATATGAAAATTATTAATTAATGTTAGTAATCAATTACGGATTTGATACGCTCACCAATAGTTGTCTTCCTACGGGTAATTCTGCTCATCATCATGTTCCTGGCTCTGGCACGATCGTTGCACCTCGGTCACTGCTGCTGCTTGTTGATGTTGTTCTAACTGTACGTTCTCATCTTCGTAGGGGCAGCTCCATGTTGCCGGTTTGCCCTTTGTTGGGGCGGCTCCAAGTTGCCGGTTCGCCCGTGTATAATTAATTTTCGTTTTCAATTCACTGCACCGCGGGATTTTCTTGTGTCACGCGATTCTGATTTTCCGCACAATTTGAAGATTATTTTGTTCACTTACAAGAATTACACTTATTTGAAGATTATTTTGTTCACTTACTCGTTACAATTGTTCAGTTTATTTTTATCGAATGATTTAAAATGTTTATTTTTATTCACTGCACTTGATTTCTTATTCAAACTTTTTCCAGTACAGCAATACTCTTAGCTGCTTTGAGTGCATTTTTTCGAGTGTTCTTCTTTATCATGTTGTAAACCATTATCACTGTTTGGATACCAACCATCACCAAAATTAGCCACAACTTTAATGCATTTTCCTCATGGAACTGTTGATGGTTTTCTAGGAGATTAGTTATTTGAACATTTGCGTCGCCTTCGTTGGACGACTTTGATGCGCCTTTTCCCATAATTGAATCTCACTTATCACTTGAATCTCACTAGCACTGTTTGAAAAACTTCCGATTTTTGTTTTGTTTTTTCACTTGTTTGCTTCATGCAAAATCAACCACTAGATCATCTAGTTGGTGATCAATAATAATCCACTTCGGACTCCGAAAGATTCGAAAGTCACCGGTCGCCACAGATAAATTGAAACAAGCTTACATTAGAGAAGAAGTACCTAATGAAGTAGCAAAAAAATTAGCAAACAAGGCTGCCATTCAATCCTTGATTATCGCATCACAGAAGCAGGAAACAAAAATGCTTTTGAAAGTTGGAAAATTTGATTCGCTTTCTGAGGCATTGAATATCGTTGTGGAAAACGAGAATTTTAACAACGAACCATCTGTGTCAATGTTACAGATGAGAAAGAAATTTCCTCAAAATAAGTCAAGTTATCAATCAAATTATCAAAATCGCAACAATGGCAACAACTCTAGAGGTAATTTTAGAGGTTTCACACGTAATAATACGCGTCAAACCACACCAAATTTTCCTCAACAATCATCAAACAGATTTTTAAGATACAATTACCAAAATACCAATCATCAACATCCAAGACAACAAAACTGGAACCATTCCGGTAATAGACGATTATATCATATGAATGAGGTAGATGGTTCAATGCTTTCCAGTCAATTTGCGCCAAACGGTGCATTGCCTCAACCGGTAAGTATGGTGCCAAGTAACATGATGCCACCGCAAAGGCAACACCAACAACCTCAACAAGTTCCAAATCATTTTTTAGGAACAACAGGTCTGTTCCCGTACTCACGATGAATCTGAACGCGTCCAATTTCATATCGGTCAATGTTCAGATGACAAACACTACAAACACATTCATAATAGATTGTGGAGCAGACATATCTATTTTCAAACGTAGCAAAATACACCCCAGCTATCTAATAAATATAACGGAGAAGATCAAGTTAACAGGTATCACTGATGACACGGTTGAAACCATCGCGTCAGCAGTAACTGACCTATATTTTGAAGGAGGACTGTGCATCAAGCATAAATTCCACCTTGTAAATGATGAATTCCCTATTATGACAGACGGCATTTTAGGCCGCGATTTCTTAAGTTCCCATAGATGCATAATTGATTATGAGTCTTGGTTACTTAAGTTTAATGTAAATAATGAAGAAATAACTATACCAATTCAAGACAACTTAAACAATGGCTTTATCTTACCGAAAAGAAGTGAAGTCATTAGGCGAATTATAAATATTCCGTATACATACGATATGGTTGTGCATTCACAGGAAATATTGCCAGGCGTTTTCTGTGGAAATACTATCATATCATCTAATAACCCTTATGTTAAATTTATCAACACTACAGAAAATCCTGTACATATATTGTATTCACGATTCCAACCTATAATGGAACCACTCTATAATTACCATATAATGAAAATTAATAGTAGTATTAAAAATAAGAAGAATCGTCAGCAAGACATTCTGAATCAAATTAAAACTATTGGAATACCCTTAGATGCAGTAAAGGGTTTACAGAACCTCATTGCAGAATATCACGACATTTTTAGTTTACCTGATGATGTTTTAACCTTTAACAATTTTTATACTCAGGAAATTCCTCTGCAGGACAACTGTCCGATATATATTCCGAATTACAAAAACTTACATGCCCAAACCAATGAAATTCAGAGACAAGTGGATAAGATGCTGGGTGAAAACATTATCGAACACTCAGTATCCCCATATAATTCTCCAATTTTGTTGGTACCGAAAAAATCGGATACTAATGACAAGAAATGGCGTTTAGTTGTCGATTTTCGACAGCTTAACAAAAAAATCCTTGCTGATAAATTTCCTCTCCCCAGGATTGATACTATTTTGGATCAATTGGGAAGAGCTAAATATTTTTCCACGTTGGACTTGATGTCTGGTTTTCATCAAATCCCACTAGATGAGAACTCAAGAAAATTCACAGCGTTTTCAACACAGTCTGGACATTATCATTTTACGCGTTTACCATTTGGATTAAATATAAGTCCAAATAGTTTCCAGCGTATGATGACAATCGCCATGGCTGGATTGACACCCGAATTAGCTTTTATTTATATTGATGACATCATTGTGATTGGTTGTTCAGTAAACCACCATCTAATGAATCTTACACAAGTTTTTGACAGATTGAGACACTATAATTTAAAACTCAATCTAAGTAAATGTAAATTTTTTCAATCAGAAGTGACTTATCTAGGTCACAAAATAACTGATAAAGGAATATTACCTGATCCTTCTAAATTTGATACAATAAAAAATTATCCAGTTCCATCCAATGCGGATGATGTTAGACGATTTGTAGCTTTCTGCAATTACTACAGGAAATTTGTTCCAAACTTTGCAAAAATTGCTAGTCCTTTGAATAATTTACTTAAGAAAAATTCAAAATTTATGTGGACGGATGAATGTCAATATTCATTCGAATCATTACGCAATTATTTAATGTCACCAATGATTCTTCAATATCCTGATTTTAATAAACAATTTATTTTGACGACAGATGCTTCAGACATTGCTTGTGGAGCAGTACTGTCTCAACAATTTGAAAATAGCGAGCTACCGATAGCTTTCGCAAGTAAAACCTTTACGAAAGGAGAAAAAAATAAACCAGTAATTTTGAAAGAGTTAACAGCGATACACTGGGCTATTAACTACTTTAAACCTTATTTGTATGGAAAAAAGTTCGTTGTAAGAACAGACCATAGACCGTTAGTATTCCTGTTTGGAATGAAAAATCCAAACTCGAAACTCACAAATATGCGTTTAGACTTAGAAGAATTTGACTTTGTCGTAGAATACATACAAGGCAAAGCGAATGTAATCGCAGACGCACTGTCACGCATTGTCACAACGTCTGAAGAATTGAAAAATATAAATATTTTGAAGGTTAATACAAGAGCAATGACCCGAGAACAAAATCAAACTACAACACCCGCAGAAACACCAAAGGTTACTGTTAGTAAAGAGCCTGATCACCTCTCTACTTACGTAACTGAAAATCCAAGCATTACCAACAAATTGCATAAGTTAAGAATTAGTTATGATAACAATGTTCTTGAAATGATAATTTTTTCAAAGAACAGTAAAAAACGTGTTGCATCAGTGCAACAACAGTTTATAAGAAACGGAAGTCAAACACTTGAGTTTGCTCTTCTGAAATTAGAAAAATTATTACTTACGATGAAAATTAAAAAGATTGCTTTATCTTCGGATAATGAACTTTTCAAGTTATGGCCTATAAATATTTTCAAAAAAATAACAAATGAAAAAGTTAGACACGTGCAAATAATAATTTACAATCCGCCAAAATTCATAACGGATAAAAATGAAATACATGAAATAATTAGAATTAACCATGAGACCCCATTAGGAGGTCATATTGGACAACATAGACTTTATCTCAAAATAAGAGAAAAATATAAATGGAAGGATATGAAAGGTTGCATATCACAGTTCGTAAAATCCTGTGAATTATGTAAAAAAAATAAAATTACTAAACATACTAAAGAAAATATGATAGTTACCACAACACCTTCCAGACCATTCGAAGTGATTTCAATTGATACAGTTGGACCACTTCCATTAAGTAATAACAAAAATAGATACATAATTACAATCCAATGTGATTTAACGAAGTATGTTGTTTTAATACCAACGGCAAGCAAAGAAGCTAATGTCATTGCCAAGGCATTAGTCGATCATTTCATATTAGTGTACGGAAATTTCCTTGAATTGAGGTCAGATCAAGGAACCGAATTTAAAAATCAAACCTTAGAACAAATTTGCAAAATTTTGGAAATTAAACAAAACTTTTCAACGGCTTATCATCCCCAAACTATTGGTTCATTAGAGAGAAATCACAGATGTTTGAATGAATATCTGAGATCTTTTACAAATGAACACCATACAGATTGGGATGATTGGTTAAAATTTTACAGTTTTTCCTATAACACCACTCCACATTCAGATCATCAATTTACACCATTTGAATTAGTTTTTGGCAGAAAAGCTCAACTACCCAACGAAATATACGAAAAAGGCATAGAACCACTTTATAATTACGAGGACTATTATCATGAACTTAAATTTAAAATTCAGAAATCAAATGAAATCGCTAGAAGAAAATTAATTGATCAAAAATTAATACGGTAAAGTATACTCTCCGATGTACTGCAGATCCGCGGTTTTGACATCGTAGAGCTGCAGGAGGTGTGCTGGACAGGTTCGATGGTGCGAACGTTTAGAGGTAATCATAACATCTACCAGAGCTGCGGCAGCACACGTGAGCTGGGAACACCTTCCAAACTGGTGAAAGAACGTGCAAGTTGAGGATCAAAGGCCGGTTCTTCAACTTCAGCATCATAAACGTGCATAGCCCTCACTCCGGAAGCACTGATGATGACAAGGACGCATTTTACGCGCAGCTCGGACGCGATTACGACCGCTACCGAAGCCACGACGTCAAGATTATCATAGGTGATTCGAACGCTCAGATTGGCCAGGAGGATGAGTTCAGACCGACGATTGGAAAGATCAGCCCCTACCGGCTGACGAACGAGAACGGCCTACGACTGATAGATTTTGCCGCCTCTAAAGACACGGCCATTCGTAGCACCTATTTTCAGCACTGCCTCCCGTATCGGTACACCAGCAGATCACCGCAGCAGACGCAATCACAAATCCACCACGTATTGATCGATGAACGGCATTTCTCCGATATAACCGACGTCAGAACTTATCGTGGCGCTAACATTGACTCTGATCACAATCTAGTGATGGTAAAACTGCGCCCAAAACTCTCTGTTATCAACAATGAACGGTATCGACGCTTACTTCAGTATAACTTAGCGCGACTCGCCCACCCAACGTCGCCGCCGCATACGCGCAGCATCTCGAGGTAGCGTTGCCGGAAGAGAGCGAACTGGAAGAAGCTCCTCTTGAGAACTGCTGGAGCAACATAAAAGCAGCCATCAACAACGCAGCCGAGAGCATCGTCGGGTACGTGGAAAGGAAGCCATGTACCAATTGGTTTGACGAAGAATGCAGGCAGGATTTGGAGGAGAAGAATGCAGCGCGTGCTGCAGTGCTGCAGAAAGGAACGCGACGAAACGGGAGCGATATAAAAGGAAACAAAAACAGCAAACCCGCCTATTCCGGGACAAAATGTGCCGCCTGGAAGATGCGGAATGTGAGGAAATGGTGCAGCTGCATCGTTCACAAGAAACGCGAAAGTTCTACGAGAAGCTTAATGCTTCCCGAAAAGGCTTCGTGTCGCGAGCTGAAATGTGTAGGGATAAGGGCGGAAGCATCTTGACGGAGGGACGTGAGGTGATTGAAAGGTGGAAACAGCATTACGATGAACACCTGAATGGCACGGAAAACATAGGCGCAGAGGGTCACGACAGCAAAGGAAGTGATTACATCAGCACGGCGGATGAAGGAAACCTACATTGAGGGAAGTTAAGGATGCCATCAATCATCTCAAGCACAACAAGGCCGCTGGTAAGGATGGTATTGGAGCTGAACTCATCAAAATGGGCCTGGAGAGGTTGGCCACCTGTATGAATCAGCTGATTGTCAGAATCTGAGAAACGGAACAGCTGCCAGAGAAGTGGAAACAAGGAGTCATATGTCTCATCTACAAAAAGGCCGACAAACTGAAATGTGAAAAAAACTGAATGCCGCCTACGAAGGCTATCCCTGATTATCTTCAGTCGTCTATCACCAATAGAAAATGAGTTTGTGTGAAGTTATCAAGCTGGTTTCATCAACAGCGAATCCCGCCGGGGACTTCAACAGGGTGATGGACTTTTTTGCCTGCTATCCAACATAGCGCTAGAAGGTGTCATGCGGAGAGCCAGGTTCAATAACCGAAGTACGATTTTCACGAGGTTCAGCCAATTTGTTTGCTTAGCGGATGATAAGGATATTGTCGGCAGAACATTTGGAACGGTGGCAGACCTGTACACCCGCCTGAAACGTGAAGCGACGAAAGTCGGCCTGGTGGTGAATGCGTCAAAAACAAAGTACATGCTGATAGGCGGAACCGAGCGCGACAGAGCCCGCCTAGGAAGTAATGTTACGATAGACGGGGATACTTTTGAGGTGGTTGATAAGTTCGTCTACCTCGGATCCTTGTTAACGGCTGATAACAACGTTAGTCGTGAAATACGGAGAAGAAGCTGCGATCGAGAAAGATTCACCCCGCGACCAAATGTACCATGTACAAAACGCTAATAAGACCGGTGGACCTCTATGGAGATGAAGCATGGACCATGCTGGAAGAGGACCTGCAAGCACTTGAAGTGTTCGAACGAAGGGTTCTTAGGACCATCTTTGGCGATGTGCAGGAGAACGTATCTAGAAGGTGGTGAAAGCCGAAAAGGTGCGCTGGGCAGGGCATGTTGCAAGTTTACCGAACAAGAATCCTGCAAAGATGGTGTTCGCGTCGAATTCGGTTGGCACAAAAAAGCGGAGAGCACAGCGAGTGAGGTGGCTTGATCAGATTCAATAAGATCTGGAGAGCGTGGGCCAAAATCGAAGTTGGAGGGACACAGCCATGGATCGAGTAAATTGTTAATTAATTAATCAATAATAGGGCGATATTCAAAACTGAAGAGGCAATAGATGGCTCTTTTTCAATGGTAGTAAAAACGAAATCCTGAAGCTAAGAAAGCACCACGGAAGATGAACTAAACACAAAATGTTATGTATTCATTTTACACTTGATTTCTAATCACTACTTTTTTGATTCAGTTTCCTAATTGCAAGCAATTTACGTTTTTCATTATTTTCCATACGTTTTGACAGTTCCCCGACTACCATTCTTCCATGCGCTTGTGTTGAAAGTTTGAGAAATTTGAGAATCCAGCGTAGCGCGATCAGTGAGCGGAATACAAACATCAGTGGCCGGTAAGAGAAACTGAATGTTCGAAAGGTTGTTGTCCATAATTTTTGCCGCTGGCGCCAACTGTTAACGTTTGAGAACAAAATAAACAGTCGTTACCCTATTCGAGTATTACGTAGCGTATTCCGGTTTGAGTCATCGGAGCACAAGAGACCCTCAAGCTATCTTCCATCAGATATTGCATAATTTTTTCCGGCATTCCACCGGCCGGCAATGGATTACAACTATCAAAAATACATAGTGAACTACAGTCACATTATTATGACCATTTATCTAATTTTGGCTGTACATTCTTATAATACGATCTATAGTTTATGACAGCGGTTTTCATATCGTGCTCCCCTTGACAGGTGCTCCGCAATAGTTTTGAAAATATTAACCGATGATTTTTTATTATTATTAACGAGATTTTAGATCCTAGGCTAGTTCATATCGGGACCACCGGCTTTACTTCCCTTCCGAAAGAAGTCGTCACTATAACTTTAATGGTATAAGTGACTAATATAGAGGATGGGATTCGATTCCAGGTCCTCGGCGGAAGAGACGTGTGTTCTAACCACTACACTTGGTCCGTCCCTTGAAATATTTATTTTTTTCACTTTAAGATATGCTTTTAATTATACAAAAACAAGCTATATGTAGAATTTTTAAGAACATACATTTGAAGAGCAAAACAACCGATCGCGTTGAAAAATCGTAACGGTTTTTACGAGTCTTATACACATGGTGTCAATTATTGAATGATCATTATTGAATGAACGACATCGGATATTTTTTCGATAAACTTCAGAATTTGGGCTACGGTTTCGTATTTTGAAGGTTAGAAACATTCTGTCGGTGTAAATTTCCTCGCGCAAGTTGTATGGTTCAGTTCTATCTGTAAAATAGGTTTTTTTTTAATTCAATGTAGAAAGCAACCCTTAAAGACGAAGAAATCATTTTCTTTTTCCTACAGAAAATTCAGCGTTTGAAAGTGTCGTTGGGATACTAATAATCGTCGAATCAAATCTGAGGTACCGTGTTGATTCGAATTGCCTCGATGCTTCGAATGACTTCTATGAATAAAGAGCGTTGAAGACGGCATAATCATTCATATCGAGCGAAAACAATCGGAATTTAGTAAAAAAAATACCGTTATAAAAGTCAGTGTCCGGCTTTTGAAGCGTCCGGCAATTCGAAGTAGCACCATATATAAAACTTCGATAATAATCCGAATTTTGTCATTGTGATACAAAATTAGGAATATTTCACAAGTTCAAAATTACTAATATTTTTGAAAGTGCTGAACTTGTGAACCATTCAGACACATCAATAGAGGCTTGAAAGAAAGAAATTTCCCAACCAATGCTGTTCTGAAATTTTCAAGCCACGAATTTTGAAAAATTTGACGTAAAACGAAGTATAGATTCGTTTACATGCCTAATTATCACAGATCAGCCTTGAAATAAAAAAAGGGACGTCAAATCAACATTGTCCAACAAATCTTCCTTTGCGATTTTTGTCGGTTTAAGCGTGTAAAAAAATCCAGATTTAAAACGGAGAACAGGTGCTCCGCGCAACAATTTTATTTCAAAAAGTGCTCCGCGAACGAAAAAGACTGAAAACCCCTGGTTTAGGATGTATTACAGGTTCATCACGAATTTTAAATCGTATTTTTTGTTTGTAATCACGAAGCATAGGTCCAATCAGAACGACGAATGAGAACAACAGGCACCGTAAAAAATAACTAAAATAAGTAGATGAAAAAATCGAATTTAGTATTATACCATTTAATTCCACTAGAGTTTGTATCCTTTGACAGATACGCGTAATTCGACCTCAACTGTAAGGCCGTCTTTAGTGTCGTGCACTAGAGTCGACTAAAATAGCTTCGTTGTTGACTTACTTTGATAGACAAACATGCGTCTTTTTTCAACATAATGTCATAAAACTACTGAAAGCCAAACAGAAACACAAATGCCCAATGCTGCTATTTTTCTTTCTCTTTAAACCAGTGCCCTTCTGGCGGTGATAAAAATCAACTAATTACCATGCCAATTTGTGGCACTAATTAGCTCTTGCCTACCTTCATCAACTGCACCATCAAACTGATCTTGATGGCATTTGCAGTTTTCTGTGGGGAAACTGCACATCCAATTCACACTACATCAGCGTCCAACGAAGGCGCCAAACCGCAAAGGTCATGGCAGAAGCCTCCAGACCCGATATGCTTGGTCCTCTGCTGCCAACTAAAACTCCGGGTGGAAAGCAGCAAAAATCCGGAAACGCACAAAGGAAGCAGACGGCAGGTCAACGGAACAGGGAGAAGGAACAAACCAAGGAGAAAAAACTACGAAATCATGTTTTGTTGTGTTTATTAATATTTATGAATGAAAAAGAGCAAGAAATATAAAGCGTTTAATTAAATTTCCGGCGACCGCGCGACAGCCGCGCCAATGCACGAAAACCTTTTGCACACTTCGACTTCGAAGCGCCATCCATCGAGTTCTGAGCAGAACGCGAACGCAAATGGGCAGGATAAAAAAAAAGCGAAACAAAACAGTCGCTGCCGCTGAAAAGCTTTCGCCGCTGGTAATTAGCACTGTTGGCACTGAAACGGCACTCCGGTGGATATGTATGGAGATTGCTGAGAAGTGTCGTCGGCAAGTGAACGTGCATGAAAAAAAAAATATCTTGCAAAAACTCATCCTACATCAGCGAGGGCTACACAGAGCGGAAATAGGACTTTTCATTACTAATTAAAAGTATTAATTATAGAATCTCATTACGATAGAGGTTTCGCATTCTTATCCAACGCGATAGAGCAAAGATAAAAAAAATGTGCCTGATGAAGACATTTCAGACAAAAATCTTAAATAAACATAGGGTAGATGTACCATTTTTCATCATCCAGGGAAAATTTACTATTTAAACTATATTTAACATTCAATATCTGTTTTGTCAAACGTGAGTTTTCAATTCAAGACAAGCAGGAAAATATAGGATATCTCTCATAACTTGCGATCTCGACTTAAAATGCATTGGTAACCGAATGTGCAGCTCCTTGTTTTTAAGCAAATGAATGGCCCAGGCTGAAAAGAGTAGTGTTTGATTTGTTGAATCCAAGAGGGACATAAATGTCATTAAACCATTAAAAGCAAAAATTATTTTTATGTATAAAAAATTCCCATAATCTCCCAAGTTTTATGATTCAAATACTGTATCACCTACTGAATAGTACATAATAAATTTAATTCGGAGATATCTGTTCAATTAATTACGAAACACATCGTTTTAAGGGTAATTGGAGCAAACATAGCCAAAAAGCTATATGCTCCCACTATCTCCTATCAATGAGGCTAACGGCAATCAAACATTTAGATCAATATCGTGTACCCAAACTATCGCATATCGTTCAGAAATGTTTGGAATTTGTGAAATAAGAAGGTAAATTATTCACAATATTTCACATAAAGCATAACAAATGATCATACAATTTGTTCATGATTATTTTACTGTTTTAGAATTTATTTCAATAAAAAACACGTTGAAAAAATTAAAAACAAAAATTCCTCTTCAAAAATATTTTATTGTACCCTATAATCCCCTAAATTT
The DNA here is from genome assembly GCF_002204515.2 of Aedes aegypti. Classification (NCBI taxonomy): domain Eukaryota; kingdom Metazoa; phylum Arthropoda; class Insecta; order Diptera; family Culicidae; genus Aedes; species Aedes aegypti. The sequence continues at coordinate 213,702,613 of NC_035108.1, read as the reverse complement.
CCATATTTTTATAACGTTCTCCGTTAAACATTGTTGAATGGACTAGAAATGACGGAGTTCATGGGAAATAATCTCCATAATAAAACAATTTTTCACAAAACAACAAAAAACCAAAAATTTACAAAGAATCAAGGCAAAACGGGCACCGTAGCTTATTCCAGAGCGGTTCCACGTTTATGAAACTACCACCAATCGATTCCTGAGAAAATTTCCTTTCGAACGAGCTATAAAACTTATTTTTAGTCTTTCTATTGTGAAAGTTATGAATTTTTTTTAACTTTTGGTTCGGACACATACAATTTTTCGTCTGGAGGCTGTACTACCCCTAAAGCTATCATGAACAGTACCCTGATCTATTCGGATAACTATCTTCGATCAGAAATACAGGTGATTGAAGAAAAAGGGCTGATAATCACTGGTCTAGACCATAAACACTGATCTAGACCATCAGAAATATGCACCAACAATGCTAAACAACCTACTTCGCTTAAATTTGTTTTTCATTTCAATTTGTACGGCTCTACCAATAGAGTAAGGCGAGGATAAATTTCGACCTCAGTGGTATGTCTCTTTCAACGTCCACGCTTCGTACCCGTAGACAGATATAGAAAGAATCAACGTTTTATACGGGGCGAAATTTGTTTACGGGCTGCAAAAAGGTGTTTGTATTTCCGGGCTGCAGAATAGTGAATCGACGAAGTCCTCACATGTTCCTACCTCATGGTACCACGGGTCGACGGATGACAAATGACCGCCATCTAAGAGTTGTGTGCTTACCTGGTAGTGCAGCCTGGATTCTGTTGTCGGAGGTGCGTCCACCGAGCGTCTATTCACCAAAAAGGTGCGGCTAAAACAGATTCTGACTGGCATCCAGCGACTGAATGACTGTAAGCTACATTTAAGATGACAGCCCCATAACGGCAGATGTGGTACCTTAGGCTAACAACCTACTGTCCCCGAAATTTCAAAAAATGTTCAAAAAATCGACAGAGAAAGATTACGAATTGATTGAACGGCAATGCCTTTTAGCGCGAAATAACGATCATGAATTGGAACACGGAACCTACTAACCCTAGCCCAGCAGGGTAAACTGGCACAACTCACCAACGAGGTGCATCGCATGGAGCTCGAGATCTTAGGACTGAGCAAAGTCCGTTGGCCAAACTTTGGAGAACATAGAATACCATCAGGACAGCTTCCGCTACATTCTGGCCAGCGAGGTGAAAATTTAGAAATGAAAATGAAAATGCTTCTCGGCACCGTTGAGTTAGCTTTCTGCTTAACGCCCAAGCTTACTCCGCACTTATGAAATGGGAGCCTGTAAATAGGATAATAATCGTCAACAGATTTACAATATAGTCGTTCGAAACCTTACCATAGTCCAATGTTATGCGCCAACCGATGCTGCTGAATTGCAGGACAAAGAGAACTTTTACAGTCAACTCAATGCTGTCGTGGATAAGATTCCGAAGGGTGATATCAAGATCTACATGGGCGACTTCAATGCGAAGATCAAATCCGATAACTCGAGCTATGAACACGTCAAGGGACGCCATGGTCTCGGAGAAATGAGCGTAAATGGAGAGCTGTTAGCAGAGTTTTCTCCATCGTCCGGTTCACAAGGTCACGTGGATTTCTCGTGACGGCTTTACTGAAAATCAAATCTACCACATCTGTGTCATCCGAAAAAGGAAACGGAGCCTTCTTGATGTGCGGAATAAATGTTCGTCTGCGAATTGCGTGGTTTGGTCGACAGGAGGAAACAGTCGGACGTTGATTCAATACACGCCAACTGGAAGATGCCACAGTGAAAATGCCCTTCGTCGAAGAGTTGGAGACTCGTGCTGCAAATATTTCGGAAGGTGGCAGCGTAGAAGAGCAATGGACCGCCATCAAGAATGCATTCATCACTACCAGCGAAAATAATCTGGGTAAGCTACGCACTCGGAGAAAACAGTGGATCACCGTTGAAACCTGGAGGAAGATAGAGGAGCGGAGAAAAGCTAAAGCCGCGATAGAGTGGGCGAAAACCAGAGGGGCCAAGGCACTTTCCCGTCAACGATACTCTGCTCTAGAAAGGGAAGTTAAGTGCTCATGTAGGCGGGACAAATGAGCGTGGATGGACTCCCTTTCTGATGAAGGTGAGAAAGCCGCAGCAACCGACGATATTCGTCTCCTCTACGATATCTCACGACGCCTTAGCGGGGCAAAAATGAATACGACGATTCCCGTGAAAGACACGACTGGACAGGTGTTAACCGACCCAACTGATAAGCTCAAACGCTGGTTTGAGCACTTCGAACAACTTTTCCAGGTACCGTAATCCGGGGTAACATTGATCATTTTTTTTATTTTTCTTCAACTTTTCATTTCACAATACAAATGTTACAAATTTCATATTTTTAAAACAAGTACTGGCACCCACCGCTCCCAGCTATGTACCTTATTTTGTTTTTCGAAAGATTTAAACATGTTTAAATAAATGTTTTAAGTGATTTTTTGATTCAGCTGATATGGTGTAACATTGATCACCCAAGTAAACAACGTTCGCTAATATTGGAAATGTCGATACTTACTAAAATCAGGGCCCCTGAAGCCGAATATGAAGCCCAAACTCTTACAAGTTATTTACTTTTTGAGTTATTTCTAAATTAAAAACACCTTGAACCGCGTAATACGTCTAAAAGTAGGCAATTTCCTCAGGAAATTCTACATTCGTAAAAGTAGTTAGTTAATGTTGCCTAAATGAATAAACTTATGAAAGATTTGACAACGGAATCGTTTTCGGCGATGCCATTTTTAGTAACACCCGCATTTTCCTTGATCACATCGTCTGCAGAACTCATGTGAGACATGAATTTTCGGTAGTGTCAGTGAAAATGATAGAAATCATTGTTTCAAAAAGTTGACAAATTTGCGCATGAACTAAACGCAATTTTGACAAAAACCTTAATTATCATTAGCTTATGAATATACGAAGGAGAGGCACCATTCATGGTTCGAAAATGCTTCATCAATAAATCTTTATTTGAACGTTTAACAAGATGAGTCATCCCGATCAATGTTACCCCGCTGATCAATGTTACCCCGGATTACGGTACCAACCTGGCCACTAACACCTCAGCATGATCCACCTAGGGTTCGGCGTATTAGTCGCGTCTACACCGAAGCTCCATCACTGCAGGAGATAGAAACAGCCATTCAAAGTATGAAATCTAACAAGGCCCCTTGGGGTTGATCGCATATCAGCCGAGATGCTCAAAGCAGACCCCGCAATATCCGCTCAACTGTTGCATCTTGAACACCGCAACTTTTCCGGCCGACTGGATGCAAGGCGTGTTAGTGAAGGTACCCAAAAAGAGTGCCTCTCTGTATGCGATAATTGGCGAGGCATCTTGTTGCTATGTATTGTTCTAAACAAATCTTTGCAAAGTGATCCTAAACCGGATCCAGGAGAAGATCGATGCGACTTTCCGTTGGCAGCAAGCGGGATTCCGTGCCGGACGATCCTGTGTGGACCATATTATCACGCTGCTCATCATCCTGGAGCAAGTCAATGAATTCCAAGAGTCCCGGTATATGCTATTCATTGACTACGTAAAAGCTTTCGACCGACTCAATCACGTGAATATGTGGAGTGCCCTGAGACGCAAGGGTGTTCCTGGGAAAATCATCGGCCTCATCGAAGCGCAGTAATAGGCGTTTACGTGCAGAGTATTGCACAACGGGGTCTTTTCTGAACCCTTTCGGGTTGTAGCTGGAGTGAGGTGAGGATGTATACAATCACCGCTACTGACTATCCTTCCGAACGTTCCTCAACGGCAGGTCTCAACATCAACGACAACAAGACCAAATTATTGGGTATAAAAAATATAACTTAACAGTAGCCGGGCAAATAATGGAGAACGTCGAAAACTTATAATATCTTGGTAGTCAATTGACGACTGACGGTGGTACCAAGATCGACATAGGGGCACGGATCAAGAAGGTGACCATGATTGGAATCTAGTAGCACAGCAGAGGCAGACCCAGAGGCTCATGGCAGCGCAGCCTCAACAAAGAAATAAAAAAATCGACGACAATTTGACGTGACCGCAGGTTTAGGCGAAAGCTGGCAATTACCCAGGATGGAAATCTTTCACGTCGACCCTATGTACCAGAATGGGTGCTCAAGACCCATTAGTAAGAATTTTGTTTCCGTTTGCAAGTTGCGGAACCTAAGCTGGTTACGTAGTCCGTAAAATGCCCTAGTTTCAGCCACAACACGTCTTTTCACTTCGTAGGAATCGTCGTTGTCACATGTCACAAGATTCCAAGGTAAACAAATTCTTCGGTAAATTCAAACACATTCCCATCAAACACTACCTCAACACCTACCTCACCAAGCCTACCTCTATCTCTACCAGCAACCATGTACTTCGTTTTGGTATGATTAATGATCCGATCTATCATCGTTGTCTTCCTCTTTAGAGGCACGAAAGCGTTAGTCACTTTCCTGTGATCAATCCCAATAAGGTCGATATCGTCCGCAAAGCCAAGACGCATGTGCGACCGTGTGATGATAGTGCTGTTTCTCTGCACGCCAGATCTCCTAATAGCAAGTTTGCAATTCATACTCCCTGAATTCATCTAGGATCATTCGTAAGGTAAACGTCTGGCCCGTTGTCGAGTGGCCCTCACGAAAACCAGCTTGATATTCGCCGACGAAGGAATCCTTGAGCGGTCACAGTCTGTTAAACAAGATGCACGACAGTATCTTGAACGCCGAATTCAGAAGTGTAATTTCCTTGTAATTGGAACACCCCAACCCTTTCTTGTAGATTGGGCGTATGGGGCTGTCTAACCAGCCAGTGGACGTTTCTTCATCCTCCCATACCTTCAGAAATAGTCAGTGGATCGACTGCTCATTTCCGTGCTTGAGAAGCTCGACCGAGATCTCCCAGCAGCCATACAACTGATAGCCTTCTGCCACGCGCCATTGACCTTTTGCATAAATTCTCTGCATATCGTTCCGGTTCATGCTATCTTGAGCTTCAGCTACCACATTTTGTTCGTGCTGCCTTTCCTTTCTGCAGAGGATTCGCTATTCTTCGGCTCTCACTGCCCTGTACCACTATCTGTTCTGTCGGGTTCCGGCCACTCTTCATATCTGTCACTCTCTGGCACTCTTCATCCAACCAGTCGTTTCATCTTCATCGTTAACCAGTGCCAATCACTTCCTGCGCCGTTGTTGTCGTGGATAGGCTCCAACAGGCTGTCGACATCTCCAGAAACGTTGATTCTCTCAAACTGCTCCACTAGCTGCTGGCGGTACAGCGAAAGGCGTTGGATATTGAAGCAGCTTTCTGTTAGTTATAGAACTCGTTACGCTGGATAACCGCGCCCCAACTTAAGCTACAACGAAATAATGTTGTGTGCAAAGTAGGTACGTCTAATTGCCATCCCTCTAGCAGCAACGAAGGTTACAAGCCGCAGACCATTATCATTGGTAACGGAATGGAGGCTTTCCGTTCCAATGACGGGTAGGAAGGCGCGCACTATCTGTAGGTCTTATCTAGACTATCAGAGCACTCATATTTTATGTCATCGAGCTTATCGCTTATCCCAATCATTATGAAGCCAACTCCACATTCTGCTCTGTCGCTGCTGCTGCAATAGATGTGGTACTTGAATAAAGTGTTGGCGTTGGGATTCCCAATCTCCGGTTTTCGGCCAGCGTATTTCCAGCGTTCACGCTCACATTCCGCATTTCATGAGCAAGGACCCCAATACGCGTAAGTTTATTCAAAGTTCTTACGTTCCAAGATCCGACTTTCCAATCGTTCTCCTTTATTCGTTGCCGGGTCTGTGGCAGTAAAATCAATCCGCTTGCTCTTTCTTTAATCCTTACGGACATGCTACTCTGATGAGCCGTCATGCGCTAGCGGCGTTAATTTGAAGATTTTCCAGCCAATAAAAAAATAGAGACTGCAACAAACCGCTGTACAGCTGACTGCTGTACCTTACGCAAGCGATTGATTCCTTTTCTGAAGATGACTTCTTCTTTTTTCTGGCGTTACGTACCTCTTGGGTTAGAGCCTGCTTTTCAGCTTAGTGTTCTCATGAGCAACTCCACAGTTATGAACTGAGAGCTTTCTTTGCTATTTGACCATTTTTGCATGCGATATACGTGAGGCAGGTACGAAGATACTATATGCCCTGCTTAGGGAAGTCGAGTAAATTTCGTTTACGGAAAGATTTTCAACCGGCATGATTCCAACCTATGACTCTCAGCTTGGTCTTGTTGAATAGCTGTGCGTTTACCGCTACAGCTATCTGGGATCCCAGATGAATCGGAGTCATATTTAAAATTTTCAAGAACAAAAATCTGGAGAACTAGATGAAGCCTTTGCATTGAAAATTTGATCAATTGATCACTACCAACTAGTGACCAAGCTTGAACGGTTGTTTGATTTATCAAATTTGTGCTTTTGAAGTTTTCAAGTGTGACATCGATTAAAATTAAAACCGTGCCTCCAATTTTTTGCTGGACTTGTTGGCGGAAGTCAAATTTCGATAAAGTGATTGCTGAATCACATAATCTACTGTACGTTAAATATGCACCACTACAGGTACACGCTATAAAACTATGTTTGTAACGAGGGGGAATTGACGATTTGTTGTTTACCATACAGTTTCCGTGCGGTAATGCAAATTTTACACCTGGTGCCATGTAATCGGAATGTACTTTGAATATATTAGGTGATAGATATAAATTCAAAGGTTCCGTCCGGTTGTAGGTAGGGGACCAAAACTGTGATACTTATTTTGATTATAAAAACCTTTTTTAGGGCTTTTTTTAGCATATCGGTGAAATTCATAGCTTTAGGATAATGCACATACTAAAGGTACCTTTGTTCGATTTCCCATTTTATCAGATACGTGCTTGCAAACCACAAAAGGGAATTTCAGATACACTTACGTATTCTTGTCTTGAAAATTAAGACTCAAGTTAATAGTTAGACAATTAACATTCGCATTGCCATCAATATGAAAGCTCAAGTATACGTAAAGGTATTTCTCTAAATGATTTTGTACCGTGAGTAGGTTATGTATTGAAACACCATAGGACCTCGTAAGGTGTGTGGTTAGTCTCCATATCCTTTTGATTGGATCAGAAAATGAACTTTTTACGAGATAATTCCACCGAAAAGCAATCACTGGTCGCTGTTCATGTTGTGCCTTCCAAAAAATCACTAAATCACAAAATGGAGCATGAAAGACAGAGTATAAAATTTATGTCCAGCTCGCATGCCGGCCAACAATAATTCTCGGAAATCGTCCGTCCAACAGCGTGAACTATCAACCGATGTTCTTTGGGGCCCCCTCCTGTCAAAGGGCTTGAATGGAAAAACAAAACACGAAAAAAGCTTTTTCCTTCCTCGGTCCTAAATCCACACCCCAATGCTTTTCCTTCTTGGAACGTAACGAACGAAAGTGAACGCGAAACGCTGGTTTCTTGTTCGAACCAGATCTTATCTTGTACCTGGCAAAGTTTTCGTTTCCAGTCGTCATTCCCACTTCTGTGTGATAATAAAGAAATAAAAATAAAAATAGTGCACGAAAGGAAAATTTCAGTTCCTTCATGAGCTGAAAACCACTTCAGTCGTTTTTTTCTTCTTCTGTTTTATGATATCATTTGTGGCACGGGTAATTTCGAATACCTCACTATTGTGAGCTACATACATTCATAGGTATAAAATGGTGGCAGTTCAGTTCAGAGATCGGAAGCGTTGGCCACCCCCAGAAGAGCGTGATTTTGACCCAGGTGGGTGGCCTACGGGGCGCAAAAGCGAGTGCGGTTCTTCAACAAGTTGGAGGCTACCGGAAAGGAAACGGAAAACCGGAGGAAAATGAGAACGGAGGTGTGAAATGATCGGAAACCAGCAACAAATATAATTAGGCAGCACTACTGTACTTGGGAGGTTTGCACATTTCTGGTTTTCTCTCGCGAACGTTGAATGTTTGATTGTATTTTTCAAATGGCTAGAAATAGTGAGACTGATAAAACGGAACCGCTGCAGTTCTAAATTTAAATTTTGACAACCTCCGTTGAAGAATTTGGAATTGTTTAGATGTTGATTCAAATTTCATCCTAAGTTGTCCGTTTAGCAAACGTATTCTTTGTTTTTTTTTGCAGGAATTTGATCACGTACGGCATTAACTACTTTAAAATCAAACTAATAGCTGATTCACCATTCGAAAAAAAATGACGTGCGATATTGTAATGCATGATTCCATTATGTACATTCCATCTGAAGATCAAACCTCCGAGGACCAGAGCAGCTGAAGCCACTAACAATAGGGTCCTAAAATGTTTGATGAAATCTTGTTTTTATTTATTAACACAAAAGAGCATGTTATTGCCACTACTTTAGCAAATTTTTCCGCTCAAATATAGGCTGTATCATATTTAAACTTTAATTTGAAAATTTGGTCCATAAATGAACCTGGACACTTTTGATAATGTTTGCCGTTCGCTTAGTTGACAAAAACACCACAGGGCTTATAGTTTTAATACTGGGGTTGTTCCTATCTGACATTTCGGAAGGGACACAGAAAACAAAATACACCAAAAATTTGAGTTTAAGGCAAGGGGTGTGACAAAATAAAAAAAAAATCATATAACAATGTTTTTTGGACTTAAACAAACGAAAAACATTACAAAATTGAGTAAACATGTGTTTTTGGCCTAAACTTAAGCATTTGGCACTAAACTTGGGCCAGGGTTTTAGGACCCTATTGAGAAGTCATCGCTGAAGGTGAGACTCTAAAGGAGCCTTCATCATTGTTCCGCAAGCGTGAACAAGTGAGCCCAGTCGCTGCTCTGAATCAGGTAAGCCCTTCGCAGATGAAAACATATTTGTAACCAAAATCAATAACCAATAAGCTCTACAATAAAAACGATATAACTACGCAGACCTTTTCATTCCTTCAGACCAGATGCCAAATGCTGGAACTACGTAGACTGTGAGACGACATTCAACTCAACCACAGATATCTCATCTGAACAATCAGCAACGAAGGCTTCCAAAACGATTAGTAGCGGTCCATTAATTACGTAAGACAAATTTCGGGGTTTTTCAACCCCCCCTCGCCCATGGTAAGATTTTTTGTATGAAAATCAAAAATAAATTGCGCGTAAGAAATCTCAGACCCCCCTCCCCCCCCATAAACCCTTACGTAATTAATGGACAGCCCCGTACATCCAATCCGACCTTACCTACAGAACCAATCGAACCACCCAGAAGAATGTTTGCGACTTCTACCAAGGACCTCATCGCAACTACGCAAGTCCAACGCTTCAATGCAACTAAGTGTCGATATCAACCGTTTCAAGTACTTGAAATCGGCAATTGTTGCATTTCAATATTTAACGCCTGTCAGCAGAAGGTGTAGTAACGGACTACCATTAGAAGCTCGATGAGCGGATTAGTGAAATCATCGAGAACATCGACCTCAGCGGCACGGTAAATGGCTGGGCATGGCGTGCCGTTGGTACCTCGCGTACCTGCAGGGATAAAATAGATCCTTTTGTGTGGTCCTTAGCCTCTTGTCCAGCAACTCCTATCCCTACCTCCTTGTGGTACTAGATGGGGTATGAGTAACCTTAGGGAAGATCGTGTAACCAACCCCGGTGGGAGCGTGTGCTGACAGTTAAAGGCGGGGGTGAGGTGGTTTCATTTGCTTCTGCAAACCTGGATTGTCTGTACTCCATGTTAGGAGCGGCTCACAACAGCGTCTGTTCACGTCAGCGGCGGCTGATCATCGTCTGATTGCCAGAGAGGGACTCTTAGTTTTACTGCGCACTATGGCCCTCCGAACATTTAGAGGGAATGGTCCTCCGGAAATCTAGGGGGTTGGTGTAAGGCCCTGCAAGCCAAACGTAAAAATACGCCAGCACAGAAACGTCAACTAGATAATACGGACCACAACAATCGACAAAGATCACAGCAACGAAAATGTACTAGCGATTGGAACTGCAAATCTCTCAACTTCATCGGAAGCTTACGCATACTCTCCGATGTACTGAAGATCCACGGTTTCGGCATCGTACCGCTGCAGGAGGTGTGCTGGACAGGTTCGATGGTGTGAACGTTCAGAGGTAATCATACCATCTACCAGAGCAGCGGCAACACACGTGAGCTGGGAACAGCTTTTATAGTAATGGGTGATATGCAAAGGCGCGTGATCGGGTGGTGGCCGATCAACGAAAGAATGTGCAAGTTGAGGAGAAGATTTCAGGCGAACATTCCAGTACGTTTGAATCCCGCTGGGGACTTCGACAGGGTGTTGGACTTATATGCCTGCTGTTCAACACCTTCTAGTTTCATGTGGAGAGCCGGGTTCAATAACTGAGGTACGATTTTCACAAGATCCAGCCAATTTGTTGTGAACATTTGGAACGGTGACAGATCTGTCCACCCGCCTGAAAAGTGAAGCGATCAAAGTTGGTTTGGTAGTGCGTCAAAAACAAACTTGTTGATAACTCGGGTAGAACAGTAAATCTGTGCTCAAATCAATTTCACCACACCTCACAATGGGGACAATGTTCGCGCCACAGGTAAGTACGATTTCTTCTTGTTCACAGGTACTTAGGAGCACAACACAGCAATGGTAAGTCTTATAACACTTTATTTAACCTTGGTAACTATTAATTTCACTACTTTATTACTTTTTACTTAACTTTAAATCAATATTCAAATTCTAGCAGTTCACCTCCAGTGGGTGGTAAAAGTATCACTAATTTGTTGTGACTCTGCTTCGTTGATGACGGTGATGATGGTCGCCGATGCCGTAGAGTAAGAGAGGGAGAACCGATGCCCAAACGCCTTTTATAGTCCAGGGTTTCTCCATCTTGATGGAGTTGCCGGAAGAGCAAAACGCAAAATTCCGAAGGGCGCCATGTTCAGTAGCCATAGTTTTTCCATGCTGTGGGATTTCCTATAGTGAAGTACAGATGGCGCCACAATACTCTCTTCGCACTTGATTTTATGTGCGAACAAAACTAATACATGCTGATAGGCGGAACCGAGCGTGACAGGGCCCACCTAGGAAGCAGTGTTACGATAGACGGGAAAACTTTTGAGGTGGTATCTGAGTTCATCTACCTAGGATCCTTGTTAACGGCTGATAACAACGTTAGTCGTGAAATACGGAGACGCATCATCAGTGGAAGTCGCACCTACTATGGGCTCCAGAAGAAGGTGCGATCGAGAAAGATTCACCCCCGCACCAAATGTACCATGTACAAAACGCTAATAAGACCGGTGGTTCTCTATGAACATGAAGCATGTGAAGCATGTGAAGCATGGACCATGCTGGAAGAGAACCTGCAAGCACTTGGAGTGTTCAAACGATGGGTGCTTAATACCATCTTTGGCAGTGTGTAAGAGAACGGTGTGTGGCGGCGGAGAATGAACCACGAGCTCGCTAGGCTCTACGGCGAACCCAGTATCCAGAAGATGTCGAAAGCTGAAAAAGTGGGTTGGGCAGGGCATGTTGCAAGACTACCGGCCAACAACCCTGCAAAGATGGTATTCGCCTCAAATCCGGTTGTACAAGAAGGCGGGGAGCACAACGAGCGAGATGGCTTGATCAGGTACAACAAGATCTGGAGAGCGTGGGCCAAAATCGAAGTTGGTGGGACACAGCCATGGACCGAGTAAATTTGCGTAACATCGTTAACGAATTTTTATCAAACTTATTGATGTAACACCAAGTAAATAAATAATAATCGACCTCAGTGATCTGTGGGAGTCAGTCCACGGAGCGGTGAGCACATTAGTGTGAGAAGTGATAGGTACTGCTTAACGAAGACCAAGGAACGGTTGGTTCGATGAGGAGTGCCAGAGAATGAAGGACGAGAAGAACGTGGCCAGTACCCGGATGATTGTGTCCGGTAGCCATCAGAGCAGAGAGCGATACCAAGAAGCAAGAGACCCGAAAAACGGATCCATCGCAGAAAAAAAAATACATGAAGAGTCAGCTTTGAAAAAACTTTGGATCAGAGCGACATGCGACGGTTCTACGAATCTATAAATGGTGTGCGAAGAAAAACATAGCCGTCTACCGCTGGTGGCCAACGTGGGTCCAAACGTGTTAGTGGTAGGAAATGGTTCTAGGTGGTGGCAATTTTGAAGTAGCATAGCATAGACTGGCTGTACATGTCAATGGTTGCTACTCCGTGATTTATCGGAACTGGTAATAATTGCACTGCGATCCAAATGAATAAAGGACGGGAGTTTCCGCTTACTCTCGGAGTGCAATTTTAGCAGATCTAATATTATTGATCAATAACGGCGCCGGCCAAGTCCTTACAGTCAGTTGGGATGGGGAAGGAATGTTAGGGTGTAATGATTGTTGCTTCTAGAGACCGAGAATACCTCTGCATCTCCACAATCACCACGGAAAGGGTGTTTATTAGTGGAGTAGGAAAAGATCTGGGAGTCACCTTTGGTCGGTGATGCGATCCATGGATAAGGGGGAAAAATACGGTTTATACTTAAAGCTAGTTTTTAGTTTTGTCTCAAAAAGTTTTTGGTAGAATATTTGAAATAAACGTCAACATCTGTAATGTCGAACCATTCAAAAGAAGTTTTTATTAATGGTGAAAAGAGAAAAATATATGCGTATATTTTAAATTATATGAAACAGGAATAATGCCGACACTTGTAGTGAAGAACCATACATAGTTTGTTTGAAAATTACATAAAAGTATTACTGAACATTTATGCCTCAATAAGAAAAGTCTTTGGTAGAAGTTTCAAAATGTGTCGACGTTCATTTTGAAACTTCATTTCATTTCATAATGTCAAACAATTCAAAAAATATTTTAAGTAATGTCAAAAAGTTTCTATGTTTATTAGAATTGTATAAAACAGGCATAATGCCGACATTTGTAGTGACGAACCATTCAAAGTTTGATTGAATATTACAAAAAAGTAACGTTTACATGAAAAAATGTGTTATCATAAGCATGAAACGAGCTCACCAGTTGGTAATCCATCCTCGACTGAATACGAATATCTTTTCGCACTCACACAGCACGAACAGCAAAACTTCTCGGCGCCTCTAAAACGAACCGTCTTGTTTGGGCTTTCCAAAACACGCGAACCGAAAACCAAACTCCCGGCGTCCCGAAAACGAAGCGTCTTGTTTGGGCTTTCCAAAACACTGCCCAGCAAAACCCGCGAACCGAAAACCGAACTCCCGGCGTTCCGAAAATGAAGCGTCTCGCTTGAGCTTTCCAAAACACTGTTCAGAAAAACCCGCGAACCGAAAACCAAACTCCCGGCGTCCCGAAAACGAAGCGTCTTGCTTGGGCTTTCCAAAACACTGCCCAGCAAAACCGGGAACTGAAATCCAACCCAACCAATCTAGGTGGTGGCAATTTTGAAGTGGAGGAAAAGTTTTTTTTTTCAATAAAATATTTTTTTTTTTTGAAATTATCTACTATGTACAATTAGTTGATTATAACATATACATATAATGCTTGAAATGTTTTTCAAATAGTCGTTTGCTATTCCATCGTATTACACTTATACGGGATTTTAATTCTTCGAGTGTTCCGTCACTAAACATATTTAAACAATATTTCATAGTTTCTATTATCAACCAAAGCGCTGCTTTATATTTACAATTTCGGTAACCTATTCTGCATGACAACAAATCTGTTGCATCTATCAAATTAATTTTAAATGTATTTTTTATTACTCTATTCAACGAAGTCCAAATACTTGCTGATCCTACACAATTCTTGATTCTATGATCAACAGTATCGATTCTTCCACAAGAATCGCAAGTTGGTGAATCAATCCCTCTCACTTTGTGACGGAATAGTTTTGATTTGCATGGAACTAAATCTCGTAGAACCATGAAAAGTGTTGATCTTGAATCCCTTGACACGAAGTTATGATTAACATTTTCATAGATGTTCTCCCACACGACATGTGGCGTTTTTTCTTGCTGCTTAATAGTTATGTTCATATCATTAATCAATTTATCATATATTTGTTTACTTGAATTAATATTACTCTCTTTTAGCTCAATTGCAAAATTAATCCACTCACGCGTAGTTATTGAAATTTTCTTTTGTTGTTTTGTTCCATCATAAACTTGTCATATGTACGAGTTTTCGTATTACAGAGTATATTTTTTACAAAAAGTGCTTTTGTCTTGGATTCTACATCGATCAAAGCTAGACCTCCTTTGTACTCTGGTGCATAGAGCTCTTTTCTTCCAACTCGATAGAATAATCCTTTCCATAGGAAACTACCGCATTTTTTTCTAATTATTGCAATATGCTTATTTTCTAGGGGAAACAGTTGAGCAACGTACCATAATTTGGATAGGATGTAGGTTTTCAAAGTCCAAACTTTTTGAATTAAATTCAGTCTTCTGGTAAAATTCATAGCAAGACTGTAATTGATATTTTTAATCAATTCCTCGTAATTAACTTCGATCATTTTTTGATAATTTTCATAGAAGTAAACACCCAAAATTTTTAATCGTTGAGATTCTTGGATTTGTTGTGGTCCAAGTGGGCAATTGTTCAGTCGCAAAAATTGTGATTTTGAGACATTTATTTCAATTTTGGAATAAATACTGTAGTAATTTATCAGTTCCAGAGTAGAGGTAAATTCAGCCTCGTTTCTTATAAAAATATTGAGATCATCTGCGTATGCTATGACTTTAATAAAAACATCGTCGATAAGTATTCCTTTGATATTTTTACTTAAACTCATCAAAAGCGGCTCGATATACAGTGCGAACAATGCCATGCTTAATGGACTCCTTGCCTCACAGACTTTCCTATCGGAAACGAATTTGTAAAAAACCCGTAGAACAAAACTTTCGAAGTTGCGTTTTTGTATAATTTTTTTAAACAATCAATCAAAACAGTTGGGAAATTAAATTTTTGCAATATAATCCATAGAAACTCGTGGTCTACTCTGTCGAAGGCCTTTTCTAGGTCAACAGAGAGAATTATTCCTTTAAACTTTTTACTTTTGTTCGCTTTCACAGTTACATTACGAAGAAAGGTCAAATTTTGAATGCAAGAACTGTCTTCTACACATGCCGATTGTCCCGCTCCTAATATTTTTTTCATTGAAGGTTTCAATCTGTTGCATAAGATTTTTGTAAAAAATTTTGTAGTCCGTATTAAGCATGCTGATCGGCCGTTGATTGTCGAGATCGAACTTATTTCCTTTTTTTGGAACCAGCGTTATTATACCAGATGTAAACAGAGCTGGAGAATATTCTCCATTTATGAGATAATTATTGAACAACGCAAGCATTTCAGTTTTGATTAAATCAAAGAAAGTTGAATAAAATTGATAATTAATTCCATCCGGTCCGGGAGAGCTATTGTTTGAAGCTTCTCTGATCGCATTTTCTATTTCATTTAATTCGATTGGTTCAGTTAGAGTTCGTTTATCATCTTCAGTTAAAAACCGATCAATGTACTTAAGAGTCTCATGACATTCTTGAAGTGGTCCAGAGTTTTTCTGGAATCTGCTTGAGAAATATTCAAAAATCTTAAAATTGAGGGATTCGAAGTATTTTCACCATTTACGTTCAACTTCATCAATCTAGATTGTGAAGATCGGTTGATAAAAGACGTGACTTGGGAAAAAGATAGCTTTTCGTCATTATGCAAAGAATAAGCTTTCAATTTACTCCGAAACCTATTAAGCCTGCTTTGCTCTAGATCTATTAATTTCGATTTTGCAATGTTTAGCTCATCAGTGACGTCGATGTTTAATGCTTGATATTGAACTGCATCATTGAAACATTTATAATAAAAACTTTTCAGGCTATTGATTTGTCGATTCAAATTGAACGATTCATTTTTAAAAAACCTTCTGATCCCATTTTTTAAATCATTGTTCCACCAAAAACTCAAATTGTGGAATGAATTTCTGTTTTTCAAATTCGCATAATAAGTTACAAGTTTTTCTTTTATGTCTTCATCACCTAAAAGATTTGAATTCATTCGCCAATATCCTCGGCCATAAAAGTTAATCTGGTTGATGTCTTTCACAGAAGCTGTTAAAATCACACTGTGGTGGTCGGAGAATGGAACAGCCACCGTATCATTTTTTTTTTTTACCTGCTCGATAAAATTCTTGGAACCGTAGAATCGATCTAATCTAGATTTTGAATCTCCTCTAACAAATGTGAAAGTTTGCCCAGTTGAACATCGAATAAATCTAACTCGTTAACTAACTTTTTCAAGCCATTGCATAGGTTTTTCACAGAACTTGATGAGTCGCTTTTGTGAATAATGCAATTAAAATCATTCAGAATAATATTCTCCTTGAACTCTCCCAAGTGAATCAAAATTTCTTGAGTAAACAGGGTTTCCCTCTCTTTCTTAAACTTGGAACCTGAGTGCGCATGCACGTTTATAAAATTCACTCTGTCTATAACACAGGAGATCATACGACCATTAGTGTGCATAACTACATTTGAAAATTCGATATTTGATCGTACTAGTATACCCGTTTCTTTTCCGTCTGTACTGATGTTGATTAACGATTAAAGGTGAAGTTTTCAAAAGCTACCTCTTGCATGAAAATAACGTCCAAGTCGTTATTCCACACGAACTCTTTTAAAAGATGTTGTTTGACTTTAGTACTTATTGCATTCAAATTTACAGTGGCCATCTTTCTAATGTATGACATGGTCACTAACAAATCAGATGGAAGCTAGGCGAAGATTAAATCTGAGGAAAAATCAAAAACTGAGAGATACTTGTGCGAGAAGGCATACAGGGTGTCCGCAAATTATCCGTACAAACTTTGAAGACATGGCTCTGTACAATCAAACACAATAAATTCAATATTCTTGCATGGTTTTAAACATTCGCTTATAATTTTCTTAAGAAGCAATTTAGACACATTTCCAATCTCAAATATTTGCAAAACCAAGCCAAATGTATTGAGGTGTCTTAAAAGGAGCTATTTTTCGAGCTTTATGACGGAAGAGAAATGTTCATGGAACTCGCTGGATTTGAACCGTATAATTTTCTGTTTCCAGTCTAATTTGAAGCCACTAAACTGCAGTTAACTTCAAATAATAATAGGATCTTTGGATTCATCTCTTTTAGACTTTAGGGCTAACACATCTCCAGTATGACGAGCGGCCCTCAGGAAAAATGTCTCCGAAAAATTCAAATTTGCCTATCTCAATAACAAGCAATCATTTCGAAATTATTTGAAGTTGTATTTTGTGTTAACATATAGGTGTATTATAAAAGGTACATGGACATTGATTTGTCATTGTTTTCAATGCGAGATCATCTTTCCAATATTTTGCTGTTCGGATAATTTGCGGACACCCTGTACTGCAAAGGTTAACAAATGTGAAGAACAAACAGTTATCACATCGGGAGAAACCCGTTTCCCACTCTACTTCATTTGCCGTGAGTTACTCCTAGAACTGCGGCGTGAGTTACTTCGAGATCGAATACCAGGCACCTCCATTGATTTTTTTTCTTCCTACCTCGTCCCTTTCTGCTTACTACTTCCATGTCCAAGCTATCGTTTTCAGACGTGGACAATGGTCCCCGTTTCAAACTGTTCTCCTCCTGGCCGGAACACGATACACCGCTTGTCTTCGACGATTCGTTTGCTCTGCTGCTCTCCGGTGTTTCACCATTCGTCTCTCCTACACTCATCGACGCTGCCTGTTCCTTTGTTGCGGTTTGGGCCTCTGCCGATGGAGCCTCTCGTGCGCTTGGATGCTGTGGACCGCTGAGCACCGTCATCGAAGTTGGTGCGCTATTTACACTGCCGCTGAGCCCTATCGCGATCCTCAAATTGACCGTCACCTGACTGTAGAGTCTGCTATTGACCGATCCCGATGAACCGGCATCTCTGCAATCTGCCAGCTTAGGGCAATCTGATTTGTTGTGACCTTCTGCTTTGCAGAAGAAGCATCTGTTCTTCAGTCCATCATAATATAATTGGACACGGAAGTGGCCAATGTAAAGGTTTGCCGGTATTTCCTTCTCTATTTCCATATGCACACCTCTCACTCCGCTAAAAACAGGGTATCCATAGTCGGTTGGGTACTTCTCACGCACGTGTTGTCTTTTTTTTTTTTTTTTTTTCCTTCTAAGCAATGGGGGGATAATCGACAGCAGCGCTACCAGGATGTTCTCCCCGCGGCCACTTAATCGCTGTAAGGGTCGATTTCGACCGTAGGGCACCGGTATGACCTACGTAGCCGACTGCGAACCCTTGGACCACCTGTTGATTAGCGTCTGCACTAGTCACTCCTCGAGTCCACACGCCACCTCCTTTGGAGTTCCGAGACGATGTGGGTGATAGCCGATGAAACGGCATTCCAGCCAAACTCGTCTGCACACATCCTCTGGACCAAATTGTCCGGAGTCGTGTCCCGACCGCATGTGGCAAACATGCGGTCACGCATTGTGCGGAAACGCGGGCACACGAACAAAACGTGTTCCGCCGTTTCCTCTAAACCTGCACAAACTGGACATTCGGGAGAACCCGCATGACCGAAACGGTGTAGATATTGTCTAAAGCATCCATGACCCGAAAGGACCTGTGTTAGGTGGAATGTTAGTTCCCCATGGCGCCTATTGACCCAGATATCTAACCTCGGAATCAACCTGTGAGTCCACACTCCCTTGGTGGAACTGTCCCACGCACGCTGCCATTTGACCATGGAGGCCAGTCTGGCAGTCCTGCGTATGCCTCTTGTGCCGCGCATTTCGAAGCACTCTATGTCTTCCATGATAAGGATACCAATAGGCATCATACCGGTGATGACACAAAGTGCATCGTGTGACACGGTACGGTACGCGCTCGCAACCCTCAGGCACATTAGCCTATAAGTACTCTCTAGCTGTGTTGTCACGTGTTGTCTGATTCTGCCAAACTGCCCTAGCACCGCTGCAATGTCCTTATCATCCGCTTCAGGGGGTAGATTGAAAATCCGTATGTACTTAAATTGCCGGCTGGCCATCTCAAGCTGAACCTTGGTCTTTTCACCATCCGCATACTGGAACCAATATTGATCCTCCATCGCACTACTGAATCTGTTGAAGCTTGTTTCGTCGACAAATTTCACGTAAAACCTTTGGTCATTTTCGTCCTTATACACTGAATGCACGTCAGTTGCTGGAATTTTCAGCACTCGCATCATGAACCGTAAAACATCCAGGTGAATTGGCATCTTTGCACCTTGCGAAAAAGCAAGTTTCAACGTGTTCTTTCTGGTTTCCATTTTTATCTATTCGATGAATAGATTCCGCTTGAACAATAAACAAAAATAAATCACACAAAGTGTGAGCAACTGTTTAATACTTGACCAGCACTCGCAAGTACGTGTTCACTCAACGGCGTCCGAGTATAAACTGGGTTCGTATATCTTAGATACTCCGTAACCAACTGAAGTCCCGTAGCCTTCAAACGAAAACAAAACTCACGTTATACAAGACACTGATCTTTCCTGTTGTCCTATATGGCAATGAATCGTGGACATCGTAGGAAGTCGGCCGAATGCTTTTGGGATTTCTGACCGTAAAGCGCGGTGAGCAGTACTCGGTGGTAAACAAGAAAACGGCATCTGGCGAAGTCGCATGAATTACGAGTTGTACCAAGTGTTGTTAAGCGTATGAAACACGGCAGGTTGCGTTGGGCTGGTCATATTGCCCATACGCCGCAAGAACGACAAGCGAAGCTAATATTTAAGAGAGAACCCGGCCGAAGCTCGCGACTTCGTGGTAGGCCGCGCACACGATGGGTATTTGCAGTTGCGGAGGACATTTTTTTATTATTTCTTTATTAGTATCATTCCAAACATTACATTCATTACGAATATCTAGGTGTTCTGTATTATTAGACAACACTATCATCCTTATTTGGTAAAACAAACTCGAGATTTTACTAACATTTTGTAAACAACATATTACATTCCATTTGCCGTTGCAGTTCAGATTTTTTACAGGTGAGTTGATTTCACCTGCTTATAAAAGAAAAAAAAAATAAGCAGGCTTCGTCCTTTGGCGGAGATGCCTGTGTCATCCGCAAACAAAGATTTTTGACATCCTTGAGGTAACTCAGGTAAGTCAGATGTGAAAATATTGTATAATATTGGTCCCAAAATGCTGCCTTGAGGAACACCAGCTCTTACAGGAAGTCATTCAGACCTGGAGTTCTGATAATTAACCTGAAGAGTACGATTTGACAGATAACTTTAAATTATTTTAACAATGTACACAGCTAAAAATATGTTGTAAATTTCAGTTTATTTTCATGCACATATTTGGAGCATCAAAATAAACTGAAATGTCAACGATAAATTGCTTATTTTTCAATCAAATGCACTTTAAATTATCACGATCATGTAACATTCAAGCATCCTTAGTTGAAAATTAAACGTGATGCTGTAACAATAGATGAATTTGATTGAATTTTACTATACACTTCTGATTACGCTATATTGAAATTTAAATATTTTTATCTGTGTAGTTCTTTAATTTTACAATCAAACCAAAACGCTAAACACTGTCGAATGCTTTTTCTATGTCTAGAAGAGCAAGACCAGTAGAATAACCTTCAGATTTGTTGGAACGAATCAAATTTGTTACACGTAAAAGTTGATAAGTGGTCGAACGTCCATGGCGAAATCCGAATTATTCATTGGCAAAAATTGAAATTTCGTTGATGTGGGCCATCATTCTGTTCAAAATAACCTTTTCAAAAAGTTTACTTATGGAGGAAAGCAAACTGATTGGACGATAGCTAGAAGCTTCTGCAGGATTTTTGTTTGGTTTTAAAATTGGAACAACCTTAGCATTTTTCCATTTGTCAGGAAAGTATGCTAATTGAAAACATTTGTTGAATATATCAACTAGAAATGATGAGCTACTTTCTGGAAGTTTCTTGATGAGGATGTAGAAAATTCCATCATCGCCAGAATCTTTCATATTTTTGATTTTTTTTAATAATAGTTCTCATTTCTTCCAAATCAGTCTCACAGGAATTTTCGAAAACGTTCTCTTGATTGAGAATATTTTCAAAGTGCTGAGTAACTTGATTTTCAATTGGACTAGTATGTCCTTAATTAAAATTGTGCGCACTATCAAACTGTATAGCAAGTTTTTGAGCTTTTTCGCAATTAGATAGTACTAACTTGTTTTCCTCTTTCAATGCCGGTATTGGCTTCTGAGGTTTTTTCAAAATTTTAGATAATTTCTAAAAGGACTTAGAGCCAGGGCCCAATTGAGAAATTTTATTTTCAAAATTTTTGTTTCTTAATTGTGCAAAACGTTTCATGATTTCTATCTGCAAATCCTGCCATATAATTTTCATAGCAGGGTCGCGAGTGCGTTGAAATTGCCTTCTCCTCACGTGTTTAAGACGGATCAAGAGTTTAAGACCATCGTCTATAATCACGGATTCAAATTTTTGGAATTGCAATGCTCCTGGCTTCAACAATGGAATTTGTTAAAGTTTCTAGAGCATTGTCAATATCAAGTTTGGTTTGTAAAGAAATGTTAACATCAAGATTAGAGTCAATATATGTTTTATATATATTCCAGTCAGCTCGAGAATAAATAAAAGTGGAGCTGATAGGAATGAGAATCGCTTCATGGGATATTTGAAATGTAACAGGGACATGATCAGAATCAAAATCAGCATGAGTAACTAATTGGCAACAAAGATGACTAGAGTCGGTTAAGACCAAGTCAATCGTAGATGGATTTCTAGAAGAGGAAAAACATGTAGGGCTATCAGGTTATTGAATTGAGAAATATCCTGGAGGGCATTCTCAATTAAAATTCTGCCGTTGGAATTACTTTGAGAATTATTCCATGACCGATGTTTGGCATTAAAGTCACCAATGACTTATTGCGAGTCAATTTTCGCAAGTCAGTTCGCAGCAAATTAATTTTCTTCCAGAGTATTGAAAAGGCAAATAGGCAGTTATGAAAGTATATTTACAAAACTGTGTTTCAACTGAAACTCCTAAAGTTTCCAAAACTTATGTTACATATGACGAATACAGTTGATGTTTTGTACGCCTATGAATGATGATTGCAACTCCCCTACATGCCCCATCAAGTCGATCGTTACGATCTCTTTTGAGTTTGGATCCAGGTTTTAAATAAGTTTCGGTAATAACTGCTATATGCACGTTATTAACTGTAAGAAAATTAAACAGCTCGTCCTCTTTACCATTCAGAGAACGAGCATTCCAATTTAAAATATTTAAATTATTATTTGGATCCATTAGAAAAACGTAATCCAATAACAATTTGATTTGTAAATTTTACACCTACTTGGACTGCTTCAGTCATAGTGGTGGCTTTGAACATTGCATCAATTATTAGATTCAATTTTTCAGTTAGAAAATTAAAATCAGAGGCAGACACATCACTTGAAGTGAGTACATTTGATGAGTTTCCGTTATAAATTTCTGTAGATGAAGAGGCGGAGTAGGAGTTACCTGTGGCGGCAGGGTTTTTTTTTTCATTTGATTTGAATGGGTACTCATAGTACGAATAGGGGAGGAATTCAAATTACCTGGTACGATATCGGCGAAGGATTTACCGTGGGTAGATACATTCGAAATTTAAAGATTATAACGGCTACCCGACGGAGTAAAATTAGTTTGTGAATGAGCATGATTATGATCTTCCTGATGGGTATGATTCCCAATCAAGTGATCGTTAACTTAAAAATGAGTATTGTTCGATACTCTACCAGGCAAATTCCGGAAACGACCGTTATCGTAACGGATATTATCTTGCATCTGCCTGGCACGAGCCTTCACGAAGGGCAATCCCAAAAATTGGACTTATGATTGCCCCCGCAATTTGAGCAAATTAATTTTGTGGTATCTTCCTTCACTGGACAGACGTCCTTAGCGTGAGAAGAACCTCCGCAAATCATGCATTTAGCATCCATGCGACAATTTTTTGTACCATGACCCCACTTTTGGCATCGACGGCACTGAGAGGGGTTCTGGTAATTTCCTCCAGGTTTCTGGAAATGTTCCCATGTCAAACGGACATCGAACATAAGTTTAGCTTTTTCTAAAGCTTTAATATTATTAAGTTCTTTTTTGTTAAAGTGAACTAAATAATATTCTTGAGAAAGACCTTTCCGACAATGCCAGATTGGGTTCTCTTTTTCATAATGATTACTTGGACTGGGGAAAATCCAAGTAAATCATTTATTCCATTTTTGATCTCTTCAGGTGACTTATAGTCACTTGAGAGACTTTTCAAGACGACTTTGAACAAACGTTCAGTTTTGTCGTCATAAGTAAAAAAAAATGTGCTTCTTCTTTTCAAGATGTTTGAGAAGAAGTTCGCGATCTTTAAGAGTTTCCGGCAAAACGCGACAGTCTCCTTTCTTTGTGATTTGGAAGGAAACCTTGATTCCCTTAATGGAGCTCAAGATCTCCTGCCCAAATTCCCCAAATTCGGAACAACTGACCACGATAGGCGACGCTCTTTGCTTCCTCAATTGAATCAAAGAGCCTGGGCTAGAGGCTGTTTCAATTCGGTGTTCGGAAATTTGTCTAGACCATCGAACTGATTGCTCATTCCGATGCAATTCTTTCTGGCGTTACGTCCCAACTGGGACAAAGCCTGCTTCTCAGATTAGTGTTCTTATGAGCACTTCCACAGTTATTAACTGAGAGCTTTATTTGCCGATTGACCATTTTTGCATGTGTATATCGTGTGGCAGGTACGATGATACTCTATGCCCTGGGAATCGATAAAATTTCCTTTACGAGAAAAGATCCTCGACCAGCGGGATTCGAACCCACGACCCTCAACATGGTCATGCTGAATAGCTGCGCGTTTACCGCTACGGCTATCTGGGCCCAATGCAATTATCAACATTATTCATTTCACCCTTGGAAGAAAGTTCACATTCCGGAGAAACGTCCTTTCTTCCATTCTTGCCACGTTTAATGATAGTTTTTAAACCAACTTTTTTGGAAGGAAGTTGTGAATTCAGAGATTCACCCTTCTTTTTGTTAGTTGTTGATACCATGTTTAGTTAATAAACGAAAGAAGACGTGACCTTCGAGACGTTTTTTCCCAAGACGGTGTCCAAGAAGGATTACCACCTAGCTTTCGCCAACGGGTCCAACGAAAAATCGAAGGCACGGGTCCAAACAAGGATCGTAAAGGGATCAATAGTAGAAAAAATAGTACTGAAAAGTACTGTTTTAGTAGCACTGAAAAGTACCGTTTTTAATTTTAGCACTGAAAAGCATTGTTTTTTTAGCACTGAAAAGTACTGTTTTATTGCTTTAGGTATTTTTAAAAGAACTTCCAAGAGCAGAGAGAATTCGTGTACGCACAGCACGAAGGCACGATGCGCACTGTAATTTCACCAGTAATGAACTTGTATTCCGAAGGGTGCAGTACAGTTGTAAGCAGCAATGCAATGTGGTAGCTTTTATAGTGCATTGGCGAAAGAATCATTCGAAGTGCTGGTGGAGTAGTAAGTAGAGGAGAAGATTACTGATCTTGATGTCGGAAGTTCGATACTCGTTTACATTTTTGTTTTCTTCGATATAATTCAAATATGTTGCAAACAGGCTCCACCGCTTGCGCTTTTTGCGTTGCTCTTCAGTGTAATTGTAAGTCATATTTTCAACGATTGACAACTCTGATAAGCTTCAAAAGATGATTTTATGCTTGAGTTGAAATAAACTGTGGTGCTTGGGAAATTATATAGAGTAAAGTGGGGCAAACGTTCGAGTGGAACAAGAGTTTCTGTTTAAGATTTCTGGCTCAATTCAAAACAAAACTTTTTAATGGCATGGTGGTTCGGAAGATATTCAAGTAAGAGACCTTCACTACAAATATCATAAGAATCGATTGAGATTTCGAAAAGTTATGGGTATTTGCTTTTTTACGTATTTTTTTTACCAAACTTTCATTGTATGAAACCAAATATAGATAAAACTCTATTCGAATTTTTATTAAAGGGCGTTTCTAGGCCTATCATAAGGGTACTTTGTGGCGTATTAGTTTTTAAATAAATGCTTGAAATCGATTTTAAGCCCATAGTGGGGCAAAAGTTCGAATCAACAGAGCAAGTTCGACCCATACATAAACTCGCAGAAATATTTACAAGTTGCCCTAAATCCACATAGTTGCATTCAATTAAGGTAAATTTGCCTGATGGTGTGAAAAAGTAACCTGGTTACATATTCACTCATTATTGCGAAAAACCGCTTTTTTTAAGTGTTTTACAATTAACACTGTTTTGGGAAATTTTTGATGAGAGTTTAGTTTGTATTTATCTGTAAACACAAGCTCATGGCTGGTATGAAGTATGTCTGTTGTAAAAGTGTCGATATTTTGCGTTTCGGCAAGCGACCTTTTGCCCCACACTAGATTCGCACCGGTGGGCTGGGGCAGAAGTTTCTTCAAGACAACAAATTTTGAAAATGTTATCACTAAAAACGGGTAGATATTTTGACACAAGTTTGTTCAGCAAAATTATAGCCTATATGTTGAAGGTTTACTGTGTGATATTTATTTCTATTCAAATGCTATTGTTTTTATGAAAATTTTGATTATACCACTAAGGTCGAACTTTTTCCCCACCTTACTCTATATGAATGAATCAAATATATGTCGAAAAAGAGCCATAATGGTTGGGTAGGCCTTATCTATACTGAAAAGTCTTGGTTCAGTTCTGGGCAAGAGGGGCTCGCTGAAGATTGTTCAACCCACGGCTTTTAATGTGAACGCACCTCTGTGATTTCGTATAGCAGAGTATTTGAGTTTTGAGGCGAAGGCTATATGGATTATTCTTCGAAATGTTGTTGAATAACCTTCCTTATTTCGGAAACGAACAACTATTTCGCAAAGAACAGTAAGCCTCAAGCCTAACACATTCAAATATGCTGCAGCTTTTGAAAATATGTCGTTATGGAAATGGTGCAATCTGATTATCGAATCCAATGTCTTTCTCATTTCACACTTTTCTGAAATCTATTATTAAAATGCACTAAATAGAAATGCATTGTACACTAGAAAGTCTCTAGTACCCATGTAAACTGTAGCAAGTTGACATGTCCATTTCAACGCATCCCTAAAACCCATCTGATACTTCCCAATCGTGGAATCCAATCGATCCAATAAGGGACGCATGACCGGCACTGGTTGTTTGCTGTTCCATTTGGTAGTGCAAATACTGCATCAGCCACGTCGCACAAACCAAGACCTGGACTCCAAATGGAAGGTATCAAACCAACCTACATACCTGCCAGACACTGTTTCACGAGCGAAACCAAACACGCAAACCATGTGTGGGACAGAAAAGTCCAAAAGTCGCCGTAACCCTCAAAGATTGAAATCATTTGGGGTCAACGAGAACAGCTACATCAGACATCGGTACGATTACCGGTATTGCTGCGTAACGAACCGAACGTTTCTTCCTCAGCCTAAACCTCGGGGGCCCAGATAGCCGTAGCGGTAAACGCGCAGCTATTCAGCAAGGCCAAGCTGAGGGTCGTGGGTTCGAATCCCACCGGTCGAGGATCTTTTCGGGTTGGAAATTTTCTCGACTTCCAGGGGCATAGAGTACCTGCCACACGATATACGCATGCAAAAATGGTCATTGGCACAGTAAGCTCTCAGTTAATAACTGTGGAAGTGCTCATAAGAACACTAAGCTGAGAAGCAGGCTCTGTCCCAGTGGGGACGTTAATGCCAGAAAGAAGAAGAAGAAACCTCGTAGGCAGGGGTTAAACAGTGAACACGGGAAATAAAGGTGTTTGCCGAAGGAGGGTGCTAGAAAATCTCGATCAAATAATTTAAGGTTTATTGGTCTGTTGGACTGGGCGGTGAATGCGGCAGGGTGACTCCCAAAGGACATTACAATCAACCCCTGCTTGTTTTTTTTTCTTGTGAAAAAGGTGTAATGTATTCATGACTGCATTCGATTGTTTTAAATAAATATTAATAAATTTATTGTTGTTTGCAGTGGGGGAGCCGTGCAGGCATGTGAAAATAACCGTGACGACGTTCGGACACGTGGCTGAGTCAATCAATGGACTGGTGGCGGCTGCAGTCCTTTTTGCTGAGAATGAGTAACTTTCTTACAGATGTGGAAAATGCTTTATCACGAAGTCAGTTCATGAGATAGATTTGAAAATTATATACTTTATAATAGTTCTAATAGTTCATTTTTCAACAAGCTTTAAGATGATTGCAAATTTTGATAATTTGAAAAATCAACTTGTAAAAATCGGAAACTAGGGAAAGTAAAAATTGTTTCTATAGTTATCTGATTTCGATACCATTTAACGAATTAGTGCCTGACTGATTACCAGAAAATATATAATTTCGTTTACTCGCATTATCAAAGACACCCCGTTTTACTGTATTTATAAAAGAAATATTAAAGCAATCTCTGATGAAAATTCTTTAAAAATTCCTGCTGAGCTCCTTTAAAGATTTATGGAAGGGCTCGGAGGAACGTAATGAGAAATCTCTAGTCCAATTTGAATCTATGACTAAAGCTCGAAAGACAAAAGGTCGAAAACAGAAAGTCGAAAGGAAAAAGGTCGAAGAACAAAAAAGAAGGAACAAAAGGTCGAAAATATATATCCATAGAAGGAATAATTTCCCACCAAGCAAATCATTTCGACCTTTTGTCTATCGACCTTTTGTCTTTCGACCTTTTGTCTTTCGACCTTTTGTCCATTAACCACCTAAGCAATAGGTTTTTCAAAGTAAAATCATACGTACACTTGAATGTTATAATTGAACTCTAAATTTCTTCTCAAGAAGACATAATACATAGACCTTTCCATCCTTCCGTCGTTCAAACGATTAAGTCCCACTTCCTGAGATTGACAACCAGAAAGCGAACTTCGCTATCATTCCTTTGATCACACGCGTTCCACACAACTGAACGCTAATGATGAATCATAATCCACTCTCCGTTGATCCCGGCCTTCCTCGTGGAACGTTGTCATCGTGGTTGCCCTCCAGGAATAAGATTGCTTCTAAATTGTCCCAAAAAAGGTCCTCTCTCGATGGGTGGGAGGAGGTCGAAGCGTGAAAAAACCAGCTGGCATACATTCATACACAATCATCCCTACATCTATTTTGAAAGGGGGTGTTATTATTGATGATGTTATGATAATTAGCCCTTTGTGTATTGTCGTGCCATTACTGTCGCTATTAATTTTTGCCTCCAGCAGGGGTGGTTCCCTGTCGTAAAACGGCAAGTTTAGCTGCTTGTTGAGCGGAGAGATTTATGGTTGTCAACCACTTGTTCCGTCGCTAAATCCTACACTGATTCTTCATTCGTGATTTTTTTTTCTTTCTTTGGTTCGGTTACTTTCAGGTTCAGGTCAAATCCAGCTGTGGCAGTTTCTGTTGGAGCTATTGAGCGACTCGGCCAACGCTGCCTGTATCACGTGGGAAGGAACCAACGGCGAGTTTAAGCTAACCGATCCGGACGAAGTGGCGAGGCGTTGGGGCGAGCGAAAATCCAAACCGAACATGAACTACGACAAGCTGAGTAGAGCGTTGAGGTATGTACTCTAAATTGATCCTTTAACCCTGGAAATATGGCATGAAAAAATATACTCAAAACGACTTGAGCTTTTACAATTTTTAAGGAAATTGCGCAAAAACAATTTAAAACCAATCCAAATCCAATCCAAACCCAATCCCAATCCAATCCAAATCCAATCCAAATCCAATCCAAATCCAATCCAAATCCAATCCAAATCCAATCCAAATCCAATCCAAAACCAATCCAAATCCAATCCAAATCCAATCCAAATCCAATCCAAATCCAATCCAATCCAAATCCAATCCAAATCCAATCCAAATCCAATCCAAATCCAATCCAAATCCAATCCAAATCCAATCCAAATCCAATCCAATCCAAATCCAATCCAAATCCAATCCAAATCCAATCCAAATCCAATCCAAATCCAATCCAAATCCAATCCAAATCCAATCCAAATCCAATCCAAATCCAATCCAAATCCAATCCAAATCCAATCCAAATCCAATCCAAATCCAATCCAAATCCAATCCAAATCCAATCCAAATCCAATCCAAATCCAATCCAAATCCAATCCAAATCCAATCCAAATCCAATCCAAATCCAATCCAAATCCAATCCAAATCCAATCCAAATCCAATCCAAATCCAATCCAAATCCAATCCAAATCCAATCCAAATCCAATCCAAATCCAATCCAAATCCAATCCAAATCCAATCCAAATCCAATCCAAATCCAATCCAAATCCAATCCAAATCCAATCCAAATCCAATCCAAATCCAATCCAAATCCAATCCAAATCCAATCCAAATCCAATCCAATCCAAATCCAATCCAATCCAAATCCAATCCAAATCCAATCCAAATCCAATCCAAATCCAATCCAAATCCAATCCAAATCCAATCCAAATCCAATCCAATCCAAATCCAATCCAAATCCAATCCAAATCCAATCCAAATCCAATCCAAATCCAATCCAAATCCAATCCAAATCCAATCCAAATCCAATCCAAATCCAATCCAAATCCAATCCAAATCCAATCCAAATCCAATCCAAATCCAATCCAAATCCAATCCAAATCCAATCCAAATCCAATCCAAATCCAATCCAAATCCAATCCAAATCCAATCCAAATCCAATCCAAATCCAATCCAAATCCAATCCAAATCCAATCCAAATCCAATCCAAATCCAATCCAAATCCAATCCAAATCCAATCCAAATCCAATCCAAATCCAATCCAAATCCAATCCAAATCCAATCCAAATCCAATCCAAATCCAATCCAAATCCAATCCAAATCCAATCCAAATCCAATCCAAATCCAATCCAAATCCAATCCAAATCCAATCCAAATCCAA
Source organism: Aedes aegypti (assembly GCF_002204515.2). Taxonomy (NCBI): domain Eukaryota; kingdom Metazoa; phylum Arthropoda; class Insecta; order Diptera; family Culicidae; genus Aedes; species Aedes aegypti. The sequence goes on along the minus strand of NC_035108.1, from coordinate 213,672,665 downwards.
TCCAAATCCAATCCAAATCCAATCCAAATCCAATCCAAATCCAATCCAAATCCAATCCAAATCCAATCCAAATCCAATCCAAATCCAATCCAAATCCAATCCAAATCCAATCCAAATCCAATCCAAATCCAATCCAAATCCAATCCAAATCCAATCCAAATCCAATCCAATCCAAATCCAATCCAAATCCAATCCAAATCCAATCCAAATCCAATCCAATCCAATCCAAATCCAATCCAAATCCAATCCAAATCCAATCCAAATCCAATCCAAATCCAATCCAAATCCAATCCAAATCCAATCCAAATCCAATCCAAATCCAATCCAAATCCAATCCAAATCCAATCCAATCCAAATCCAATCCAAATCCAATCCAAATCCAATCCAAATCCAATCCAAATCCAATCCAAATCCAATCCAAATCCAATCCAAATCCAATCCAAATCCAATCCAAATCCAATCCAAATCCAATCCAAATCCAATCCAAATCCAATCCAAATCCAATCCAAATCCAATCCAAATCCAATCCAAATCCAATCCAAATCCAATCCAAATCCAATCCAATCCAAATCCAATCCAAATCCAATCCAAATCCAATCCAAATCCAATCCAAATCCAATCCAAATCCAATCCAAATCCAATCCAAATCCAATCCAAATCCAATCCAAATCCAATCCAAATCCAATCCAAATCCAATCCAAATCCAATCCAAATCCAATCCAAATCCAATCCAAATCCAATCCAAATCCAATCCAAATCCAATCCAAATCCAATCCAAATCCAATCCAAATCCAATCCAAATCCAATCCAAATCCAATCCAAATCCAATCCAAATCCAATCCAAATCCAATCCAAATCCAATCCAAATCCAATCCAAATCCAATCCAAATCCAATCCAAATCCAATCCAAATCCAATCCAAATCCAATCCAAATCCAATCCAAATCCAATCCAAATCCAATCCAAATCCAATCCAAATCCAATCCAAATCCAATCCAAATCCAATCCAAATCCAATCCAAATCCAATCCAAATCCAATCCAAATCCAATCCAATCCAAATCCAATCCAAATCCAATCCAAATCCAATCCAAATCCAATCCAAATCCAATCCAAATCCAATCCAAATCCAATCCAAATCCAATCCAAATCCAATCCAAATCCATTCCAAATCCAATCCAAATCCAATCCAAATCCAATCCAAATCCAATCCAAATCCAATCCAAATCCAATCCAAATCCAATCCAAATCCAATCTCGGGAATCTTAAAAAATGTATCTCAACATTCAAAAGTAAATAATAAAAAAAGCTTTCCAATTTTCGAAAATCTTCGTTCGGAATATAGTTATAGAAAAAGGAACACACAAGTGAATATTGTGTTTGTTTTCCGGTTTTGGAATTCATAAAGTAGATAGAATCTTCATCAGTACTATTAATTATAACGAAACTTCAAATCGTTTTCTCAGCTCTGCACTTTTTGACAGTCCCTTAACTCATTCGATACTGTTTCGAAACAATTGACCTACATAATTCACTGGGCATGCCGTTTCATGTCATTTTTATTGCAATTTTCACTCAATTTATTCCATTCATCTCGAATTAGCCGTAACGAACGAGACTTGCCTCTATGGCTGTCCCCTTCGATCTGTTTCTTTATTTGCCCACAAAATCCAATCCCCAGCACCCTCTTAAAGATGGAATATCCACGCAGAAAAGACACGCAGTATCATCTGTAATGACTTCGTCCAGAGCATCGGGACAAAAGAAAACATCACAGTAAATCAAATTGTCTTTAACGATCACCGCCCACCACTACCTATTTGCCAGCCTCAATCGTTTGACTAGGGCGAGGGCCTTTTCCATCAAAACATGTGCCAAATTTGCCTTGCCAGAAGGATGCCCGCTGTGTGGTCGCAGTAAAAGTGGGATATTTGCTACTCCTCGCCAATCTGTGCCATGCTGTGATTCACTTTTCGTTTTTGGTGATCCACTGTGGGCTCTGTTCATGGTTCGAGTAATGGGATTTTTATTCGGTAATAATCAGAAGAACAGACAATTATCGTCCTTGATTGTCGATAAGAAATTGGATTATTAGCTGAGGAACTATTTGGATTGTGATAGGAGGCGGAACAATGTTTACTACATAGATAAAAATTGTAGTACAAATTAGAATGTACAAATCCATGCCTTCATATTCTGTTTCCGCTGTTAAAAATTTGAACTAAGACACATGTAGAACACATGCTGATCATTCTAGTTTTTGTTTTCGCTATGGAACGCACCATGCATATCAGCACCTAAATCGAGGGACCAATTACCTATCGATATTCAGAACGTTCAGTTCCACAGTTTTTGCGTTCACATTTCAAAATGTTGGAAAAATCCAGAATAGTTGCTCACATGTGTGAGCACATTGAAAAGCTGACGCCCTGTATTGAGAGGTAATTTCCCGCAGTGAGAGCTCCTTCTTTGTGTACTACCCGCCATCGATGCAAAACGCTGCGCTGATGATAGTGAAGGTGCGGTAAAATGGACAACCAACGTTCTCTAAAACACGTTTTAATACTCTGACCAATTCCAATGGAACGAAAAAAATATCTATCCACCTATAATATGCTTGAGCTTCAGTATCAGGATAAATCTGACTTTTATGTACAAGTTTCTTGAAATTAAAAAAAAAATTCTCACGAACACACTCAACACAGGTGAAACCTCGTTATATGGGCTGATTCAATTTACGATCTCCGATCTAGTTCGTAATTTGAGTTTCCAAATGTATTCAATCTTTCGGATTGCTATTTGTTCTCTTGCATTGGTCCGGTATAAGTAAGGTTAAAAAAAAATCTCATCGAATGGCGCAAAAGACAGCACACGTGACGTGCATGCGAAACATTCGACAGAAGACGCCAATATCGCACATCGCTGCAATCGCTCTGATAACAGCCGTGGCTGTAGAAATTCTATTTTTCGATTTGCCGGCCGTCGATTGGTGGCGGATAACTCACCTTGGTGCATGACAGTCCTGAGAATCGTACCGAAAAATAAAGTCCTCCACCTATCCGTATGTCTATCTAGGGGTTGTGAATGCGCGATGAAATCGATGAACGTTTGGAAAACAACATTGATGGCACGGGGAGCTTTCTCGTCATTCCCCAACTGTCTCCATCTGGTCTATGTGCAGCTTAAACCATTTTGAGAATCCATTTCAGAAACGTCCGACGTCATTTGGAGTATTGAAATTACATGCATTTAACGTCTAGGCTTGGAATATTTTTGGAATCGTTTTCTGGGATTCCGATTCGTTTCTCGATTGCTCATGTGCCGTCAGAAAAAAGAAACGTGATTTGACGTGTATCGACGAAGCAACGTTGCCATGAAGTTGGCATTAAGTTTTGGAATGATGTTATCATCTAACGCTAGCAGTGCAACATTGTTGCAAGGAAAGGCTCCGTTTTGATGTTGTTTCTCTGTAAATGTATGTTTTATTTATTTATTCACCGAATTTCTCTTTTTTTTTTTTTTTTTTTTTTAAATCTTTATTTGAGTGTATTTTAACGCACGAGGGCTAGTTCTACACTTACCGAATTTCTCTGAAGAAGGGTTAAATGATCAAATACTCAAGATACACAAATAATAAAGCTTCACTTTCAATGACAGAAAAGAAAAGCGTAAAAATCGGTCTAGACTCATCATCCTGACCAACCTGAGTGTTCACAACTCCTATGATGATTTAACCGTCATGGTTTGGATAGTTGTACTCGCATTCGAGCTGCGTATAAAATGGATCCTTACCATCAATAATGCTATCGGAGTGCGAACAATGCACGTTATGCTAATGTTGAAGAATCAACCATCGATCCCGATCTTCTTGATGGCCACCACTCGATCACGCACCTTGGTGATGAATTTATTGTCTGCCGTTGTAGTTGCTGAACGAGAATAAAAGGAACTTACGATATGAGCAGAAACAGCGGGAAAAGAATAAAAGACCCGGAAGAATCAGCGGCCGTAGCTCAAGAGGCACCGTACTTACTTTACCTGTCAGGGTAAAGTCTGGGTTTTTGTTTATTTTTTTAAAGAATTTTCGCACTTCTAGCAAAGCTAGAAACTTCCACCTAACCTTATTATGCCGACACGAATGCCCTGACGAGGGTAAAGTGTCGTTAATAAATAATAATAATAATAACCTAACCCGGCTACCTGAGGAGAACATGGGGTTTAGGTTCTGTGGTTCTCACTTAACGGTTCATTACAGTCTATTATTCAACAGTCTACTGAGGATCCACGTCTCAGTACCACGCCACTTTTCTTTGGCTTGGACTACAAGCCCGATGTCCCTCTGGAACTACCTCATGGCATCAGGAGGTAGAGGGCTTGTTGATGCCTCTACGCCTTTTCGTCACCTCTTGCTCCATTCGATCAGGCTGCAAATTGTCTCTTCAACGTCACTCACATTTCGGGGCTGACCACACGCCTGGTCCATGTGAGACTTTTTTCGATGGATGCTACTGTGTTTCGTTGGTGCGTTTGACTTCATTTTTCTGCTCTTTCATGCTCTACGGGCGGACCGGTTGGATGCCGAGGTCGGTCTTGTGATTCCGGATAAAGGGTTACTTCCGGTTCGCGAACGCCCCGACAACCCAAAGCTGGCGGTTCGTCGTGATCGATACTACTCAGCATAGTTCTGGACTGTGAAGCTAGCCTACACCGATGTACTCTCCACGGAAGAATATCTCCCGAAACCGGTAACGTTACGCGTTTTTTATTCTCCGTTGTTGGCCGATAGAGTGTCGAAGTCGACCCAGAGATTCCGGTTGGAGGATGGCTTCGGACGGTGGATCTATCCTACCCCGACGAAGATTTCCCCGGCGGCGGAAGGTGTTCCGAACCGTTGCTATCTAGGCAGATGTCGAGGTCAATCCTGCGATTCCGGTGGAGGGAAACTTCCGGTTCACAGGCGTCCCGACGACCATTTGCCGGTGCTGTTTCGCGACCTACTCAGCTAGTCCCCGGCGGAGGATCTAGCCTACTCCGACTCGATGGTGGTCGGCCAAGTGTCAGGGTCGGTTCTGCAATTCCGGTTGGAGGGTACCTACCGGTTCACAGGCGCATCGACGACTTATTATTAATAATACGTAACGCTAGTTCGTCAAGCGCTGCTCTCTGCGTTTCGTTTCGCGTGCGGCTCTGCTCGCCAGGTGCGCTGTAAGCTAGACATTATTATTTATCCCGATTCCGCTTGATCTGTAGTGCCGCGCCCAGGCTGACGCATCGTATCTTAGTAGCGTTGTTGATAGAACAGCCAGAAGACGCCTCTTATGTACTGCTTCTAGGGCCACCTATGTCGGACATAAGTCTTGTGAGTGCATTGCTCGTCTTCGCCGCATTCTCGCATGCATAATCGACGTGACTGTTGAAGTTCAGCCGATCGTCTAGCATTACGTCAAGGTGTTTCAGCTTTTGCTGTGATGCTATGGCATGCCCGACAGGGATCTTACCGTGCACCGTGTTAGGACGACGTCATCGGCGAAACCGCCAATCTCGACCCCCTTCGGTAGCTCCAGCGATAGGATTCCGTCGTACATCGCATTACACAGCATTGGTCTCAGTATGGAACCTTGTGGGCGTCGGTTTCATACCTTAGTACACGGTTTTGGAAGTAGCTCTTCAAAATCTGGCACAAGTAGTCGGGAACCCGCACTCTGTGCAGCGCTGTGGCAATGTCCTCCCAGCTGGCGCTGTTGAACGCGTTCTTCACATCTTTCGTGACCACGACGCAGTAACGTGCTCCTGAGGAGACCTATATGATCCTGGCTAATGCCTGGGTGGCCTTTACTGTACCTAGACGACGTCTCCATTCGATTCGGTTCTATGGCGGATCTTATGTGCCTCCAGCTGTCTTCGAGCATGGCGGCGCCAAGCTGCTCTTCCGTTGGTAGGGCCACTTCCAACTGACGCGCGTGTTCTTGGGCTACGTCTGAGTCCCGAAGCCGCTCGATGTTGAGCCGTGACGTTCAGCTTCAACGCGAGTTGGTCACCGTTGAAAGTTTTGAAAGCATACATACAGCAACTAGGTAGTGGTCCGAATCTATATTCGTACTGCGGTATGTGCTAACATTGGTGATGTCAAAGAAGAATTTTCCGTCGATTAGAACGAGGTCGATTTGGTTCTCGGTTAGATTATCGGGTGATCTTCAGGTGACCTTATGGATATCTTTGCGGGAGAAGAAGCTGCTTTGGACTACCATACCGATAACGCG